>NC_141622.1:17249578-17859578 GCF_047967505.1 Dipteris shenzhenensis
CCCTCGTTTAGATAGGCTGTGACATCATCAAAAGACCCCACAAAATGTAGTGAGGCATTGTTTGTCACTCCATCTTCACATAGAGGGAAAACTTGAACTGTCTCCCATCTCTTCAGAGTGGCAATGTCCTCACAATTTTCGTGATCCCCTGTGATGCACGCACTATAGAAACAATAAAGTTTTCTTGTTTTGAGCACATGGTTGTTTGAAAAGCCCCATATGCTATGCAAATAACAAGTTTTTTAATGGCCTCACAATCGTGTTTATTTCTCCTTTGGCACTTCATTCACTTTCACTTCATGGAACACTCTATGCACAACACTATTCCTGATGCTTTGTTTACTATATGTTGATTGTGTCCTAGTGGAGAGGTAGGATGTGAGCCATGTTAAAGTATCATGGGAATCATGGAGCTTTCCTTGAGGGCATTTTACTTGATGTTTGAACAGAGCTTTCTTAATAACAACACCACATCCATTATGTTCCCCCTTGCCATGGCTAGACCCAAAGAAATTCCACGTCATGTTTAGACAGATCAGGGATTTAAACCTTGAGATAAAGTAGAATCCATAGGCTAATTTAAACTGAGGGGAAGCACCATCTAACCACACCCAATGTTGTTTTATATTTTCTTGTACATGGGGATCGTCAATTTTTAGCCATTCCCAATGCAATAGAAAAGCATGCTGCACAATAAGGTGTCGCTATCATCGGAAATGTAGAAATGGTGTTTGCATTGCACTGACTTGGACTATGAGTCAGCAAATAAATTGGCATCAGTCGTACAAGAAATAAGCAAATGACTCTACATGATATGCTCTAGAATTGATATTTGCCTGAACTGCTTATCTTGCTAGCTAGCTATGAAATTGTGAAGCACGTATTTTGGGATGGATTGAACCAAGTGCTCTACAAGCTCCCTTAGCTGAGTGCTCTTATATGATAGTAGCCATCTCTTTTTCTCCGATCCTTCAATATTAACATGTTCAAATCTCCTTCATGTTAGAGCATCAAGGTTGTCTTTCCTCATTTCATTTGGAGAGACATCATATTGCCTCTTCTTCAGATTACAATCCATGCATGTGCCATGAATGCATTCAATGCGGTGAAATCAAACTATTGGTTCCCATAGAGACCTTAGGCTACCAAACTTGATCTCCCTCACAACACATGATGAGGATCCGGGTGGCTTGTAGACTGCACATTCATTTACGTGACATGGGCATATGTCTCCATGGAGCACTGCTCCATCACGACTAGATCTCAAGTCATTCAAAGCTTGCCAGGCCAGGTCAAAGTCTATGTTTGTTTTACAACAACACACATTCTTGTCTTTCAGTTTCTTGACATAACACAGCTTACAATGCTCAAAGCTCCTTTGCCTAATCAAAAGGTTAGGGTTATGAGCCATAAACTTCAGATACACCTTCATCTGCTCACCCAACATGTGAGAAATAAAATCTTGTTGAAACAAACATTATGTTTTTTGCACTTGTGCCCTCCCACCGGGGAACCGACAGATGGACGAGGAAAACAACACAGGTATGTGCAAAAAAATAGTCTAATCAAGCTAATTAAACTAATTAAGCTACTAAAAAGCAAAACAATTTCACTATTACAAAACAAAACAATTTCAACCACTAGGCTGGTTTAGGCCAAATACATAACTAGTGCCTAACCTGTACCAGCTTGGTGTTTCAACCATTTGGTTGGTTTAAGACAATCACACTACTAATTAAACTAATCAAGCTACCAAAAAACAAAACAACTAAACAACTAAATGACAATCACATTAACCAACTGAATTATATATTGTTTGTTCCAACCAGCGGGCTAATTTGGGACTATCACAATCCAAGCATGACATGAACCAGCCCAGAAATTAAACTAAAGTAATTTAACTACTAGTAAAATAAACTAATTCAACTACTAGGAAACACAACAATTTCAACCACCGGGTTGGTCATCAATTATTAAAGTTGCAAAATATATTTTTGTTTATTTTATGTTCAACCACACTGGTTGAGGACAATCACATAACTCCTGTTTGACCTGAACCAGTGTGGTGATATACTGCATGATGTTCCAACCACCACTGGGATGGTTTAGGATAATCACGTAAGGCCCGATTTGGAAATTGACTGGTATATGATCCCAACCAGCTCAAAAATTAAACTCAAGTAAATGCTTGTGAAACAAAGCAATTTCAACCAACCATTGGGCTGGTCATCCATTATTTATGTTTGTGTAATATATTTCTATTTCAACCCTGTTGGTTTAGGAGAATCACATAACTCCTGTTTGACGTTAGCCAGCTCGATGATATTTGCGTGATGTCCCCACCACCAGGCTAGTTTAGGACAATCACCTTAACTAGAAGCGATACCTAGAAGCTATTTTTATTTCACTATTAAATCATAAATTTGTTTGTTTCATCATGCATTCAAGATGTCACTATTGCTAAACAACACAACATAGTTTTGTAAAAGCTATTTTCTATTTTTGATAGTTTATATGGCTTGTATGGATGCATGTGTTGCCTACAACACTTTGTATTGCAATGCATGTTGCAAATTAGTGGAAGCTATCCAATTACTATTTTTAAGTGTGCATGAGTACATGCATGCATGTGTGCATGTGTGTATGCGGACACATGTGTGCATGTGGACACTCGCACAAAAATTTATGTTGCCAAGTTTGTAGGTGGGATTTCACTTTTGGAGAATGGTATTAGTGCACTTAAAGTAGGCATGCATTGACAATAATTTTACAAACTAACCATTTTGTACACCTTACTCTCCCAGGACATGTCCACTCTATAATTAATAGAAACTATTTTTGAAAGTATTCGTGATACTTGGATGAATGTAGCATGTTCTCCTTATTCAAGGGATATAAATGTCCTTGGTAATAAACCCCAGATTCATGCATATTTGGAAGTTAATGGATGAAGGAGATCCAATCCTTGCTGAATGAAAGAGACCCCAAATACATGGATCTTTGGATGTTAATGGATGAAGGAGACCCAACTTGGGGCTATTTGTGGGAATGATTTCAGCTCTGGCAAAGCGAAGCAAATGTGATGGGATTTGCTAGCGTAGCCCCATGGCCCATCGTAGGGCCAAAGTGATTTTGTCACCTCGTTTTCTAAGCAATCTAAGGTTGGGTTCACGCTGCGCGGATGCCTGACTTGACGCCCTTGGTGTGGCCCACATGATGTGTCCACTTGACGCGAAGGGTGTTCGATCAGGAACCTCCGCCCCATGCCTGTGCGCGTGCTTGCGCCCAAGGGCTCGACAAAAGCAGCAGTGAGGCATTCCTCCGGCCCAAGAGTTTGTCAAGAGCACTCCTCCTTTGCCACCTGAACCTAGTCCGATGCTATGTAACCCTAATAAGAATGAGTGTATGCTGGATAATACCGTTGGATTAACAATCATCCTCTCTCTACATCCAAGCGGAGTGATTGCAACTCAGCAATTTTGCAGCGGTAAGTGATCTCTCAGCTCGGCGTCTTTTTGCTATGGTGGCTTTTGTTCGTCATGGCTTTCCCAGCAGTTCATATCATCCTACCTTCCGGTTTCTATATTTCCTCTCTCCTATGCAGCACTCTCCTGCCTTTCTTTTTTTCCCTCAAGCCTTCTAAATTAGTCTAGGGTTCTTCGACTTTTGTTTCCCGCTTACTAGCAGGCATAGGGCGCAGATTATTAGCCTTGTTTTTGTAAGAATAAGTGATTTCCGAAACGCAGAAGCATCACCCCCTCTGGTGAGTTCATAGAAAAATGTTCCTGGATTATTCCGTGTCAGTGCTGCTTAATCACCCGATTTTTGGTTTAGATGTCAACGGGTGTTCCATAGGTCGATCTTATGTGCAGCTATACCAGTGCAAACTAACACTGTCTTCGCGAGACGCATTGTGCGCATTGTGAAAGGATGTTAAGGGCTACCTCTCTCTCTCTCTCTCACTCCATGGAAACACGACCTTGGGAGAAGCCTAATTAATTGACGTAGTGGACCCTAGGGGTTCGTTTTTTGGCTCATGACTCAAGTGACACAAAGAGCTCATGCCTTTTCTGAATCTCCAGATTCATTGAGATTCTACGATATCTGTCTTCATATGCTTAGGCGATGAACTCATATTATATACGCATGTAGGATTGACCTCTTGAGGATCCAAGATGCATGAGCGTGTTTGTCGTTGTTCTTTCCCACTCTTCATGCACTCTGCCATGTCATTCCACCTGCAATTTAAAGGCATTAAAGATTATGCCATTTTTGGAGGGAAGGAATGCTTAGTGGCACATGTTTAGAGTTATGCTGCCTACCTCTTTAGGGAATGTAACAGCTGCTCCTTGACTTTTTATAGCCTATGCTAAGAGTTATAGCATAGTATAGAGTAATGTGTCGGGCTTCTGTATGAATCTAGCCATTCTATTAGTGCGTGTGTCTGCCTAGATAGTGGAGACCCAATAAGGTATAACACTTGCGTTTGGTAGAGTGTGAATGTCCATTGGATAGTTGAGACCCAATACGACTTATGAAACAAAAACAGCACGCTGGGTGGAAGATCTCAAAGATCGACATGATGTACGTGGACATACCTTAATATTTCTACTAAAAAAGTAAATCGGTAGCCAACATAAAAGCCATGTGGGCGCAACATGCAAGTGCCATTTGGGCGAGCCCGAGAGATTGGGGTGCATGACATGCAGCACTACCGGCTGCATATAGGCAAGGCTATACTCTACCATGTTGGAAGGAAGAGAGCCCAGCCATGTGGGTTGGGTGGCCTAGGCTTAGGGCTAAAAAAGAGCCCCAAAACACACTAAATGGAGGATTGATGGGACAGGTCCTAGTCAGCCAAAAGCACACTCAGAGGGTTGGTGCATGCAGCCAATGGGTGGATGGAATCCTATTCTAAGAGTCAAAGTTGAGACAATCTAAGCTTAAAACAGTCTTGGGGCACTTAGCCCCAATAAAAGGAGGGCCATTGGGCCTCTCCTAGTAGGGTCTCAAATTGGTGTAACCAAGGTTAGATCTAAGGTAGCACGTGATACATTCTATATGTTTGTCTTAATAAAGACAATCACTACTTTATGGACAGGTAGGTCAAGGGGGCCGATTGGCCCCCTTGATATTTCTTTACTCACATGGAAAGCATTGTGGATCTTCCAATTCTTTGCACTTCAGGCACCATCAACAAATTCATCCACAATCCAAATATCAAGGACATCATCTCTTTAACAGATGACCATCTAGGTGTCCCCCTCAGAAATTGTTGGATCTTGCAAGGCAATGCTCTTTCCAACCTAACCATGTATTGGCATCATCCATAATCAGGTCATCAAACGGTGCACAGTGGAATCCCTATGGCTGCCCCACTAGCTGTTCTCTAGAGAAATATTGTCAGTGACTGGTCCTCCACGGGCATGATCATCATCCAGATGCCAACACCACTTGGTCCTTAAAGCATCATGCAATTGGGCTAACTTGGGGAAGTCTCTTGATCATTTTCACTATTCAGCAACTTAAACTTATTAAAGTCTGGTGTGCAGAGGCTCCTTGGAAGCTTTGTGACCAATTGATTGCTGTCCATCATGTGACCAATTGCGCCAATTGATTCTTGAAGAATCTTCACTGTCGGACAACTTGAACTTATCAAAGTCTTTGTTGACAACCCCTCTGGGTGCGGAGGCTAACACATGTTCGCATTAAGTATGTGCCAACAAAGATAAAAATGTAACCTCTATAGTTAGCGTTAAGCATCACACGTCGTGTCTATAGTGATTATGATTTGCAATAATCAAAGATAAGGTCTAAAAGTCAAACTAAGGACAAGTTGCTTCCATTGTTCAAAGGGGGACAAAGTAGTGCCTCCATCCTTGAGAATCTTCACCTTCACGAGGAAGTCATGAACAGACTCTTCTTCCTCCATCATCATGGTGAAGAACTCCTTGTATTCAGTCTCATAGAGATCCTTCAAAATCTCCCATGCCTTGTGTGCTGTCTCCGCCAGTTGGATATGGGGTGTCGTCACATCCACAATCGTCTCGGTAATCATGGAGAGTGCAATTGCATTGTTTAGTTTCCTGTGCCCTTCCCTGTTGTATCCACCACATCGGTAGGTTTCAGCCCTGTTCCATTTTTCATCTCTGATATTTCCTTGGCCAGCAACTGGCTCCAAATTTTCACTTTTTCGATTGGATAGTTGGTCTTGTACAAATTTCCAGCCTCACCAAAATCAACTTTCCAGCCTTTGGAATGATCCCATGGCAGGGTATAGATGACCGGAAGTCTCTTATTCTTTCTTGCGCTCGCTGCAAGCCTGCCAAACAGACCTGAATGTGGAAGATTTTGGAGTGTCAGGGTCAATGTTCCATGTGTGAGCTGAGGAGGACAAAGGGGCTTGACACACATGAATATGGGTGGCACATGGCACACGAAGAGGAGTTGAGAGGGGCTGCCATTCGGGCAACAGACAGGCTGCCATGTGGGCAGCAGCAACCAATCCCTAGGTTTATTTATGGGCAGCCACATGTGTCATCATTGGCTGACTGTCAGCCCATATTTAGGGCTGGCTTTGGGGCTGGAAACAAGCTAATAGGGCCAAAGGGCTGGTAAAGGCAAGCACAAGCACTAGAGAGGAGGTGGGGGGGACGGGGGGGTTTGAGGCGGTGGGGGGGACCGGGGGGTTTTGGGCCATTTATAGGCTTGGCCCCAAGTCGGCTGCAGCAGCAGGTCTGGGCATAAGACATGGCAGTGAGATAGGCATATTTGTCAGCAGGTCAGCTGGTATCATGGTGGTACAGCATAGATTCACAAGACATGTACATGTACTCATAGGACACATCACCATTATTGGCCTACATTATACATATTTAAATTGCCTTGAGCCATGAGAACCTAGGACAGGGAAGTTTAACACTGAATACTTGTTACAAGTCTGAATACAATTGAGAACTGATATATCACATATCTCCTAATTCATCACAAAATTGGGAACTTGAGCGTGGATGACTATGAGAAGCTAAACAGGGATGAGCATCAAGCATGAGATCAAAGCATTGAGCTAGAGAGGGGCAGTGGAGAGGCCTTGCACTGGTGGAGACTCCATGGAAAGAGAAGGTAGACCTAGAGAGACTCACATCAACTACTGTGAGTGTGCACGCTTAGAAAGATTGGAAGTCTTGACTATGAAAGGTATGAAATGTTTTGACTTGTTCTTATAACACCAACATCAATGCCCACCTCACCTCCAAATCCCACCAACCCAAATCCCCTCCCCGATTCCTTCTTCCTTTTTGTTTTTTCACTTTTGGGGGTGTACGTGGGTGGTTCTGGGCATGCTGCCCCTTACAGGTACGAGTGTCCCTCAATCTGTCTAACTCCCTAACACCCCTTACCAAAAGGAGCTCGGCTTGGGAGTAGAGTCTGGGTACGATTCTCAATACAAATGGGAGCCTAGAGGCCCTTATGTAATAGACCAGGCTAGGCAACTAGAAAGCATGCACTTTCTAAAAGCTGGACCTGCTTTTCTTGCCTATTCTCGCTTTGCTTTTCTCTAAAAAGTCAAGCTTTCTCAAAATCTTGGGCTTTCCTGAAAAGCAAGCACTTTTCTCGTGGTGCCTTTAATGCTTTTAACTCAAGTGCGCCCTTTATTAATTGGGGCGCCACTTTCTTAGGTTTTTCCGAAAAAAGATGGGGAATTTAGCACTCTAAAGTCCTGTACGTTGCACAAACAATATCCAACACTTGAACCCATTAGAGTTTAGCCAAATGCATCCATTCTAGTTCTTGGACGAATCCTAGTCCCTTGTGGGTGTCCCCACAATGTTATGCAACACAAAGGAAAATAAAACATTTTCTAGTTAACTGAAGCCAACTTTCTTTGACCGAAGTCAATCTTAAAGATTTCTCTTTATTTCTTGGGAGAAGTTACAAACTTGTGACGCTTGTCTGTCCTCCAGATACTGTGGCTTGATAATCACTCCATCCTCTGATACTCTTAAGAAGTGGTTGCGGCACGATTGGATCTTGGTGGGGAACTCTTGGTCCTCCCCCAAGTGCGTGATGTATATAGCCAAGCTGTATACCCTGACTAGCAAACCATATGGATCATGGCAAACTTTGCTTGCACGATGTGATGGGTGCTGAGGGCTTACTCCGAATCATCCTGAGTTCCACAGTCCCATAGCCTCTCGAATCGCTGTTTATTGGTTGCTGATAGGTCACTCCCTCAGAAGGGTGCTATGTACATGGGTGTCGGCCTCACGAGTATCGAATAGCCATCCGCGAGAGAGAGAGAGAGAGAGAGAGAGAGAGAGAGAGAGAGAGAGAGAGAGAGAGAGAGGTCCTTGGGGGCCTCATGGGCCTATGAGACAAGGTACGATCAGATAAGTATGAAACTGGCCTTCGATAAACAAAAGCACGGGCTGGTCGCAGTCTGCAACAGCAGGAATAAAAGGGGCTCTAGGCCTCACATGGAGGCACCAGGAGCAGCATTGACTGGCCGCCCAGGGCGACCTTATATAAGGGCCTGTGGCTGGCCAAGTTGGCCCAACCAGGGCTACCGACCAGAGCCAACCCTGGTCGGTTTATGAGGCCCATGTGGCATGGTTGTAAGACACATTAAGACACGACACGTTAGACACGCTTCAGACACGAGTGTCTACGTGTCTTAAAGATAAGACACGTAAGACACGCCATTGTGATTATAATAATAAATATTTAATTAATATATGTATAAGTATACAAATGGACAATTTGCTAGCATAGCTCGTTGCTAGATTCTAGAAGTACAATAAGCTACACTTAAACAATGCAAGAAGGCACTTGTACAATGTAGTTAAGAGTCAAGACTCGTCACTCAAGACTGAAAACTTAAAATTTAAGACTCGCGACTCAAGAGCTCACAAGTATTGAGTACTTAAAGGTTTAAATGGACAATTGAATCTTGTCACATGTGATATGAATGAAATCTGCATCTCGATACATATAATTGAAAGGAAACTTTCGACTCTCAAGACTCGAATCTCTGAAGATTCATCCTAATCTGAATCTACGAGGTCACTGCCACTGCAAAAAAAAAAAAACAAGTGTCTAAAGGTGTCTTAAGGTAAGACACGTGTCTTAAGTGTCTAAAGTGTTTTAC
The DNA here is from genome assembly GCF_047967505.1 of Dipteris shenzhenensis. Classification (NCBI taxonomy): domain Eukaryota; kingdom Viridiplantae; phylum Streptophyta; class Polypodiopsida; order Gleicheniales; family Dipteridaceae; genus Dipteris; species Dipteris shenzhenensis. The sequence goes on from NC_141622.1 coordinate 17,258,727, forward strand.
GATAAGACACGAGTGTCTTAACAACCATGCCCATGTGGTCAGCCACCAGACAGGGTACCGACCCTGCTGGTCGGTCATCTGACGGGGCCTGGGCAGAGCCTATAAAAGGCCCACTTCTCCATTCAGCCTGGCATCCAGTGCGAAACTGAAAGCCCCTCTCCAAGGCTGTGTTCAGCACTCAGATCTGGGGCAGTTTGTGAGAGAGAGAGTCCATCAGTTTTCTCCAGCACTCTGCTGTGTTTTGTACTGCTCCCTTGGAGCTATTTTCTGCCCACCATCCGGTGGATGAATATACTCTCTCTCTCTCTCCGTCTACATTTATTTCTGAGTGTGTGTTACTTGCATCTGTGATCATCTATCTGAGTTGAGTGTGTAAGAGTTGGAGAGATCTTGGGTGGAGGTTTGAGTGACTCATACCCTCCTATTTTCTAACATGGTATCAGAGCCATAGGCTCTCAACTCTTCTTCATCAAAGCACTCTCTGAAGGAAGGAGTCCCTTGGTAGAAAGGCGATTCTGTTTTCAGCTCAGGCTAGCACGGGAGGTCAGTACATCTTTTTTGCTTCAGTTTTTCAGTTTGCTATTCACCGAGATGGATCGGCGTTCAGAAGCCTCTGCACCCACTACTCGTCCTTCCTCCTCCTCCAGTCATCTTCCTTCTTCATTCATTCCCAATTTTGGTGAAGCTGGAAAGCTCGATGGGACGAACTATCCAATTTGGAAAGTCAAGATCCGAAGCCATCTGGTGGCACGGAAGCTATGGAAGATAGTGATTGGGACCAAGATGAAGTTGGAGGACATTGTGGACAAAAGAGGTGATGTTTTATTTGAAGCAGATGTGGATGAACTCTGTGCATGAGAGAAGAGGGATGCTCAAGTCTTAGCGATGCTAATTGGCACGACAGCAGATGCTGTGATTCTTCATATCCAGTTGGCAGAGACGTCTTCAGAGGCGTGGGCCATACTGAAGGAGCTGTATGAAACCAATAATACAGCCCGTATCATTACTCTTCAGCATCAACTTTATAATCTTGATATGAATGAGGGTGATAGTGTGCATGACCATCTGACAAAGGTGAAAGTCGTGCGGGACCAGCTCGCAGCGGTTGGTCAGAAGGTGGACTCGAGTCAATTTGCGTTGCTCACACTCCACAAGTTGCCACGGAGTTTCAAAAGTTTTGCGACTACGGTGACTGTGGGTCAACGGACTAAGCCAATCACCTTTGAGGAGCTTGGCCCACTCGTGCTTCAGGAGGAGGCTCGAGAGAAACTCTTTACGCAAACCGACGAGAAGGCATTAGTGGGCAAAGACAAGCCTGGAAAAGGCAAGCCAAAGGAGTTCAAGAAGTCAGAGGTCGCTGACCAAAAGAAGAAAATGAAGTGCTTTTACTGTGAAAAGCTTGGCCACTCCGCCAAAGAATGCTGAAAGAAGAAGGCAGATCAGAAGCGGAAGAGAGAAGCCAGGAACAAAGAAGAGCCTAAGAATGATTCTGCCAATGTGACGACTGGACAGTTGTTTTTAATCAGTGAACATTGTTCAGCGTATGCAGTCAGTGAAGGAAAAGAGGGTTTGTATGTTGACAGCGGTGCTTCAAAGCACATGTCTAACAGAAAGACTTGGTTCAAAACCATGGAAAGTACACACCAGGATTTCAAAGTTTCTATCGGGGATAGCCGGACATGTCCTGTGAAGGGCATTGGTAGCATTTCTTTCATTACGACCGCAGGTGAGGAGAAGGATATCTCTGGAGTACTTTATGTACCCAACCTTTGCAAGAATTTACTGTCTGTAAGTTAGATGGACAAGAACAACATGTCAGTTCTCTTTGAAGACGGCAACGTCACCGTGACATCCAAAGCAAATGGACAGATGGTGGCCCAAGGAGTTGAAGAAAATGGACTGTACCGCCTCAGTGCAATGTTGGTTCATGAAGACAACGAAAAGTCCAAGCTTTGGAAATTGGCATGAGCGCTTCGGTCACGTCAGCTATGGAACCTTTGCTGAAATGTCAAAATTAAAGATGGTGGATGGACTTCCACCTATTACAAGCAATGATGGTGTCTGTAGGGCTTGTCTAGAAGGCAAGCAGAACAGGGACAAGTTCCCACAAGAGGCCTCGTTTCGGGCCAGCAAACCACTTGAGTTGGTTCATGCCGACATTTGTGGCCCAATGTCTACAGCATCGTGGGCAGGATCCAGATACTCACTTCTCTTTGTGGATGATTTCAGTAGAATGACCTGGGTGTATTGTTTGGCTAAAAAGTCACAGGCTTTCGAGAAGTTCAAGGACTGGAAGGCCAGAGTTGAAAAGGAGACAGGGGAGGATGTCAAGACGTTCCGTACAGACAAGGGGGGAGAATTCACCTCAAATGAGTTCAACATGTTTTGTCGCAAGCATGGGATCAAGCGACAAGTCACCACAGCACATACTTCTCAGCAAAACGGGGTAGCCGAGAGGAAGCATAGAACCACCACGGAGATAGGGCTTGCTATGCTCCGAGGGAGGAACCTTTCTAAAGCCTATTGGAGTGAAGCTATCAATACAGCCGTACACATTCTCAACAGGACCAAGACGAAGGCTGTCAAGGACAAGACTCCATATGAGGCATTTTATGGTAAGAAGCCCTCTATCACTCATCTTCACATTTTTGGTTCTAACGCATGGGTGCATGTGCACAAGGAAGACAGGACCAAGCTTGATTCTCGGAGCATAAAATGTATCTTTGTTGGGTATAGCGAAGAATCCAAGGCCTATCGACTCTTTGACCCTGTAAAGAAGCAGATCCTTATCAATCGGGATGTTGTCTTCGAGGAAAAGGAACTTGAACCCCAGGAGGAGCCTCAGATTGAGGAGGAGGAGATCGCTCAACCCCCGAACCCACCCCGCCCCAGGTTGACTAATCCAAGAGGTGGTGAAATCGGAAGCTGATGTTCCACAAGGTACTGGGGAAGAGCAGGCTGTTCCAGAAGTAGTTCTAGTTCCTTCTCCCACTGAGAAGTAGAAGAGGTTGCCCCAATGGTACCTAAGAACATTGGAAGACTCTCGGGTCACCGAAATACCTGAGAGTAGCAGTTCCGGATTGCGTCGGTCCCAACGTCTTCAAAAGACCCCATCCATGAATTTTGCGTTGGTGGCTGAGCTTGAAGAGCCAAGGACCTTCGAGGAGGCGAAGGACAATCCAGAATGGCAGGCTGCCATGCAGGCAGAGATGGATGCTATCTTGAAGAACAATACCTGGGACTTAGTGGCCAGGCCCCTGCGACGGAAAGTCATCGGCACCAAGTGGGTATACAAACTTAAATACAAATTAGACGGCAGCTTGGATAAGTACAAAGCAAGGTTAGTGGTTAAAGGTTTCGCTCAAACTGAAGGCATGGATTTTGATAAAACTTTTGCTCCCACAGCTCGCATGGTTACTATCCGGATAGTGATTGCCTTTGCTGCCCAATTCCAGTGGCCTATTTTTCAAATGGATGTGAAGTCCGCATTCCTTAATGGAACCTTGGAGGAGGAGGTATATGTAGAGCAGCCACCGGGCTTTCAAGATCCAGGGTCCCCATTAAAGGTTTGTAGGTTGAAGAAGGCGTTATACGGGCTGAAACAGGCCCCTAGAGCTTGGTACCAAAGGATTGATGTATTCTTTCAGAAGATAGGGCTAAGTCGGAGCCCTTCTGAGGCAAACCTCTACTTGTTCATTGAGAAGGGGTTGCGATTGGTACTCATCCTCTATGTTGATGATCTTATCTTGACAGGTGACCATGTCAAGAAGATTTCTCAGGTCAAGGAGCTACTCATGTGTGAGTTTGAGAAGATTGACCTTGGGTTATTACACTACTTCCTTGGGATAGAAGTAAAGCAAGCCAGGATCTTCATTTCATAGGAGAAATATTGCAGAGAACTTCTGAAGAGATTCCAGATGGAGGATTGCAGGATAGCAGTAACTCCCATGGAGGTCGGGCTCAAGCTAAGTGTTCACAACACATCCTAGCCGGTCGATACTCCTTTGTACCGACGATTGGTAGGAAGTTTGCTTTACCTTACCAATACTCGACCTTATATTTGTTATGCAGTTGGACTATTATGCCAGTTCTCTGCTTCTCCCAGGAAGAGTCATTGGGATGCAGGTTTACGGGTGCTAAGGTATCTAAAGGGTACTTGCACTTATGGGATCACCTATACCAAGGGGATCGAACTAGGCGGGTTCTGCGACACTGATTGGGCGGGTGATGCTGACACCAGAAGATCAACAACAAGGTATTGCTTCTTACTTGCATCTAGTGCCATCTCTTGGCTGAGTAAGAAGCAATCCATAGTGGCCCTTTCATCTATAGAGGCAGAGTACAGAGCTGCGTGTACAGCAGCTTGGGAGACACTGTGGTTGAGGTGGATTCTAGAGGACATGGACGTGTGTCAGGAGAGCGCAACAGTGCTGATGTGCGACAATCAGAGTTGCATAGCCATCGCCAAGAATCCAGTGTACCATGCGCGGACCAAGCACATTGAAGTTCATTACCACTTTGTTCGAGAACTCATCATCGACGACGCGATTGAGCTCATGTACTGCCTAACCGCTGACAACTTGTCCGACCTCTTCACAAAGGCACTCCCTCGAGAACAGATGGAGCACCTCATCAGACGTATGGGGATTGGCCCACAATTGTGACATTGAGGGGGGGGTGTTAGATTCTCACTGTGCCCACCTGTGAGCCCCTAATTCGAGGGGACAAGGGGCAGTGACAGGTAGGAGGGCTGGGAGAGAGACTCAGGCCAGAACCGGAGGGAGGATACCATGGCAAATATAGGCGACCAGCACACGGGCTGGTCGCAGTCTGCAACAGCAGGAATAAAAGGGGCTCTAGGCCTCCAATGGAGGCACCAGGAGCAGCACTGACTGGCCGCCCAGGGCGACCTTATATAAGGGCCTCTGGCTGGCCAAGTCGGCCCAACCAGGGCTACCGACCAGGGCCAACCCTGGTCGGTTTATGAGGCCCATGTGGTCGGCCACCAGACAGGGTACCGACCCTGCTGGTCGGTCATCTGAAGGGGCCTGGGCAGAGCCTATAAAAGGCCCACTTCTCCACTCAGCCCGGCATCCAGTGTGAAACTGAAAGCCCCTCTCCAAGGCTGTGTTCAGCACTCAGATCTGGGGCAGTTTGTGAGAGAGAGAGTCCATCAGTTTTCTCCAGCACTCTGCTGTGTTTTGTACTGCTCCCTTGGAGCTATTTTCTGCCCACCATCCGGTGGATGAATATACTCTCTCTCTCTCTCTGTCTACATTTATTTCTGAGTGTGTGTTACTAGCATCTGTGATCATCTATCTGAGTTGAGTGTGTAAGAGTTGGAGAGATCTTGGGTGGAGGTTTGAGTGACTCATACCCTCCTATTTTCTAACACCAAATGCCTTGGCGCCCCTTACGGTATTTGTTTAATGCTTCTGAATGGAAATGCTTTACAACAGGATTCACCCGTGCATTGGTCCTCTTTGCAAATCCTCTACTTGTCTTCAGGGCATCTAATCCAAGTGCACCATCAGAATTCCCATTGGCAAGTCATACTCAGGCATCCACTTTTGATCTGACCCAACTAAGAGGCATTCAGGCATCCATACCACTGGCAAACTGAGCTCAAGCAGCCTCAAGGCTATCACATGCATCCACGCTATCCTTGGGCCTACCACAAGAACACCCTTGCGTGTGGGTGCTTGCTAGAACTTGTAGGAGTCGTGAAAGGACCGCAAACAACACGCATGCACTGCAAAAAGCTGCAAAGCAAGAATGAATCTGAAATCAATTCCCGTTGTCTGTGGCAGAGGGGCGAGCTCCTTCCTCGCACCTATCCTCTGTCCAGGCCCCGCATAAGGTGCAGGTGACTTCCAACAATCAGGATAAGAGAGAAATGAAGATAGAGAGCAGATGGTGAACAAGAAAGAGCTGTAGAGGAAAGATGGTCCACAGATCTGCTTTGAAATGACTGTCTTGGGATCTGTGCCCGAGTCCTCCTAAGAGAGCATGCCAAGAGCAGCAGGGAAAGTTCCTCCTGCTGCTTGCACTGGTCCAGAACAGCTCTAGAAGCCACCACGCAGCTAGAAACATGTGCAGAAAGGTTCAGAACAGCAAAAGACAACCTTGTGCACCTGTTGGAGGCAGCAGCACAAGTCCATACGGATTCCGTACAGCTGTCCGTACAGTCCGTTCAAAATTTTCAGAAAGTTGAAAAATGACTTGTAGCATTATTTAGAAGTGTGGACTAGCCTTACAACAGCTGAAACAGGCTTAAAATGGCTGAAAACAGGCTTGGAACAGCTGCAACAGCTCAAAAGCTGCACAAGAACAATTGAAAACGTCTATCACCTCTAGGAGAGTGAGGAGAGAGAGATGGAAGATGGGGGAAGGGCCTGCATATACATGCATGACAAATGGCATGTCCTTCTTGCCATTCGCCTGTTCATTAAAGTCCTAACCCCCATACCAAGGACAACGTTGGTTGTCCTTGGGCCCAACTTTTAGACCCCTCTTTTAAAGCCTTTGCCTTGCCCCTAGGATGTAGTGGTGCACCTAGACTTTGCCCCCAGGGACTTCTAGGAAGCGTGCACTTCCTCTAGCGAGTCCCTCACGGCCAAACCATTACTACACTTAACCATGGTTAACCTTGGGTTAAGCGTGGGTTGAGTTACAAAGATTCTTTCCATCAGTTTTCACGTCCCCGTGACAAGTAACTCATACAAGCCACTATGGGCTGAGGGAAGGGCTTGCTAGGGCCCTTGCTGAGTGCTATACTAAGAAACTCAAGAACTAGAACTAGAACTAGAACTCCAAAATCAAAACTCAGAAATCGAGAGAGAGAGAGAGAGAGAGAGAGAGAATTTATTAAAGTCTTCGAGAGACCGTGAAGGTCTATGAGACTAAAGATAACTAGTACAATGAGCATAACTGTATTACCGTCTTCAGGAGGCCTCTCTAGCCTATGAATCAAAGTACAATATCAGAGTGCCACATGCTCATACAAGTCGCTATGGGCTGTGGCGAAGGGCTCACTAAGACCCTTTGCTGAGTACTCTACTAAACTATGCTCAACGTACAAACTCAAACTCAGAGCCAAAGCTAGAAGCTAATAGCTAAAACTCTGTTGAGTCAAAATACATAGCCAAGTGCCATGGTGGCTCTCTTGTGAGCTGCGAAAATATCGTGTATCTGTGTCTATTTGGTCGTCTCGCGCTGTGGCGGGGGGTGTGGTCTCTGTGATCTTTGTATCCGGTGGGCCAGAAGAGAAGTAGAATTTATTAGCGTCCTCGGGGGGCCAAAAGTGACCCATGGGACCCGTCTCAATACAATGTAAAAAGAGTCTCCTCAAGGAGAGGGGTCAGGAGTCTATGAGTTCCTGACGACAAGTAAAAAGACGAGTGACAAAAGATCCCAAAGCTGCCGGAGAGGTAGTGGAGAGAACTGATGTCAACTGAGCGGAGTCCTCCAGTATCTGCTGGTAGTCCTCCCTAATATGTGCATAACGGGGGCAGTGTAGAGCTACATGTGCCTACGTCTCAACTGTTTGCATGTCACAAAGGGTACAGACTCTAGCATGTCTGGGTTGGTGTATCCAAGCTCCCTGCTCAATGGCAAATGTATGAGATCTGGTACGGAACCTGGCTATGTTCTTGCGATATAGAAGGGGGATAGGTGTGCTAATATAAGGTTGAGCATGTGTCTCTATGGACATGTATGTAGATCAACATGTGGGATTTATGTTGTCTTGATAATATTCCAGCTTTACCCTCTTTTCACTTGTGAGCCAGTGATTCTGCAAAGTGCTCAGTAAAGACAGTTGAAAATCTTGCATGTTGACCTTTGCAGGCGGCATGGTCAAATATGCTTCCACTTTCCATCTGCTGAACCATTTTCTTATGTCGGTTGCCCATCCTATGCAGATGATCTTACTTTTGTAGTTCTTTTGAAGCTTTGTGCTGGCCTTCCATGCTTTATGAGGCAGCCTATTAGGTTGCATTTGCTGTACCTCTATTAGGTATTGCATAACTCTGATCAATGCATGAAATTCAATCGGTCTCCTTCCCGTTTCCAATAGAAGTACTGAGTATGGAGTAGTGGGTTTGACACCGAGGTGTGGCCTTAAGAAAGCTTTTTGCATTTTCTCAATATCATTCCATGTAGAGGCTGAAATGCTGCCTCCCCATACTTCCACTCCATAATACTATCTGCACTACATATGCATCAAACAATACATCTCGAATTTTCCAGTTCCTGGTGTCGGTGTGCCTGCAATCATTCTCAAACTGGTAGTACTTCCCCCAGCCAGTGTCCATCCTTCTGTGTATACATTGCCACCATCTGTGATTTGCCGGGATATCAACCCCTAAGTATTTGAAGGTGCTGACATACTCAATAATCTGTCCATCAAAGGTGATCTCAGGGGGATGTTCTGGTTGATTGGTACAGACTGCCATCATCTTTGTTTCCCGACATTTACTTGCAGCCCACTTTCCCTACAAAAAGTCTTAAGCACTTGTAAAAGTTTGTGCATAGATTCTGGATCGTATGCAAAAAGAACGAAACATCATCTGCGTATAGCAACAATAGCATTGTCCAAAGCCCCAATTGCGGTCCTTGCAACCCTTCCTCTGCTGCAGATTCATTGATGAGTTCCTCCAGTTGGTCAATGCATATTCCAAACAAGGTAGGCGATAGAGGGCAGCCTTGCTTCACTCCCATATTAATCTCAAACGCATCGGACATACCCTGTGTTTGTTTGAGTCGGCATAATACCTTTTCATAGATGCGAGAGATGCCTACTCTTAAGGCCAAAGGGACTCCCATTTCTTGCACTCTTCCATAATCCTCCTCTTGGAACTGTGTCAAATGCTTTCTTGAAATCCACAAAACAACAAAATAGAGTGCGTCCTCTCAGTCTGCATTCATCCATGAGGACTCTGAAGGTAATAAGGTGGTCGGCTGTCCTGTGCTCCTTGCAAAAGCCTACTTGTCCGGTGGCTCTTTTCTATGCCTCTTCTGCCCATGAGCTGATTTTCATTTCAAGCACTGTACTGAAGAGCTTGGCCAATGTAGAGCTGACCATTATAGTTCTGTAATTTGTGACTGAATTTTTGTCTCCACCTTTGTGTAAAGGCTGGACCCAATTTTCTTGCCATTCTTGAGGAAAACCATGGTGTAGGGCATGTGTTAGGATGTGTGAGAGCCATGTTCTTGCTTGATCTCCTGTCCATTTCACAAATTCAGCCTGTATCTTCATGTGATTTGATGCTTTGCCATTAGCCATCTTCTTTAGTCCAACTTCAATGTCTTCAAAGCTGAAAGGACTAGTGCATGTGACCGACAGATCCTCCTTCCCCATTTCAGTAGCATGTGCATGATTGTACGACTTGGTAACATAATCGAGCATGGTTGCATCTGATATATCCCCGATGACCTGTTTCCGTATGCCTTTCACTTGTTTCCAGCCCTTTCTTGGATTTTTTATGAAAGTGATCAAATCAGATTTCTCTCTTTCCAAAATATATATTCTTTTCTTTTTCCTTGCGAGGGCATTGTATGTCTTCTCCAGTTGGTTATGCCTATGTGCATCTACTATGTATTTCAGCTCTTGGCGCAGTTGTTTGCATTCCTTGTCATACCATTTCTTGTGTGGTAACCCTTTGACCTGTTTCTTTTTTCTTGCATTTGCTGCTCCAAATGTTTGCGTGGCTGAGGCAAGTATTGCTTCCTGCAAGGCTGTCCATGTGGGGTTGGTTATTGTGCTCAGCTTTGCATCCAGAGTGTCTGCATAAACTTGGTGTTTGTCGGGGTCCACTTTGAAACCTCCTGCATGTGCTGAAAATTTCTGCTCCTTATGTTCAAGGTGTATGTCAAGATCTATCCATATTGGGAGATGGTCCGATTCCGGATATTTCATCCCTATGTTGAAGCTTTTGATAATGGGTATAGTGTCCACATGTACCAAGGCATAATCTAGCACACTTTTGTCCTCCGCTGGCTGAAAGACACGTCATTTTGTGGGTGTTTGGGAATAATTGCATTCCATTCAAGACTGGCATGTGCAGCCCATTAATCATGCATCTGAGTGCTCTGCCTTGTGTGTTGATGGTGTCATCCTCGGATGCTCTCTGCCACATGGTGTCCGCTTCTATGACAGATTCTTTATCCATTTCATCATGTGTGATGGGCTGAAACTGTAGTTGACATTAAGGTCCCCCATCACTATGACTTGACCCTTTTCTCTGAATTCAGCCACATTGAAACATAGTGCTTCAAACACATCACTAGGGTCCACTCCATTTCTGCGGTAGAAGGGTGACTCATTGTGCGGTATGTAGCAATTTACAAGAGAGAGAGAGAAAAGAAAGAAAGAAAGAAAGAAATTTTATTAGAGTCTTCGGAGGACCGATGGGTCTATGAGACTTAAAGAAAACCTGATACAAATCACAGTAAGGGTGGAGCTACTGAAACGAGCATCATCACCCGTGCTGAATCCTAAGTCTGATCATACATAATCAAATACATTTGGATGTAACAATGAAAAGAAAAGGACTGGAGCGGAGCGGAATCCTCCGTCTGTCATGTCCCCCTGGCTGGTGCATAGTCGGTGATGGGACGCTGGTGTCCGTCAAGGGGTGCCATGCATCTCGGTCTCCTGGATGAGGCTCGACGCAAGACCAGAGCCACAGTGACTCCCGTGAGACGTATCCCGGGTCTAAACAATGACGGGAGGTCCCCCAGAGTGATCTGTGTCCCCTCGATGTCTCGTGTGTCGTGCTGTGATCGTCGGGTCGGGGTCTCTGTCACGTCGGCGGCTAGAGACTGGATGATCAATGTCACTCGATGGGAAGAACTCTGTGATCCTGCTCTGAAGGTGTCTGATGATGTGGCCAAGCCCCGTTGCCTGAGTAAGTACTCTATGTCGGACTCCCTCGTGAATGAAGGCCGCGAGGCATCTCTGATCTGGGTAAGCGAGAAATCTGGAAAGGAGCCCGGAGCCGTCTCTGAAGAGGCAGTGGTAGCGACCTCGGATCTCGTAGTACAATGGGCACCTGAAAATAAAATGCTCCTCCGACTCAATCTCCTGACAGTCGCACAATATGCATAAGCGATGCTCCCTAGGAATCCCCTCTGCTCTGCCGCTCTCTATGCGGAGGCGGTGTGATGATACTCGAAACTGTCCGATGGAGATCCGTAGTGAGTGAGGCATATGAAGCTCAGTGTACCCCGGTGGTGTGATGAATCCCTCCTCAGTGTAGAAACTCAGCTTCATTGGAAGCTCCCTCGGCTCCAATCAGGTCCTAAAGGTGTGTAGCTGCAGGAGATCCTCTCGAATGACCTAGTTGGTATGTGGCCCAATCGGGATGGTGGGTGGGAGTACCGGAGGGGCATCTAAACTGTACTGAAAAGGAGGTATCCTATCGATGTGGAACCCTAGTCTCACAAACCATCTGTGAGTCCGTGCATACTAGCATCGCTCATCTCCCTCTACTGCCAACCTCATGGAGGAATCGAGAGCCAACCACGGCAACCTCTGTCTCCCTGATGTGCAGTCCCCACATGATCTAACCCGGTGTAGATATGTGATGGTATGAAAGGCTGCATCTAGCTTGAGTGGAGAAGCACCAAACTCGGCCTGAATGATGCGATGTGGTACAGACGGTTTCCCTCGGCGGATCATCCGTGAGAGCATGAGGATTTGCAAGCGCTCCACCCGTGTCCACTCTATCTCTGACATGTCAGGCCCCCAACAAGGGCTACCATACATACTGGTTGGTCAGACCGAGGAGTCGAAGAGAAGAGCCTTGGTCTGAGGGTCCTAGAAGTGGGAGTGAAAGCACTGTCTCTCTAGCCGAGCCAGTGAGGCGTATCCCCTGCTCAGTCTGCCCTACATCGCTGGTCTCATCGTGAAGATCGGGCCGGAGAAGATGACCCCCAAGTAAGTGTATGAGGATATGATCTCAACTGGTGACCCACCCAAAGTAAAAGTAAACTGCTTCCGTTGCATGTTTGCTCGAGAGGTATTAAAGATCATGACCTTTGTCTTGCCAAGGTTGACCTCCAAATCATGGGATAAACAAAAAGCCTGTTGTGCATCCAGGTGTCGCTGGAGCCCCTCGGGTGTGGACGACAAGAGTGCCACGCCATCTGCATAAAGAAGAATCCTGATGATGATCTCGACAAGTGAGCAACCGGTCCCTCCGAACGTCCCCATGAAAGTCTCAAGCTCATTGATGTAGAGGCCAAACAGGGTCGGTGATAAGGGACAACCCTGTTTGACCCCTATGGTACTCGGAAGACCTCGCGGGTCTATGGGACAGAGTGATACAACATCAAAAAAAGATCTCATACAAGCCTCTGTGGGCTGGGGCAAGGGGGTGAGCTAAAGCCCCTTCCAAGTACTAATCTAGTGTCTAAATAGAATAGAATAGAGATAAAATCAGAATCTGAATCAAGAGTTAGGAGTGTCCAGATCAAGTCAGGTTAGGTCTCTGCGCTGGGCCATGAAGATGTCGCGTATCTGTAATTATTAGGCTGTCTCGCATCTAAGTGGTGGCAGCGGTGGCCTCGATCTCAGTACGTGTCGGGCTACGTCGATCGTGATCCCTCGTCTCTGGCTCTGGCGGTCCCCTACAAGTAGTGCTGTGATGGGACGAACCTCAATGGCGTGCGCTCCAGTAGTCTAGTGTGACCGACTGCTGATCCAGGCTGCTCTCATGTCGACAATCTCCTCATCCTCAACTCCACTGTGTCTAGGAGCCATCTTGAAGACATAGAAGTTTGTAACCTGTCTCTGAGCTAGGCCCGGCTCTGTATCCTATAGTCTGTCCGGTGCTGATAGTGCTCTAGCCTGTCTTAGTAGTGCCTCTCGGTGTCAGCGCATCTCCATCAAGTACAATCCTACACAGACCTGGTCCTGGAAGTGTATCAATCGAGAGAGCGGGCCAAAGCCGGTCCTCTCCTCATAAAGGCAATGATATCACCCTCGTATCTCATAGTAAACCGGGCAGCTACATAGGAAGTGCTCCTTAGTCTCAACGGTATCCATGTCGCATAGTGTGCAGATCCTGTGTTCTCTGGGTAGACCTGCAGCCCGGCCCGCCTCAATCCTAAGCTGATGGGAGGAAACTCGTATCTGGGCAATGGCAATTCGGAGTGCATGTGAGACTCCTTTGTCCTCTAGATAAGGAGGTCGGATAATGAAACCGTCATGAGAGCCTCTGAAGAAGTGATTACGATAGAACTGCATCTTGGTGGGGAGCGGCTGGTCCCTCAACCAAGTCTGGGATGTGGTGAGCTGGAGGAGGTCTAACCGTATGATACGGTTAATCTCATCGCGCGAAAGTCACTCAGGAGGGGCATCGATGCTATACTGAAATGGGGGTAGTCTGTCCATCTGAATGCCATGGCTAGTCAGCCATGTGTCTGTGCGTGCATACCAGGTGGTTGCTCCCTCACCTGCTGGGATGATTCCAAAGCTACCCTCGGTAGTCTCCAATGAGGCAGAGCCCATACCCTGTGAATGAAAGTCAGTGTCTGGAAGATAGCATCGACATGTAGTGGCGTCATGGCAAACTCTGCCTGTATGATCTCATGTGGAACTGAGGGCTTACTCCGTATCATCCTGGATCCTATTGAGACCTGTAGCCTCTTAAACTTCCTCCAATCTGCTGCTAGAATGTCACTCGCGCAAAAAGGCGCTGCATACATGGTGGTCGACCGTACTAGAGTGTCGAAGAGCCAGCTCTTCGTCGGAGGATCCTGGAAATGTGCGTGGAAGCATTGTCTCTCTAGTCAGGCTAGAGCGCTCCAGCCTTGTGTGAGTCGTGCCCTGGCAGCCTGGGTCATCGAGAAAATGGGTCATGCGAAGATCGTGCCCAAATATGTATAGGACTGTACTATCTCCATTGGCTCCCCTCTGTGTGTGAAGTTGTGTCGAAGAAGCGCTAGATGTGAGGTATTAAAGATCATGACCTTAGTCTTGCCAAGGTTGACAGTCAGGACCATCTCTCTGCAGAATACCTCAAGGGCGTCCAGATGCTTCTGTAATCCCTCAACCGATGAAGATAGAAGAACTATGTCGTCGGCATATAGTAATATCTGAATTAGGAGGTCAGCCAATGGTGAGCCCTCTCCGCCCAGTCGGTCTAGGAAGGATGTGATCTCATCAATGTAGAGTCCAAAGAGGGTCGGTGAGAGAGGGCAACCCTGCTTCACCCCAATCGTGCTCTCAACCCAGTCTGATATACCTCATGGGGCTCGGACTCTTCCTCTGATCGACTCATATAGGCTCATAACCCCCCAAATCAACGTCTCTGGGATTTGTAGCTCGTGCAATCTCGTGATGAGACCGGCTCGTGGGACAGTGTCGAAGGCCTTCCGAAAGTCTACAAAACAAGCGTATACTTTTCGGTGTCGGGCTTTGGCTTCCTTGATGATGGTCCGCAAAGTAAAGATATGATCCAAAATGGAGTGCTGTCCCCGGAAACCCGCCTGCCCTAGTGCTCGCTGCCCATGGAGCTCCGTGTGGTTGTTAAGTACCCTCTCTAGTATTGACCCATAGATCTTGGCCAATGTGTGGCCAATCGTGAGAGTGCGATAGTTCCCTGTGTCCATAGGATCCCCTGCTTTGTGTATCGGGACTATGGTGGTGGTGCACCAAGTATGTGGGAAGCCGTGGCATACTGCGTGATTAAACATCCGTGCTAGGATTGGGCTAGAACCTCATGGCCATGTGCAAAGTGTTCCGTTCGTAGTCCCTCATGATCTTGTGCCTTCCGATTATTGAGTTGTCGTAGTGCATCTTGTATATTCCGTGTAGTGAATAGATAACAATGCGTGGGCCTTGGCATAGATGACATATCGGGCTGAGCCTGATCGGGGACATCATATAGGGAGCATGCATAAGTGTGCCACGTAGTGGGTCCGTGATAGGGATAGGCAGCTTCCTCTCTATCGGGAACCCCCATCTAGTAGTGGGGTCACCCCCTCGAAATGAGCTGATGATATCCTCCATTCTGTGTGAAAGGAAAGCTCGTCTCTTATGGCGTGTCAGTCGTCGGAAGATCCTCTGTGCCTCATGTGTAAACATGTGACCTAAACATGTGACATAATGCGTGTTCCCGTGTGAGGGGTCGTGGGGAAGGATCTACTGGCAACATCTCGTATGACGGTAACAAGTGTGTCTGAGGCCTGAGTCAAGTCCAAGTCTCCGCCATCTCCGAGTAAGTCAGAGAGCTCTCTAGCCAAAAGATGGTGTAGACCGGATCGAGGGCTCGATCAAAATGAACGTGGGTGCATGGCTGTCTCTGGGGGCGCCGATTTATGTGAGGTATAACGGCTGATATACTGAATGCCAAATATGTGTGATCGGTTCCAAGTGGTGGTGGAGACACCGTAAAGTCAGATATCCTCGATGTGAAGGATAGTGAGCCGAGGAGATAGTCTACTGTACTTGTCCCCCCTTCGTGTGGAAAGCATGTGAGTCCTCTGTTGGGGTAAAGGCACATTGCCACCCCTTTATTAAAGATATGACACCTATGACTGTCTTAAGACAGTCATAGGGGGAAAACCTAATCCTAATAAAACTTAAGAGTTTGTGGTGTGGCTCATCACTTCACACCCGCATCTTGAGTGTCTCTCCTCTCTCTCACCCTCTCCCTCTTGTACTTCTCCCTCTTTCCTTCACCTTCAACTGGTATCAGAGCCTCACTTCTTCCCTACCCCTGCCTACCTCTCCCTCTACCCCCTCGGGACTTGTGCCCTTTTGGCATTGCGCAAGCAGCTAGGGCTGCAGCACGGGACAGCAACACGGGGCGGCGAGGGTGTATCGCGGGCAATAGCGTGGGCTGCAGCGGATCTGCGAGCAGGGCAAGGCGGCGCCAAACAGCAACAGCAGCTGCGAGCAGGGCAAGGCGGCGCGCACGTACGCGCAAGCAACGCGGGTAGACAGGCAGCGCATGCGTGGGCGCTGCGCGCAGGCAGCAGCTGGTGATCACGCCATTTCCGTACAGTCGTGTACGGACGTACGCTCGTCCGTACAACTGTACGGACAGCAGTCGACCATACCGTACGGATCTCCGTACGGACTGAGGCAAGGGCTGCGTTAGGAACTTCTGCGTCAGGGAGCTTCATCAGAGATTTGCATTTCGAAAATTTCTTTTTCTCTCTTCTTGGATCTGTACCCTGCACAGGTACAGCAGGTACTTTGGTACCCTGCACTACAGAAAGTACAGCAGGTACATTTATTTTTGGGAAGAGGAAAGGAGAGAGAGCACTCTGCTCTTCATTCAGGATCATTTTCAGTTCTCAAAACTGTGTTTTGAAAGTACAGCAAGTACCTTCGTATCCCTTGTGCTTGAGGTGACTAGTACCACAGTGTGTGGTTGATTGCACAGTTATCTTGTTTCGGGAAGGTAATGCCTTGATTTTGCAGAGGGCTTTTATGCTTTTGCTGAGTGCAAATCTCAGCTTTTGGGTGACATTTTCAAAGGGCTTTTGCCTGGAAGCTTATGCAGTGTATGCCTTAAGGCAGTGTGGAGCCAGGGAGCCCACATTAGTCTTGTTTCCACAATGTACTCAGTGTCATTTCTTGCAGGTCACATTTTGTGTACGACACCTTTTGAAAATCTCAGTTGAGCCACGCTTGGCCAGGGCGCATCGAGTTTACTCGGTCCCTAACTGTCCATCGTTGACAGTGCTCAAAAGATTTTCTCTTCAGTGTCTGTACATTGGGATCTGTGTTGTTATTGTGTACACAGGGCTGTTTATGCATTGCATTGTCAGGTGAAAGTGCCAGGAGAGCGCTACATTTTGTAATCTACCTCAGTGTTGAGGTGTTCTTCACTTGGTACAGGTGTCAAATCAAGGGGCTTTTGCCCAGATTTTGCTTGAGAGCACTTGGGTTACTGTTTGAGACCTTCAGATGCCTTTTATCCCCTTGGCAGAAGGGTGATTGCTTGGGATTTGTCCCATTTTCTGTTGCAGGTTTGTGACAGGCTGAAGTGTCTGGAGCCTCTTTTACAGTGAACAACACAGTGTATGACAAGTGGTTTATGCATATAAAAGCAGTGCAATACCTCATCTGAGGTGGGAGAAGTGATCAGGACAGCAGTGCTTTATGCTTCATCAGATGATGATGCACTGTTAAAGCACCTGTGGAACAGCTGCAGCATTCTGAAATTACTGTTTTATGCCTATTTGAGCACGGTACAGTGTGTCAGAAGGTACAGTAACTGGAGGGAAATTTACTGTTTTGCTGCAGATTCTTTTGACAGTAAAAAAAAAAAAACAGCACTATTGTGAGTGCTTCTGGCTCTTGATAGAGCAGGTTTTTTCTGAGAAATCAGAACTTTATTCAGTCATTTTGACTTACAGGGATTCAGGTACTTTCCTTATTTGATATGGCATCAGGGGGAAGTGATTCTTCAATTCTGAACATAAAGAAATTGGAAGGAGCACACAATTATGCATTATGGGCAGAACAGTGTTTGAATGTACTTCTGGTAAAGAAGATTTCTAAGCCCATAAGGGTGAAGGGTGTCAAGCCATCTGACATGGCAGATGATGAATGGGAAGAGCTTGATTTGTCCGCAAGGGCAGCTATCATGCTTACTATTTCTGATACTCTTGTGTTCAATGTTCAGGCTGAAAAGACCTCTTATGGCCTATGGCAGAGGCTAGCAGAGTTGTATGCCCAAAAGAGTTCAGCCAGTAAGGTTTATTGGTTGAAGAAGCTGGTTGATCTTCGCATGAAGGAAGGTACAACTATGACCTCACACTTGAGTGAGTTTAATGCCATCTTTACACAGCTGATTGCACAGGGTTTGAATCTTGATGAGGAGTTCAAGGCTACCTTCTTGTTGTGTACCCTCCCTGAGAGTTGGGACACTTTCAAGACCACCTTGTCAAATTCAAATGTCATTCTTATGTATGCTGATGTGGAGAGCTCTCTCCTCATGGAGGAGATGAGCAAGAAAAATAATGCGGGCAGCAAGTCTTCAAATGCTTTGCAGGTACAGAAAAGAGGCAGGACTCAGCAGAAGGGGAGATCTGCTAGTAAGTCCAAATCCCGCAGTCAGTCCCGTGGTAAAAAGGATATTGAATGCTTTTATTGTGGCAAGAAGGGACATGTGAAGTCTAAGTGCTTCAAGTTTATATGGGATCAGAAAGCCAAGAAGGCTGAAGCAAAGGATGCAGGCAGTGGAAGCAAAGGCAAAGGCAAGGCCAAGGTAGATGACTTGGATGCAGTGAATGTTGCAGCAGAGGACAGTGACAGTGACAGACATGAGGTATTATGTTCTTTTGCTGTAATTGCACACACATTGGTTATTGATGGCCATGACATGCACACCTGGCTCTTGGATTCAGGTGCTTCTTTTCATGTTACTCCTCATAAGGAGTGGTTTACTTCTTACACAGGTACTCATGGAGTTGTTCACCTTGGGAACAACTATGCATGTCAGATTGCAGGGATTGGCAGTATACAGATAGTATTCCCTGATGGACGGTCATTTATGCTTGATGGTGTTCGCCATGTGCCGCAAATCAAGAAAAATCTGATTAGCACTGGCTTGTTGGATGATAGTGGTTACCACACCACATTTGGGGATTCCAAATGGGTGATTACTGATGGCCAGGTTGTAGTGGCTGAGGGTTATAAGAGTGATACCTTGTACCCTCTTTATGTTTCCAGTGTAGGTAATCATGTTGTTGCCATAACCGAGCTGCCAAAGATTTCATTGTGGCATAGCCGGTTGGGACACATGTCCGTTAAAGGAATGCAAGAACTATCACGTTTGGGTTATCTGCCGTCTCTTTCTTTTTCAGATTTGCCTACTTGTGATCATTGCATATTTGGCAAGCATTCTGTGACTCCTCATAAGAGGAGAACTCCCCAGAATAGAGCACCGCTTGATCTAGTGCACACTGATTTGTGTGAGATGCCATAGTTATCACTAGGGGGTGCAAAGTATTTTATTACTTTTATTGATGATGCCACACGTAAAGTGTGGGTCTATTTCTTGAAGCATAAAAGCGATGCCTTCGATGCTTTCAAGAAGTTTGTCGCTCAGGTTGAGAATCGGACAGGTCGCAGGCTGAAATGCCTCAGATCCGATAATGGGGGTGAGTATGTGTCACATGCTTTTGTGCAGTTTTGCGAAGCTAAGGGCATCAAACAGGAACTCACAGCCCCTCATAATGCATCTCAAAATGGCGTAAGTGAGTGGATGAATCGAACTATTCAGGAGAAGGTTCGATGTATGTTGTCTTATGCTGCATTGCCCCATGGCTTTTGGGCAGAAGCCGTGCAAACAGCAGTTCACATTATTAACAGGTCGCCAAACAAGGCTTTGGAGTTGAAAGTGCCAGAGGAGGTGTGGTCTGGCAAGCCACCCTCATATAAGCACTTACGTGTGTTTGGCTGCGAGTGCTTTGCTCATGTACGCAAAGAACTGCACACCAAACTGGAGCCAAAGTCTCTCAGATGCATCTTCATGGGTTATGGTGACGAAGGTGAAATGGGGTACAGGTTATGGGATCCTGTTAAACAGAAGATTATACGCAGCAATGATGTCATCTTTAAAGAGGATAGTGTACACAAGGAACCCGTGCAACCTGTGGAATACATGAGGGTTATTTATGATGATGTTGGACAGCAAAGAATGCCCTTTTATATGCAGCAGCAGGCTGCTGCAGATAACCGTGTTCAAGAGGGTATACAGGCTGGAAATCAGCCAGATAATTTTGCCAATGATGCACCATTGGATATGCCAGCAGATGGGGCTGTAGAACAGCCAGATATGGTGGTACAGCCACCCGTCATGCATGACGAACAGGCTGGTTAGCAGCCTAATCCGGAACATTTTGTTAGGAGGAGCACCCGTGTACAACGGCCTCCTGACAGGTTTGTTCCAGGAGCCAACAATGTGGCTGATTTTATCATGCTGACAGATTGTGGTGAGCCTTCCAGCTTCAAGGAAGCTATGGGAAGAACAGAGAAAAGGAAGTGGGAGAAAGCCATGCAGTCAGAAATGGACTCCTTACTTCAAAATGATACATGGGACTTGGTGCAGCTACCTGCAGGTAGAAAGGTTTTGCCATGCAAGTGGGTTTACAAAGTCAAAGTGGATTCAAATGCTTTACCGAGGTATAAGGCCAGATTGGTTGCCAAGGGATTTAAGCAGGAGAAGGGCATTGACTTTGATGAGATCTTTTCCCCTGTCGTCAAGATGACTACTTTGAGAGCAGTGTTAGCTCTTGTTGCTCATGAGGACATGGATTTATGTCAGATGGATGTGAAGACTGCTTTTCTTCACGGAGATCTCCATGATGAGATCTACATGAGTCAGCCAGAGGGATATGCTGTTAAAGGGAAAGAGCAGCTTGTGTGTAAGCTCAAAAGGAGCTTGTATGGACTCAAGCAGGCACCAAGAGAATGGTACAAGAAGTTTGATGCCTTCATGCAGTCTCAAGGGTATCATAGGTGTGAGACCGATCATTGCTTGTACACCAAACGGGCAAAGGATGGCAGTTTGATGCTACTCATTCTATATGTGGATGACATGCTGATTGCTAGTAAATCTCAGCATGAGATTAGTGCTTTGAAGAAACAACTGCATAAGTCTTTTGACATGAAAGACTTGGGTGATGCAAACCATATTCTTGGCATGCGGATTACTCGTGACAGGTCCAAGGGACTTTTGTTTCTGTCACAAAAGGAGTACATTGACAAAGTACTGCAGAGGTTTAAAATGGAGGGGGGGAAGTCTATTAGTACCCCGTTGCCTCCACATTTAAAACTCAGCAGGAAGGACAGCCCCAGATCAAATGATGATAAGGCTGAAATGGCCAAGGTTCCGTATGCATCTGCAGTTGGTTCTTTGATGTATGCCATGGTTGCCACTCGTCCGGATATTGCTTTTGCGGTGGGAGTCATCAGCAGGTATATGGCAAATCCAGGCAAGCGGCACTGGGAAGCAGTGAAAGGTGTCTTGAGGTATCTCAAGGGTACCAAAGACTTGTGCATATGCTATGGTAAGCAGGATGCATTGGTGCATGGTTTTACAGATTCAGACTATGCAGGGAATGCAGATAACCGGAAATCTACTACCGGTTATATTTTCACATTTGCAGGAGGTGCTATATCATGGGTGTCTCGGTTGCAGAAATGCGTTGCACTGTCAACTACTGAAGCTGAATATGTTGCAGCCACTGAGGCTTGCAAGGAAGCAATATGGCTTACTCGGCTGGTGGGAGATTTGGGCATTACAGGAGATATGCCAATTTTGCATTGTGATAGTCAGAGTGCTATCATGTTGGCAAAGAATCCGGTCTTTCATCAAAAGACCAAGCACATAGATGTGAAATATCATTTCATCAGGGAGGTACTGGAAGACAAGCGACTTGAGCTTGTGAAAGTGCATACTGATGATAATCCTGCAGATTTGCTCACTAAGAGCTTGCCTACAGAGCGGTTTGCACATTGCCGCCACATCATGGGATTAGGATGAGACCACTTTTATTTTATGGTCTTGTATACAGTAACTGTATATATTGCTGTAATTTTTATTCTTTTCTCCCCTTTAGGCATATTGGCCTTTAGGTGGGAGGTTGTTGGGGTAAAGGCACATTGCCACCCCTTTATTAAAGATATGACACCTATGACTGTCTTAAGACAGTCATAGGGGGAAAACCTAATCCTAATAAAACTTAAGAGTTTGTGGTGTGGCTCATCACTTCACACCCGCATCTTGAGTGTCTCTCCTCTCTCTCACCCTCTCCCTCTTGTACTTCTCCCTCTTTCCTTCACCTTCATCCTCTTGATGATGGCCATCGTTGGAGACCGTTATATATGATCAAATCATGTATCTTGCCTAGATCAAGTAACTGTCTCCCGTATTCGGTCACATTCGGGGCATCTGCGGAATGTCTCAGTATCCCCATTTTGGTGGCATCTAGCTCTGGAATCATGTGAGGGTCCCTCTCATGTGTGAAATCTAGTAGCCCCACCTGTAGATCCCTTGTACATGCATTGAAGTCCCCTAGAAGGAGAATGTCCCCAATTCTAGAGAATTCAATGATGTTGTCATGGATCGTCTCAAATGGGTTATGTCTGTGTGTCGTGACCTGGGTTGCATAAGGGGACCCTCTGGGGGAAAGTAACATATTGCTATGTAAAGTGCACGGGCCCCTGGTGGCTGTAATCGTATCCACATGTATCGTGCATGCTCCTCTCTTTGTACTACGGATATGCATGGTCTTAGATGTGCTCTGAATAGGACAGCTACCCTCCTGATCCACGGACTCCGTTCCTTCTCCGGGTTTCTTTCCTATGGGTCGACTCCCATGTGTAGCCCACCACATCGGGCAGCCCTCTCTCTGGGCTCTCATGTGTCTCTGTGTAGAAAATAACATCTCGGTCAGCATATGTCTCTAGGAACCCCCCTGGATCGGACCAAAGCGTGCCATTGCAATTCCATACAGCCATGCGTAGTTCTTCTAAGTCTCTTCCTCCATCAGTTAGACACCGTCATTTATTGTCTTTCACTATTTTCTTGCGCTTCTTGTCATGGCTGGCATTGCTCACTTCTCCACTTGTCCCCTCTTTGCTGTCATTTCTGCTCACTTCTCCACTTGTCCCCTCTTTGCTGTCATTTCTGTCCGGAATAATGATTTTTCCATCTCGGTACACAGCCCACTTTCCTTCTTGTCTCGCAGCCATAACCTTGACCATGCCCTCTCTTCTGTGTTCTTGCTGTAGTAGTGTTAGGTCATCATCTAGAAAGATTCTAGTCCCGTTCAATCGTGCCCTCACCTCTAGGAGATTGGATCTGTCTGTGGCTGTCCTCATTTTGAGAACCATAGGTCTCTTGGGCATGCCTTCTTTCCCAACGCACCAGGCTGAATCACATGTGAGATTTATCTCCATTTTCTCAAATAAAGATTTTGCATCTCCCACTGGAATGTCTCCTACATGTAACCCTCGCACTAGTACATTCAATGCTTTGCTATGCCGTCTCTTTTCCTCCTCTAGGGTTTCAGAAATTAGCTCCCTCTTGGGGGCTGTTGTACCCTTTTTGACCACATCCTTCCATGCTAGCATGTCAGCCTTCCCCTTTGTGATTTGCCTGAGAGAGAGAGAGAGAGAGAGAGAGAGAGAGAGAGAGAGAGCTTACAATCTCTTATTGTCATAGATTTCAGAAAAAGATGGCAGCACCTGCAGTATCTACAGTAGTACCATTGACAGAAAACCTAGAGTCCCCTGCAATGAACTTTCCTTCTCAGAAAAGGAGCCGCGAGGATGAGGTAGCAGCTGGAGGTGATAAAAAATGGCCAGGCTGGCCAGGTGACAATGTTTTCCGTTTGCTTGTGCCCGCACAGAAAGTTGGTGCCATAATCGGTCGGAAAGGAGAATTTGTGAAGAAAATGTGTGAGGAGACCAAATCACGCATCAAGATTCTGGATGGCATTCCTGGAACAAGTGAGAGAGTTGTAAGTTCCCAATTTCTTAAGATCTCCTTTTTGTGTTAAGAGGATTTCTGTTGTTCTGTCCAGCATATAGGCTGTATTCTTGGACAAGGGGTGGGGGAAATTTAAGTACAAACAATATCCTGTTTCAAACTGGCTTCCTGTGCATGATAGGTTAAAAGTGATTGTGTGTATCTTGCCAGCAATGGATAAAAAGACGTTATTGAAATTGTAACTTGCACACATGTGATGTGCTTTTATGAGAAGCTTATACATCTGAGGGAAGCTGTGTGCATTAAACACTTTGATCCATGAACTGTTAGTCTAAATTTTATTGTCATGCATGTCAGGACTTTGCAAACAACGTATATTTTCTGACTTTTGTTAAGCAACTGATTTACACTATGGTCAAGCATACGATTCTATCTCTCGCAATGATTCAGACTAACTGTGATTGGAGTATCTAGAAAATTTATACTGCAAAAGTTCAGATCTCTAGGCATGGGCAAAGTTACCATAACTGTGTTTGAACCGGCAGAGCTCTTCTGTTGTAATACTGCAATATTTGGTATAATATAGGATTTGGCTTTGTTGACCCCGATGGAGTAATTTTTGTTTAGCAGAGAACACAACTCAAGCTTAATTCTCTGGTAAATCATATAATTCCAGCTCTGCTATCTGTTGTATTTTCCATAAGGGATGATTAAGTGGGCTTAATTGTGCTGGAGTAATTTAGAACTTTTCTGATTTACTATTGTAATCTCTGTACAAGGACAACGTTACGTAGCTGTTTTTTAAGAATTTGCTGGGCTTCACTGTTGCAATCCCTTTGTAATGTGGGATTTGGGTCTTAGACCTGCCTGCATATGATTTTTCATATTGATGAATAGATCGGAGGTGAATGGCTTTTATAAATTAAGAGACAAGAGAAAGTCGTGGATAACA
This sequence comes from Dipteris shenzhenensis, assembly GCF_047967505.1. Classification (NCBI taxonomy): domain Eukaryota; kingdom Viridiplantae; phylum Streptophyta; class Polypodiopsida; order Gleicheniales; family Dipteridaceae; genus Dipteris; species Dipteris shenzhenensis. The sequence continues at coordinate 17,283,144 of NC_141622.1, forward strand.
GCACGGTGCTGTCTTGCTCCCCATGCCTGCTAACTCTGCTGGAGAATCTAGGCTTGTACTCTGACACCTTGATACGTAGCTAGACCTCCCATGGATAAGAAGACCGGAGAACCACACAGAAGAATTTTAAACCAAATGGATAGACTAACGTAAATCCAACTTTAAAGAATATGTGTGCACAATACTAATTTGCCATAGCCTTGGCCCCTACATTGCGGCTCTGTTGGCCTGCTTCCACAGCCCATCTTCTCCATCAGATCCCATCCATTTGTCCACAGATCTGCCATCCTTACTCCTCCATCTTCAAGCTCTGTTGCTGGCACATGGCAGTCCTTTGCTGCTCTATGTGTGTCCTCTCCACCCACATCTGCCCTCTTTGCTGCTGCTATGCATGCTCATGGAGCCAACACCCATAGATTCTCTTGATCCCCCTCTTGCTACTGCTGCACGTCCTCATGAAATGAATACAGAAGGCAAGCCAAAACCAAAGGCCATCTTTGCAGGGGGAGCTTGCTCTACATCAAGTTCGACCCCATTGTCATCTATAGCCCAAGCTTAGAGCAATGATGATGCTGTGCTGGGCTACCATGGCCAAGCCTCTGCTGGCACTAAAGCCAATGGTTGCCAGAGAGGGATTGCTTTAGTTGTTTTGACCTGCATGTGGAACAACAGGCCTGCATCCAGTTGACTTGCACGTGGAACAGTAGGCTTGATGCTGCCGTTATGCCGCTGTACGTCAACCTGCACTTCGACCAAACCCCCCTTTTGTTGTCTGTCTCTACCGTTGACTTGCACGTTGACTTGCACGACACATTAGGTCCTGCTAACCTACCTAGCAACTTAGGGTTAACCCAATCCTCCTATCTAGTCCTATGTGTGTTAAGGTCCCAGATGGACTGTGTTTTAGGTGAACTAGGAGTCCTTGGTGACTTAAGATCCTTAGGTGACCAAGGAGTCATATGTTTATCTCAAATCTATTTATTTATTTATTTTTTAAGAGAGGGGAGAGAGAAGAACTCTCTAAGGTTATTTGGAGGGCTTTCTCAGCCTCTTTTTGAATCCTTTCTGACCTTATTCTAGGCTTAATCGACCCTTATTTGGAGCCTCTCCATTTGGTTTTGCGTACACAAGACAAGGTGCATGTTCTTTCACAGAAGATTTCTACACTTGTACCATTTGAGATCTGCATCTCTTCTATTGCACCACAATTGTACTTGTGGGGCAGCCGTGCAGGGACTTATCTTGTAGGTACCCAGCCACACATTGGCACTTCATTTAGCATTAACAGGTTACCATGGAACCAAAACGTGCACCTTGATTCTTTGCCAGGCAATGATGCAAAAGAGGAGGCTGCTTAGCCTGCCAGAATGGGAGCACCCACAAGTGGAACGGGCATGCCTTAGTGTCCCATTGGGGCTGCCATGCGAATCTATTTGGATGATTTGATCAAAAGTGCAACATAAGATTTAGATAATAGGCCCTGTATGTTCCAGCTGACTACCCTCATCGACAGGAAGATGCTGGATGGAAAGGCTTACCCGACCTAGTAGAGGAGACCTGTCACGGGGGCGTGAAATTCTAGGTACTTTAATGTACTACAAGACCGTGACAACTTTGGTTTTAAAAGTCCAAGCGTGGGCTTAATAACGTGTAATTAAACGCGGCATGGTGCCTAGCACATAAGCGTAATTAATCCCTAGGCCCAAAGGCATTCCAAGGAATTAAAAGAGTGGTTGTTGGGAAATGATGACGTGGCATTTTTAATGGGCCCCCTAGAGGGCCATGTACCTTCAGTGGCCCCCTAGAGGGCCCCCTAGAGGGCCATGTACCTCCAGGTGGCTCTAGTGCCTTCTACATGCTCCTTTGCCATTCCTGGACCTTCCTGGGCCTTCTAAACTTCACATGTGTGGTTTTCTCTCTCATCTTCTCCCTTTGTTGAGATTTTGGATTGGTTTTTCAGCCTCCTTCCGTTTTTCTTCATAACTCCTCACCCGTTTGGATTCCTCGACTTCCGTTTGGCCCGATGGCTTCCCCTCTGCCTCCCCTTCGTAGTGATATGCTTTTCCCTCCGTGCGTTTGGTAGAACGGGCAGAGCTGAGCACTTCTTTTGCTGGTCGAATTTGCAAAAGTGGCTTTTTCTGGACCTTTTTTCTTCTACCGCCTCCTGGGCCTCTCCTCTTGCAAAGCTACAGCTTTCTGTTGAATTTCGAGTGGTCCGACGCGCTGGTTGACTGGTTTTTCTCAGTTTTGGAGGACTTTCCGGCGATGAAACTTCTCCAAAACCTTCTCAATGCATTCCTCTCTGAAGCACGCTTCTTTTGAGCCCAAGAACTCCCACTTCTTCGCGACAGAAGTGTTTCTTTTCGCATTTTTCAGTGGAATTCTTGCTGGTCGGCTCTTGTATAGTGCAGCTGGGGTGCAGTGTGATTGCATCTGGACAGCCAATGGAATTGCACTCGGAAAAGAGAATGCCTTTGGGTTGAGCCTACGGGTTAAGTGCACTTATGTGATGGTGTTATATGCTTGAAAGCCTTGCGAAGGCTTAGTGAATTGGGGCTGCGTGCTCGATTGCAGGGAAGGTCTCCCAGATGCAACTTGTAATCATTTCACTGTGAAATATAAAGAAATACCGAAAAGGGCGCCACGGTGTTTGGGGCCAATCGGGTGCACTTGTCTATGTCTGTTGAGCAGGGGCATTCTAGCCTCCATCCCTTTTTCAGTGTTTTGTTTGTGAACAAATGGGTAAATGCCAAATGGTGATCATGCAATGGTTAATGGTTGTGATATATGCTTTGTGAGCTGTAAATAAGTGCTGAAGTGATTAAAGGTTTAGTTCCACTGCCCTTTGAGTGATTAGAGGCCGGTTTCATTGGTTCCATTGCCGGGATACCACACACTCTTTCTCAAGAGGTGGGCCTCGGTAGTTTGGTGGAAGGATATCTTTGCTGCACTTTTTGACAGCTAAATATTACAACCATAAACATGGTGAGTACCCATGAGCAAGAGAGCTCCAGAACTCCTCAAAGGAGAAGGCGGGAAAGCCTTAACGATCCAGCTAGTGTACAGCTGCAGGGAGCACAACAAATGCCTTTTGAGCAGGCCACACATGAAGCTACAACTGAGCTCAACAGTGATACTAGTTCTAGCAGTGAGTCAGATGATGCTACTATGTTGAATGCACAGCTTGCAAGTGCAGTGATTGCTTTGACTCAGCTGGCTCAAAATTTGGCTCAGATTGTGCAAACAAATGCCAAGAAGAAGAAGAAATCAAGAAAGCACAAGCAGGGAAAGAGTGAGTACACACATGCATCAGCTTCTCATGGCGGACCGCACACTCATGCATCAGTTTCCCATGAGGGACAGCCATCTAAAATGACTCAGAAAGTGACTTCCAAGAGAGAGGAATCGCCCAAAAGAGCACTTAAGAAAGAGGTACAAAAAGTACAGCCAGTGCAACAGTATGAGCAGCCAGCACAAGGCCTTGGTTTGGGTATTTCTACTCCTCAAAATAATAATGTGCAGTCCATAAATGTGGCTCAACCACCTCAGCCATATTTGAGGCAGCAACCTGAATATTTTGGTACAGATTCGATCTTTGATGCTATGTTGATGTCACCGCCAATTGGACATAGAAAACAAGTCATGTATGACAATGTGGGAATGCAGCCAGGCATGCAAGCCACAGCATATGCTCCCATGCCTAATGTTCAGCCAAGCATGGCTCTCCCTAGTGAAGGGAATGCTGCAAATATACAGCCATCTTTGGGACAGCCAATATCAAATGTATATAAAGAATTTAAGGATGGTGGTTCTCATGTCAAGCTTGATACATATAATGGAGTACAGGACAGGTACAAAGCCCTCACATTCCTTCAACAGTTTGATGCTGCATTTCTTGGGGGTTTGTTTACAGAAGCATCCAAGATGCGGAAGGTTGCCACATTTTTGAAAGGCAATGCACTTAAGTGGTACACCAACCTTATGCTTCATGGAGATGCACCTGCTACTTGGCTGGAATTTAAGCAAGTGTTCTCTTCTACTTGGCTTACTCCAACTTTTGAAGTTGAAGTACTTTCACACTGGCATGACTTGTCATACAAACTTTGCAAGAATCTTGATGATTACACCCAGAGGTTTTGGGATGTTTTGCTGCCATTGAGCTCTTACAGGCATGTTTCTTTGAAAGAGCAAATAGAGAGGTACTGTTGTGGATTGCCTAGTGAGCTACGTGATTATTGCATCAAAACCAAGGTGGGTTCTATGACTCAATTAATTGAGAATGCAAGGACAGCATATGCATGGATGCAGGAGAAGAATTTGGGCTTTATGGACAGCAAGAAAGAGGACAACAAACGGGCTGCCAAACACCAGGATAAGGACATCAAATCTGAAAATAAAAATTATGGCAAACGACCGTTTCAAAAGGGAGGAAAAGCCCAATTCAAAGCTGGTCAAAGGTGTGGACAGCCTAATAAACAGCCCCGTACCAAGTTATCTGATGAAGAGAAAAAGTCACTCATGGAGCAAAACAAATGTTTTATATGCAAAGGAGAGGGACACCACTCTTATGATTGCCCATTCAAGAAAAGAGACAGGTCAGATGATGATAAGAATGGTGATAAACAGGCTGATCGGAAGGGCAAAAAGCCTAAACCTTCTGCAGGACTTCTTCCAGATGTGATTGGGAGTTTGCCACATGCACATGATGAAGAGGAAATGAAAAAGACTGAGATGTGCAGAGCATGGGGAAAAATCAGAAATCAGAATTGTTTGTTTTTCTTCGATTCTGGGGCAAAGGCAAATTTCATAACTCTTGATATGGGAGGAAGGCTTGGCATCGAGCCTGGGGAAATGGGGCCATCCGGCATGTGTGATATGGCCAACCCTGAACTCAACACACCTGTCACTCCTATCATTGGCAAGTTGAGGATGCATATCCAGGGATATTAGGATGCAGAGGACTTCTACATTATGCCTTTGCCAGAGTGTGATGCTTTGCTTGGGATGCCTTGGATGTACAGGGTGGGGGCTGATGTGCAGATGAGAAACAAGAAGATTTCTTTAACTCATAGAGGCAAAAATCATGTACTTGATGTAAAGTTGAAAGGGGAGTCCATCCCTGTAGTTTCAGCTTCTTGTATTTCCAATGTAATAAAGCGTCATATTTCAGCGTACTTGATTTTTGTCAAAGAGGACAGCCAACCAGTTCAGGAAGGCTCTACTCTTTCTGCTTTAGATAGAGAAAGGGCTGCTTTTATTTCAGATTTTCAGGATTGTTTCTCAGATGCACTTCCTCAAGAATTACCTCCCAAGAGGCCCGAGGATCATCAAATTGATATAATTCCAGGAAGCTCACCACCTAATATACCTCCCTATCGTGTCAGTAAGGCACAATAGGAAGAGATAATGTCACAAGTGAAGGAACTCTTGGAAAAGGAATTAATACAGCCAAGTAATTCTCCTTACTGTTCCCCTGTGTTGCTTGTGCAAAAGAAGGATGGCAGTTGGAGAATGTGTATTGATTATAGGGCTTTGAATAAAGTCACAATTAAGAACCGTTTTCCAATTCCACGCATTGATGATATATTGGATCGGTTGGAAGGTTCCTCAATGTTCAGTCGTATTGACCTTAAAAGTGGATACCATCAGATAAGGATACGGCCTGAAGATGTCTACAAGACTGCCTTCCGCACTTCATTTGGCTTATATGAGTTCCTTGTGATGCCTTTTGGTTTGACTAATGCACCTGCCACTTTCAATAGAATGATGGACAGAATTTTTAGAGCACACAGAAAGTTTGTGGGCACTTTCTTCGATGACATCATTGTGTTCTCTAAAAATGAGCAGGAGCACAGGAAACACCTCACTATTGTGTTTCAAGAGTTGAAAAGACACAAGCTATTAATAAACACCAAGAAAAGTGAGTTCTTTATGCATGAGATTCATTTTCTCGGTCATATAGTGTCAAAGGATGGAGTCAAGATGGATCCTGCAAAAGTTGAGGCCATAAGGAGTTGGCCAATTTTGAAAAATCTGCATGAAGTCAGAAGCTTTCTTGGGTTGTGTTCATACTATCGGAGGTTTATAAAGTACTTTGCAGAAATTGCTTCTCCCTTGCATGCTTTACAAAAGAAAGCTGTACCGTTTCGGTGGGGACCAAAGGAAAATGCAGCTTTTGAAGAGCTGAAGCAAAAATTGTGTTCTGAACCTGTTATTATCTTGCCAGATCTTGCAAAACCCTTTGCTGTAACTTGTGATGCATGTGGGAACAGCATAGGAGGCACTTTGATGCAGGATGGCAGAGTGGTTGCATATGAGAGTAGAGTTCTCAAAGATGCTGAATTGTACTTGCAGACATACGAGAAGGAAATGTTAGCAGTGATACATGCTTTGACCACATGGAAACATTACCTTCTTGGAGCTGATTTTTATGTGTAGACAGATCATCAGTCACTTAGATATTTTCTCACGCAGAGAAAATTATCTGAAAAGCACATGAGATGGGCTAACTTCCTCTCAATGTTTCATTTTCAAATTGTACATGTGCCGGGTAACAAAAATGTCGTGGCTGATGCACTTTCCAGGAAACCACAGCCTGAAGCAGTCTCCAAGAAACCCAGTGTTTCAGCAGTGAGCATTGCTTATAACAATGTGTTAGATGTGATGAAAGATCAGTATGTTAATGATGCTGATTTTTCAACTATTTATGAACAGCTTTCTGATGGTCAAAGGCATGATCACTATATGTTGAAAGAGGGTTTCATTTTGATGCATGGACGACTCTGTGTCACTGATCAAATGCGACAGAAAGTCATAATGGAAAGTCATGCTCTTCCATATGCAGGACATAGGGGAATTACAGCAACAATTACAGCAGTGGAGCAATACTTTTATTGGCCATCTTTGAGGAAAGATGTGGAAGAATATGTGAGAACATGCATGGTTTGTCAGAAAGTAAAGTCTGACAGGCAGAGGGCACCTGGGTTGTTACACCCTTTGCCAATTCCGGATAGACCATGGCAAAGCATAGCTATGGATTTTGTGTTTGATCTTCCACGTACTCCTACTGGACATGATGGATTGTGGACAATAATTTGCAGGTTTAGCAAACAAGCCCACTTTGTGCCAGTAAGAAAGAAAATTACAGCAGATCAAATGGCCAAATTGTTTTTGCAGCATGTCTTCAAGTATCATGGGATGCCTGAATCCATAATCAGTGATAGAGATCCGAGGATGACCAGCCTCTTTTGGAGAGGACTGTTTGAAAATATGGGCACTACGCTGAATTTTTCGTCATCTTTTCACCCTTAGTCTGATGGACAATCGGAGCAGGAAAACTCTACCATCTTGGATATGTTTAAATGCTATGTCTCAGACCACAAAAGCAAATGGGAGCATTATTTGCCTTTGCTGGAATATGCTTATAATAATACAGTGCACACATCCACAGGTAAAGCACCTTTTGAAATAGTGGAAGGTGCCAGGAAGATACCTCCCATTTTGCATACAAAAGAGAAAATCTTCGAAGCTGATCGTTTTGTGGAAAGCCTTGAAGAGGCTTACAAGAAGATCAAATATGCCTTGCAAAGAAGTCAAGACAAGCAGAAAAGAGCAGCAGATAAGCACCGCAGGGAATTGGTATTCACAGAAGGTGATTGGGTTTTGCTGCGTTTTCAAAAGGCAAGGCTGAAAAATAAGAAAGGCAAGGAAAGGTTGTACACAAAGCTGAACATGCGTTACTATGGTCCTTTTCAGGTTTCTAAAAAGATAAAGGAGGTAGCTTACAGGCTGAAGTTGCCTCCGCATTGGAAGATACATAATGCCTTTCATGTGAGCTTATTAAAGCAATATCATGGAGATATTCCCGAGGATGTACCTGATGAGGTGCAGCCTGAAGTGGAAGAACAGGATGAGCTTCTGGTCCCAGAGCAGATTCTGGCACACAGAGATAGAAAGCTCAAGGGTAAAGTTATCCGTCGCTACTTGGTAAAATTTCAAAATTACCCATCACTTGATGCGAAATGGATGGAGGAAGGTGAACTGGCAGATTCACCTGGGATATTGCAGCTTTACCTTGATGCTTTCCAATTAGAGCCGACTGCGGTCCGGGCTCCTACAGGTAGTTCAGCAGAGCAAGCGTCTGGAGCATTACCTGATGTTCGAGAGGGGGGTAGCACCTCTACTCCCTCAGTACAGACGGGCTCACCGTGATTTCATGAGGTCGCTTGATGACACTATATGTTTCATCCGAGATACTGAGCTGACAGTATTTCTGCTGTGAGACTTCATGATATTGATGCATCTTGACTATTGATCGCCGAGGATCACATAGATTTTGAGCAGTATATATGGATGGATGCATGCGTCTCCTAGCCATATTTTTACCATCTCTGTATACTATAGCTGTGGCTTTCTTGTATACTCTTTTATGCTATATTTCATGCTCGCTCCTGTGTTTTGGGGCAGCAAACTGTGGTTTGCTGTTTCAAGAGAGGGGTATGTCACGGGGGCGTGAAATTCTAGGTACTTTAATGTACTACAAGACTGTGACAACTTTGGTTTTAAAAGTCCAAGCGTGGGCTTAATAATGTGTAATTAAACGCGGCATGGTGCCTAGCACATAAGCGTAATTAATCCCTAGGCCCAAAGGCATTCCAAGGAATTAAAAGAGTGGTTGTTGGGAAATGATGACGTGGCATTTTTAATGGGCCCCCTAGAGGGCCATGTACCTTCAGTGGCCCCCCTAGAGTTCCAGGTGGCTCTAGTGCCTTCTACATGCTCCTTTGCCATTCCTGGACCTTCCTGGGCCTTCTAAACTTCACATGTGTGGTTTTCTCTCTCATCTTCTCCCTTTGTTGAGATTTTGGACTGGTTTTTCAGCCTCCTTCAGCTGAATTCCGTTTTTCTTCATAACTCCTCACCCGTTTGGATTCCTCAACTTCCGTTTGGCCCGATGGCTTCCCCTCTGCCTCCCCTTCGTAGTGATATGCTTTTCCCTCCGTGCGTTTGGTAGAACGGGCAGAGCTGAGCACTTCTTTTGCTGGTTGAATTTGCAAAAGTGGCTTTTTCTGGACCTTTTTTCTTCTACCGCCTCCTGGGCCTCTCCTCTTGCAAAGCTACAGCTTTCTGTTGAATTTCGAGTGGTCCGACGCGCTGGTTGACTGGTTTTTCTCAGTTTTGGAGGACTTTCCGGCGATGAAACTTCTCCAAAACCTTCTCAATGCATTCCTCTCTGAAGCACGCTTCTTTTGAGCCCAAGAACTCCCACTTCTTCGCGACAGAAGTGTTTCTTTTCGCATTTTTCAGTGGAATTCTTGCTGGTCGGCTCTTGTAAATGCTCTTTCTTCGTGCCTTTGCACTCCTCTTTGGCTGAGAATGCAATTGGGCATTGGCTACTATGTCCTCTTGGCGATTGAGGACTTGGTTCGAGTCTTCAGGGCTTGGTGAGTTGTGATTTTGCTACTGCAATTTCTTTTTGCCATAAGCTATTGGTTGGCCTCGTGTGCCGCCTCTTTCTTGGCTCACAGGTGCCCAGGCAGTGCTATAGTCATTCTTTGGTTGGGTACTTTGCTGATTTTATTTTGGAGCTTTGAAAAGCTTTGTGAATGCCATCTGGAAACCACTCAAAGAGAGTGCAGCTGGGGTGCAGTGTGATTGCATCTGGACAGCCAATGGAATTGCACTCGGAAAAGAGAATGCCTTTGGGTTGAGCCTACGGGTTAAGTGCACTTATGTGATGGTGTTATATGCTTGAAAGCCTTGCGAAGGCTTAGTGAATTGGGGCTGCGTGCTCGATTGCAGGGAAGGTCTCCCAGATGCAACTTGTAATCATTTCACTGTGAAATATAAAGAAATACCGAAAGGGGCGCCACGGTGTTTGGGGCCAATCGGGTGCACTTGTCTATGTCTGTTGAGCAGGGGCATTCTAGCCTCCATCCCTTTTTCAGTGGTTTTGTTTGTGAACAAATGGGTAAATGCCAAATGGTGATCATGCAATGGTTAATGGTTGTGATATATGCTTTGTGAGCTGTAAATAAGTGCTGAAGTGATTAAAGGTTTAGTTCCACTGCCCTCTGAGTGATTAGAGGCCGGTTTCAAGACCAGCTTTCCTTGGGCCGAAACACTCCTGCTGAGGGCAGGAAACTCAACAGGTGAAAGGATCCCCACACCTGCTGAAAGGGAGGCCCTGTCAGAAGGAATCCCAATGACCGGGACCCCTAAGGTGGAGGGCACAAACTCCTCATCATCCATGAAAGTCGCCGAATCTGCCGGTGCCGAAAAAGAATTCCTGATAAGCAAGTTTGGCCGAGGAGTGCGAAGAAGACCTGCACTCGTGAAAGATGGAGAAGAAGGACCTGCTAGGCCTCTATCAGCAAAACTGCAGCTGGGGGTTGAGGAGGCCTGTGGTTGGGGTTAAGAGGAATCAGGAGCCCTCATCTGCACCTGCACTTTCTCGGTTGTCCTGACTATGGCAGAAACAGTCTGCGAGAAAGAAGTACCTGTAGCCCCCTCATGGTCAAAAACCAAGGGGTCAGAAATTAAAGTGACTAGGGCTGGTGGATCTAAAGGCCCCTCCTGATGTGGAACTGTAGTGTCTGGTGCTGCAGCATCATCCACCTCTGGAGTCTGGAAGGCGTCTGTCTGAACATGATCAAAAGTCTCCCCCTGAGGTAAGGGAGCCACTCTGATAGCTCTCCATCGTGGTACTGGGTGTGATGCGGGTATTGGGCACCCTGCTGCCCCTGGTGGTCCTGGGGTGCGCGAAGCAGTGCGCCCTGTTACTCTTGGTGGTCCTGGAGTGCGTGGTACAGGGTGCTGGGGAGGTGCAGTCGTAGTAGTACGTGAAGGAGCCGCACCAGAGGACCTCTTGGGTCTTTTTCTCTTCCTTGGGAGTCTCTAGCAAAGTGCCTAAGGGTCTTGCAAATCTTGCACTAGTCCTGTCTACTTGAAATCTCGACTCTCTGTCGAAAGAGAGAGCCGTCTGGACGCTGAAGCATAATGTGGTCATCTGAGATGTTAGGGTCAGAGACAATGACCCTAACACGAGACACCCCGTCTGCACTGACTGCCTCTGCTGAGGAAGAAGGCATGCTAGGAAGGGAGGGGATCTCAGTGACCACTCCAAATGTGGCTCCGATAGTGGCAAGCAGTTGATGGTAGACGTGAGGAAGAACAGGAAATCTAATGAACAATGATGTGACCTGCCTGTGCTCCTCGATCGGCTCGAAGCCCAAGGTGTAGGGAAAAAGAAAGATCCTCCTCGAACCCAAAGCCAAGGGATTAGCTTTGAGAACAAGGACTGTGGACTCGTGGGAGTCGAAAACCACTTGGAAGAATCCACGTCCCAAAAGTCGAATATCTCTGAGGTGTGGGGCGATGCCTCTTGGTAACGCCGCTAGCATCCAGTCTCTAGCCTGTGATCTGGAAGGGTGTGACCCAAAGATGCGGGCGAAAAGTGATGTGGAGCCCTCTAATTCCACATCTTTCTTGAGCTGTCGCAACTCGTCTTCTGAAAAATTGACGGTTCTCGTGGCCGGTGGAGATTGGTTGAATGGGGATCCATTCGCCAATCGATGTGAAAGGGCCGATTTCAACACTGAAAAAGCTCCGTCCGTGAAACTACTGCCCAGGACGCCGTGAACGCGGGCGCAAGAAGGAGGAGAAAGAGAGGGTAGGAGAGAGGGGAAGGGAAGGAGAGGATAGACTGAAGGGGGAGACGGAGGTAGGCTGAGGGGGAGGCGTGGGGAGCTAAGTTAGGAAGGAAGCAAGCCGAGAGGGAGAGGGAGGAGGATTTTTTTTTTTTTTTTTTGGGTGTGTTGGGGGGTCTCCTTCGGGGGGGGGGATAGGAGGGAGGGAAAGGAAGGGCGGGGGAGAGGAAGGAGGGGGAGGGGGAGAGGAAAGGAGGGCAGGGTAGGAGGGAGGGAAAGGGAGGGCAGGGGAGAGGAAAGGATGGAGGAGGGGGAGTGAAATCGCTAGCTCTCTCTCGTGGATGTTCACGCTCATAATTATCTGCAGAAAAACTCATAAGAGCTCTCTCTCTCTCTCTCTCTCTCTCTCTCTACACACTGCTAGGGCCCAGAACAACATGTCAGGATGGACCCCCCCGAAGGTATTTTATTTCTTGAAGAGAGAATCTGTTACAAGAGTTCAGCGTAGAGCTGTCTGATACATAAAAATCCAAAACGTGAATGATTCATTACAAGAGCTTCAAGCTCATTTCAAATTGGCAACATGCCACTTGTCTAAAATCTAGATTAAGTCCTATTACATGCCACAATGGGCCACTCTGGAGTCTTCAAAGCACTTGGTCACACGAACCGCCTCCTAGATGCTTGTTAGGCTCCCATAGCGCTTAGGAAAATAACTCTTCCTAGTACTTGCAACAATTAATTAAAGCGTACCACCATGGCACCCATTAATTGTTAGCGCTTTGCATGCAAATAACACACTGTGGACTAATTCTAGTCACGGTGGGCGTCCCCACTGAATACATGTGCACACCTAAACAAATATAAAAAAATATATTTATTCTCTGGTTGACCGGAGTCAACACTCTTGATTATAATTAAGGAGCTTTGACCAAGGGTAGAGGCGCCTTAATTATAGCCAAGTCTCTCCAACCGAAGTTGACACATCTTGGTTAATCGTGGTTAACCCTCTTGGTGCATGCCAAGTGTCGTTGACCGAAGTCAACACTGTCTGACCGTAGTCAGCTCTGTAGTTCTTTGGTTAACTGCAGTTAACCCTCTTGGTAATAAACCAAGTCTCCCCGACCGAAGTTAGGTTTACTTGACTAGAGTCAAGTATCTTTGACCGTAGTCAATCCTTTGACCATTAAAAGAACTCTTTGACCTTAATTAACACATATAAAACTCTTTAATTATGATCAAATAAATGGTCAACTGTACTTTGACTTAGGATATTTACATTGTGGTGACATCCCCTCGGCTTCTATTCAGTTGACCTCAACTGAAAAGCTTCCTTGTAAACAAGTGGCAGATGCCTTGTCTTGAAGACCCCAAGTCAATAATGTGACTATTGCTTATCATCAGGACCTAGAAGGCATGAGACAGCAATATGCTAGTGATGCAGATTTTGGTGAGATTTTACAGCAAATGCAAGAGGGGCAATCCACCAGTCACTATTTCCTGAAAGATGGGTATCTAATGAAAGATGATTGCCTATGCATCACCCAGGAGATGAGGAAAAAGATTTTGGAGGAATGCCATGCACCTCCCTATGTTGGACATAGAGGAATTACAGCAACAACTCTAGCACTAGAGAGGTATTTCTTTTGGCCAGGGATGCGGAAAGATATACATCAGTTTGTTACTGAATGCCTTACGTGTCAGAAAGTGAAGTATGATAGACGGAAGGCACCTAGCCTACTTATGCCTCTTCTCGTGCCCCAGGCACCATGGGAAAGTATTACAATGGACTTTATTTTTGATTTGCCAAGGTCAAAGTCAGGGAATGATGGGATTTGGACTATCATTGATAGATTCAGCAAGCAAGCTCATTTCATTCCGGTTCGCAAAACCATAAAGGCAGATCATATGGCTAAGCTTTTTATGGAACAGATCTTTAAGCATCATGGTATGCCTAAGTCCATTGTTAGTGATCGAGATCCCAGAATGACCAGTCTATTCTGGAGAGCTTTATTTGATAACATGGGGACGAATTTCAATATTTCTTTTTCTTTCCATCCCCAGACAGATGGTCAAAGTGAAATAGCAAATTCTACAGCATTGGATATGCTGAAATGCTACGTGGGTGACCAAGGTTCAGACTGGGAAAAGTACCTACCATTGGTAGAGTTTGCTTATAATAATACAGTACATAGCTCTACAGGGAAAGCCCCTTTTGAGGTCATTTATGGGAAGGTGATTTTGCCACCTATATTGAGGACCAAAGATAAAATATTTGCAGCTGATCAGCAAGATCAAAGTCAGGGAATGATGGGATTTGGACTATCATTGATAGATTCAGCAAGCAAGCTCATTTCATTCCGGTTCGCAAAACCATAAAGGCAGATCATATGGCTAAGCTTTTCATGGCACAGATCTTTAAGCATCATAGTATGCCTAAGTCCATTGTTAGTGATCGAGATCCTAGAATGACCAGTCTATTCTGGAGAGCTTTATTTGATAACATGGGGAGGAATTTCAATATTTCTTTTTCTTTCCATCCCCAGACAGATGGTCAAAGTGAAATAGCAAATTCTAAAGCATTGGATATGCTAAAATGCTACATGGGTGACCAAGGTTCAGACTGGGAAAAGTACCTACCATTGGTAGAGTTTGCTTACAATAATACAGTACATAGCTCTACAGGGAAAGCCCCTTTTGAGGTCATTTATGGGAAGGTGATTTTGCCACCTATATTGAGGACCAAAGATAAAATATTTGCAGCTGATCAGCAAGATTAAAGTCAGGGAATGATGGGATTTGGACTATCATTGATAGATTCAGCAAGCAAGCTCATTTCATTCCGGTTCGCAAAACCATAAAGGCAGATCATATGGCTAAGCTTTTCATGGCACAGGTCTTTAAGCATCATGGTATGCCTAAGTCCATTGTTAGTGATCAAGATCCCAGAATGACCAGTCTATTCTGGAGAGCTTTATTTGATAACATGGGGACGAATTTCAATTTTTCTTTTTCTTTCCATCCCCAGACAGATGGTCAAAGTGAAATAGCAAATTCTACAGCATTGGATATGCTAAAATGCTACGTGGGTGACCAAGGTTCAGACTGGGAAAAGTACCTACCATTGGTAGAGTTTGCTTACAATAATACAGTACATAGCTCTACAGGGAAAGCCCCTTTTGAGGTCATTTATGGGAAGGTGATTTTGCCATCTATATTGAGGACCAAAGATAAAATATTTGCAGCTGATCAGCAAGATCAAAGTCAGGGAATGATGGGATTTGGACTATCATTGATAGATTCAGCAAGCAAGCTCATTTCATTCTGGTTCGCAAAACCATAAAGGTAGATCATATGGCTAAGCTTTTCATGGCACAGATCTTTAAGCATCATGGTATGCCTAAGTCCATTGTTAGTGATCGAGATCCCATAATGACCAGTCTATTCTACCTCCTCCCTGGATTGCCCATCATGCTAATTCTCTATGGCATTTTTTCTTTCCATCCCCAGACAGATGGTCAAAGTGAAATAGCAAATTCTACAGCATTGGATATGCTAAAATGCTACGTGGGTGACCAAGGTTCAGACTGGGAAAAGTACCTACCATTGGTAGAGTTTGCTTACAATAATACAATACATAGCTCTACAGGGAAAGCCCCTTTTGAGGTCATTTATGGGAAGGTGATTTTGCCACCTATATTGAGGACCAAAGATGAAATATTTGCAGCTGATCAGTTTGTGAGAGACCTCCAGACAGCTTACAGCCAAGTCCGGACAGCAATCGAAAGGTCTCAAGAGAAACATAAAAGAGCTGCAGATAAGCTTAGGAGACGGTTAGATCTCAAGGAAGGGGATTGGGTACTTTTTAAGTTTGAAAAAGCTAGGCTCCGCAAGTTTAAAGGCAAACAGAAAGTGTATGCAAAGTTATCTCCCAGATACTATGGCCCTTTCAGGGTTACAGAAAAAATAAATGAGGTTGCATACAGGTTAGCATTGCCAGAGCATTGGAGGATTCACAATGCATTCCATGTGAGTCTTCTAAAGAAATTCCAAGGACCAGAGCCTATAGAACCAGTATCAGAGGATCCACCAGAAGTGGATGAGCTGGAGGAGGTCCTTCAGCCATAGCAAATTGTGTACCATATTGTACGCAAAGGCCCTCAGGGCAAGGAGTTTTACACGTATCTTGTAAAATTCAAGATAAATGATACATTGACAGCATGTTTGCCCATTTCATATGCTTCTCGGAAAGTTTGGTCTGAGTCAAAAAGTATCTTAGACTTTGGTGATCTGTTTTAACAGTAAAATCTGCACCCAAAAGATAGTGCTTTCATGTATGGATGGCATGAATTACAGCCAATAACTCTTTCTCATAGATTCCCAGATATCTTTCGGCATCATGGAATCTTCGGCTCTCGTAGGCTACTACATGTCCATTCTAATGTAATGCAGCCCCAACACACTCTCCACAAGCATCGCAATCAACATCAAAAGGTTGATAAAGATCCGGGACTACAAGAATAGGCTTTGTAGTCAACTTCTCCTTGAGTGTATTGAATGCGTTCTTCTGTGATATTCCCCATGTGAAGGCTGCATTTTTCTTAGTAAGGCCATGTAATGGAGCTGCGATATCAGCAAAATGCTTGATAAACCTTCTGTAGTAAGAACACAGGCCTAGGAAACTTCGAACTTCATGCATAGTTTTCAGCTCTGGCCATTCTTGAATGGCACGGATCTTTGCTGGATCCATCTGTATCCCATTCTTGGATATTATATGCCCCAAATAATGGATTTCTTCCAAGAAGAATTCACTTTTCTTGCTGTTTGCATAGAGCTGATGATTTCTCAGCTCTTGAAACACTATAGCAAGATGTTCCTTGTGCTCTTCTTTTGTCTTTGAAAAGACTAGGATATCATCAAAGAAAGTACCTATGAAATGCTTGTACTTTCGGAAGATGCGATCCATCATTCTATTGAATGTGGCTGGAGCATTTGTCAACCCAAAAGGCATCACTAAGTATTCATACAACCCGAATGTAGTGCGGAACGCTGTCTTGTGCACATCCTGAGGCTTTATCCTCACTTGGTAATAGCCACTCTTTAAGTCTATCCTGCTGAAAACTGAAGCTCCATTTAACTGATCCAGCACATCATCAATGCGCGGAATAGGGAATCTATTCTTGATGGTCATTTTGTTCAGTGCGCGGTAATTGACGCACATACGGAATGAGCCATCTTTCTTCTGTACTAGCAGTACAGGGGAACAAAAAGGAGACGAGCTGGGCTGAATCAACCCTTTGGACAGCAAGTCCTATACCTGAGCCATAATCTCCTCTCTCTGAGTTGCACTAACTCTGTATGGGGGCCTATTGGGTGGCTCGCTACCAGGCATTAACTTTATCTAGTGGTCTTCTAGTCTCTCTGGGGGTAACTCCCCTGGCAAAGCATCGGAAAAGCAATCTTTAAAGTTTACAAGAGACTGAAACTTATCTTTGTCTGCATCATTCATTTCAGCATGCATATCATTCTCTTTTTCTTTTACGAAAACCATGTACGCGGAAATTGCAAACTTTATTGCTTTACCACATGTAACATCAGATACAATGGGGATAGTCTCCCCTTTATTCATGGCAACTAAACGCTGATTTTTTCCCCCTATGCACAAACTCCAGCACTCTTTCAGGAAGAGTCAACTTCACTGCCTTGCGATGAAACCAAGGCATTCCCAAGACTACATCATGATGTTTTAATGGAGAAATGAAGAAGTCTTCCTAATCCACATAACTCTGTACATGAAGACGGAGCTTCCCTATCAAGGGAGTGACTGGCACAGGATTCCCACAGAACATCTGATCGGCATCCAAAGCCCTGCCCAACTCCTCCGTCTTTATTCCCAGCCTCAGGGCTAAGTCCTCTGATATGAAATTATCAGTAGTCCCTAGATCAAATAAAATTAGCACTTGCTGGTCTCTGACTTTGCCCCATGTTAGCAGCAATTCTCGTTCTTCTGGGTTTGAAACATGACCCACTATGTCAGGAATTCCTCCTGCCATTGGCTTTTGCGGTCCTTGTGGCTTCTCTGCCTCTTTTCCCTTCGAAGTTGAAGGCTTTTCTGGGCACTGGGCAGCCACATGCCCCTCTTTGCCGCACTTGAAGCATTTCCCATCTCTACAGAATTCAGCTATCTGTTCAGGGGTGAATGGAGATTTGCCTTTATAAGTCTTTGAAAACTGAGTACCCCTCGGCTTCTGAGGCTGAAACCCTTTCTTTTCAACCTTGGGGTACTCTTTCTTTTCTGATTTTGAAAAATCAGTTTTCTTTCTTTCAGCACGTCCTGCATGCAAGGATAGTACTGTAGATGGATCTTGTAACGGCACAAGACTAGCTACTGAAGCTGAATGCATAAGGTCTTGAATGTTCTTTGCCCCCAAAGCATTTACTACTGCCTGAATTCTTGGACTGAGACCTGCTCTATACTTTCTCATTTGGGTTCCTTTGGAGATCTTTTTGAAAGGTGCAACCTGCAAATAAGCATTCCAAAACTTTTGGTTGTACACATCCACTGTATCTCCTGCATCCATATGCAAACTGTCCCAATCTTGAAGAACATGGTCTCTAAACTGTTTAGGAATAAACTGCTGGTAGAAGGATTTCTTAAAGTCCTTCCACTTCTTTGGGGCTGACCCATCTATGGTCTGTGCACTCCACCATGCACTGGATGTCGCTGTCAAGTGCAAACTGACCATTCTTAACTTGGAGGATTCTGAAAACTTTTCTGTACCGAATGCAGCATCAAACTGCCTGATGAACTGCATTGCTTTGTGTGTATGACCATACTATCCATTGTAGGTCATAAACTTGATAGATTTACCTCCCTCTTTGAATTCCTTGGTCTCTCTGGAAGATTTTCTCTTCCTAGACTTCTTGTGTTTCCTTCTTTTCCTTGATGGTTTATCTGATGAAGAAGAAGATACAGAAGTCGAACTCGAGGTAGACGGTGATGAACTAGGAGATCGGTGATGATGCCTCAATCTCTTCTTGCTATGAGACCGTCCCCTATGAGATCTCTTTTTCTTTGGCTGTAGACGAGAGTGTGCCTCTGGCATTGACACGTCATATACTGCATTAGGCATAGCTTCTGCTTGAAACAAATGCTGAGCCCTTGGATCCTTTCTGAGATTTTCCATCTCTTGTATACGAGTGCGTACCATCTCCTCAAATTCTTGCTGAGTTTGTTGCACACTTCTCTGATTTGGATGCGCATCCCTATCTTGTGAATCCCATTGGATAGGCGATTGAGCCATTTTCTTACAACTCGTCTGAGATCTGCAAATTTCTCACACACACACAGTGTATGGAACTGATGCACACTGCCTTTGCTTTTCAAAGAGAAAATTTACCTCAACAAGAGGTGTCTTGCATTCACAATCTATGCCAATACTGGCTGTCAACTCAAGGCATAAACTTAAAGCTGTGTGCCTCTTTTCTGGCTACTGCAAATGACTTCAAAAAGCATCTGTTTTTCCCTCTTTTCACTGCTCAAAGGCATGCATACTCTTTTTCTGCAAATCTCTGTTTTCTCTGCTTTTCTGCTGCTTTTCTGACAGTAAAAGTCTGACAGGCAGGTGAAATGTGCTAGCAGAAATAGTCTCTGCAACTGTCTCTTTTTTTTTTTTTTGAAACAGTAACCAGATGAAGTAACTGACTGGTTACTCTAACCAGACTGACTGGTTCTGGTCTGGTTAGTCTGCAACTAGACTAACTAGGCTGGTCACAGTCTAGTTACACCAACCAGACTGGTCTGGTTAGGCCAGATTAACTGGACCAATGTTGAACTAACTGGGTACTGGTTCAACTAACCAGAGTTAACTATCTATAGTTAACCACGGTTTCACTAACCACAGGTCAACCATCCAGGATTAACTGTACCAGGGTTAGTCTAACCATTGGTTTACCATCTCAGCAGTCCAGCTGGCTGCCACATCAGCAGCTGCCTATCTGCTACGTGTCAGTGCCACATCAGCTTCCTGTCAGCCCTGCCACATCAGCACCTACCACGTGTCAAGGCCACGTCAGCTGCATGCGCTGCCACGTCAGCTGTCTGTCAGGCCTGCCACATCAGCGCCACGTGTCAGATCCCTCTACCACGTGTCCTGTGCCACGTCAGCCTAAGGTTCCAAACCTTGGCTGACTGATGCGCGTCGCACGTCGCACCGATGCATTAGTCTCTTCTGGCTTCTGCAACATCTAGTGCCCGCTCTCAAAGTCGACGATGGAACTTGGAAATCCCGTCAGAAAATCTCCAAAATCACCTTTCGTAGGTCACGTGAAGCTCACGCCTTCCGGATTAGCATTCGTCGTTTGAGCGCTTCAATTCGTCCGTCGGCGCATGTCTGTATCTCTGTCAAAACACATGGGCCTGCGCCATGTATCCCCGTGAAGGCATCTCTTCGTCAATAAATCCAGAGCTGCCAAATGGAGAATCACCCATAGTACAAACGGAAAAATCCGTGCGTGATCACAAGAACTACCCCCGTTGGCTCTCCGTCTTGCCTTTCTGTTTGCAGATGCTTAAACACCACACTTTGCATTCGCCAACAGGCTATGCGTCGTTGTGGTAATAGGTCTCATCAACTTGGCGACTACTTCCTTTACTCAGGTACACTTGCGCCTGCACGTCACGCTCACCTCAACGCTCTTACGTGGTCACGGTACCTGAAGGCTTACTTTCCGTCAGGCGTTCTATGCCAAAGCCTGCACTCTTCAATCTTGGATCGTCACTTCCTTGGAAGAAAATGAGACCTTAGGCTCTGATACCAATGAAATCGCTAGCTCTCTCTCGTGGATGTTCACGCTCGTAATTATCTGCAGAAAAACTCATAAGAGCTCTCTCTCTCTCTCTCTCTCTCTCTCTCTCTCTCTCCACATTGCTAGGGCCGAGGACAACATGTCGGCCTGGACCCCCCCCGAAGGTATTTTATTTCTTGAAGAGAGAATCTGTTACAAGAGTTCAGCGTCCCAACAAAACATCACACTCAGGTAAAGGCATCACAAAGAAATCCTCATAGTCCACATATCCTTGAATGTGAATCCGTAGCTTCCCTATGATAGGAGTGACAGGGGTACTAAGCTCCGGATTAGCCATGTTGGCCTCACAAAGAGGACCCACAAAGAGGACCAATCTCCTCTGGTCGAAGACCCAACTGAGCTGCAAGTTCAGGAGTGATGAAATTTGCTTTGGCTCCTGAATCAAAGAAGTAGAGACAATGCTGATCCCGTAGCTTGCCTCATGCTCTGCACATCTTTGTCTTCTTCTCATCATGCTCACCCCCAATAATGTTAGGTATATGGCCAGCACTTGGATTGGGCTTCTTGCCTCTGGGGTCCTCTCTATTGCCTTGATTAGTGTCAGCCCGTTGCTGCAGATTCTTTCCTCTTCTTGTTAGGACAATTTGCTGTCCTATGACCCGTCTCTTTGCAGAGAAAACACCTTCCTTCAGTAAACAACTTGTTCCTCTCCTCGGGAGTGAGAGAAGAAGGTTGCTGTTTTCTCCTTTTTCCTACCACAAACTTTGATTTGAGAGGGACTTTTCCAGCTTGCCGTGGTTTCTTTGGCTCCTCCTTGAAGTTGCTCTTGAAACCTGAGACTCTGCTCTGCATGAGTGAGTAAGCTGTGTTGGCATTCTCTGTCAGCTGTGACATGCTGGAAATATGTGTCTGGTGCAATAGTCCCTCAACTCTTTGGGAAGACCACAACAATACTTTTCAGCTTGCTTTGAAATAGGGACTGTTCTGTAAGAGCTCACAGGTAGAAGCGCATCCCAAAACTTCTTGTTGTAATCCTCAAGATTCCTGCATTCCCTAGCGTTCAAGTTATGCCACTGAGTCATGACATCCACTTCAAAAGGGTGAGCCATGCGGTTGAGAATGCATTTTTGAATTCAACCCATGTAGCAGGTGTTTGGCGACCACCATTGCATGGCATTTCCCTTAAGGAATGTGGTTGCCTTCTTGATTTTCGAAGACTCTCTGAAGTACCCTCCAGCAAAAGCCAAATCAAATTGCTGCAAGAAGGAAAGAGCCTTCATTCTATCTGCATGACCATGGAAGGTCTCAAACTTCACTGCTCCCCCCCCCTTCCTTGTAATCCTTCATCTTGAGCCTAGGCTCCAATTGATCATAGCCAGGGGGCTGCAAATAAAGGGGCTGCTGTCCTTGGGGTCCTTCAGGAGCTTGAAGAACACTCCCCACACCTGGGTTTGTAGGCACATGTGGTACTGGCTGAGTGTGTGACATCATAGGGCTGCCTCCTTGCAATCCAGGCTGTATCCCCACATTAGCATACAAAGAATTTGGGGCTGGCTGTGAGGTCATGGCCTGAAAAATGGATCCTCCTCCAAAGTGTGTGGGCTGAACCACATACTGTGGTTGGGCTTGCTGCCCTTGCTGCACATTCTGAGCATTGCTACCATGCTCATTCCCATTTGGTCCCTGCCTCTGTGGCACTGCAAGTGGCTGTACCACTGGTGTAGGTGGCTCTAATAGTGGCTGTATCACTGGTGTCGGTGGCTCTGGTAGTGGCTGTCCCACATGCATCTGTGGACCTTGAATGGGTTGTGCCTCTGCCCTTGGCACAAAACTGGATTATGCACAATCTCAGCAAAGCTCTGAGTGAACTGAGTCAAAACTTGCAACATAGAACTCATCTGTGTTTGCATTACTGCCATAGCATTTGCGTGCACACTTGGGTCAACACCCAATGCAACTGTACCCACATGATTTTGCATTTGTGGAGCTGGCTGCCCCAATGCATCAATTTGAACATTCTGCCCTTCATGGGCTGCATTTTGCACTCTTATTCCGGGGTGTGCTTCCCTTATCTATGGCTCTGGGTCAGACTCTAAGTTTGCATCATAACCAAGCCTGATATTATCCATATCCAAAAGCAATGGATGGCTGTACCAAAATCAGCAAAGGCTTTCTCTATCCAAGCTGCCTAGGGACTCCTCTGGATGATTTGATGAGGATCCCGGCAATGGAACCACTGTAACCGGCCTTAGAACACTAAGGGTAGTGTATCTGTCTCTACTATCTCACAAAGATGAAAATACAGCCAACTGTTCACAAACCAAACTCAAAGCATAGAACTCATTGCATAGCATCATGAAACCATTCAAGACAAGGATGGCTAGAATGCCCCTACTCAGAAACATAGAGAGTGACACCTGTTGGCCCCAACACTTGGCGCCCCTTGCGGTATTTATTTAAACTGGTTAGCTGAAAGATACAAAGGGACTCCCTTTAGCTCACCTGCAGGTGCAACCCAGTACAACGCCAACCCGTGGCTGTGCTAGTGACAAACTCCCAGTGCTATTACCTTGGTTCCTTTCAGCAAACATGCATAATCACAAGTTTACTAGTCGGATAGCATGCCAAGCGATGCATTACCCATTTCCAAACCATTACCGAGCCCAAGGCCAACCACTGCACCCCCAGGAAGAGAGTATCACAACCAGTGCCCCAATCCTCACCGGGCCAACGACAGGGCATTATAACCTAGCACGAACTCAGTAAAGATAGCTGTAGCAAAGAGTAGAAAGGGAAGATGAGAGTTCAACCAACAAAAAGAGCCGAAACAGCTCGAGAAGTAGGATGAGAAGCGAACAGCAAACTCTGGTAGGAGAGAGCTGTCTAGGAGTGTCTTCAAACACCAGAAAAGATCAGAGAAAAGTGCATGCAGCAAGCTGTAGCAGATCAGCCAAGAATTCGTCCACTAGAACAGAGTTTACAGCCCACAAACAGCTCCGTTTTCAGTGCACCTTGCACCAAGGAGGAGCAGAAAGAGAGGCACCCATGAATATGGCTTCAGATGCAAAAAAGGAGAACTTTGTCGTGAAGAAAGTTGAAAACAGCTTCAAAAGTGGCCTAGAATGAAGGCGTCCAAGTCCCGGAAGCATGCCAGCAACAGAGGGCACCAAGGGGAGGAGAACTGTCGCGAAGAAAGCATGAAATTCCAGTTCAGCAAGGAGGGGGAGAGTGCAGAAATCTGCCATGAAGAGAATGAGGCTGCTCTGGCAGGGGTGAAGTCTCAAAACAGGAAGGAGAGCCAAGGAAGGGATCTAGGGGCTTCCTGAGGTGACACAAGGCAAGCAGATAGGCCACCACCAGTAGACACCTAAGCAAAATGAGGCATGGGATTTTTAATGCTCCTAGGGGGTCAAATGGCACACCATGACCCTACTGCAAAGGAACCAATGACCCTATTTTGAAGGATCTCTAGGGGTTCAGTTTTTAAAGGATGACCCCATTGAACCAAACCAATGACCTTAGAAAATGAAACCACTCTAATAGCATTGAGAGTTGCACTTGTTGCACATAAAATCATAGGTACCTTTTGGGCATTAACTAAGGCCCCTAGCCTGGTACCCTAGGCCAAATTCAGTGACAGTTAGTTTAGACACTTCACCATCACCACCACGTCCCCATGACACAGTCACTATCCGTGTAAGCATGCATGGTAAGTGAACCCTGACAAGTTGAGAATTTGGCACCACCTCATCAATATTGGCAAGTTGTTCCATGAGGTCCTTGACCTTTGTCAGGTATGCATCCATAGAGTCACCTTCATTCGTACTGACTTCTTACAATTGCCTTCTTAAATATGCAACACGTGCCTCATTGCAAATCTGATAAAGAGAAGCCAATTTGTCCCAAGCATCCTTTGCTCTCCTGCAAGACCGGATGTGCGGAATAATGATTCTCTTGCATGATAAAGCAATACAGGAATGCGCATTTGCATCTCTTGCATCCCATCTTGTTTGTTCCCGAGTTGGAGGAGCAGCAGCAGGGGTGCTAGAGCATAAAGCATCAGGAGGGGTACCCTTTGTAGAGGGACCAGCAGTAGGGGCAGCCACTGTAGCATTGGTTGGCCTCAGATCAACCCCATAAACAATATTCCAAAAATGCCTTGCAACAAGAATATGTTTCATGAGATAAGACCACATCGGATAGTTGGTGCCATCCAACTTGTCATCTTCATGAAGAATGCCAAATAGATCATGATTGTTACCAGCCATTGTAAATGGGATACCTTGAAAAGAAAAGACCTGAAAACACTGAAGCCTCAAGGCTATCATTGCAAAGAGCTGGCTGTCCAAAAATGACAGCAAATGTCTGCAAGTAAATGTTCTGCAAATTTCCAGCCCAAATCAAAGGGCAAATGCAAATTTGACCCAAATGTGACCTTGTCAGGCAATGACCACTACAAAAATCAGCAAATCTGGCAAAAGCCCCAAATGTAACGAGGGCAAAGAAGCCAAAAAGAGGGCCAATACAGAAAAGCCCCAAATTTTTTTGAGATTGTGCAAATGTGACCCAATGTCTTGCAATCTAACCCAATGTCCTGCAAATGTGACCCAATGTCCTGCAATCTGAACAAGAAATTGCAATCCAAATCCCAAAGCTCCAATGTCTTGCAAGAAATTGCAACCAAAAAAAGGGAAATAACTGAAAATCCCAAATTTGCCAATGTCCTGCAAAAGCCCCAAAACTGCAAATGTTTGTAGATGACTGTAGTGAGACCCAAAATGGGGCATAGCAAGCAAGAACCAAGAACCTGGTTCACAGCCAATGCCAAAACAGGTACGGAACCTGTAGCTCCTCCTGTGGTGCCTTTTGTTAGGCTGAGGTGGGCCGACTTGATAGTCAGGCCTGCTGGTTTGGAGGCGTAGGGCAGGAGGCAGCCCTTATTGGCTGCATGGCAGCCTCTTGTAGGGCTGCAGGCAGTGGCAGCCTGGTTGGGATGGTTGGGCAGGAGTAGAGGTCCCTCTTGGGCTGCCTTTGAGCCCCTTTTGTAGGGCCTGCTGAGCAGGTCGGTCAGGGGAGCCTCTAGTTGGGCCGCCAGGCACCAGGCACAGCAGGGGAGCAGCCCCTTTATATGGCCCTACAGCAGTCCTTGGAGGCGGGTAGGTGTGTCGGCCCACCCTGACTGCTGCTGGTCGGTTATTTAGGGCAGGGGGTGACCTTATATATAGGGGCCCCTCCCTCATTTGTTTCCATCTCATTGTAGAGGCTGTTGAGCAGTTGTGCCCAGCTCTTCAGCAGCCTCTTGTACAGAGGTTTTCCCCCAGGTGTAGAGGGGCTTTTGCCAGAGATCACTTGTCCTGTTTCTTTCTCTCCCTCTCAGTGTGGTGTGTGTGAGGTGTGCTTTCTCTCTCTCCATTTCTTTCATTTTCGCTGCACTTCTCACAGTATCAGTACTAGTTACATTCATCAAATGCTGGCTGCCCCACAGTGCAAAAGGGAGATAACATTTTCTTTTTCTTTGTTAGGTCTGGGTTGCCGTACGGCTCTTGCCTAAGCACATTGATGAGTATTTCTTTTGTGAAACATTACCAAACTCCTGTGGAGGTGTTTTTGGGGCATCTCAAAGTTGATAATTTTCCTCTATAGCATGGTTTTTGTTTGTTTTTTTCAATCACCTTAGGCGACAGAACCATCTCTAGGAGGCTTTTAATGGTCGTATTGGAACTACTTTGTCTTTGTTTGGAACAACTAGGAATCTAAGAACGAGGATGTTTTTACCAACAATATGTATGGATATGATTCATGGTGTCCAAGTAGATCATTACAATCTAATCTTGAAGCCTAAGCATGGAGATTGTGGTAGTGAAAAGGGGCAAGGGGCAACCCGGTGAGAAATCACAATACAATCTGCCGGAATTATTTTTTTCCCCGGGTGGGAGGGGGGGGGGGATAGGAGAACTGCATATCTGTATTGCCTTTTTAGGTTTACTTTACCTTTCAGGAAACAAAAAATGGCATCAAATTGTTGAAAACATCAAGCATGGGATCTGAGTTGTACCTTGTTAATTCTATTCACTGTATTTAACAGTGATGGGCTTACACTTGGGCAATGGTAATATGAGTCCACTTTTTAGATGCCGCTTTTTTGAGTACTGCATATCTGTATTGCCTTTTTAGGTTTACTTTATCTTTCAGGAAACAAAAAATGGCATCAAATTGTTGAAAACATTAAGCATGGGATCTGAGTCGTACCTTGTTAATTCTATTCACTGTATTAAACAGTGATGGGCTTACACTTGGGCAATGGTAATATGAGTCCGCTTTGTAGGATTTTAGATGCCACTTTTTTGAATTGGAATGGCACAAGTAATCTTGATGTAACATTGCTGAGAAACAGACCGTTGATTTGCGCAGGTTATGGTGTCTGCCAGAGAGGAGCCAGATGCAGCAGTTTCTCCTGCTATGGATGGCTTGCTGAAAGTGCACCAACGCACTATAAGCAGTACAGAAGGTGAAGTTTACTTTAATCCTATGCAGGCATCTGATGGAGCGGTTTCCTCCAGACTCCTGGTGGCAGCCACACAGGCTGGAAGCCTTATTGGAAGGCAGGGCGCTACCATCAAGTCGATCCAGGATACGTCTGGTGCAATTGTTCGCATAATGCCTCCTGGTAAGGATTTTTAGTTAGCTGAAACAAACTGGGCTGCTGAGTCCCTCAGATTTTTTCTTTTGAGGGAAATGTGTTGTAACAATACTCTCTCTTAGAACGTAGGGGCTTATTTTAGAAAGGAAAGCAAACAGTTGGCCTGATGTTTTATTTAAAAAACATATCTGAGAGTCTCTGATTGTCCCTAAAAGTGATCGGGTTGTTTTTCCTATTTTTGCTACCTCTTCTCTAAAGCTTCGACATTCATACCTGGTGTCTATGTGTTTAACTCCAGGTACTTGTAAGCTTTTCTGAAATAATCTGCAAAGGAATCCAATTGAGATTATTACTGAAATAACATGCCTAGGAGAGCCTGTATGTTCTTGCAAGGATTTGCTAGTTTGTTTGGCTCTGATATATAATATGTAAGCAAGTTATTCCAGTTATTTTGAGTGATGGAGTTCAAGCTATGCAAGGGTTTACAGATGATGCGGGCAGAACCTGTTTTGTCCGATTTTGCAGCTCTTTGCTTGTTACAGCAGGATCATTCTATAAGATAATGGCACATTCATTGTGTGGTTTTGACTGTTTGCTTGAGAAGCAGGATGATTGCATAAGTTAATTGCACATTCATTCGATTTGTTTCGACCATTTGGCTATTGCAGTCTGCTTGCACTACATAGGATACACTAAAGACCAAGGGAGACTTGTGCTTATCAGGATCACCGTTCTATGATGGGACGTTGACTTTTTACCACGTGGTAAGTTTTGCCTGCGTAGACAAGATTTTCTCTTTCATAATCTTTTAGTCCAAGTCCTGGCCATTTTATAGACTGTAGTGCTTGAAGATGTTGGGTAAAGAAGAAAATCATCGTGTTCAGTTTGTGTGTGAAAATTTGGGTACATCTCCCATATATATTAACACAGTCAGTGGTTGTAATGATAATATTGTTAATGGGAACACCTGCAGCAAAGACTCAAGACAGAGAGTTTACTAACATTCCCTTTAAGTCTTACCTTACAGGTACGAAGGATAAACCTTTACACTTCTATGCCAACCCACAAGCTCTTTCTGGCTAGGATATCATGATGTTTCTTGGAAAGTCAAGTCGGATTTGATTGAAGCTTACAAGGACATGATAAGTTTCTGTCTTCAAGTTACAATATGAAGAAGTCGCTCACTTGTTGACCTAGTCTGTTTTGAATTCAGAAAATGCTATTTCATGGTAGAATCGTTGTACCTGACTTACTGCCTGCCAAGTCTTGAGGGGATGTTCTGGCAAGCCATATGTGACTGCTACATGTGCATGGCCAATGCAGATATATTCCACATACAAAGTGGGTGACAAGGAGGAAGCAGTAAAATGGCTTGAAGGGAAGGAGGCCCATATCCCTAGATCCATTTTTGCGGCCAACAATGGCATGTGTTGTTCTGTTTCTACATGGTATTAAAGCAAGCTCTGACCATGTTATGAATGACAGTGACGGGCAGCTGATCGGCAAGAGAGGTGCCCAATGTAGCAACAGCCTGAGGAAAGTGTGTGGCATGCATCGCGCGAAAAGAAATGCATTGCAGACGGAGCAGGAGAGACCCGCACACACACAAAGAAGCCACAATGACAGTGGTAGATGAGCGGCAAGAGCTGTAGATCGCGGACAGTCAGCAGTGGCTGACAAATAAAGCATGCATAGACAGCAAGCAACAGCAAAAGCTGCAGGGAGGCAGGCCGTGGTGCGAATCGTGACAGCTACCATTCATTGACCAGGCTGGCAGGTCCCTCTGGGGTCTCAGTTGTACCGCAACAGCCGCTGAGATTCACGTGCAACCTGTCTTTTTCCCTGTTGTCTTGCTCATGGCTGCGCAGTAGGCTGCACAAGTGGCTAATTAGGCTTGACAGAGCTACACACAGGTGCAGACAGACTGGAGAACTGTCAAGAGAACTGTTTGGGCATGCCATGTGGCAGGCCTCCGCGCATACGAGGGCGGCGCATGGATGGAAGTGACGGCGGTATGATGATGTGGAAGGCATCCCATGTGACATGTGGCATACATTGCACAAAGGAGGGGTACCTCACTGGATGCTTCTCAAGACCACACATGGCTTGAGGAGGGGCGTTGAAGCATATGGTCTAGCAAGCCATATGTGAATGCCACATGTGCATAGAGATATCCCACATTCAAATTGGGCGCACAAGGAAGAAGCCATATAATGACTTCAAGATATCCCTCCTTAGATCCATCTTGGGGCATTGGATTCTCCCATGTGTGGTTAGGCGGTGGGATTGGGACCCCCCACGTGGCCCACAATGACATGTGTCACACATCCATTTCTAGTTTACCTTTCTAGGGGGGACCCCCCACATGGCCCACAATGACGTGTCACACATTGATATCTCTGTTTCTAGTTTACCTTTCTAGGATCATCCTTTTGAGCACTGGCAACATATGTGGGCTTGGGACTCAATTTCTCTAGTTTGGCAGAATACAAATTCATGTCATAATTTGTTTGAGTTGTCCTAAGGTAGGATTCACAAACAGGCGCGGACATCCCAGGAAAAATAACATCCGCGAATAGCATGCTGCCATTTCGATTGTCCACCCTCAAATGGTTTCACAAATGGGCACGGACATGCTTATGTGGCATTCCAATAAAGTTTGGGCGGAGGATTTTACTTGGGCGCGACAGTCCCAGGCCGCCCAAAATAAATTGGAGGCGGTCAAGAGTAGACTTGGCCACTTCTCATTTGCTTGCTTTTAAAGATTTAATTAAATTTATATGTTTGTTCGGCGTCCGTTTGTGAATGTGCTTGTGCCCAAGCTCCCCCTTAGACATTGGACATGTAGGCCCATGCATGGTCCAATGTCCGGCGCCTGTTTGTGAAACCTCCTTGAGTTCCTGAGTCCACACCTTAATACTTTGATTTAAATCTGAGATCTCTAAGCTAGGAGTCCATGCATCAAGATTCCCGATCGTGCAGTTAGAATTCACGGGCACATGTTTTAAGCCTTCCCTTCAACGAGGCTGCATAGCAATTGTTTCGATTATTTGGTAGTTTTTTGGTGAGGCTATGTCGCTATCAAGAACTTGTGCAAAGGAAGACAAGCCATTCAAGATACCCTCCCATATGCAAATTGAACCAGGGTAAATATGTATTCAAGCAAAAGATTAAGTTGACGCAAGGATCTGGGCTTCCATGTGGACTCAGATTCCATGGAGGATTGCACGTGGACTCAGATGCCCAAACAATAGCTTGTGCAAGATGGATCAAGTTTTGGCTGGCAACTCAACATCCCATCCCGGCCTGCTTTGCCCCCTGCCCCTTCTTGCCTTGCCATCCTCTGTTGATCTGCCTCCCTGCCCCTTCTCTGCCTTCCCTCTGCTGTTGATCTGCTTGCTTCTTACATGTTCTGCCGTCACCCTCACCCTGTACACATCGCCTTTCCTATGCAAGTTCTGCTCACGCCTCCTACCTCCTAGCTCCACACTCTGTCAAGGGGGCTTCTGCCAGTTCCTGCCCGCTTGAGGCCTACATGCACCGTCTGTTGGAGGAGAGCAAACCTCACGTGGGCGTGGGTGTGGTCGACTCTTTGCATGGACACTACGTGGCAGTCTTGAAGTGTGCATGAAGCTGGCAACACCGGTAATTTCTGCTCACTTTGAAGATGGCACAATTCTCTGAGAGTAGAGCTCATCACTGAGCTCAGCTCCTCTCCTGGAATCTCTCGGTTGGCAGCAGACTATGCGGATCTACTTCAACGATATTATGGTTCGATGTCTTGTATTCAGTGAAGAAGCCCTGTAGAAAATAATCGTAGGTGTGTGTGTTGAAGTTATGTAGCTCATCATCCTCCAACAAGCCCTGTAGGGATGAGGACCCAAGATGGTTGTAATGAGACTTCGGTCTGATAATAAAGAGCTTTTGTTTAGTCTCCACGTCGAGTTCTTCTTCTTGTTAGTGTTTTCTTTGCATATGCACTTGTAGAGGTAGAATAATCTTCCACACCGTCTTGGGTCCCCTCCATGTTTTGCTGCTGCCTGCCCCCTCCCTTTGCAGCTCAGTGGTTGCGCCAGGGGCTCTCCCCTCTTCAACTCCTCAGCTTTTCCAGGCCTGTGCAGGGGGTTTGTTTCACTCATTGAGAAACACATTGCGCTCTCCTCCCTTGTTGCCCCTTATCCTGCCTTTCTTCCCTTATCTCAGCCCCGGGCAGCCCTTCATTCAAAGGCAGCTCCAATAAAGGGTCAGTACGAGACTTCCCTGGTAACCTTTATCTATAGGTGCCTCTCCACGCCCTCCCTCTTGTCTTTTCTTTTTCTCCTCGTCCTTTTCTTGTTATGGTCAAGAAACTCTTGGTTGTCCAACCATCAAGGGGGCCACCTTTGGAGACAAATTGGAATGTGCAAAATAGTCGTCATATGCAAAGTCTGCTTGAATGGAGATCATAGATGGTGGATGCAAAGTCCATTAGTCCAAAGACTAAAGTACGAATGAGGAGGAATGAAGATAACTACTATGAAGTTGACTTGAAAGTGTACAGAGTCTAGACTCTATTCCCTAGTCTCTCAACTGCAATTCCCATTTAGGTAGCTTTGGTGTAACCCTGCAGTCTGCTAATGGCCAAAATAATGTTACACCAAAGATGACAGATTCCCAATGCTTCTAAACCATATTACATTTTTCCAAGAAGTCAATCACGGGAAATGCAATGCTGTTTGGTGTTCCATGATTATTAAAATCCGCCTACTTAATCTGTGGAAAAGCAGTGATCTTTTTGTGGTATTCCCATTGCCAGTGTTCCCTTTGTCAGTTGAAAACTGTGTTTTGGTTTTCTTGCACATATTTGTAAATGGGAGAAAAGAAAATGTTCGATCATTTTTATTCCTATTCCTCTCTGATTCTAAGTCCTAATCATAGGGAAAGTAGATGACCCTGATGCTTTTTTTTTTTGGGTCATGACTTTGTAAACTGAAATTTTAATTTTGAGCAAAAGCTTTGAGAGACCTTTGCACCTGAATAAAAGGATTAGTTCATTCCAATGGTTGACATAAGGAAAAAACAAAGAGAGAAAGTAAACAAAACAAGGAAGAAAAGTGGGGGCTAATGAAGTGAGCAGTATGTAGAGGATTAACAAGACTTTAATGCATGCAAGAATGTGATTTTCCATTTTCATAAGTTGGCATGTTTGCTTTTGATTGACATTGCAGAGGATTTGCCTCTTTGTGCGCTACAAGATGATAGAGTTGTGGAAATCCACGGGGAGCCGCAAAAAGTTCATAAGGCAATTGAGCTTGTGGTCTCGCATCTACGCAAGTTCCTAGTTGACCGTTCTGTCTTGCCATTATTTGAACTCAATGTAAGTGGCCTTATGTTGTTTTGTCTTCAATATATATTGGAGTGTGGCTCATGGTATCAGCTGTTGTATACACACACACACACTTCACCATGATTCTTATACTAGGAGATAAATTTATGGCTATTTTATCTCATCTCCTTACAGCGCACAATGCAAACTCAAAGCCAACAGCAGCAACAACCGGCTTCTCATACTTCATGGGGCTCTAGTGCTGCACCGGCTTTACCTAGTGCAAATACACCTGGTTTGGGAGGGGCTTCCCACTATTCTTCTTCCAGTCTCCAACATGAGGGCTACTATCATAATCCCGACCTGCTTGAGACACAAAATCATCATCATGGAGTTTCAATGTATGGCAGAGACCCAGGTATTGGCTCGGTAGCACCAGCACCACCAGCACCTGTCATCACTCAGGTTGGTCCTTTCTTTTCTTTTCCTTGTTATTCAAGATTTAAATGTGCCTATGTTTAGAAATTTCTGTTACAGACATTTGATGTATCTAACCCATTCTACCACTTTTAATAGCCCCTCGTGACTTGAAAGTTGCACACATTCCAGTTGTGTTTTGCTTTGTACGCGAAGCAAATCTTTTTTCGCTTTTTAAAATAGCTTAGTGCAAGCATTATCACATATATTCTTTTCTACTCCATAGACGATCCTTCTCATTAAGTAGAACAGAATGTAGCATTTGCAAGAAAGTGGACTTCAGTAGTTTTGTAAATATTATAACTGAAGAGAACTTTCCGTCTACTCTTGTAAATTAAAAATGGTGGGAAGCAACACTATGTATCCTAAGGGAAAACAGGAAGTCTCAATTGAAGTATGTACGAGGGACTTAATCCTGTTCCTGTTTTGGTAATGATGCACATTAGCTTATATTGCTCATGGAGGGGTCCAAGACATAATTGAGCTGTTGCTGAACATTAGCTAGCTCAAGGAAGCATATGCTGGGGATGGTGAAGTTTTGTGTGTGTGTGTGTGTGTGTGTGTGTGTGTGTGCGTGCGCGTGTGCCCGTGTTTTTGCGCTTTCCCTTGCTTGCTTTCTACTCTTCCCTTTTTGGATTGGAGGTTTGATCGCCAGCTTCCAGGCTACTCTTCTTTTTCGTTTGCGGATCTTTCCGCCAAGAAGGCACATCACTTATTGCTTCCACGGCCTAGGATCGAGGACATGGAAATCACTTTTGGCATCTGAATAAATCCCTTTCTTGGTGAAAGACTTCTCTTCGCCGCACTTGAAGCAGTAAGCTGCCTCTCAAGCAGCGGTTTTCCTATGGCGCTGTTTGGTTGGGGCTGTTACATTGGATCTTTCTTGGCTGCCAGGCACATTGTGTCTTCGGCTTGTCCCACTTGTTCTCATGTGCGAGTGACGGTCTTGCATCTATTTTGGACTTTTTCTTTTCAGATTGCTAATAGGACTTTGAGCTCGTTTTCCTAGGATTTCATTTGGGAAGCAGTTTTGGTTGTTTGGCAAACATGCTGCTATGCAAGACGATGATCACTTATTCTCCTGGCGTCACTATCAGGCTCTCTGTTCTTCGTATCATGCTCGTACAATTCGACTGTATGCGCACTCTTTAGTGGATATCTTTCCCTATTTTTGAGCTGCTTTGTTTCGGTCTCTTCAGGGTGCTCATCCCCATGGAGACCTCCCTCAGGCCCGTTGGAAGTCTTTTATTACTGTTTCTAGTTTTGAGTAGTAGCTCTTCCACTTTGGACAGCTATGAATGCACGTTTTCTGAATGAAATATATCTTTTACTACCAAAAAAGTGTCTGTTTCTGAGTCATTAGCTTTGAAATGCTTCATAGCTTTTTCCTGCAGTTTTTCCCTTTTACATTGTACCACCAAGATGGCTTAAACCAGGGCATGTTTTACACTTTTCTCTAAACACTAATGTGGTTCTCCACGGTCTAGGATCTATCCTCTTTCTTGTGTTGTCTCGACTCTTTTTCACAGACTCTAACATTGTCTGTCATTTTTGAATTTTTCATAATGCTGTGGATGGTATGTACTCTTCTGGCTTTTCTGGCAGCTTTGAATGCTTTTGAGCAACTCCTCTTAGTCAATTGAGGATATTAATGGGCAGTTTCAGCTGTCTTAGATATGTAAAAGGCAGCAGACTCACAAATTAAATGACGGAAATCAGATTGTTTTGTTTGTAGGACTTAGTTATCTGCATTTCACAAACTTTTGGGTTCACATATTTACTGATTTACTGAAGGCATGTTTGCTTTTACCCTTTTGCAATATGTATGGCTTTATGGGGAACATTTTCTGTGTCTTCGTTTGAAGAATCGATGCCATACACCAGATCATTATCGTGAAGGAGCTATTGTTTATTGGATGCCAACCCTCACCTTGCTTTAGGCAGGAATGCTCTGCATTATTTTCACTTACTGGTTATATTGTTTTTTCAGGTCACACAACACATGCAAATCCCTCTGTCATATGCTGATGCAATTATTGGTGCTGGGGGTGCAAATGTTAGCTATATGCGGAGGTCCAGTGGAGCAACCATAACCATACAAGAGACTAAGGGTTACCCTGGTGAGATGACTGTAGAACTCCATGGAACTGCCAGCCAAGTTCAGACGGCACAACAGCTTATCCAGGTCAGCGTTGAAGCATGAATGGTTTTGAAAGTATGGGCCAATGTTTCTACATTGCTAGTATTTTTTTCTAAAATCTAAACGTGCAAGACATGGCAGTTCAAGTTTGTTCTAATTCATATAAAAACCCAGCCAGAGTGTGCATAAGTTCGGAGTGTAGGACTGTAGGATTAGATTTCCTTCAGGAATCTACATTCTTTTTTCTGATTTCTTTTTGGCTGACTGAAACATCAACAAGTTAAATCTTTTTCACTTTGGGGTTATTAGTAATTTGGAGGTCCAATTTCTATGCAGAGACATCAATTTGCCCAATTATTCTAGAGCACTCGTCTCCTAAATATCCTTCTGTTAAGAGATCTGTTTGAGCTTCAAACTTGGGCCACTTAGTTACAAAGCTCTTTAAATGCAATCTTAGCCAGGTTGTCCACTAAGTCATGCATACTCTTCCTAATCACATTTAAAGCATTTTTGAGTTGGACTTCATGCATGTCTACCAGAGCTGAAATTATGCATTGAGAATAGTGGCGGCGTTCCATGGTAAGAGCCCGTATATATGTTTGGGAAGGAACTTGGTAGCAAGGGGGGAAAATCATGGAAGGTGATTCTACATGGCAAACCTTGCCCATGGGATCTTCTATCGTGAGACTAGATTGTAATAATTTTATCCAAAATTGAATCCAAAGATTATTTGTGCGATTCATCTGTCTTACTTAAATGCAGCTGATTTCAAACTATATGAATAGAAAATTGACGTTTAAACTAAGTGCAATTAAAATCTTGAATTATTATCTGTGGTAGGATTAGTTTTGTTTATATGTAGGGGAGGGAGTGCTTTAAACTCTGATGTAGAAAGCTGATGATGTTGGTGGGGATAACTAGTCCTTGCTATGCGTGATGGACTTTATCTTTTTCAACCTTGTGACGATTGAGATTGAAATTTGCACTGTATGTTGTGTTTTTGGGCATGTTCTTTGCTTCATCTTGGTATAATTTCCTGCCATATGTAGACATGCGAATTTCACTTTGTGAAGTTTTGGTCTATGTTGAGGCTTGCTGATATTGATAAGTTTCTTTGCATCTTAGTGGTGCGTTGCCCTATTAACCAGCTTGTCTAAGCATTTAGTTTACTTAGAAAAGCTTCTTTTGGAGACAAATCATGTAGTCTTCTTAACCACTTGTGGCTTGAATGAAGAGGATGTGGACTATTTTTTAATTAGCCTTCTCCTTTCAAATTGAAACATACAAGAAGTGGGGGACTTAGATACTCTCTCTCAGCCCTCCCAAATCCAATAACCCTCCAGGCTCCAACTATGACTAATTTACAGAACTCGTCACTGTGTAGTTGTGGGTATCTGAGGTTTGCACTTATGCCAGTGTGTGCACATTAATGCGATTGCATGCACAGGTGAAAATGCATGGGTAATGGGTATTGTGTTTGTGCACGTGAGTGTAGGCTTTGTGAATGCGTGCATGTAGGGGAATCTCTTGGGGAGCAGCAAGAGCTTCAAGAAACCTTAGTCCAATCTTTCTAGTTGAAAATGGTGCTGGTAGTCATACTTATCTTTGTGATTTGCACCCCATAATTGCTTATGTTTATTAAAAAAATTTGAGCCAATGCTCATCTTTTCTTTTGTCAATGCGATGGCAGAATTTTATGGCTGGAGCCTCAGCTCCAAGTTCCACCTACAGCACAGCTCCAACAGGTTCTTCTTACAATGCGGCTCCTTCTGCTTATAACTCAGTGGATGCTACGTATTCTTCCTATACACCACATACTTCCTTGTATTCATCGGCAACGGGGACTGCTGGTCACTCAACGGGTGCATATGGATCTTACAGCAGTTCATATTCTTATTAACATTGTGCAGGCCAGAAATCAGAGATATTGGAATGCCATTGGTACACCACTTAACGTACTTCCAATGAGTTGTTATAATGACAGGATGAGTAAAGGGTATGTAGCTGTAGAAGAATTAGCGGCATTGTGTATTGTTCATGAAGGCAAGTAAAAGGTTTGACAGTTTTTGTCACGTGAAGTAAACTTGTTTTTATGCAACAGCAGTCTCACAAGCTCAAAGGTTCTCAGTAGTCTGAAATGATGTCTCATTTTTATTTATTTTTGGATTGCAAGCATTTGAAGAGTCATGCAGCCCCTGTTTGATATGTTCAGGGAATTATCAAAGCATATGTGGGCATACTTTTCTTTTGTGACTGCACTTTCTGAGGTCAAATGGGTGATTATGTTTTTTTTGTGACCTGCACTGCTTTGCTCTGCTACTTTTTGGCTGCTGCAAACGTTCTACACGGATTTTGGGATGATTTAGATGCAGCTTGTTGAATCTAATGGTAGAAGGATTTGTAAATGTAATGGGCTGCATGCAGCATGAAGGTTGATGAGAGCTGTATGAACAGGTCCAATTTTTTGTGTTATTGAGCGAGTTGCTTTCAGAACTCAAAGCAAGCCATAAAACCTAAATATTGGGCCAGTTAGGTTTAATAGCTCATGCATGTTGCATACTTAATCTTGCTTGTCAGTGAAATTCAACCCTCCCAATTTCACTAAGTTGAATGAGGTGGTGGGGAAATTGGGAGGGTTGAATAGTTTGGATGCACTAACTGCTCTGAATGTCAAAAGTGTGAAAATTCAACAAAGCACGGGTAAACAGCACCTCCTTGTTGCCAAAGGGGGAGCACCGCAGTTCTTGGTACCCAAGGTAGTGTGCTATTTATTGTACGCTCCCAAGATGGTTACACATCTTCTGTATAGACTTAGTGGCCTTAAACGATTTAAATTTAGTACGGCTTCACATGAAATTGATGATGTGGGGACACCAAGCAACAATGTGCAGGGCAAGCAAGGCTTCATCTGCAATTTATAATGCCAGCAAGCATTTGATGGCATATGCCTTAATGGTT
The DNA here is from genome assembly GCF_047967505.1 of Dipteris shenzhenensis. NCBI lineage: Eukaryota > Viridiplantae > Streptophyta > Polypodiopsida > Gleicheniales > Dipteridaceae > Dipteris > Dipteris shenzhenensis. The sequence goes on from NC_141622.1 coordinate 17,321,120, forward strand.
CTATACACCAAAATAGTTACTTGACGTTAGAGCGAGACAAGGAGGGTAACAAAACTTACAATGTGTTGAATATGCTTTTAAGAATGAGGAATTCAATTTGAGAAGCAAATTTCCATTATAGTTAGTTACGGTAGTGAGACTATACCCCTGCAGGGTCTGATTGTATGTGATAACCTTCAGTTTGCATATCCAAGAGGTGGCATGGGGATGCTTGGACAAGAGCACGAAGGTTTAGGGTTTTCTAGAAAGTAAAGCTGAGCTGTTTGGCTCATTAAGCTAGTAGGAGTTAAAGCACAATGGTTTGGCAATTCTACAAGTTCGTTGCATTATAAAGTATTTAATGTGGTCCTTACACGATTTGCAATCATTTTCATATTTTTAGTAAGAATTCATTGCTAAGGGTCAAAAGAATTTAGATTGGTGCTTAAAACTAGTGAAGCATGAAATTGTTGAGGCATGTAATGTAGTTGAACTAGTGCAGAATTACAATTTGTAATCTCCAATTTGACATATGTTTGAAGATAATGCCAATTGAATAACACAAGCAAGGAGAATGGGAATTCCACACAAAATAAATGTCTTCATTTATGCTTGGTTGAATCAAATGAAGAGTCACTTCTTTTGCTTGATTATACACATGCCTCATGAGAGAATACTCAATTAATTTACGAGGGAAATAAGGGAGGCATGCTTTACTTGATGTAAAGATTGAAGTTTGAATTACCACTCTCTTTTGCACTAGTGTATGTCAAAGAATACTCAATGAGGCCAATAGCTCATCTATTACGCTTTCATACTAGAATGTGTGTTAAGTAGTTTTAGATGTGTTCATTTTACGAAGCCAATAGCTTACATATTGATGTAGGAGTCCAGGAATTGATAGAAATACCAATGAAAAAAAGCCCATGGTAAGAGAAACAATGCAACACATAATACCATTGTGTGGATCAAAATTTTATGTTTCATTTCCTAATTGTTATTTCTTACCAAGACACTTGGACTAAAAATATTCATTGCATTGACACACTTCTAAAGTTCAAATGCATCTTTTACAAGTTCTCAAGATCCTTTATCTACCTATAGGTAACCTTTTCCAATGCCCCATGAGCTAGCTATATTAAAGTGCGTTCTACATCAGTGTCATGATGTGAAAAAATCTAAAATATTCATTAAACAAAATATGTGGCTGACATAGTTACTTTGTCTATTTGTGAAATCAAGTAAAATATAAGGTTAGACATGATAGAGCATTGTTTTAACTTTTCTTTTGTATCTTTAATATTATATTAGAGCCCATGTATAAAGGGAGTGCATTCCTTAAAGGTTCTTGTGAACGTCTATCTTGTGAATGAAGGCCTGTCCCTCCCCCCCAAATTTGAGTCTAATGCTATGCTATTGACCACCACATCAACTTGAGCTTAATTTCTACAGAGCTTCATTCCTCAATTACATGTTCACCCAAAAGAACTAACTTCATAAATTTGATGTTTTTCCTACAATGTTCTCAGAGGACAAAATTCTAACTACATGTAAACATCTGTGAAGCCTCCATTGCCCCATATGTGGTAGACGAAGTAGAATAGAGATTAATTGTCCACACCACATACTTAATGTTGAAACAATGTAAATATTTCTATCTACCCATGCTATCCTACATCACTCCTGCTTGAATGGACTGACTTGAACAAACCGCATTGAGAAATAGCTCACAGTGTACTCGGAGGATAGATTACGAAAAAAACCATACAAAAGGTGAACACATCTACATCAGATGTTAGGTAGGTGTGCCAATAAGAGAAAGTAGAAGAGAGATCAATTGCCTAAACCACATAAGCTAATGTTGAAACATATGTAAATATTTCTATCTACCCATGCTATCCTAGAAGGGTAGAATCAATAATTGTCCACATTACTTAAGGGATGTACTGCTTGAATGAAGTGACTTGAATAAATTGCACTGAGAAGGATAAATTATGAAATAAATAAGCCAGGTGTGCTAACACAAAGGCAAGTAGGAGGCTCGATACAACAATGTAAAGGCATGGGTGACTAGATTAGGTACAAATTGAGGAGGCTTTTCCCCACATATATAGAAGGGAAAAATATTACCAATAAAAATAAGTCACATGAAATTGGATTTCATAAGAATTATTATGTTGGTTTAACAAATATTATGTACAAAACGATTCCCCTTTTTGTCATTCTTATATTAATTTGCCTTGTTCATGAATTCCAGTTTGAAAGAGGTTATAGCATGTCCACATTGAAAATCAAATAAAGCATGCTACAAGACGTTTGCCTCTTCTTTTGTGAGAGTCATATGCAAGCATAAGATGATGTTTTTATTTCTTTTGAGGTATTTGTTGTGATAGGAGTTTTCCCAAATGGTTTAAGGAATCACTTGCCACCATAAGCTATATTATGGTGGCATAAGACAATTTCGTTGTCTTTGGTAAGTTGTTATGTTCAATACAAGTTCCATCCAATTTGTCACCAAATTGGTGCTAACGTTAGCATGTGAGGCAAGTCCAAAGATATGCTTGCATGGAACATTTTTTTCTCATTAATAAATTTCTATGTTGGTAGAATTATTTCATCTCTAATTTTGCAAAAGGTCTATGCTAGCATAACCCATGATATTATGGCTAAAAAACATGGACTGTTGCTAAAATGGCATCAGATTGCCCTTTGCCTTCTTGTTGAGCATGTGTATACAAATGTGCCAAAGCATTAGGAACATTTCACAAGCGTGCCCATTTGAGGATTTTTCTCACATTTGTTATTATCATTTTGAAAAGTAGAGAGCAAAACCCACTCGCAAATATGATATGTCTTTCTAGATAAAGTAATATAATTATTTATTATTCTTTTGCTCAATACTATGTACTCATGCGTCATACTTTGACAGTGCTCTTATGTTCTAATGCATTCTAATCTTACTATTAGATTTTCAAAAATGTGGTTTTGATTTAGGAAGACGTCCTAACATTTATTTGATTTATCCTTGAAATTGCAAAGTACACGAAACAAAAGCTATTAACAGTGCCTCAAGTAGTGCTTGGTGTTACACTAAACTTTCCTAGATTTTTCTTTGTGCTATTAGGTCCGCACAACCACAAATTGAACGGTCAATGGGGTTGACTATTGATGTCATGTGGGCTTCCATAGTACTTGCATTAAGGTTATGCTAGATGTGAGAGGTTAGGTTTTCTATGAGATTTAGGTTTGTAGCCTTTTCAAGGTCTATATAAGATTGCATTCTACATCAAGGTTAGAACCTATACACCCTATGTAAGTCACTTGAGTAGTTCAGGGGTGAGTGGTCCCCCCTCAATACGGTAGGTGTTTGGCATCAATGAGAATATTCAATTGGTTTAATGAGGGACACCTTGTGTACCTAAGGTGATTTGTAGTTGATAAAAAATTAGGAATATGCCCTAAAATCTCTTTGGAATTTGTCAAAATGGATCTTGGGTGGAGGCGTTGGCAAACTATAGATAGGCCAGAGCTAGCCGTGACCTTTATTGGACTTTCTTCTTTTGTTTTGGAATGTAAACACATTTAAAAATCTTTAATCCTAATAGTGTTTAGTCCTTGTTGTATATTAAATTAAATAAGATCATGAAATTCCCTTTCATGTGTTTTTCCTTGTTGTTTCCTTTATTGAAGTAAGGAAGACTAGGAGAAATGATGTGGTTTTTGTGAGATATAATGAGGTAGTAGCAAAATGCATTTTTTATGAATCGTAGGACCGTGATTTTGGAACGCATGGATGCCATCCACTTGTTGTAGTACATTTAATGGTAGAATAGTTTGGGTGCGTAATGCTTGCGCACAATCTTTGATAGGGAGCCATCTCAATTGAGAACATTGTTTCGATTTGCAAGGATTTTGGTGAATCCATGTTACATTTTAGCTCTTTCCACCCTTCCAAAGTGAGGTATTGATCATTTAATGCACGAATGATCTATATGTTCCCCTAGACTCTTGGTGGTGGGGAAAAAAGTATCAACATTGACAATCACAATGGAATAGTAGAGTAGAATCTTTTGGTGTTCCGATAGACTCTTGGTGGTGGGAAAAATAGTATCAACTTTGACAATCACAATAGAAGAGTAGAATCATATGGTCCTTAGAGGGGGTAGAATTGTTGCAAATTCTTGAGTTATTTTGCTTGCCTATTTCCAGAATTGGCACCATCATTTGAGTATTAATGTGCTATTTGAAGTTGTCTATAGAATGAATGAATGATCATGACCAAGCTATGGAATCTACGATAATTCACCTCATAGATGGCTGATAAGTGAGAAGACGTTAGAATCAATTATGTCACGCAACATGTGAAGGCTCTCTATGATAGCCCATGTCACACTGTGTTTGATTACTCCGACAACCTTAGCCCCAGATTCCACAACATAGCCTCTTATTTCAAATGCTACTACCCAAGATGACCTTAAGATGATAGCCATTGAGGAAGGCAAAGACCCAAGTAATGTAGATATGTAAATTGAGTACATAAAAACCTAACAGATTGAGCAAGAAATTGTACTTGAGTAGGGCAAGGAATTCTTGACCAAGTTACAAGTCATAATCGCTTTGACCTTGATCAAGCCAGATCATGTATGTACAATAAAATTTAGTATATTGAGTTTCATGGACAAAAGAAAGAAATGAATTTGGACAAGAAAACTCTTAGAAGAGTGATGTTCCCCCAAGTTGGCCACGTAGTCTTCATTGAGAAAATATTATAATGGAATAGAGGTTAGCCTCTATAAATCATTGTAGCTTGATGTATAAATAATAGGAAATTGATGAATTGGACAAACCAACAAAGTCCATTATAATTAATTTACTCAAATGCATCAACATCACGTTTTGGAATAACTTTTGGCAAATCATAATGACAGAAAGTGAGGATCTATGAAACATTATTTGTTTGATTTTGGACAAGCCAAAAATTGAGATATACACAAATTGAGAATCTATGAAACATTGCTTAATTTTGGACAAGCCAAAAATTGAGATATATACAAATTGAGAATCTATGAAACATTATTTGTTTAATTTTGGATAAGCCAAAAATGAAATGAAAACAAGAATATTGAAATGGATAGAATGCAATTGAACCATAGCCTATGAGGGTGATCCATCTCCACCTTGTATTGAGTTAGGGACGCTACTAAGAAAATGGAAGCTTGTCCAACGACCTCCCCTAAGAAGTTCAGGTGTACTAAGTGGATTATGACAAATGGATCCTCAAAGGACAAAACACACGAGAGGTCTTGCACCCTTACCTATAGTAACCAAGCGGGCTATGATGAGTGCACCCTCAAAGGATAGGATAAGAGGAAGCGCATACCACTCCATTTGAAGCAATCGAGTAGTCATAATGGCTAGGTAAAGCAACCCTACAAGGATACAATGCAAAGTACAAAGCTTTGGACAACATGACTTGAGAAGCACTTGGAAAGGCCAATTCCTCATGTGAAGTAAATCCTAAGTTGGCATAACCGTGATGTGCATTTGTTCCCTGTAAGCATTTATTGCCTAGGGATCCACTTTAGGCATTGCCTTTCATAAATATCCACTAGGTTTTGGATCTTTAGGACATGGTCCTAAGTAAGCTTGGGCGAGATGTAAACCTTGATACACTAGAGTATTTTAGGGGAGAGTGGACCCCTCAAAAGGTTCTTGCCTCTGACTAGATGGCATCAACAAGAACATTCAAGTGTTTGTAATGGACACCTCATGTACCCAAGATGGTTTTAGTAAATATAAAAAATTTAGGAATATAGTTTAAAATTTCTATTGAATGCACCAAATGGATCTTGGGTTTGCACCTTAATGAGGATAAATAGGTTGAATCTAGTCATGTATACAAATCGACTGTGGTTCTAGGACTTGCTCAAGTCTTGATTGTGATGATCCTTGTTGTATGTATAATATTTATAAACTAATATACTTATGTTTTTTTTTTGGTATGTTTCATTTCTCTCTCTCATTGATTGAAGTAAGAAATGACTATTAGAAAGAGTGTGGATCTTGTGAGATAGTAGTAGGACTTCAATTTCTAAACTGTGTGAATGATGCCATCCAATTGCAATAGACTATCGAATAGTAGAATAATTTGTGTGTGATGTAATATGATACTTGAAGATTCATGGTGAGGAATCCTGTTGGTTGAGAGCATCATTCTATGTTGCAAGGACCTATTGATTTGTCCCATATCAATATTGCATTTTAGATCTTTTCGTCCTCTTGAATTGAGCCAATGAGCATTCATGAAATTCCATCCCTGAGTTCCCCTAGACTCTTGATGGTGAGTGCGCACGTGAGAGAGAGAGAGAGAGAGAGAGAGAGTGTTCAAAATCTAACCCTTAATAGCGGTAATGTCCCAAATAGTGCATTTTAGGTCTCTCAATCCAGGTTTCACCTACAGAATAAGAGAGAGAGAGAGAGAGAGAGAGAGAGAGAGAGAGAGAGAGAGAGAGACAGAGAGAGAGAGAGAGAGACAGAGAGAGAGACAGAGAGAGAGAGACAGAGAGAGAGAGAGAGAGGTAATGTCCCAAATAGTGCATTTTTGGTCACTCAATCCTTGTTTCACCCACTTGTGCAAAAATTTATTTTTGGAGTTGTTTCTCTTAGGTTTTTCCTTTTTGGCAAGCATTATAGTTTTTCAAATGTTGTTTGCATTTCTCACTACTACTATGTACCTACTATAACCTCTTATTATAGTTTGTTGGGGTTTTAAAAAAACCTACTTTTCAACATGTGTCTAATTGTTGAGGTTCTCTTGTGCCCTGTGGATAGCTACATGAAAATTAGCTAGTTGGGTCATACAGAAATTGAAAGAATAAAATGGAGACCAATGAGGCTCAAACAAAGTTAGAAAACAAACTCACAAAAAATAGGACTAGTACTTAAATTACACTATATGACAAAGACAAAGAAAGGTAGATTAGTAAGTCAAAATTAATAATAGAGAAAACAAGACTAAGCTCAAAATGTTAATGTAACCATCAACCGAAGGGGGCAAGGGTTTCAAATTTTTTGAATAATAGGAAAGAAAGAAAAAGGGAAGGAAGATGAAGAGGGGGAAGGAAAGAGGGAGGAAAGAGGGAGGAAAGAGGAGAGGAAAAAAGAGGGAGGTGGAGAAGATAATGGAGGTAGACATGTGGAGAAGGGGACTGAAAGAAGAAACAGTATGCAAAAATGAAAGTTGGAGAAATGAAGGAAACGAGGTTTCATAGAGTGGAAGGGGGTGGTAAGGTGGAAGAGATGGTACTAGTGGTTGGAAGAATGGTAGAGGATATGGTAATAGTGGTGATGTGAATGGTGGAGGAAATAGTAGAGTGGACATGTAGAGAAGGGGACTCAAAAAAGGAAAAGAGTATGTGGGGGGGGGAAATGGAGGAGGAGGGGGGGAGGCTTTATAGAATTGAAGGGGGTGATAAGGAGCTATAGAGGGGGTGTCAAGAAATTTTAGGGTGAGGATCAATGAGTCAAGGTGGGGGTGGTAAGAAACTGTAACTTGTGGTTGAGAGGCATTCTTCAAATGCTTCTAACTTTTGATTGGAGCGCTTGAATTTTGAGAAATAAATTATGAAAAATTAACAAAATTTCAAGTCATTACTATCCCATACATTGGATTGATTTGGATGTGGAGGTGTAGATTGGAACAAGATTATGGATCTACTAAGGTTCTAGCAAGTGTTTAAGATGATCAAACAACATGAAGTTTGGCAATCCTCCTTGTCCTTGAGTGATTTGTTAATGATAGTTCTCAAAGGGGTACCAGATTTCTCATTTACCTTTTGAGATTTTAGTTACCTACAATTATGTTTGATTTCTTGATATAGTGTAATTGTACAAAGTACAATTGGAAATGCCTAATCCAATCGAGGAGTTTCTTCAGTTGCCTAGCCCCATCGTACTTAAGAAACTCTAGTTGCTCTTAGGATCAAACCTTCTTTTCTTAGCCTTTTGTAAAGGGCTTTCTTGGTCCTCAAACAACTTCCTTTTTAGGGGCATCTCTCTTTGAATTGTGTGACTTATTACGACTGACAATCTTTAAAGAAATTCTTGAATTACATTGTCCAAGTAGTGTGGTGGTACAAGTGTGTGAAATGAATTTAAGTGTGATTTTAAAAAAAAGGGAATAGTGGTACTTTCCCACGCCCATTCGATGAAGCACCCACTTCACGGTACTTGCTTCGATAGCATTGCCATTTCTTTCAACTATGCTCCATGTGTTACAGAGAAGGCACTTCACAATGCATAAAATAATCTCTCTTTTTTTAAATATAAACTTTTATATTTCGCTTGGTAGAGAGGGGGGGGGGGTAAATGGAATTTTTAATAAGGGAGGGGAAAGAATGTGGACTCATGAAAAAAAAAGGGAGGAGGGGGGGGGATTACATGTGGCACCAACTATTAAAAGAAGGGGGGTTTTGGGCCATGCACACATGGGGGGCACCAACTTTAACAGAGGTGCCAATGTAGTCAGTGGCACCCATACATGGTAAGGGGGACAGCATGAGTCATGGGGGGTGCACTTTTCATGCATTAGCACATGATATGCAGGCTTACTACTGTAGCCTTTAATGCGATAGTTGTTGCAACTACTAAAGGTGGTGGCATGAGGGTGCACTGAGTGTGTCGACACATGCCACATGGCCACTGAGCGGCTACCCTAAGGCAGTGGAACCTTTAGTGGTGTGGGAGACTTCTTGAGCTCGCTGAACATGCAATCTAACCTATGTAAGTTCTTTCTGCACATCTTCAGCAAATTGATCAACTGCCAAAATCCTATCTCCAAAATGTGCAATGGGCATCGGAAGGACTTGGCCGTCAATGATCTCAAATGGTGCCTTGCAGGGAGCATAATGGGTTGGATCCATCAAGATAATGTCTCCATAACTTCAAAGCATAAACTATTGCTAATAGTTCCTTCTCATACGTGTTATACTTAAGTTCAACACTAAGTTTTTGACTTTAAAAGGCTATGGGATGTTCCTCTTGCATTATTACAGCTCCAATGGATGTACCATTAACATCTGTACATATGACAAAGAAAGGCTTATCAAAGTTTGGCAAGACTAACATAGGGCTAGACATTAAAGCAACCTTCAAATTCTCAAAGACACTCAAATTTATATCACCCCAATGATACATTGATTGCTTCTTAAGAAGATTTATAAGTGGTGATGCAATCTTTGAGAAATTCAAGATGAACCTCCTACAATTGCTACATTAACCAATGAAAGATCTTACTTCATCTTTATTTGTAGGGACAAGCCATTCCTCTATAACGTTCACCTTGGATGGATCAACCTAAATTCCATACTCATTATTGATGCGGGAGGGAGAATTAAATAGTGGGGCGACGGGGACTATTAACTGAAGGGGGGATTTGGGCCATAGACATGTGGGGGTGACCAACTTTGGAAGAGGTGGCGGCATAGTCAGCAGTGCCAACACATGGCAAGGGGGGTGGCACAAGTCACGGGGACTATCACATTGCACATGTCAACACGCGCCATGCGGGCTAACTTCTAGAGATGCAAAAGGTGGGGGCTTGATGACATGCGCCACATGGCTGTTGAGCGGGCGATTGCTGCTTCTGCCCTAAGGCAGTGGCACCTTTAATGGCACGGGAGACTTGAACGAGCGAGTGCCACTTATGTGGATGACGATGACTTTTTTTGGGAGGGGAAGGGTACTGGCCCTGTCCGACTACTACACAAATGGGTCAGATTGTGTGACATGCAGTAGATAGAAAAGGGGGGGGGACAATTCTTTTGTGTGTGGTCACTATGCTAATAGAAATGAGAAAACTCAATGAAGGAAATAGGGAAGGAGGGGCCCCCTGGTTCTCTTCTTTGATGGTCACACTGATGTTGACCTCTATGATAGCTTCCACATGGCAGATTCACACAGGTAGAGGATCAAGGCTTTGCTACCACTTGTCACGAGCTTCAATCTAGGATGCTCATGTGTGGGATAATTATCCAGAATTTGAGAAACATTAGCCCTCCAAATGGGGTGGAAGGAGTGCCCATCTGAGTGTATTTTTGCTAGACTCTTCCTACATGCTCCTTGCAAGCCACAAATCCATATGCATGCAAATGATCATATGACACACCATGAAATATACAAGGATTCAACTTTCAACTTTCAACACATGCACTTGAATTCAAACCAATTTTGAGTGGTCTCCAATGAACGTTTGGTCCCTAGTTAAGCACACTATCATATATATACAAGGGCATTGGAGCAACATTCAACATTGAAACTTTCACCTTTCACATTAGGGGAGAAATGGGGTCTCAAAAGGGCCTCATAAGGAATAGATTAAGAAATGGATTAGTCCTAGTGAGAGGCCAAGGTAGGTCCCAAAAAGTCATAACCCCCCCTTACCTATAGGTGGGTTAAGCCCAAAAGTGACCCCACCTCTTACACAACTCTTACTCCTAGGTAGGAACCAACAAATTCAAAATCCAAAATTTGAATTTTGAATTCCCTCCCTCCTTCTCTCTTCTCCCTCCCTCCCTCCCCCTCCCCCTCCCCCTCCCTCCCCCTCCCTCCTCCCCCCTCCTCCTCCTCCCCCTCCCTCCCTTCCTCCTCCATGCTTGCTCCTCCTCCCCTCCTCCTCCCTCCCTCCTCCACACGTGCCTCCCTCCCTCCTCCATGCTTGCTCCTCCTCCCCTCCCCCTCCCTCCTTCTCCATGCCTGCTCCTCCTCCCCCCTCCTTCCTGCTCCTCCCTCCCTCCTCCTCCATGTCTACTCCTCCTCACCCTCCACACATGCTGGTCTGCCCCCCTTCCCTCCTCTTTGACTGCTCGTCCTCCCTCCCCCATCCCTCCTCCCCCTCGCCCTCCCTCTTCCTGCATGCTGCTCCTTCAAGCCTTCTTCTCCACACCTTCTCCTTCTCTACACTCCTTTACTCATGGCACCATTCAACTTGGAGAAAAATGCATTGGACTTGGAGCGACGACATAAATTAGAAGAGTCACTCTGTAAGCTAGCAAAGTCCAAAAGAGGCTTCAAAAGTTCTATATACAATCAAGTTCAACAAGCCGTAGAGAAGGAACGAGAGAAGGTAGAAGAACGAGTGTAAAAGATGAAAGAAACACCTTTGGGATTGAAGGATAGGAAAAGAAGGTACTTACATAACATGGATGCATTGGCACCCATAGAAAGAGGAGAGACCGGGCTATAAGGTTGGTTATCAAATGTTCTAATGAAATAACACTCTTTTGTGCTACACTATTTGTGACTAAGTTTTTCTTGTGTTGTCCTTTAGGAACTTCATGGAAGATGTGATGGGAAGAATGGACGGGGATGATATTGACTTTCCATATGCTCTAGCTAGTTTATTGAAGTCAAGCGATGTGATTGGGATACTAAGGGACCCAAGACACAAGTGCCTATGTGTGCAAGTTACTGAAGAGGTGATGAAGGACTTCAAGGCTATTGTGGACGCAGAGGAGATGCTTGCAGCTTGTCATATTGCCAGTGTAAGTCGTGAAGCTTACACATTTGTTTTCAAAATTTTCAAGTCTGCTATTTGGGAAAGTATAGGAAGTCTACAATGCCCTTACCCACACCTTGGTCTGTGAGACATGCACGGTGAGAAACAAACCAACATGCAAGAGAACTGCTTGGAGGGTACCATTGTGTAAGGGGCACAATGACTTGGAAGAGTAAAAAGAAATCTGGCTTGCAAACCTTTGAGATGAATGCTTTCAACAATGTCTACTTAGATGTTGAGAAACTGCAACAAGCAATGGTCAAATTCTATGGCATGAGAGAAGATGGTAAGAGAAAATCCATTATAGCATTGCACTTTACTTAGTTCATTTCCTATATCATGTTTATCCTAACGATTTCTCTCTTTTGTTGTACAGATTGCAATGGAAAGCTCATACTTGTCATCAAAATGGATGAAGCTCAATTGGTGAAAGAACACAAGTTGGAGAGAGTGAGCATCTACATTATAAATAAAGCCTTAGCCTTTGTTCAAGGGAACGAGGAAGTAGAGCAAGATTTCTCAGTGCAATCAGAGAAAGATATATGGTGGCTTGCAGCATTTGAGACTCCGAAAGAGTGCCATGAGACATTGAAGTGGGTTCTAGATAGAACAGGGATCCCATCGATGATCCGAAGACAAGAGGAAGGGCAAACACTGATAGTTGATGTTGGTTGTGTTCTTCTTCACTTTGGCTATAAACTAAAATATCTTCAAAGAACACAACTACAAGCTTACCTATGTATGGTCAAAGAACTATTCTCACTAGCCTACAAAAGGTAACAGGTGCATTAGTCAACCCAAAGGATAGTGACTACAAATTGATAATGTGCTATTTGTGTGCTAAGGGTAGTCTTATGCACGTTTTCTTCCTTCATCCTAACTTGATGATATCCTGACCAATTTGCTAAATACCTTGGCACATTTAAGGGAGTCTAACAAGTTGTCAACTCTAGGTATAGGAAACCTATTCTTAATTGTCAACTTGTTAATAAGGTCTCTATAATCAATACACATCCTCAAGGTTCCATCCTTCTTTTTAACTAGAAGGACTGGAGCCCCAAAAAGTGAGCTAGTTGGTCTAATTAGAGCTTTCTCTAGCAACTCTGCAACTTGACTTTCTACCTCCTCTAGATCCACCTTATTCATTTGATAGGGAGCTCTATATGGAGGCGAGGACCCTGGAATCAACTCAATAGTATGATCTTCAAGTTTAGAGATAGGCAATTCATGCCGATCATCACTAGGAAATCGATCATCAAATTGCTTAAGACACTCTATTTATGTCGACGTTCATGACCACTATGTTTGGACTGCACTTCCCTAACATATATCACACTACAACTCACTCCCTTACATATCTCTCTTTTAGCTCTAGTATGCTTTGTGAGTTTAATATGGGGAACATCTCGCTCACCCTTTAAGGTGATCATCGTACCTTGGTGCTCAAAGGTACAAGTCTATTTCCTTACATCCATAGATGGTTGGAAATCATATCTCCAAGACTTGCCTAGCATCATGGCAAGTTCTTAGAAAGGAGCAACAAGTCCCTACGATCCTCATACTTTTGGATCTTGAAGAACAAGTTCTTGACTTTTGACGTACACTCCTCTTCATATCCTCTAAACACACCACTAATACTCATGTCCCTCAAAGGACATTTCCTAGCCTTGATTATATTAGCCAACCAATCTGAGATGATATCATAGTCACTACCTTCATCCATGAGGATGATGATATGTTGACCCCCAACATACCCATGTAACTTAAATCAGTCGTGTTGACCAAAGGTGTAATGCAAAGTAGCATTATTGCCGTTTTTATTATTTTCAATATTTTTACAAGAAGGTTCACCCTCTTGCTTAGGGTGAGAGGCTCTAAATACATTGGTCTTACCCATCTTCTTCTTTAGCTCTAGACAATCATAGAATCTATGATCTGTCGCATTTTTACATCCAAAACATTTTCTTTCCTTAAGCAATCTATCCCTTACCTAAGAAGACATGGTTGCAGGTTTGATATATCCATCTAGGGTAGGTTGCCCTGTTAATTTGCTACTTACTGTTTGTACTCTCACTCGTCTAGGAAAACGTCATCCATTTTGTTTAGAATTAGCTGATTGAACAAAGGGTCTACTCTATGATGTTGGTGCCTTAGTTGTCACTTCTCTCCTTCTAGGATTGACTTCCAATCTGCTGGCTCGGCCAATCTAATGGCATCATTTTACTTAGTCGAAGTTCTAACTTATGTCGGATATTCGGTTTAAGACTTGATAGATACTTAGATAATAAGTGTGATTTAAAAAAAAGGGAATAGTTGTACTTCCCCATGCATGTTCGATGAAGCGCCCACTTCTTGGTACTTGCTTCGATAGCATTATCGCTTCTTTCGATTATGCTCCGTGTGTTACAGAGAAGGCAGTTCACAATGCAAAAAATAATCTCTCTCTTTTTATATATAAATTTGAATATTTTTCTTAGGTAGAGGGGGGGAGAATTAAATGGTGGCAGTGGCGAGCATTAAATCAAGGGGGGCTTTTGGGCCATGGACACTAAGGGGGAGCCAACTTTGGCAAAGGTGGTGGCACAGTCGACGGTGCCAACACATGGCAAGGGGGATGGCATGGGTCATGAGGGCTGCATACTGCTTGATGGCATGCACCACATGGTTGTTGGGCAAGAGGCTGTTGCCCTAAGGTAGTGGCGCCTTTAATGGCGTGATAGACTTCAATGGGTGGGCGCCACGTATGTGGACGATGGCGATAATTTTTGGGAGGGGGAGGGTATTGGCCCTGCGACTGCTACACTGAGTGGGGTAGACTGTGCGGCATCAAGTAGAGAGACAAGGGGGGGAGGATGATTTATTTCTTTATTAGTCACTATGCTAACAGAAATGGGAAAACTCAATGAAGGAAATGGGGAAGGAGGGGGGCCCTGGTTCTCTTCTTTGAGGATGTGCACACTTTTCGGGCAAAAACCTACGAGCAGAAAAGTCGGAGCAATAATTTTTTACACCAACCATGCTTGTATATTTCTCAAAGGAATATACAATTCTTTCTTAATTTCTATTTTATGGAACCATATACTTAATTATTTTTCATTATACCCCTCATTTTAGAGAACATCATCTATATGTGAACAAATAGTGAACACTTTAGAAACTCCTATAAATACCTCCCTACCATACTCTCTTTTGAGGATTATGGTAATTAAATCAATTTAAAAGAGTTTCCCTAATCTTTGGCAATCCCATATTTGAAGCTCTCATATAACAATGTATACCATATTCCTTGGATGAGTAGGAAAAAGATATTGGAAATGTCATACTTGAGGCCATTATAATCGATCATAAATTAATCTCTAATACATTATCAAATATGGGAAGGCAAGGAACGAATTTTCAAAATATTCCCAATTCTCCAAACCTAAGTACTTTTAAGGAAATGTGGTCTCTATTGAACTCCTTCTTACCATAATATGAATTAGGGAGAAGTTGTAACTCTCATATACATCTTGAAATTTTTACTTTTTATCTTTTATAGCTACCGTAAGTATAATTTTAAGCCTACCATGCATAGATCATGAAATTTTGAACATTTTTCCTTTTTACAGCTCCTCAATCCGAGATAAGGAGCAAAAGTTATGACCCCTTCTGCGTAGGCTCTCAAAGGGTATTCCGCTGGCAGAATAGGATTGGGGGGCAAGCTCTTCAAACCATATTCCTTTGGAAAAATACACTTAGAGGGTCTATTAAAAAAGTATTATATTATTTTCTTAGGTCATCCTGAGGAACTATAAAGAGGATATTTGCTCAAAATTTCATGATCCAACCAATGGTGAAAGGAAAAGAAAGGATTTTTGAAAGTGATAAAATAAGTCACCACTTGGACATTATATATGTATATTATATAAAGGTATATTTATATCTATATCTATTTATTAGTATTTCATATTTACTTACATATTCGTTGAAATAGTTTGGATTTTTTTGCTCCCCAAAAATGACTTGAGCCTATATATTTTGACCCCTCCTACCTTTTGTCCGCTCGTCGCTTGGGGGTTTTTGCTCGGAAAATGGAAACCCCCTCTTCTTTAATGGTCACGTTGATGTTGACCTGTACAATCGCTTCCACATGGCGGCTTCACACAGGCAGAGGATCAAGGCTTTGACACCACATATTGCGAACTTCGATGCAAGACGCTCATGTGTGGGTTGATGATCCAAAAATCAAGAAACATTGGCCCTCCAAATGGGGTAGAAGGAGTGCCCATGTGAGTGTATTTTTGCTAGACTCTACCTACATGCTCCTTGTAAGCCACAAATCCATATGCATGCAAATGATCATACCACACACCATGAATGATGCGAGAGGGTACAACCCCTCATGCCTTTTGGGATCACATCCCTTGGGCATACCCCATAATTTTACCCTTAGCCTATGACTCTTTTATGCCTACCATTGACTAATGCAAGAATACCCTTTCGTAGCCATCGTAGGACTTAATGTATATGTGCAAACTTTATTATATCCAATTAGCCAATTTACAATGTTACAACCATAGGAGGGCAATTGCCAAATTCCTAGAAAGATCCACCGGACCACCAGGATCTAATGCAATAATCATGACATGACAAGCTCATAAGTAGGAGATGCAAAATGTATAGTCGATCATGATATGGTAACCCATGTTCTCACTTCCCATAATGAAAATTATGGATAACTAAGGGATATCTTAAGCTTCTTGAATGATTTCTTAGATTTTTGGTACATGAATCCCAAACGATTTATGTATCTCCATTTTGTTAAAATGTATACAAGTGGTCACTCGAGGCATGCAGTATCAAAAAATTCTTTCATATGACCTACATATATTCAAACATCTCTTCTAAATACCTCCTAAATACATGTTCTAATCGGAATCAAAAACCTCCCATTGCTCCCTATATTTATGTTGCTAAAACACTCCCTCCACTTCTATTATGTATGCATTCTATGCGCATTTTATTAAATATTTTTTTGATCACAAGTTAGTTCACAACATGATATATTGTGGGGATAATGGATTACATGCATGTGGCATGATTGTCACTCACGCCTATATCATATCATTTTTTTCGGTCAACTTCTTTTCATTGTAGCACAAGTCAAAATGACCTACAAACTGGTCGAATTCTAGAGCCTAACATGCAGGATACTCGGAATAGCCTTCCTCTAACAACAATGCAAGGAAGAGAAGATGAGTGAAAATATCCAAAAGCAAATGAAGGCTTTGTGCTATGGGAGGTCAATGCATGTGTTGAAATGCCTCCGAGTGGTAGATGACATTTTGCACTAGTCAAGTTATGAATTCAATGTGTGCAAAGTGCAGTTGATAAGAAAGAAGAAAGAAACTGAGTAGTGAGGGAATTTCATAGATAAATTCTAGACTAAGCTCTCCATGAACTCCTTCATCTTTTTCTCTAACGCCTCTGCAGCTTCAGTTCTTTCCATGAGATGGAAACAATGGCTTGCATCCTCCGATTCAAACAGCTCCACATCCTTCCCGGCTTTCTTCAGTGCCTCGTAGTACTTTATACCTCCTGTACGTAGCGTATCTCTTTCTGCTATCGCCACCAACGCTGGCGGTAACTCTATCTCCGAAATCTTGGGCGAATCTGCATGGAAAGGATTGATAAACGGATGTCCCCATGGCGCTCCTGGTGGAAGACACGATCTGAAGATGAACTCCATCTGTTTTGGATCGAAATCTGCTTTTCCCGTTGCCTCTAGCTTCCCGTCGATGAAAGCCGAGTGAATCAAAAGCATGCCTCGAATTGTAACCGGACTCCAGTCTGTCCCTGTTGCTCGCGCAGCCAAGAAGTGCACGAGCGTGCCCCCCGCGCTCTCTCCAGCGAGGAAACATTTGGAGAAATCGGCATGCTGGGCTAGCCAGGGCTCCGTCTCACCAGCAGCGCCGCCGAGGCCCTGAGCTTGCGAGCGGAGCCAAAGCAGAGCGGCGTAGCCGTCGTCGTAAGCAGCAGGCAGGCGATGCTCAGGCGCGAGGCGATAGTTTACAGAAACCCAGATGGAGCGCGATGCAAGAGCCATGCGGCTGCAGAATTCATGGAAGAAGGAATTGGCGGGGCTACCGAAGCAGAAGCCACCGCCATGGAAGTGGAGCACGAGAGGAAGGCGCAGGTCTTGGGCAGGAAGCTGGGGCAAGAAGATACGAGCCCAGAGATCGTTGGAAGGATCGATGGAAACGTCAGTGGAGGCGACGCCATGGGAGGACTGAGGGCAAGCGGGGACGTTTAGGTCTGAGGGACGATGGATGGAGCCATCACTGTAGGCAGTGAGCATACCAGGGAATTCCTGAACAATCTCTCTCGCCATAGCCATAGCTGCTGATGATTTCTTGAGAGGTGGAAGGGATGGACAAAACTCACAGAGACGATAATATAAAAGGGTTACGTTCAACACGTTCTCATTTACATACAAGGAGCTTTCAACACATCCACTTTGAATTCAAACCAATTTTGCGTGGTGAACGTTTTGTCCCTGGTCACGCACGCTATCATATATATACAATGGCATAATGCATTGGAACAACATTCAACATTCAACATTCAACTTTCAACACATGCACTTCAATTCAAACCAATTTTCTCTTGGTCAAGGAGGATGGCTCCTCTCCTCACCTCCATGACATCACATTGACAGGTCAGGTCTCCTGTATCGAAATCTCCACTCTTGGATCACAGTCAATTATTTCACGAAAATACGTCAAAAAAACTGAAGCTCATAACCCAACTGCACGGAAGCCATTCACAACAAGAAAAAATTCTACAAAACAATCTTCCCAATGACACATAAGCATTCATTAACCTGACAAACATTAAACAACCAATCACAACCAACGTCTATAAAGGGCCGCCTCCCTTGGAACCTCAACGCTTGAGAAATGCTCGAAGTTGGCATTTCCCAATTGAGAAGTGGCTTGAAACTAGCCCACGGTCTCCCGACCACTTCCCAACTAAGAAATGCATCCCCCTCAGCATTTTTCTCAAAGCTTGAATGCTCGCTCTTGTTGATACCTTCTCTCATGATTGCCATCGGCTAGCTCTTGGAGCAAAGATGCTTATAGCCATACATCAATGGTCAAACACAATGAATGTATTTGATATGGAAACATCAACAACAACCATGTGTGAATTGATCCTCATACACACATTCCAGGACAAAATGTCACAATTTCTCCATCATGATTCTCTTTTCCTCGATAAAAAGAGGCACATGATGACATCAAGGTTGAACAAAATGCAGAAACGTGTGAGAGGAGCATACCTATATCGCTATTGATTGTACTAGCTGAAGATTCAACCACAAACTCTATCAAAGATATATTCAAGTACGAAAAATCATTGATTGCATGGTACTCACATTTAACCATAATAAACAAAATGACAAATTTCAAACAAGAGAGCATGAATACTTGTGACAAATGAACACACACACATGCATGTGCGCGCACATGCACACACACACGCATATGCATTGCAAGCATGCACACACGCACACGCATATGCACATGCACATGCACACGCATACGTACATGCACATGCACACACGTACACGTGCATGCATGCACACACACACACAAGGGGGGGGCAAGATAGAACATGAATTTATTTTTCAAAAATATGTCAAAAATATCACAAATTAGCATCTAAGTCTCTCTTGTAGCACTCCTCTAATAAGGGAGTGCTAATAAAAAAGCACACAATCAATAAAGAATTAAAGCACAATAGTCTAACATTTAAGAATTTGCAATAAAGAAGCATTCAAACATATTAAACAAGACATTAAAGTTACATAAGAGCCACAAATTGCAATGTAAAAGTAAGTGGTGTATTCTAATGAGGCCCCTCCTACTCAAGAATCTTTTTAAATATCTAGTTATTGTACCATGCCATTGGGTAATGATGATTGATGGTCCACACAAAAAAGGGGGGCGAGGGTGGGGAGATTCTTTAAAGATAGCACATGCCTTTATTTTTTAAGAACATGTGGAAAGTCCCATAAATCATCATCCAAGTCTCCCTTATAGCACTCTTCTATGAGGTTATCCTAATAAATAGTAATAATTTGTATAAAGCAACATCAAAAAATATTGAACAAGACATTAAAACAACACGAGAGCCACAAATTACATATTATTCCACCAAGGTCATGTCAAGATGCAAATTGTGCCTAGCCTACTCTACATACATGAAGTGCAAGATGATCAAGGAGGTGTGAAGAGAGTGGGAGAGAAGGAAGGAATCTCACTTACAACTTTCTCACATACACAATGGGGAAATATACACAAAGGTGGAGGCTGAAAACAGTTTTCCTCTTCTTAGTTGTGAAAGCCAAATGAACTCTAAGTATAAAAGAATAGGTGAACCCTATATGTGGGTCTCAAACCAAACTCAGCTAACTAAGATGGCATACTAACTGAGCCACTAACTAGAGTACATAAAGAATGGGCATTTTTTCATCCAAAGTTATAGAATGCTACCCCTATTCCATTTTTCCTATTCAAGATGGCTCTCATATTGCCCTACCATTGCATCCCCTTTATTACATATTCCATCACCATTGAGTGAGACTATAATAGCATTCACATCCCTTTGTAAATAGAAAGAATGTCAATGCATAGTTATTTTTCCATAACTTATCCCATGTTACGTTATTGTTGCTTTTCCCAATATATGATTTCTAAGTAAAATAGCCTTGAAAATAATATTCAGCCTACTAGAGAGACTATAAACTAGAAAATCCTTCATAGATTCCATCATGTTTTCACCATTTACCAGGGAAATCCCAACAACCATTGCATTCTATCACTTAATATTCTCAAAAAACTATCCAAGTACATTGCAAATATTTGGTTCTAGAACTTTGTCCATTTCATGTCTTGAAAAAAAGCTAAAAAGTAGTATTCAATCCTACGTATACAATGACTGTTCTTAATACATAATTAAAAGTGCTGCTGAGTCATCAAGGAAGCAACATCCCAATTCCTCTAATAACTTTTTGTGTTAGGAGCAAAATCAAAACAGTAAGCATACAAGGAAGTGTTCCACAACAATGTCTCGGGTACTCATTCTCTTTTCTTCTGTTGTAGTACCACCAACTAGCTCCGTCAAGAGTGTTCCTCAGAAAATCGTGTAGAGAGACAATTCTTTCTCATGCTCATTTTCTCTTTCTTTCACTATGCTTTTTTGGACAAAAAATACACTTATTTTTTTTCAAACTATGATATACGTTGAAAAAAATGTTGATATTAACATTGCTATTTAAGTCAAAATTTCTATCGATATATAGATTTTCAATGCTAATAGCAATGGCAATATCGATGGTCCCTGAGTTCTCTGGGGGTCTTTTTTGACACTTTTTTTGATGGCTATATCAACTCTGGGACACATTTTTTGATGACAATACCAACGCTAATATCGACGCTCGTAAAAAATCCTAAAGCCTTATTGACGCTAAAACTGATGCTTTTTTTAATGGGCCAAAATTTTTTAGGGTAGATTAGGGCATGGCCAAGCCCTAATCTGCCCTTTTATAAAGGTATGTATTACATTGTAGTGGCCATTGTATTGTATTATTTAGAACTGCTCATTATAAAATTGCCCTATTACATCATATGAGGTAAAATATTGACACTATATATAGATCTGCACTGTCTCTGTATTTTCGTCATCAATAGTAGGAAGATGGGTAGAATGTAGTGCTAGTCCTCACTGCTCCCATCCTCGTCCTCTCCATTCCCACTGGTGCTCTCTCCATTATCGTCACCCCCACTGGCTGTCTCTCCACATGCTGTAGCACCCTCTTGGCAAGCATCTCCCAAGTATTCATCTCCATCCTCCTATTCAACTAAGCAGCACACGATTTGCATGGCTAGTATATATATCTTTGAGAACATTTCTAAAAAAATAAGTATAATTAGGGCTTATATTGAGGACCAGTACAAATCCTCCTCTCTCTGTGAGTAGGTTCATTAGAGCCTCAATGTTGTTATTGTACATTGCATACCTGTACTCCTCATCTATTTATTCTTGGCCCATTTTCCATCATAAGAATACACGTTAGTTTTAGTGATTGACATGCTACCCAAAATTATACAATAAAAGAGTGAAAGAAGAGGTATTTACAAAAAAGTTTTTGAAGGCATCCCTCCTACCAGAGCCCAAGTGGGATTGGCACACTTTACTCTTCCTCACCACCGTCGCCTTCTTTTATTGAGTATATTTTTGCAGGTCCTTTATCTCCTTTTTAACAAGTTTCCAATCTTTCGCATGAACCTAGATTCTTCGGCACTAGCCTTCCTACGGATTTGATATTTTCATGAATTCAGCACCGGGGCCATTTTATTCAGCATCCAATGGTTGTCAAACTCAAGGTCCTCAATGGCACAAGGAACTTTGCCTTCAATGTATTAAGGATATGTTCCTTTTTCTTTTGTGGCTGCTTGCAAAAATCCATCACCACCCTCTTGAATTCGGAGGATGCAAGCCCATGCATTCGATTTATAACTCAAGTGCCTCTAGAATCCATTACTATTTCATACTCCCTACTATGAACTTCATAGGGAAGGGTGGTGGAAGTTTGGGAGACTCCCCCCAATGGCACTGCTTATACTCGAGCCTGATCGTCTACATCAACAATGGCTCTCTCTCTCCCTAGGTCCACCTTCGATGGTGCCTTGGGAGATCTCTATGGAGGCCAACTGACATGACACTTGCTCTCTCTTCTCATCCCACTTGTGCAGGAGTCTTTCCTTATATTGGGATCTAGCTTTGTGAGTAATTTGTGAGCCTTCTCCGAACTACTACTCGAGGTAGTACTGTCGGAGGAGGGTGATCCTTTGCTCAGCATCCTTCACGAAATGAAATGGGAGGGTTTAATTAAACTTTTGAAAAGATTTCATTTAAACTTTAGAAATCATTCTAATTAAACATGCATATGCTTTTAAAGCTTTGAAGCATATGCTTCAAACTGGGCATGAAGCTTTAAAAGGGAGAAAACAGAAGACAACAAAGGCCAAGCATAAAAAAGTTTTCATCATCACTTGTTTCTCTTGATATTCTTTAATGGACTCGCTTCTTACCTTGCTATCTTAATTGAGAGAGTCTTTTTGATCTCTCTCCTTGCATACATGATGCTGGTGGGATGGTTGGTGCTCGAGCACTTGGCAGATGAAGTGAGATATGAATCTTCTATTTTCAAGGTAGACAATGGTCAAGAACAAACATTTCCATGTTTTCGCCCATGCATCCCCTCTTCTGGTTTGAAATAATGCCTCGGTGATATTTTAGTCATGCAAATGGGACCCGATGGCCATGATACTTTGCAAGGACTTAAAATCACCTATATTGAAGCCCATGCAAAGTATCATGGCCATCAGTTCCCATTTGCATGGTCAAGAACAAACATTTTCATGTTTTTGCCCATGCATCCCCTTTTCTGGTTTGAAAAATGCCTCGATGGTATTCTAGTCATGCAAATGGGATGCAATGGCCACGATACTTTGAAAGGGACATAAAATAACATATGGGCAGGCCTGTGCAAAGTATCATGGCCATCGGATCCCATTTGCATGATCAAGAACAAACATTTTCATGTTTTTGTCCATGCTTCTGGTTCATAAATAATCATAATGCACTGCCGTAATGGTACGCTTTATGCATCAAACTCTGTAAGCACATGCTATGGAACCCACATTATCTCCATGTGATAGATTAAAAAAATTTGGACATTGCTCAATGTTCTATCAACAATAAAACATTATCTCGGATGTTAATGTCGACAAAAATATCGACTCTGGTAAATTTTTCAGGAACACTTTTCAACATAAATATTGACGAAACAGAGCATGGTCAATGATTAAACAAAAATTTTGGCATGTTTTGTTTTCACGTATGGATTATGGTGTTTTAATGATCGTGTGTAACCTTTGTAGATGTCTTCAAGCTCATTAGAGTTCGAAGAAGAGACTAATAGAGCAAATCTTTATCAACGAGTCTTGTGTGATTGTGTGTGATGCAAAGGACAAATAAGGAGATTACGAAACATATCAACAACACACATAAAGAGATATGGTCACTTTCAACCCTTACCAAAGATACAGTTGAATGATGAGGTAGAAGTTATGTTTTAGCTTCTTTATGAGTGCATTCATCAAATTCAATGCTTTCCATGCTTGTATGTGACTTATATGAGATGATTAACTAAATTTTCTTCATGTAGGGAGATGAAATTGTTTCACGAAATTTGAGAGCAAATGCATTTCATAATCATCCTCATGAGTCGATGTTGACCCAAGGATATCGAAACACTATAAGAGAAGATAGAGAGCTAGAAGAGCAACATCATAGAAGTGGTGAAGAGGAAGGTGCCCTGAATGAGGACAAAATAATGTAGGACATGATAAAAACTTACTTTGATGCTCCTTCACCACAAAATGAAAGAGATGAAGATGTGGAAGTGAATAGGGAGGATAACATGAGTCTTGAAGAGGATATCTTGCGATGTGAAGCAAGCACCATGTTGTACAAAGGGGCAAGACATTCTCATCTTACCTCCATTCTTTTGATCTTGAATTTACAAGCAACTTATGGATGGTTAGACACTAGCGTTACGTTCCTCCTTTGGTAAGAGTTCTTATGTGGTCTAAACTATAGTTTTAAATTCATTGAATGGGTCAATGTCCTAAGTTACTCCAAACACTACTTCCAAAAGGAAATACAATGCTCAACTTAAGAAAGGATGCAAAGAAGATGCTGGCATCATTAGGAATGGATTACAAGTCAATTCATGCATGTCCCAATGATTGCATTGGCATTCTCGCAACCACTCGATGGATGGAACATCACGGATCCCTGTGGATGGAAAGGCTTGGAGACACGTAGAGAAGAGATGGCCATAGTTTAGGCTTAAGCCTCATCATTTGTGTCTTGGGTTGGCTATGGACGGTGTTAATCCCTTTGGACATTGACCCATTCCAATTCATTGAATGGGTCAATGTCCCAAGTTACACCAAACACTACTTCCAAAAGGAAATACAATGCCCGACTCAAGAAAGGATGCAAAGAAGATGCTGGCATCATTAGGAATGGATTACAAGTCAATTCATGCATGTCCCAATGATTGCATCCTTTACAAAGGAACATATGAGCACTGTATAAGCTATCCACAATGTGGTGCATCTCGATACCGACAAGACACACAAGGAGACAAGATTCCTGGGAAAGGTATTGCGACACGTGCCGATCCTAACACGCATCGTGCACTTGTTTAATTGTGGATCGTTAGCTGGACTTATGGATTAGCATTCTTGCAACCGCTCGACGGATGGAATATTGAGGATCCTTGTTGCAAATGGAAAGGCTTGGAGACACGTAGAGAGGTGGCTAGAGTTTGGGCTTGAGTCTCATCATGTGTCTTGGGCTAACTATGGATGGTGTTAATACCTTTGGACACCAATCTACATCATGGTCCATGTGGCCAGTAGTAGTCACAATATACAATATACAATATTCCTCCTTGGATGACCATAAAGAAGGGGCATTTGATGTTGGTACTCATTGTGTTAAGCAAGCACAAGCTTTAAAACATGGATGTGTATCTAGCCCTTTGGTGGACGAGTTCCAAATATTATGGAATGGCATGCAAGTTTATGACATTTCAAAGCCTTTGGGTCAACTTCATTTCAATTGAAAGGCATTCTAATGTGGACCATGCATGATAATCCTGGGTTGCGTGATTGCTTAGGTACCAAATTTCTATTCCTCTCAATTCTCTTTTGCCTACTATTAAAATGCAAGATGCAACTTCTATCGATGCTCTTTTCTCGGTGGTCTTTCACTTCTATAAGATGTAACTTGTGTCCTTGCATTTTAATAGGTCTCCAAGTGTTCGAATACTTTGCATGTCCAAATTGTGGAGACAGTTTGTGTAGTTAGCACTCAAAAGATCTAATCAAGGTGGTATATGAGAAGCACAGGCGATTTCTTCCTGTGGACCATCCGTATCATGTGGATCCATCTTTTGGGGGGCCACAATTAGCTCCTATTCCTCCATTCACTCATGAGATTTGAAGATTGGGAGCGACTTTGGTATGATCCAAAAATCCAAACACCTCCACCTTGCATTCAACATCTCTCCATATTTTATAAACTTCCTTACTAGAGACAACACAAAGTCACATATCTATTGGACCCAATACATATATTCAAAAATGTATCTAAAAGTTTGTGGAAATATATGATTGGGGATAGAGACACTTCAAAGACATGAGCTAACTTGAAAGGGATGAAAACCAAAAGTGCCTTCTAGCCAAGAGAAAACCATGCCGACAAGGGGGTCATTGTTTGCTTGGGTGTAGCCATTTTAGGTGAGGTTCTGAAAAATTTTTGTATATAGGTATCTTGCATGACCCATAACTTATGCAATCCTTAATGGAATTCGGCAAACTTTGTCTTCAAGTTGTAGTACAGATTCCAAAATTGAACCTGAGACAAAAAATTATGGAATAAGGATTTGGAACGAGACCATTAAAGCTTTACAACTGCTATGTTGCATGTGAAGCATGCATCCTAAAGACTATAGGTATAGCAATTTATTCAAAATTTTGTTTTGCTTATACATGCAACCAAGTAATCATTCAAAAGTACACTATGTGAGCTTTTCCTAAACCCAAGGGCACACCTAAATGAGAACATTAGGCATGGATTAATGGGCCTTCAATGTTGTGCTAAAGTGATGCACACCCATTTGAGGGCACAGTCCATAACTTTTTTTTGATTTGTTGAAAATCAAAACAGATTGAAAACTTGGAATCCAAACTAGTGGGACTACTACATGGTGGTCTTAAAACATTGATAGTTGTTGGTATTGGTATCTAGATTCATCCTAAAATGGAAGAAGTTGAAAATGTGCAATTTGTGCATGTGAAAAGATATTTTAATAAACCCAACAATATTTACAATTTTAAATTGTTTCTTTTTCTATGCACTTGCTTGCTATATGTCTCATAAGCATGCCAAAGTTCATTGCATTTCATAATACACAGCATCAAACCTAATAGCATGCCCTTTGGCCTATTTGTGTTTTGAAGCATTTGAGGCCACATTGCACTTGTTTGGGATATCCAATTCTACTAACGTGTATCGCTGGAGGGGTGAAAACCAACAGCTGAAAATTTGCTACTCCCATGAATTTTGAATTTTCACACCTCCCGCCCATCAAATCTTGGAAGATTAAGTACCTGCAACTTGCCCTCAACCTACAAATTCCTTGCAACCCATAGGCACCTTGACGTGACCTTGCATCGACTTTGGTTTAGCATTGTCTTCTTTTAGTTAAGTTGTCTTCTATTATTTGCTTGCTTCACAAGCTAGCTTCTTTGGGTCTATTCTAGACTGATCGTGACCATGGCATCAATGGCAACATGCAGCTCACCATGGCTTGCAAGAGAAGTAGACAGAGGCTGCGAGACAGGAAAGTTGAAAAGCTTGGTCAAGGCACAAGGAACAGATTGCAGATTGAGAAAAGCAATGGCACCATTTCAAAACAGTAACAAAAGACACTTTTGCAACATTTGCAAAGGGAGAAACAATGAGAAGAAAGAAACTCCTTGCAGAGTAGCAGCAAGAAGCAGTTGCAAATGCACACATTCGATCATTGCCGTTGGAGCAAAGAACATGAGCTATGGTGTCACGATTGGTGGGAGCATTCAAGGCAGTGACATCAGGCCATTCAGGTGAATACCAGTCTCAAGTCTTCACAAGTTTTAGCCTACACCTTTCTTTGAGATTATACCATTTTGGCTTTTTGAAACTCTGAATGGTGTTTATGGGCACTGTTATTAACTCTTGGAGATTTTAGACTTTCGAAACTCTAAAAGGTATTTATTAACACCGTTATTAAGTCTTGGAGATTTTAGAGGACTCTCATGGTAAATTAATCTAATGCATGGACCTTATATATATATATATATGTACATATGTGCATACGTGTGTATGTATGTATGTACATACGTACATGTGCACACACACACAGTTTATCCATGGATTTAAATGATTTTTATTTATTAAAGTTATTAATAAGTTAAGAAAAAGTTAAACTTTTAAATGAAAATTCTTTAAAATGAAAAATTATACTAGGATTTCTACAATATAGAGTAATGTAAGAATTACATTTCTTAGTTTTTGCATTATTAGTACAATATGATAGTGTAAGTAAATAAACTCTTTATTTCAAAAGAGTAGAGTCATATTTTGATTTTGGAAGGATATTTTCATAAAGTAGATTTTTTCAATAGAAATTTAAGTACAAAATTGAATCGAGACCATTCACCAGTCTATGTAAGAAGTTACGTTAATTTTCATAATTTTAGTTTTATTTGCTACTGTCTCTTATCTTTTGGTGTAGCTTATCTTTGTTACATTTTTATAATTTTGATTTTATTTCCTTCAAAGCACTCTTAAAAAATCCTTGTTTTTATATGTGTTTTGAAGCGTGAGTTTTTCCTTAAATTTTATACATAAACTAGTCCAAAAGTATCTATTAAAATGAATTTGTACATTGACAAGTTCAAAATTAATGAAATAAGTGTTTCAAGCACTTGACTCATGAACCTTTGAAATGTAGTAAGTGCATTTGTCGACCCAAAAGGCATAACTCTATAAGAAAATACTCCCCACAAATGATAGTCTTCTTTTGATCTGCCTCATGAATGCAAGTTTGAAAGTACCCAGAATACCCATCACATAAAATACATCTCATGGCCTACTATTTGGTCTAGTATTTCATCTTGGAATGGCAAAGAAAAATGATCCCTCTTAGTGCAATGCCATGCATTCAAAGGGCTAAAGTCCACCCTCCACTATTTCCTTTCTTTGATGTGACAATGACAACTACAGGCAATATCCATTCAGATGTTTGAGGAGCACATCATACACATGCTTGATACAACACAAGTCAGTGGTGCCTAAACCAGCCCGATGGTTGTTTGTGATTGAGCTTTGGGATAGTTTACTTGTTTCATTTCTTACAAGACTTGGACTAAATGTGATTATCCTAAACCAGCCAGTGGTTGGATCATAGGCTTGATCATAGGCTCTGGTTCACGTCAATCACTAGTTATGTGATTGTCTTGAACTAGCGTGGTTGAACAGACATTAGTTGTTGACCAGCGGTGGCGTGGTTGAGCAGAAATTAACAACAATATTTTGGTATTTTACTAAACCAACCTAATGGTTAGAACATCATGTAACCGTGGGCTAGTTCAGCTCAATTACCAGTTATGTGATTGTCCTGAACCAGCGTGGTTGAATAGACATTAGTTGTTGACCAGCCCGAGGTGGTGCGGTTGAGCAGAACTTAGCAGCAATATATTTTGCAACAGAAAAGTAATATAATATCATTTTACTAAACCATCCCAGTCATTGGAACATCGTGCAATCGTGGTTGCTTTAGCTCAATCACCAGTTATGTGATTGTCCCGAACCAACGTGGTTGAATAGACATTAGTTGTTGATAGTCTCGGTGGTTGAAATTACTGTGTTTCTTAGTACTTAAATTAGTTAAATTTAATTTCCTGCTATTCAGGTCATATACCACTTAATTTCTAGACCGGGATTGCTTGGACTTAATGTGATTGTCCTAAACCAGTCCAATGCTAGTTTAAGAAAAACATCAATAATTACTGATTGAAATTGTGATTGACATTGTGAAATTTCGAAATGAAAAGCAATATACTTGTTATTGTCTAATATGTGAAGTTGAGACCGTCAGGCTAAACCAGCCCGGTGGTTGAAATTGTGACTGTCTTAAACCAGCTCGGTACTTCAAATTGTGACTATCCTAAATGTGTCCTAAACCAGCCCCCAGTGGTTGACTATCCTAGATGTGTCCTAAACCAGTCCGGTGATTGAAATTATGACTGTGCTAAACCAACCTAGTAGTTGAAATTGTGACTGTACTAAACCAACACAGTGGTTGAAAATTGTTTTGCTTCATTATATACTTTAATTAGACCCCGTTTTTGCATGTACTGAGTTTTGTCTTGTTTTAGTAGTGCAAAAAGGGGGCTCATTGTACTATTGTTCCATTTAAAAGAGGGCTCATTGTTCTATGGTTCCCGCATGTGGGGTCAGCAGGGATAGAGTTGTATCTCAAGTTTATGGATCAAAATTCTGACATTTCAATTGGGCACAGGAGATTTGAGCATTGTAAGCCCTGGTACGTCAGGAAACTCAAAGACAAAAATGTTTGTTGTTGCAAAACACATAGAGACTTTGACCTAGCCTTGCAAGCTATGAATGAATTGAGATTTTGTCATGTTGGAGCATTGCTCCATGGGGATCGATGTCCATGTCTCCCCGATGACTACGCAGTCTTTAGGCCACCTAGATCCTCATCATGTGTTGCGAGAGAGAGTAAGTTTTATAGCCTAAGGTCTTTATGGGAGCCAGTGGTTTTTCCAAAGGGAGACCGTGAGTGGCAATGCATTGAATGCATTCATGGCACATGCAAGCATTGCAGTCTGAAGCTGAAGAAGAAGACATTTCATGTTTGTCCAAATGAAATGAGGGAAGACAACCATGTTGCTCTAAAATGGAGGAGATTTGAAAATGTCAATGTTGAAGGATCCAATAAAAATAGATGGCTACTATCGCATAAGGGCGCTGAGCCAAGGGAGCTTGTAGGTCACGTGGATCAATCCATCCCAAAATATGTGCTTCACAATTTCATGGCCAGCTGGTAGGATAAGCAGTTCAAGAGGTGCCTTGCTAATTTTCCCCATGACACTATTTTCTCTATCATAGATTTTGCTGAAAATTATTCATTTCAAGAACAAGATGAGATACAAAGTGCTC
Source organism: Dipteris shenzhenensis (assembly GCF_047967505.1). Taxonomy (NCBI): domain Eukaryota; kingdom Viridiplantae; phylum Streptophyta; class Polypodiopsida; order Gleicheniales; family Dipteridaceae; genus Dipteris; species Dipteris shenzhenensis. The sequence goes on from NC_141622.1 coordinate 17,351,565, forward strand.
ACTAGTACAACAACTAGATAACAATTCTTGTGCATATTCATTTGCTTGATTCTTCTACGACTGATGCCAATTTGCTTTTGCTAACAAGAGTCCAGGTCAGTGCAATGCCCATACCATTTCTACATTTCAGATGATAGGGAATATGATAGCTTAATTGTGCAACATGCTTTTCTACTGCATTGGGAATGGCTGAAAAAGGAAAATCCCCATGCAAAAAATATAAAATAACATTGGGTGTGGTCAGATGGTGCTGCCTCTCAATTTAAATCAGCCCATGGATTCTACTTTGTCCCAAGGTTCAAATCCCTGACCAATCTAGACATGATGTGGAATTTCTTTGGTTCTAGCCATGGCAAGGGTGTACATGATAGATGTAGTGATGTTATTAAGCAAGCTCTATCTAAACACCAATTAACATGTGCCCTCAAGAAAAACTCAATGATGCCCATGATGTTGTAACATGGCATACAGCCAACCTCTCGACAAGTGTGCATTCAACATATAGTAAACAAAGCCTTAAGAATAGTGTAGTACGCAGAGTGTTTCATGAAGTGAAAGTGGATGAAGTGCAAAGGAGAAGCCAACACTATTGTAGGAAAATCAAAGGATTTTGTGGTGTGCACAGCATATGGGGCTTTTCAAACAACCACCTACATCATGAGCTTGACAAGTACCTTAAAAGAGCAAGAAAAACAATAGCTAGGGAAATTAATATTCACCATCTTTGATGACTTCAAGTCATATAGCCAATTGCAAAGCATGTCCTCCTTGCAGCTATTATCCTCCCTCTTCTTCGGGTCTGGTTTTGGGAGGAGTTCATCCAACAATGTTCTCAGATAGAACATGAGCATTCCAAAGTCTTTTGGGTATGCCATAGATTTGCAGTAGGTGGATCGGTGTATAGAGTTTTGGGGCTAGATTTTAGAATGGGATCTGAGTTGTGTCTGCACTGCATTTAATCGGGAGAGAGTTCATTGAGCCCAACCTTCTCATTCTTCTTTCATCATTCGACTGAGGTGGGTAATCTTCTCTGTCAGCTTGCTGAACTCTAGCAAAGACAAAGATAATGTGCAAGCAATGACTTCCATACATGGAAGTTACAAAAAGAATCACAAATACATGGGTTGATGTCACAAGAATCTATGTGAGGACCTGCAATTACTCACTTAGCAGTTACCCCACCACCAGGCTTGCATGATCAGTAGAGTACAGTTAATTACCAGCCATAGGGCTTGCATGCTCAGTAGAGTGCAGTTAGTTACCAGTCATCGGGCTTGCATGCTTAGTAAGTGTAGGTAATTACCATAGTTAATTACCATGACGGTGTCACAAGAATTTATGTAAACTCCTAAATGAATGAATTGTAAATAAATCCTAAATCCTAAACAAATGAATTGTATAACATTCATGAAGTGTGCATGAGAGTTCATTGAGCGTGGCCTTCTCATTCTTATTTCATATGACCTAACACGTCCACCTGTCATCATTCGACTGAGGTGCATAGTCTTCTCTGTCAGTGTATTGGAACTCTAGCAAAGATATGCAAAGATAATGTGCGAGTAGAATAAACGTAGTAATAATAGAAGCAAACCACCACATTGGTGGTAGTTAATATCCTAGTGTGCAACCAACCACCGTGCTAGCGACCACTTATCTTGTATTAGAGGGGTGATCATCCCCTAAAAAAGACTCGAGTAATATATATCCAAGATTTACTCTTGTATAGATTTTGAATTGGTTTCACTCAGAATGAAAAAGTGGTTTTGAGGTTGAAGTCGAAACAAAAAAAAAAGATGGGTGAAAACAAAAAAACAGAGTAGCTGAAGCTCCACGAGATCAATTGTGCCATATGTGAAGAACTTTATATTCACACAAGGCTTTTAGGATAGTGGCACAACATAGAGCATAGTGGGAGCCTTTAGCAACGTACTTCATAAACTATCGGTCCTTGTAATATTGACGGCCTTCCCACAGCTCCTCCTGCAATCGATCCATCTTCCAAATGGCAATCTTGGGTGGATGTTGTGGAACACTAAGTACCTCCTCCAATCGATCAATCTCTTGTATAACAATCTTGGGTTGCCGAGGGACCCATTGCAAAATGGCTTCATCTTTCGTAGGACAATAGGCTGAAGAAATGTCGTTGCTATTGTGGCTTTGCATCTATGTTCCTTCGTTGTTCCTTCAGTGGTTTGTATCTAAGAGCATGCAAATTTTAGTGATCTTTCTACAATATATAGACATATAGATGTATATAGATATTCAAAATCTTTTGTCTGACATTATGGTCCTTGTCTTGGCAAAGGGTCACTTCAATCACTTTGGAGCTTTGCACAACATCACTTCGATCACTTCATCTATAAAATCGGATATATACAAACATATACATATATGTATATATTCGGTCTAACATTACGGCGGTCCTTGGCATGTCTTGACACTTTCTAGACTCAGAGCGTTCTCCTGCCGTACTAAGTGTTATCATCATCATAGCGACATCTCTTCCTCTCTCATTAGCATTATCCAACCACTTTATTTCAAATCTTCAACTCCGTTTAATCAAAATCTTTCATCTCACATTATGGTCCTTGGCCTGTTAAAGGACACTATCTAGTCACATAGTTGAGAAAACATCGCTTCAATCACTTTGGAAATATTATAATATTGCATATATATATACATATACATATATTATTATATGTACATATATATATCTTAACAACTGCACTTACATTGAGAAATATGAAATCCCATAACTAATCCACAATTCCTAAACGAATGAATTGTATGCCAGTCATCTTGTCTTGTAATAATAATAATAGAAGCAAACCACCGTGCTGGTGATAGTTATATTCCTAGTGTGCAACCAACCACCGTGCTGGCGATCAACCACCACGTTGGTGGCAGTTAAGTTAATATCCTCGTGATAATAGGAGCAAACCACCGCGATGGTGGCAATTAATATCCTAGTGCATAACCAACCTTCAAGCTGCAACCAACCAATGCTATTATACTAGAACGAACGCATTACTATAGTGTTATCCTAAAACATACACATTGCCCAAGTAAACTCTGGAGAAAATTAATAATTCAATACATTACACACAGATTACATAGATTACATCTCAAAGACTCCTTTCCTTTAAGGGGCTGGTTCCTTCCTTTATGGCCCCGGCCCCTCCCTTCATGTCGCTTCCTCTTTCCTTGCTTTGAGCTTCCTAGTTGCAGGCTCAACTCTTCTTACTCCTTTCCTGAAGGGGGTTGGCTCCTCCCTTCAGGATCCTTTTCCTTGCAGTCATGACCTTCTTCAATTTGAGATCCTTGTCTTTTGCAAATTTTGCCCAAATGGAAAATTAAGCTACATCTACTTTCTCATCGTAGATAGTTGTAGTAGCAGGCAGGCACATTTGATCTGTCCATGACCTGGGCAATGGCAAACGACATTCTCTACATACCAAGCTTGCATGCACAAACACCCCAAAGCAAAAAATGCGCACAGGGTGATAGCACACAGGCCATTGGATCATGTAGTCATCTATGATGGGGGTATGGCAAACCATGCATTTTGGACCCTGGTGCATAGCAGGATAGGCATCCGATTTAACTATCACGGCCCTCCATACCACAGTCTTGCTATATATATGATGAAGTTGCTTCCCGATTCCTTCCTCCCTCATCCTAAGGCTGTGGATGTTCTCCTTCATCTCCTCCACTCTTTGCTCACTTCGTGCGACAGCTTCATCTGATTCCCTCAGCATCTCTTGAAAGAGCTACTTATATTACTCAAAAACATCAACATGGGCCATTTCCAAGACTTCCACTCTAGTTTGGAAATCTCTCACGACAACAGACTTCTTTTCAAAACTATCAAAAGCCACGGAAAGCTCGTGCACAACCCTATCATAATCTTGTTGTAGGGTCTTATAGCTTACTCTTTGAACTTCCAATAGTGTTTTGAAATAACAACCCCCACTGTGGTTGCTACAACTTGCTCCACTGTGGCTGCTCTCTGCATCCTTCGTGGCCTAGAGAGCTGCCTCATTGTCTTCTCCACCCCAATTGCTCTCTGCCTCATCCTTCCTGGCCTTGAAGCTCTCTCATAGCTCCTGCATCATTGCTCTAGTTTCTGCATTCTCCCTTGTCAGTTCCTCTATCATTTGGTCTTTTTCAATGTTCAATGCGTTTTGCATGTTGTAGAGCCGTTTGAAAAGAGCCTCCTTTTCGGCTCTCTGATCTTGGAGGAGAGGCTCTAACACTGTGCTGCAAAGGGGGAGGAAAGATTGTGTGAGGTGCTCCCGTACTGTGCAGGGGGGGAGGAAAGATCATGTGAGGAGCCTTCAAACTATGCCAAAACATTTTGGAGCTTGGTGTGTCCAAGGGGATCCATTACGAGCGGGGATAGAAGTTGCAGAAAGAGTGCAAGGGAGATAGAAATGGTCGAGAGGGATAGAAGATGAAATAGTGAAGGAAATGGAATAGTGGAGGCTTAAGTTTGCAGTTTGAGTGCAATGGAGAAAGAAATGGTCAAGAGGGATAGAAGACAAAATAATGAAGGGAATGGAATAGCGGAGGCTTAAGTTTGTAGCCCGACTATAAGGAACTGTCATGGTGAGAGCCACCATGGTGGTTGGCCCGAATTTTGATTAATTGGCAGTACTACCTTGCATGGTAATGAGTGATTAGAGGTGGTGGCATCTAAGATTACCAGCCCCCACGACTGCGGTGGTGGCTAAGATTCCAACGGGTTGGCTGTTAATTACCAGCCACCGCAGTGGCCCGCAATTACTTACTTGCCAGTTACCACCCCCGAGATTGCATGCATGATTACTACGAGTGTAGTAAATTACCAGTCACCGGGCTTGCATGCTCAGTAGAGTACTAGAGTGCATGGTAATGAGTGATTAGAGGTGATTAGGCTTCATGATTTACTTTTGTGGTAATTACTACCTGGTGGTGGTGGCTCTCATCACAGCCACGTTTGTGGTGGCAAAGATTCCTCTGAGATGGCAGTTAATTACTAGCCACTGCAGTGGCCTGCAATTACTCACCTGCCAATTACCACCAAGCTTGCATGCTTTATTACTATGATTGCAGTAAATTACCATTCGCCAGGCTTGCATGCTCACTTTTGCACAAATTTCACTCGATGAATTATAGTTGATTATTTGGATGGCACCACTGGGTCTCCAGTCATCACAGTGGCTCGAAACACTTTGCCCTCATTTAGGATTTACTGCAACAAGGACTAAAATACTAGTAACGTAGGACTACAATTTCCTTGGTTTAGAACCAAAATAGTGCTAAAATAGCTCCAACAACCCACCATTGTGGTTGCATGGAGATGCATCTAGAAAAATACAATTAAACTTTTAGAAAATGCAATTGACGATATGGCCCTTGAGGGGTCCCCTCTAGGGGCAAGGGCCATATTGACATGGCCCTTGGCCCTTGCTCCTAGAGAGGACCCCTCAAGGGCCATATGGTAAATTGCATTTTCCTTGGTTGCACAAGGAAATACATTTTCCTTGGTATACAAATATATAACTCCATGAACCAGTGCAATGGCTGCCATAGATCTCCTTCCATTTGCCAACATGGTGGTCATCATAGATCTCTCCTGTAATACATAAAAATAGGTAACGGAGCTATAGCTCCAAGAACCAGCATGGTGGTTGCTCCAAGCCAACCTTGAATTCTGGGCTATGACAAGTCGTCACTCGTTTTTGAAAGTCATCTCCTCTATAGGATCTCCCTCAACCCTCTCAAGTGCTAATTCTAGGTTAAACGTAGGGTTATACTAGGGCATGTTGTGTCCAAAAATGGAATCTCCATGGACTACAACAAGATCAAGCTCATTTTGGAGCTACTGCCCATGACTAATGCAAAGGGTGTACAAATATTTATAGGGCATACATGTTATTATAGCAGATTTATCTACAACTATGCCAAGATCACTCGCCTCTTACTGTTGATCATTCTCCATTGGTGGAGAAGTTCCAAATCTCCTATGAAACTCTCAAACTCATTTTGGCTTCAGCCCTGATCTTACGAGCACGAAACTAGGACTTAATATTTCATGTCCATATTGATGCCTCTAAGTTTGCAATAGAGTTCATGTTGGTGCAACTAGGTGAGTATAATTTGGATTACCCGATATACTTTGCGTGTCACCAACTTAATGATGCAAAAATGAACTATACAATAATGGAAAGTGAAGGCCTCACCATGGTTTATGCTGTAAAGAAGTTTAGGCACTACTTACTAGCGAACAAGTTCGTGTTCTTTGTAGATCACCAGGCCCTCCTCTATCCCATTAACAAACCCTGCATGACCGGACACATATATTGTGGATGCTTGTTCTTCTAGCATTTGATTTCACTATAGTAGTCACCCACTTTATGGCTAACCACATGTCCCGTATTCCTAATGGTGGAGAACCGGCAATGACAGGAGTGAAAGATGATCTCCCCCGCTATTCCTTGTGGATCTGATTCCGAAATGGTCTCAAGAAATTGGACACTTTTAGCCAATGGATTCCCTCAAGACAAGGCCATAAGGATAGGGCCATAAAACTCATTAAGGATGTGACTCCATACAAATTGATAGCCAACCAACTCTATCAAATGGGAAAGGATGGTATAATGCACTGCTGCATCCATGAGGATGAATTTGTGGAGGCCCATTAAGGCATCACAGGTGGTCATTTCATAGGAGAGCTCACAGCACACCACAGCACCACCGTCCAGAAGACATGGGTACCAACACTTGGTAAAGTTTTCGTAAGTGCTCATGGATGAATTTGTGGAGGCCCATTAAGGCATCACAGGTGGTCATTTCACAGGATAGCTCATAGCACACCACAACACCTCCATCCAAAAGACATGGGTACCAACACTTGGTAAAGTTTTCTTAAGTGCATGCTCTTTGTGGATGTCAAGGTTCCATTTGAGGGGGAGGATCAAGAAGAAGTCAGTAAGCACTCACACGAAGAGGAAAAGCAACCTCAAGAGCTCACACTTGCCCACGAGACTTGGTACGAGGCCACCTCTTCATTTTGGGTCGTTGATGATGTGGCAGATGTAAATTGATGGAAGGCTAAGCTCCAAAATTTTGAAGCATAAGGCTTTTTGGTGTACATACTGGTTAGCCAACGTCAACCGACATGTCGATCGAATGTACATGCTGCTGCGTCAAAGATGGTCTTGGCCCGATTTTGAAAAGATACGTGCCTTAGATCCGAATATCGCATACAATTTTCCTAAGCCCAACTTTTCGGAAGTGGGATCCTCTTATGCCCTAGCAGCTCAAACGGAGGAATTCAACACTACTTTCGCCTTGGTCCCCATCTAGCAGTCGTGGCCACGTTGCATTTTTTCCAGCTGCTTATCATTTTGTTAAGGGACATTCCCACTCACGAGCCCACGATAAAATAAAGTCGTGAAAGGCTCCACTCCAAAATTGTCTTCGACCTCAACATCAAGCCCTAATTTTCCAAGTAATGCGGCTCCACATCCGTGCCTAAAATCTTCACGGTCACCACATCCAAACCTTTGAAGACATGTTCGAGACACACTTTTAGAAGCCTCTCCATCCGTTCTATAGAATCTCCCACATATTATTTCATTGGCATCGCATCATGAACAACACCCTCAAATCAAACATCATGCACCAAACACAATCTAGGGACAATTGTGAGCAGGAAGGGGGGCATGTTGACCGCCATGGTTAATAGTTCGTGCAAGTGCCAAGTGATTGTAAAGATAAAGCGGAGAAGTAGGAGAGGATGTGAGGAAGGCTATACGATATCCGCCTTGGAGCTATATGGGCCCAAGTGCTGGTAAAAAGAGAGTGAGAGAGGTGAAAGAGAGTACACGCTTAGCCCTCCCTTTAAAATGTGGATTGCATAAATGGCCAAAAGTTTGACTTTGGTATTCATTGTGTACTTGCAAATTTTTGGAATACAAGATCTCTCATTCTCTCTATCCTCTTGTGAGTGAGACTTCTTGCTTTCCATTGTGTGTTGCCTTGTGATTGCGCATTAGAAAAGGATGGAGCTCATTTTGGGGCCTTTTGGGTTAGACAAAAAATAGAGATCCTCCAATGAAATGCTTTCCTTTTTTCAAAAAAATAGACTTTCTCTCTCTAGAGACGCTCAATACACTGATATTTTGAAGTTCCCGCTCTTGTTTTCTAGTGTGTCATAAATGCTACACCAAATTGCGAACCAGATGACTGACATTTTGAAGTTCCCGCTCGAGTGTTTTGTAGTGTCTCATAAATGCTACATCCAAGGACACACATGGCTTTCTGATAGGAATGTGCTTAAGAAAGCAATTTGGGCACTTGGCCCTAGCCCAAATCACTTTCTTAAGCACATTCTTGTCATGCACCTGTTTTGATCATCTTAACTCATCCGAGATACCAAAATTAGTGATTTAAAAGTGGTTTTGAGGGTTATCGCCTGCGCTAGACACAATGGTGATGCCAAACCACCAAATTCCACATTGAAATGTTATAAATCCATTTGGGTACTTGGATGTAGCATTTATGACTCATTGAAAAATGCTCGAGCCAGAACTTCAAAATGGCAATTTATTGAATGCTTGACCATATAAAGTTATGCTTCTCAATCTATAACTTTTTAACTTTGAGCCAATAAAATAAGAAAATTATGAATTTCTTACAGGCCCCCAAAATAAGGTCCATTTTTTCCTAATGCACTCCCCTCCCTTCACTTTCCCTTTCTCTTCCACACCCCCTCCCCTCTCCTACCTTCCCTTCTTCTCTTCTCCTTCCCTCTTCACTCTTGTGGAATCACATTGACACAATCTGGTGGACACTTGAGAGACACAAGTGTTAGACTTGTGCTTGCAAAGCTCTCACTAGGAGTTACTCGAGAGTCGAGTCACTGTCGGTATTCCTCCAAGATCCCTACAACACGTGGAGTCACCGCGCTAGGCTACATAATCTAGACAACAAGAATGACCAAACATGGTATTCTCTTCTCGATAGCCAAACATTCTTCTTACATGAGGATTTCTCAAGCACAAAGTGCATTCTCTAACATAAAGATAGCAAGAATGACGTAGCTAGAAATTCAAACTATTTAATGTATTTAGATTGAAGAAGCTATGGTAAATTTTGACTTGTATAAAAAAGAGACAAGCACCTTTCACACTAGGCAAAGCAATTAGAACCGGTTACGAGTAAGTAGTGTTAATTGAAGGAAATAGATCAGCCTTCCAGCTTCAATGTAAAAGATGTTATGATTCCCATCAGAGCCAAGAAAATGGTAGTCGATGCATGGAAAGCTCTCACTGCACAGTAGATGTCAAGGACCATATTAGTAGAAAATTACACGAGAATGCACAAGTACACGTGGTGACTGCTTCAGTAAAGCAAGTGCTTTTGGATGCAAAAGAGAGAGCAAATGATTTTTAAAAAGAAGTTGGGCTATTAAAAGGTAAATTTTGTATCATGATCTCCATAGATGGAAGACACAACTTAATGAAAATTTTTTAAAATTACACATGGAAATTTGCAAAAGAATTTTAATCCTTCACTATCACATTACCTCTAAGGAGGCAGTGCTGATAAATACTTGCAAAGGAAAATTGAATTGAATTGGACCAAAGTATACTTGTACAAGGAAGTGGAAAACTCATGTTTCTATTGTTTCTTAATGGGTGTTACTAATTCAAAATTTATGTATCTAATGATTCCGTAATCCGTTTTGTAAGCCGTTTGTCACAATAGATTTTGTAATTGTGTACTCTAATTCTATCACAATTCAGGAATTCAATTGCATTAAACGATTTCAAAGAGATTTGCAAAAGGTTTTCAAAATTATATTCGTGTCACTATGGGGCTTTTCATTCACTGTCATAAAGCATTTCGCCAACACGGCTTACAAAATGATTACTTCGCTCGAAAGCTTACAAAATGAAAAGCATTTCTCATATATCTCTTAAGCAATATGTATGCCATTCTTTATGGGATTCACAAGAGGAATGTAGGCAGGAACTCAAAGAGCAGTAGCGCTGCTAGAATCAGAAATGACATCGGGACTGTTGGTTGGCTCTTTTCCAGGACGATGCTTTTGCATTGAGCAATCTTCATTGGTCTTGTCGATTGGACTCTCCCAGCATAGAAGAAAGTTGGCGTCGGCCCCATCCCTGACATTTCCTCCATCGTTTGACAACCTAAACTTAAAATACCTCGACCGATTGTCAATTAGACCCTTAATATGACAGTTAGCTCTTGGCTATGTTGCTCGTGCATTGGAACAAAAGAAGATATTGCTCACATCATTTGGCGTGATTGCATACGACGCTATCATCGATTTCCACAAGCACTAGGCTCGTATAATATTCATCCCCTTACCTTGATACGGATAATACGTTCCTTTGCAACATTCTCAAAAGGCACTTGCTAAGTGTCGTTACGTACCTGCAGCCCAGCAATCAAATATGTCGGCGTTCGTCAAGCACACTCGATTCTTCATTTCATCTACTCCATAGCGTATGCATAGCTCTACTCCGACTTGCAGCTCTTTTGGATTCATGTTCTTGCACACGCTTTGGAGATGATATTGACCGAAATCCTTCATGCAGTAGCCCAACATACCTTGGTAAGTATGCATGTTGCGCTGCTTTAGAGAGCGACACATAATCATCCGCCAAGTGGGCGGTTCGTATCCCATCTGTTATATTTATGCAACATCTTGTTCATCGACTACATGTTGTGAGCGCTGATCCGCACAACCATCTGAAAGTGGAGATGATACAACACGCCTCCTCTCTCTACAGTTGATATGCACGCCTCATCCAGGAAACTCTGGATCTTCGGAAGTAGAGTCTTCACCTCCACATCTCCACCTCCTACTCCAATTGTAATGCTTAGCTCCGGTACTTTAGGACCTGCCTTCTTATTTGTGTTTTTGGCAGGCCTCCCCTGTCTCCTCTTCGTCCTGCAAAATACAAATAGCTTCGAAGTTTGAATGATCTATAGAAGCAAAAAAACTGCCACGAGGAAACCACCAAAACACCTACTCTTCCACTAGGACTGCTCCTTGCCCCCCCATCTTCTCGATCGCCTTTCTAATCGCCAATCAAATCCGCGCGCACCTAGCGAGCCTCTTCCCTTTCATCTTCGATCTCGACTTCCATACCCATGCCCATAGTGAAACATTTATCAACGAACCTCCGCATCAAGACATCGTGGGCGCTCCCTCTCATTATTCGCTGCTCTCACCGAAACATGATCACCGGAATCCACAACGCTGAGTGAACCAAATGCCCACGAAATGAACTTTCTACACAATGGATGCATGAGCACATGAGCTTTAGTTTGCATGGACACGTGTAGATCTTGCCGTGACACGTGGTTGGCTGTCCTCCCCCCCCGCCCCCACACACACACCCCCCACTTCCTTGTGTCCTCACTAATACCCATTTTTGGGGGTACCTATTGGGAGGCCTGACTTTAATAGTTCTAGAAGTCAAAAAGTTGAAGATAGGTAATGATTGGTGAATTCTACTTTCGACTAATTTTGGTAATCCACGTGGGGTGGTGCATGAACCTACCATATGCTAAAGTAGGTAAAGGAAGTAGAAAGCACATCTAGAACACAACATTTTAGGACATTTAATGAGGTATTAGATCAGCAATTAGTAAAGCATATTCGTAGATGCTGCTCTCTCTCGTCTAAATTTGGGCCATCAACAAGACGCAAATTTTTTCGGATCGGAGGCCAAATCCCATCAGGTACACTTCTAATAATCAATCATAGCTCGGAATGATCTTGCAGTAAATGCTCAGTCGATCGCTTCATGCTATTGATCTTGTTCCCCCGAATCCGCAAAAGTAATGCATGCTTGTTTCTGCTCGTTTGAGATCTGTGTTTTGCTTAAAGGGCCTGTAATGGCGATGCCTTTAGGCATGTTTGTTGAATTCTTCGTAATGCGTACTTTTGTAGGTGTGTACGTTAAGTTTTTTCGCACTTTCAATTTAAGTGAGAGTTTTAAGTGTGTCTAAGGCCTCATGCTGCCAAATGTCTGTCCTACTTATATATGAATTTGTGCATTATTATTTTCGTAATGTTTGAATATGCGTCTTTTGTAGAGATGCTGGCTCCTTGCGATGACTCATTACTTGGTCCAAATCTCGAGTTGCTATCTCCCAAGCAGGTACTCTGCAAAGAGAATTCTTCACTTCTAGCTCAGTTTATAAGCCGATTGTTTCTTGAAAACATAGCTCTGCTTTTGCCATGAAAACAGACCTTGAGAGAGCAGGTGGCTACAATACCAATTCATAGAAGTTTGTTTGAGACTTGCTTTTTTAAGCATATACAAAGTTCTCTGTAGCTTTTCTTGACAGATTTCTACTGCTTTGCAGTACGTTATAGACAATTAGCGTTGGCTTTGTCGCCATAAATATAGTAGTTTATTTGATTTCAGATATTGGGACGTCAAACCACTAATAGCGGCAATGACAGTACAACAGCTTTCAAGTGAACCTCTAGTACAATATCCATATTTTATGTGGAGATTTTTATTCTCTGAAGGGAAAAGTGATACTGTAAAGATCGTGAAGCTGATCTCAGAAATCGATATTGTGCAGATTGTGAAAGACAGTGAGATTATCTAAAGGAGAACATCAATCATCTAAGCTAGCTACCCTTAGGTAATTTTGCCTTTCTTACAATGAGCTGTCAAGGCCTTACGTCACTTGCACAATGGCCTCCTCTTTGGCAAGTGTTTCTCATCGCCGCTAAAGGCAACTGATTCATAATCAGGTTCATCTAGGTGTTACTGGGGGACTTACCGACATTTTTTTAATTTAAGAACACAAACTAGATGGTAGAGACTATGCATAGTCAAGTAAATTGCTATATAGTCATATCGTAACAACTTCAAAAAGGAAACGGATGAAATGGAACGGCGATGTAATGCAACGAAATGGGGAAACATTATGTGCCTTTGTTCCCCGTCCTCTCCTGTCACCTTGACGTTCGGATTCACTCCAGGTTGTTCACTTATTATGAGGGGGACAACTATAAGATCGTGGCGTTTGGATTTCTCGAGTTTGAAGGCAGGAATGTGACTGAAGGTGGTGGTGCCAACGGGTGCTACCGTGGATGGTATTGTATACCAGAATGGTTTGCTTGTGAGGACCAGGCCTGGAGGAGCATGAGCCACTGGTTGAAAAGCCACGAATCGGAATTGACACCGGATTGTGCCAGAGGGTTTCATCATGGGAGCTGCTGGGGCAACGTCATCGACGTGTTGGCATTGGGCCGAGATGTGTCGGTGAGAGGGGGAGTTGGAAAGGTCACCTCCCCATCTGTAAGCCCCCAAATGAGGAGAGCGTGGGGGAGGGAGACCTAGGGCAGAAGATGCCCAAAGAAGAGAGAGAGAGAGGGGGCTGCCACATGGGCAGCACCTCACAAAAGAAAAAGACTGCAACAGATGGTGTCAAGTACAAAGCATGGAACTGGTTTGAAAGGGGGCAGATCTGGAGCAGCAGGAAAGGGCTAGAAGCGCCTGGGATGCGCCAGCCTATGGGCAAGTTAGGGGCCTGCAGGAGGGGCTGGCAGCAGCACCAAAGAGGGCATGGCATGAGCCCTTAAATAGGGCAGGAGAGCCAGCCAACCAGGCTGACCAGCAGGTCGGCTGGTTATGGCTGGTCAACCCTACCATGAAAAGGGGGGCCAGGCACACAAAAATAGGCAAGCGGGGCCCCCACTTATAGGAGCTGTGGGGGGGCGGTTTTGAAGGCTGTTCCAGTTGGCTATTGGCAGACTGAGTCGGGCAGCAAAGGGGCTGACCAGTCGGTATTTTTGAGGGGCCTTGGGCCCTATATAAGGGAGGCCATTGTGTCTCATTTTTGCATCCAGCAACTCAGCAAAGAGGAGCAGACAGGAGCAGTCAGAAGCCACTCCCTTGGGCCTCATCCTTGAGGTGAAGGTGAGAAGGAGGAGTGCTGCAGACTGAGCTCACAGGGTTGAGACCTAGGCTGTCTCTCAAGGCAGCAAGGTGTTGTGATTTGGACGAAGAGTCTAGGTGGAGCACGCGGGCTCAAGTTTTAGGGATGTCCGGCAGATAGTAGAAGTATGTGGTGGTAAGATCACAGGGCCACGCTCTGGTGGGAGTTTGGATCTATCTCTCTTTGTGTTGTGTCCATAGCTTTGGACGGAAATATATATTCTTTTGGTAGCTTCAGTATCTAGCTGGATCATTGTCTATTGATGAGTCTGCACATCTATTTGAAGCACATAAGTTCAAGAAGTTTGTGATTCCACTCCCCACACACACTGTGTGAGCTCCTGGGCTATTCTATCATTCTTCCACGGTGCGTACCCTCAATTGGTTGATTTTTGACATTGAGCTCGCGGCAACTTTGTTGAATTTCTGGGTGCTGCTCTTGTAGGCTTTGAAGTTCGGGCAAGTGAGGAATAGAATGAGGCAAAGGAAGGGGGGTGCGAGGGGCAACTATTAGAGGAATGTGATCTTGGGCTGCACTCATAGAGGAACGGGAAAGTTCGTCTACCACCTGATTGAGACGCCCAGGCCGATAGGAAATGGTGAATATGGTAATCTTGCAAGAGTAGGACCCAACGACCAATGCAAACGACTCTTCTTCAAAAGCCCTTTTAAGGCCGCATGATCCGTTTGAACGTCGAAAGAAGCACCATGGATATAAGGATGAAGCTTAGTAATGGCCCATACAACGGCAAGGCACTCCAGTTCGATGGCAGCATAGCGTTCTAGTGTGTCAAAGACTTGCTGAGATAAAGGATGGGACGAAGACAATTAGTGTCAATTTATAAAGCCCAAAGGGGGTCCGAAAGGCGGTCTTGGGATGATCTTTGAGATTTACCGGAATTTGCTAATAACCGGACTTCAGGTCCAAGGTGGTGAAAATGTGGAGTGGGTGAGAGAGTCCAAGATGTCATCCAAACGAGGGAGAGGTATTCATCTCGTATGGTGACCTTGTTGAGAGGACGATAATCAATGCAGAAACAATAGGAATCATCATCCTTTTTCACTAGATGGGGTTCACAAGCCCGAGGACTATGTGAATGCTAGATGATTTTGTGGCGAAGCATGATGGTAACATGTTCCATGAGCACTTGTATTTCTTTGGCTGATCGCCGGCGCTGCGCAGTTGAAATCGGACGAGAAGATCTTGTGGGTATCTCATGAAAAACCCTGGCTATCGTTGTGGTGGGTACTGGCCCTGCAAAAGCATCATGAAACTGGGACAACAGGTGCTTGAGCTTGGCTTGACGAAAGAGGTCTTCCTGAACAACTGTGGAAAGGATTGAGGTCTGAAGCACGTGAGAATGTAGGCAAGGAATGGGTTCAGTATTAGGTAGACGAAGACACCTTTGGCGTTAGTCAATAATAGCACCGTGGGTTGACAACCAATCACATCCCAACGTAAGGCGGAAAATCTGACGAGGAAGCATAGTGGTATGGACATGAAAAGTGGAGTCGGCCAGTTTAATAGGGAGGGTAGCCCCTGACGAAGAATCCACCTAAGTAATGTTGTCGCCAAAAGTGACATGATTAGGAGGCAAAGGATAGAACATAATTTTATGAAGCTGAATGAAGGAATTGAAAGAGGATGTAAGAGAACTGCTTGATTCTGTGAGCACGAGCAGAGGTTGACCGCGGAAAGTAGCTTGGACAACAAAAGCTAACGGAGGACCAAGAGATGGGGCTGAAGTCGAGACCTCCATTACGGCTCCAATTGTTCTTTTCCCGAAACAAGAGAAGGGGAGTGGAAGCCATAGATTGAACATCTTGAATAGATTGGAGCAAGTGACAATAGCGGGTTACACTGAAAATAGAGAGGTCGGTTTTGGCGGTCATGATCTGGGAGACGAGCCAAATTAGGGGCGCTAGTGGACGAGAGTGAAGAGGGGGCTTGTGAAATTGTTGCACACTCTGGAGATGGTCAATCTCCATTTATGTCTGAGTAGAAGGCACTAGTAATAGAAGCGGCAGAGGTGGCACCTTCGACCCACTTCTAATGAGGGTGAATTCAATCCTTTGGGCAATGAGAAGAGCCTCATTGATGGTCTTGGGACCCCGGTCTTGTGTCCTCTTCGAAATCTAAGGTTATAACTTGGGCCATAGAAAAAACATTTTGATATCTTCAAATCAAATCATCGAGCTGCGTGAGAGCATCTTTCACAGTATCCGTATTACTGAAGGCGTGAGCGAGGGCATGGACTAAGTGTGGCCAAGAGTGCTTGATTGTGGCATCGAGCTGGTGATACCAA
Organism: Dipteris shenzhenensis; assembly: GCF_047967505.1. NCBI lineage: Eukaryota > Viridiplantae > Streptophyta > Polypodiopsida > Gleicheniales > Dipteridaceae > Dipteris > Dipteris shenzhenensis. The sequence continues at coordinate 17,367,856 of NC_141622.1, forward strand.
GCAATGGCCAACCCTTGGAAAGCAAGTTTGATCTCTTGGACTTTTTGGGCATTGGATCAGCGGTGATAGTTAGCAAGATTCGAGCCACAGATAGATTTCGTCATTAGTTGAGCCGATGAACGGCTTAGGCCGCACCTTGGAATCATGCCCAAGAGTGGATGCTTGACGTGAATTGAGAAGAGCAGTGAGATTTGCTACATGAAGGTTACATTGGACAAGCTCAGATAAGAGCGTGGCGAGGATGTCCTGGGTGAGGGACTGAGAAGGCGATGAATGGTCGTTGTTCTCCATGAGGGCGCGTCTCCACTAGTTGCGTAACAACTACAAAGAAAACGGACGAAATGAAACGGCGATGAGACCGGTGATGCAAGCCCGCGTGAGTAGAGGATACGACTCCCTTGCCCAACTGGAGAGATAGTGCTTCCATTCACATTTCAGGACCCATGGACCAAGATTCTCATTTTCGACTCCTTGGTCCCGACCTACGGGCATGTATGGCAGCACCGAGACCTATTCGACACAGAGTGGAGAGATTACAAGTTCTCTTGTTGTCGCGGATGATCCGTAGCAGTAAGCCATTTGTTCTTCATCAGATCATTCAAACTGAGTTCAAGTCATCTCCACTACAATTAGACGGCATTCGACTATCACCTATCTATACTGCGTGTGAGATTATGGCTCCTGTACTGCAGGGCAACGTAGGCTACCTTGGTCAGTGTTAGCATCTTCTATGGCATTAGCAGCTCATGGTGATCAGAGATGCTAGTACACACAAACATGCAGATGGTTTGAGAGACTGGGTTGCCATATAGACAGGATGCCACACTTTTAGTACAGCATTGACGCTCCGTTTGTCCCGTTTCAGGGCAATGAGTTCAACCCAATCATCTGGTAGGATCTTTTACAGTTACACACATTCAGGACCTGGTTGGCACAGGCAGAGCATCCTGTGAAGCTTAGTTTCTATCAGGACCACTGCCTGCACATCTCGGATGAGGGTTTCATTATCCCACCAAGGTACACTCAAATCCACCTACCACAGTCACTCAGGATTGCCTCTGGGTAGTTCCATGTGTCATCGTACCGACTCCGTATCGAGAGCGGGTGAGTAGATGGGATCCCCAAAGAGAGCCGTATCTGCACATTATGTAAGCGGCATGAGGTGGAATCACATGATTACTTTGCCTTCTGTTGCCCAGTCTACTACGGGATCCGTGGACGATACCAATGCCTTTTCAGAGACAGATTCGAGGGGCTCTCCAGACTCCTCTCATACCCATATGAGAGGTGCCTGGGTGCTTTCATTCACGAGGCGGTCCGACATAGAGAGTGTCTCATCAGATCATGGAGACAGGAGTCGGAGGCCTTGCATGGTCCATCCTAGAGTACGATTAGAGAGTTCTTCTAGTCAGAGCATGTTGCCCCCCCGAGATTTTAGTAGACTTTAATAAACTTTCTTTCTTTCTTTCTCTTGTGGACAACATTCTAATGTTTGATCTATCCCAGTAGTCTGTCAGTGTCACTGCATAAAGACCAATGCAGACCTGATCATGAAAGTGGATCAGCTGAGAGAGTGGCCTAAACTCATGCCCCTTGAGAAAAAGGCAATGGTATCCTCCATGTATCTCATAATGGACTGGGCAAATACATAGGAAATGCACTTCTATCTCCACCTTCTCTAGTGTGCATAGCCTGCAGATCCATTGCTCTGTAGGTATGTGTGTGGCTCTCCCTGCTAGATCAATCAATTGGTGGGACAAGACCCGCATATGCCCAATGGCAATTTTCAATGCTTGTGAGACTAGTATGTCCTCCTAGTACTGGCGTTTGACAATAACTCCATCCTTTGATACTCTCAAGAAGAGATTGTGGTAGAATTGGATCTTGGTGGGAAACTCCTTGTGATGTATAGAGCTGGAGTAGATCCAACCGTATGATACGGTTGATCTCATCTCATGGGACTAGGGGACGCGGCATCCAAACTGTAGTGAAAGGGAGGGAGTCGATCCATCTGAATACCGTAACTAGCAAACCATCTGGATATACTTGCATTTCAGGCTATGCTAACCAATCTATCTACTAGTCGTCTGGATGACTCTTATGCCAATCTTGGCATTCTCTAGCTAGGCAAAGCCCAAATCTTGTGGAGATATGTCAATGTATGAAAGATGGCATCAATTTAGAGTGGTGTCATGGCGAACTCTTCTTTTACAATCCGATGAGGGACTGAGGGCTACTCCGAATCATCCAAGATCGCATAATCCCCTGTAGCCGCTCAATCTCCAAGTAGTCGCTGAGAGATCACTCCCCTAGAAGCGCGTTGCATCTCACTAGGGTATCAAACAGCCACCCCTTCGTCGTGCTTGTCAGGCTCGAGCCCCCTGACCTCATGTAAGCCCTTGCCTTTGGTTGCATGAATCATCGTGTAAAATGGTCGCATGAAGACTGCCTCTAGGTAAGTGTAGGACTGCACAGTCTCCGTAGGCTCCCGTCGGTAATTGAAACTGTGTTGACGAAATACTGCCCATGAGCTATTGACCTTGGTCTTACCACGGTTGATTGTCAAGTTTCTCCCTCTGTAGGCCTGGTGCTGAAGCTTTAAGAGGACTATATCATATGGACATAACAGTATATGAGAGAGAGAGAGAGAGAGAGAGAGAGAGAGAGAAACTCTATTAATGTCCACGAGAGACCGACAGGTCTATGGGACAGGGAAAAACCATCTAGTACATCTGTTGAGGGAGGGCATATGGCAGCTCCCAAGGAGTGCAAAAAGCAGCTCCAGTTATTTAGAGTACCTATGTAGTATTCTTAAAACCATGATTGGCAATACACCAGCTTAAGACCGAGAGTCTTTTGGTTAAAATTTTTTTTTTTCAAGAAAATTACTTCATAAAGTATGATTGAAAACCACGAGAGCAAGCTCAAATGCGGGAATACATCATGCTATGCATGAGGAAAAAGAAAACAGCTCAAAAGGAGCTAATAAAAATTCGAGGCAGAGGCTGAAATTGCCACCTCAACCCTGAGGGAGACTCGGAGAAGAAAGGAGATCCTCTCCAAACTCTGAAAAAAGTTACTTTCCTGGTAGTGGCTGCTCTGGAGGATCCTTGCAAATACTGGCCATAGTCTAAGGGGGGTGAACCTGGGTACCATCCGTCGCTTCTGTACATCTGGATCTCCAAATATGCCAAGCTGCAATGCTAGCCAGAAGCTCTGAAAGGAGTAAAGGGAACATCCTAGAGGGAACAAGACTCCACTGAGTGTCGTTGTACAATGAAAGTTGGATCTAGATCATGTCCCTCGAAGAACACCTGGGGGCCAGTAAGAGATAACCATGCTACTGAACCCCAGGTCATATAGAAAGGTTGTCACGGGGGCGTGAAATTTTAAGTACTTTAATGTACTACAAGACTGTGACAACTTTGGTTTTAAAAGTCCAAGCGTGGGCTTAATAATGTGTAATTAAACGCGGCATGGTGCCTAGCACATAAGCGTAATTAATCCCTAGGCCCAAAGGCATTCCAAGGAATTAAAAGAGTGGTTGTTGGGAAATGATGATGTGGCATTTTTAATGGGCCCCCTAGAGGGCCATGTACCTTCAGTGGCCCCCCTAGAGTTCCAGGTGGCTCTAATGCCTTCTACATGGCTCTAGTTGTGTTTTGAACCCGTTATTATCTTGCCAGATCTTGCAAAACCCTTTGCTGTAACTTGTGATGCATGTGGGAATAGCATAGGAGGCACTTTGCTTTTCAGATATTTTCTCACGCAGAAAAAATTATCTGAAAAGCACATGAGATGGGCTAACTTCCTCTCAATGTTTCATTTTCAAATTATACATGTGCCGGGTAACAAAAATGTCGTGGCTGATGCACTTTCCAGGAAACCACAGCCTGAAGCAGTCTCCAAGAAACCCAGTGTTTCAGCAGTGAGCATTGCTTACAACAATGTGTTAGATGTGATGAAAGATCAATATGTTAATGATGCTGATTTGTCAACTATTTATGATCAGCTTTCTGATGGTCAAAGGCATGATCACTATATGTTGAAAGAGGGTTTCATTTTGATGCATGGACGACTCTGTGTCACTGACCAGATGCGACAGAAAGTCATAATGGAAAGTCATGCTCCTCCATATGCAGGACATAGGGGAATTACAGCAGTGGAGCAATACTTTTATTGGCCATCTTTGAGAAAAGATGTGGAAGAATATGTGAGAACATGCATGGTTTGTCAGAAAGTAAAGTTTGACAGGCAGAAGGCACTTGGGTTGTTACACCCTTTGCCAATTCCGGATAGACCATGGCAAAGCATAGCTATGGATTTAGTGTTTGATCTTCCACGTACTCCTACTGGACATGATGGATTGTGGACAATAATTTGCAGGTTTAGCAAACAAGCCCACTTTGTGCCAGTAAGAAAGAAAATTACAGCAGATCAAATGGCCAAATTGTTTCTGCAGCATGTCTTCAAGTATCATGGGATGCATGAATCCATAATCAGTGATAGAGATCCGAGGATGACAAGCCTCTTTTGGAGAGGGCTGTTTGAAAATATGGGCACTACGCTGAATTTTTCGTCATCTTTTCACCCTCAGTCTGATGGACAATCGGAGCAGGAAAACTCTACCATCTTGGATATGTTTAAATGCTATGTCTTAGACCACAAAAGCAAATGGGAGCATTATTTGCCTTTGCTAGAATATGCTTACAATAATACGGTGCACACATCCACAGGTAAAGCACCTTTTGAAATAGTGGAAGGTGTCAGGAAGATACCTCGCATTTTGCATACAAAAGAGAAAATCTTCGAAGCTGATCGTTTTGTGGAAAGCCTTGAAGAGGCTTACAAGAAGATCAAATATGCCTTGCAAAGAAGTCAGGACAAGCAGAAAAGAGCAGCAGATAAGCACTGCAGGGAATTGGTATTCACAGAAGGTGATTGGGTTTTGCTGCGTTTTTAGAAGGCAAGGCTGAAAAATAAGAAAGGCAAGGAAAGGTTATACACAAAGCTGAACATGCGTTACTATGGTCCTTTCCAGGTTTCTGAAAAGATAAAGGAGGTAGCTTACAGGCTGAAGTTGCCTCCGCATTGGAAGATACATAATGCCTTTCATGTGAGCTTATTAAAGCAATATCATGGAGATATTCTCGAGGATTTACCTGATGAGGTGCAGCCTGAAGTGGAAGAACATGATTAACTTCTGGTCTTAGAGCAGATTCTGGCACACAGAGATAGAAAGCTCAAGGGTAAAGTTATCCGTCGCTACTTGGTAAAAATTACCCATCACTTGATGCGAAATGGATGGAGGAAGGTGAATTGGCAGATTCACCTGGGATATTGCAGCTTTACCTTGATGCTTTCCAATTAGAGCCGACTGCAGTCCGGGCTCCTACAGGTAGTTCAGCAGAGCGAGCGTCTGGAGCATTACCTGGTGTTCGAGAGGGGGGTAGCACCTCCACTCCCTTAGTACAGACGGGCTCACCGTGATTTCATGAGGTTGCTTGATAACACTGTATGTTTCATCCGAGATACTGAGCTGACAGTATTTCTGCTGTGAGACTTCATGATATTGATGCATCTTGACTATTGATTGCCGAGATTTTGAGCAGTGTATATGGATGGATGCATGCCTCTCCTAGCCATATTTTCACTATCTCTGTATACTATAGCTGCGGCTTTCTTGTATACTCTTTCATGCTATATTTCATGCTCACTCTTGTGTTTTGGGGGAGCAAACTGTGGTTTGGTGTTTCAAGAGAGGGGTATGTCACGGGGGCGTGAAATTCTAAGTACTTTAATGTACTACAAGACTGTGACAACTTTGGTTTTAAAAGTCCAAGCGTGGGCTTAGTAATGTGTAATTAAACGCGGCATTGTGCCTAGCACATAAGCGTAATTAATCCCTAGGCCCAAAGGCATTCCAAGGAATTAAAAGAGTGGTTGTTGGGAAATGATGATGTGGCATTTTTAATGGGCCCCCTAGAGGGCCATGTACCTTCAATGGCCCCCCTAGAGTTCCAGGTGGCTCTAGTGCCTTCTACATGCTCCTTTGCCATTCCTGGATCTTCCTGGGCCTTCTAAACTTCACATGTGTGGTTTTCTCTCTCATCTTCTCCCTTTGTTGAGATTTTGGACTGGTTTTTCAGCCTCTTTCAGCTGAATTCCATTTTTCTTCATAACTCCTAACCCGTTTGGATTCCTTGACTTCCGTTTGGCCCGATGGCTTCCCCTCTGCCTCCCCTTCGTAGTGATATGCTTTTTCCTCCGTGCGTTTGGTAGTACGGGCAGAGTTGAGCACTTCTTTTGCTGGTCGAATTTGCAAAAGTGGCTTTTTCTGGACCTTTTTGCTTCTACTGCCTCCTGGGCCTCTCCTCTTGCAAAGCTACAGCTTTCTGTTGAATTTCGAGTAGTCCCATGCGCTGGTTGACTGGTTTTTCTCAGTTTTGGAGGACATCCTAGAGGGAACAAGACTCCACTGAGTGTCGTTGTACAATGAAAGTTGGATCTAGATCATGTCCCTCGAAGAACACCTGGGGGCCAGTAAGAGATAACCATGCTACTGAACCCCAGGTCATATAGAAAGGTTGTCACGGGGGCGTGAAATTCTAAGTACTTTAATGTACTACAAGACTGTGACAACTTTGGTTTTAAAAGTCCAAGCGTGGGCTTAATAATGTGTAATTAAACGCGGCATGGTGCCTAGCACATAAGCGTAATTAATCCCTAGGCCCAAAGGCATTCCAAGGAATTAAAAGAGTGGTCGTTGGGAAATGATGATGTGGCATTTTTAATGGGCCCCCTAGAGGGCCATGTACCTTCAGTGGCCCCCCTAGAGTTCCAGGTGGCTCTAGTGCCTTCTACATGCTCCTTTGCCATTCCTGGATCTTCCTAGGCCTTCTAAACTTCACATGTGTGGTTTTCTCTCTCATCTTCTCCCTTTGTTGAGATTTTGGACTGGTTTTTCAGCCTCCTTTAGCTGAATTCCGTTTTTCTTCATAACTCCTGACCCGTTTGGATTCCTCAACTTCCGTTTGGCCCGTTGGCTTCCCCTCTGCCTCTTCTTTGTAGTGATATGCTTTTCCCTCCGTGCGTTTGGTAGTACGGGCAGAGCTGAGCACTTCTTTTGCTGGTTGAATTTGCAAAAGTGGCTCTTTCTGGACCTTTTTGCTTCTACTTCCTCTTGGGCCTCTCCTGTTGCAAAGCTACAGCTTTCTGTTGAATTTCGAGTGGTCCTATGTGCTGGTTGACTGGTTTTTCTCAGTTTTGGAGGACTTTCCGGCGATGAAACTTCTCCAAAACCTTCTCAATGCATTCCTCTCAGAAGCACGCTTCTTTTGAGCCCAAGAACTCCCATTTCTTCACGACAGAAGTGCTTCTTTTCGCATTTTTCAGTGGAATTCTTGCTGGTCGGCTCTTGTAAATGCTCTTCCTTCATGCCTTTGCACTCCTCTTTGGCTGAGAATGCAATTGGGCATTGGCTACTATGTCCTCTTGGCGATTGAGGACTTGGTTTGAGTTTTCAGGGCTTGGTGAGTTGTGATTTTGCTGCTGCAATTTCTTTTTGCCATAAGCTATTGGTTGGCCTTGTGTGCCGCCTCTTTCTTGGCTCACAGGTGCCCAGGCAGTGCTACATGAGTCATTCTTTGGTTGGGTACTTTGCTGATTTTATTTTGGAGCTTTGAAAAGCTTTGTGAATGCCATCTGGAAACCACTCAAAGAGAGTGCAGCTAGGGTGCAGTGTGATTGCATCTGGACAGCCAATGGAATTGCACTCGGAAAAGAGAATGCCTTTGGATTGAGGCTATGGGTTAAGTGCACTTATGTGATGGTGTTCTATGCTTGAAAGCCTTGCAAAGGCTTAGTGAATTGGGGCTGTGTGCTCAGTTGCAGGGAAGGTCTCCCAGATGCAACTTGTAATCATTTCACTGTGAAATATAAAGAAATACCGAAAGGGGCGCCACGGTGTTTGGGGCCAATCGGGTGCACTTGTCTATGTTTGTTGAGCAGGGGCATTCTAGCCTCCATCCCTTTTTCAGTGGTTTTGTTTGTGAACAAATGGGTAAATGCCAAATGGTGATCATGCAATGGTTAATGGTTGTGATATATGCTTTGTGAGCTGTAAATAAGTGCTGAAGTGATTAAAGGTTTAGTTCCACTGCCCTCTGAGTGATTAGAGGCTGGTTTCAAAGGTGCTGTATCAAAGATGCTGAAAATCCTAGCAACACCTTTCCAGATCGTCCTCGCGTGTCTACACTCCCAAAGGCAATGCTGTATTGACTCAACTGCTATGTGGCAACGAGGACAAGTAGGGTCAGGAGTCTTTTGGTTTAGATTTAAAGTCTTTGATGATTGCTATACCTTCACGATATACTGCCCATTTCCCATCTTTCCTAGCAGCCTTGACTTTTGCTAGTTCTGTTGCCTTATTCTTCAGTTGAGTTCGTGTAAGTTCCTCGGCTATCCATACCTTAGTCCCTTTCAACTTGTTAGATTGGTGGAGAAGCTTTACCTGTAGACCTCGTGACTTGATCATAATGATAGCATGTCCTCTAGAGTGTCGGATATTAGTCGCTCCACATCATCATCATCATCCTCATCCTCATCAACCGTCCATTCAATGCTAGGCATTGTTGCTTCGATCTGTGCTAAAGTTTCACTAAAAGAATCCTCCTCTTTGTACCAGCCTTTGGGAGTCCTCCCTCTCTTATCTTCAGTGCATTATCACGTCTAGCTTCGTGTTCCCTGATCTCTTCCAGAATATCAGTTTTATTTGCCTTTGTATCAACCTCCATAGTAACTTATATCTTGATTGTTTGTACTACAGTATGAACGAGAGAGAGAGAGAGAGAGAGAGAGGATGTTAATCAAATTGAAGGCTAAGGCTCATAACTGATGCACCTGGTTAATGTTAACAGAGGGAACTTGCGTCTATGCTTCTGAAACAAGGTCAGCAGCATCTGTTCAAAAATTGGCCAGAACCTGGTGTAGATGATGTGGGAAAGATCAAGTTTTTTACACAGGTAAACCATTAGTGCAAGAGTCAACACTTTATGATGTCTTTTTTGGGGGATTTGTATGTTGCTATGTCGTAAATATAGGAATTCATAAATAGCTCCTTCCTATTTCTGGCAATCTTTGTTATGTACAAAATGAAGTGCACTTTCTACCAAGTAGCATTTTCACGCACTTTCTACCAAGTAGTTTATCTTGCATTATATTTGTGCATTATGATTGTGAACACCATGTGTAGTGATTAAATCAGCTTGGCAAAGCAGTAAATCGCTTTACCTTGGCAAAAATTTTCCATCTCTCTTAGAAAAAGAGAAACATCCTACCTTTCACAAGTGGCTTAGAGGCCAGCATCTCTAACATACAATGAACCAAATGGCTTAGAGGTCATCTGGTCTTAGATTGTGTTTTGCTTTGATGTATGCCACCTTTTAAATGCCTTGTTTCCTTGTGCGTTGGTTTTAGTTTTGTTTTCTTGTGTTTGTGTTGGTTTGCCTTTTGTTTCCTTTTGTTAGAATTGGTGTACTTTTTAAATGTGTTACACTTCTCATATAATAAGTGTAATATACACACACCATTAGCGTGAGGTTAATGTCTTATGCATCACATCAGTAAAGCAACATGTCATCACGTAAGTTTGAGAAGTGTCACAAGCTACTAGAAGGTTTGAAGACAGGTTATTCCACAAGGTCCACACACTTGTGAATAGATTTAGAAGAGTGTGAACTTTTAGAATAAGAAACTCGTAGAAGGCACACTTCATGCTACAACTTAGAAATGTATTATAATTTATACTATAAATACATTCATAATGCTATTCTTGTTAGAGATTAATATTGAATGGGACTTGCTTCTAACCAAGCCCAATACTGCTATGCATAGCGGAAAATATTAAAACCCACAAGATTGCTTATGATATTGGACCCTCCTCAAAATATGCACTCAAGCATGTATAAAACTTTATGCTCAGCTCTAGAGGTAGACAGCGTCCACAAATAGGGCAAAAAGATAAGAACTCACAAATTCTTGAAGACCTTTGTGGCACTGACCTTGAGGAGAACCTTGTAGATCGAGAGACAGAGATAGAGACCGAGGAAGTGGAGGGAGGGGTGGAGTCAAAGCTAGAGCCAGATCTAGAGCATCTTAGGGACCCTGATTTTGATGATGAGGGAAATGTTGTGGATAGTGGAAACTTGGGGTTCTCATCAGAGGACATCGATGAGGATAGTCATGAGGCTGATACTGATTCTCAGGATTCAGCCTTTTTGTATAGTAATGAGGACCCTGTGGTTTCGTGTGGACTCCGAGTTTGGTGTGGTGGACTTTCATAGTTTTGATAATCTCACATGATTTATGTGATTATTGATATGCAGTATATACTGCACAGGATGCATTTTGATCAGATTTTTTGGTTTTCCTCTCAATAATTATATCAGACTATTTATGCTTGAATATGATGTTTTAGATCATCTATGTGTTTCATATGTTTTCTCTACATGTCATGTGAATATTTTCCCTCCCCTTCCCCCTTTTTTCTGACTATAAAAATTATAAAATTTTAGAAGCTTGCACGTCAAAATTTCAGAAATGAATTCTTCAGAAGCTAGCACCTAACGCTATTCGAACATTATGCACCTAAAGACTTGTGCAACCATGAGAAGATTCAATTTCATGGCGTCAACAGTTGGAGCTGACATGCAATTCTACATAGGATTTTGACATGGTCTTTCCAACTTTTCTGGTCTCTGTGAATATGATTAAATGTGTGTGGGCTTGAAGGTCTCATTATGATTTAAATTCTATGTTTTCTTTTTTTGCACTCATCATTGCAAGAATTGGATTTTTCTCACTTCTTGATCTCAAACAGGTAGAAAAGCTTGATGCCAGCTATCCAGGAGGCTTGGAAGCCTACATCCACAATGCAAGATCACTGTTGGCAGATTCTAAAGTTGGAAGGAACCCATATGAGGGTTATGTGCCATCGGTATGTTACAATTTACTTTTCTGCAATGCAATACACATCCAAGTGTTTTGAGATGGGGTCGGAATTTCTATTCCTTCTATGTTTAAACATATTGACAAAACCACCAGATTTCTTATATCATTCAAACCTTGAAGCCACTTGCTTGATGGCTCTTTTGGAACACTCAGGATAAGTGTTCAGATACTCAATAATGGGCAAAAAATTGCAAATCCCTTTTTGTAAACAATCTATTGTCAAATTTATGAGGACAGGTTCAATAGATATGTCTCAGAAAAATTCATGTATAGAGAATTCATGTGATATTCTTTGTAATATGGATGAAATTTCTGATCTTGAAGTTGTTGATTTGTCCTACTTGATTACTTAATCAATAGGATGGTAGATGCAGGGCCAGGCCTAGGAGGGGTATGCGTTCTCACATCACACATTACCTCTCTGACACCAAACAAGCCTAAATTTTTGTCAGTCATCTTTTTTTCCCCCCAGAGAAAAGAACTTTCTTTAATGCTTGAAACGATCATCTTGAAAAACTGGCTGTGAGTGAGCCTATTTTTGGAAAATCCAGCTCACTCTATAGGGAATCTCTGAAACTGGTGCCCACAACCAGCATGGGGGGACTACACATCCAGCGAATACCTTGCTTTGTGAAGACATACAAGACACTTGCACGCCAGGCTTTGCAGAAATACACCCGCCTCTTAGCAGTCGCCCCAGATCTTGACATCTTGTGATCCCGAATGGCGCACAGGGTGTAACATGATGTCTTGCCAGATGGCAACGATAATGTCCTGCCAGATGGCCTCCCATCATCAAGCTGTAGGCAGGCCACTCAGGTGTTGCAAGCAATGATGCTGGAAACCATTCTCTAAACATTGTCTTCTAGGAAAGAAGCAGGACACTGTCAAGAAGGGAAAGCTGAATCTTGTATCTTGATTCAGAAGACTTTCTGACCCTGAATCTTGTAAGCTGGGGTGAATATGTCAAAGGAGAAGGATTTCGATAGGTTAAGACTTCTCTTGTGCCCAATCCATTGCCTCCCAAAAGGTGAAAATGTTGTTCAGAATGTTGCGCTCTTGAACAAAGCTGTCTGAGTATCATGGATGATGTAAGCAAGATGGGGACACAACCGCAAGCTCAAGACCTTGGCAAGATTTGTAAGCGGTATCTAGAAGGGTGATCGGGTGCCACATGATGAATATCAGAATAATCTTCTTTCGGGATCATGTAAATCCATCCTCGATAGAGCAACTAAGGGAGCAACTAGAATCCAAGATCTCCTGGAAGAAGGATGGGGTTGCATTATGGTCATATGGATGACATTTTCGCGTGGAACGCATCGATTCGAAGAGAGTCACGTATGATTGTGGAGTCATGGCTAACTTCACACAAGATAGCCGAGCAAGTGCTTCGGATACCAATCTTCTCTCCTCATAGTTGGATTATTGTGGAACCACACGCGAAATCTATGAAGTTGATTTCAAACAATTTAGTATTTTCATTCTTGATGTAAAATGGTTTAGAACTATTTACAATGGTCCCCATGCAACAGTGAGAAAAGATAGTAGCGGTTTCTTTGCAATAGACTCCACCAAACATTGGACCGATGAAAGTGATACTTTTGTTCTTCCTGAGCACTGTGAGCAGGTGCATACTAATGATTTAATTAATCGAAGCTTTCCTTTTTAAAGATCCATCGATACATGTACTTGAGCATAATTTCATATATATAATTGACGACATCCGGCACCCATCTTCAATATAGGTGGTTTTTCATCCGGATCGTTATGATCCAAGATGGTGGTACGTGATCCAAGTTGCACCACGAGAAGTCGGTGCTGCAAGCAGGGGGCCGACCCCCTGCTGGTCAGTTTTCTTCAGTCCAGCAATGGGCCTATAAAAGGTCCCCTCTCCCTCTCTCATTTCTCATCATTTGCACAGAAAGCCTTGCACAGGAAAGCGCGCAGGGAGAGGAGTAGGCTCAGCATCTTGGACAGCTTCTACTGGCTGTTGTACATGCTCATCTTTTGATGTTTTGTTTGCCCACGATTGTGGAGGAATATATCTGAGTTTTGCTATCTCTCTCTCCGTCTCTTTGAGTGTTGTATGAGCTAAACCAGGAGTGAGGTGTGAGTGATTCTATCCTCTATTTTCAACATGGTATCAGAGCAAGGTTTACAGCTCTAGATCAGAGTACCTTAGCAAGTAGGTGACTCCAATCGACACTCAGGTGTGTTGCGTGGTCAAGTTCTCCACTGCAAATTCAGTTATCAGTTTGCCGTTCTTTATTACAGCAAGGATGGAGGACAAGGATTCTACTGTTGCCTCTTCAGCCCCTTCTCTTCCTTCCTCCTCCTCCAGATTTCTCTCATTCACCATCTCGAACTTAGGAGAGTCAGGGAAGCTAGACGGGTCGAACTACCCGATCTGGAAGGTGAAAATACGGAGCCATTTAGTGTCTCGGAAGTTGTGGAAGTTGACAACGGGGGTGGAGGCAAAGCTGGAAGATATGTTGGAAAGCAAGGGGAAGATTCTTATTCCAGTAGATGGAGAAGAGCTTGAGAATTGGGAAGAGAGAGATGCCCACTTCTTAGCATTAATCATTGGGACCACGGCGGACTCTGTTATTCCGCACATCCAAATGACTGAGACGTCTGTAGAGGCGTGGGATTTTCTGAAGGATCTGTATGAAACAGACAACACATCTCGTATTCTTATGCTCGAACATCAACTGTACAATTTGGACATGAATGAGGCAGACAATGTTCAGGACCATCCGACAAAAGTCAAGGTGGTAAGGGACCAGCTCGCGGCAGTTGGTCAGAAGGTAGACTCAAATCATCTAGCATTGTTGAATTTAAGCCTCTCACCTTCGAGGAGCTTGGCCCTTTACTATTGCAGGAAGAGGCTCGGGAAAAACTATTTACTCAATCGGACGAGAAGGCTCTCGTGGCAAGGGACAAGCCCGACAAGGGTAAGCTCAAAGACTCCAAGAACAAAAGCAAGACCGAGGATGCAGAGAAAAAGAGGCAGATGAAGTGCTTCTACTGTGAGAAGCTTGGTGATTCTGCTAAAGAGTGCCGCAAGAAGAAGGCGGATCTCAAGAAGAAGTCCAAGTCCAAGTCCAAGGAGGAGCCAAAGACCGAATCGGCAAACGTCATGACCGGCGCTCTCTTCATCATCATTGAGTACTGCTCCGCTTATGCAGTCAGTGAGGAGAGGAAGGTTGGTATGTGGACAGTGGAGCTTAAAAGCACATGTCGAACAAGGAGTGGTTCAAAACCATGGAAGGTACGCATCTCGATTCCAAGGTCACTGTGGGGGATAACCAGTCATGCCCTGTGAAGGGTGTTGGTAGTATTCCATTCATCACGACTGCAGGAAACGAGGAGCTGATTTTCGGTGTACTGTATGTACCAAATTTGTGCAAGAAACCTTTTGTTTGTTAGTCAGATGAACAAGCGCCATATGTCGGTCTTATTCAACAATGGCAAAGTCACTGTCACATCCAAGGCAGACGGACAAGTGGTGGCTCAAGGTGTCGAGGAGCATGGGCTATATCGGCTCAACACTCTGTTGGTGCATGGGGACCATGGCAGGTCCAAATTGTGGCATGAGCAATTCGGTTACGTCAACTATGGCACTCTCGCCGAGATGTAGAAGACACAGATGGTGGATGGACTTCCACCGATTGTAGGTAATGATCGTGTTTGCAGGGCTTGCGTGGAAGGCAAGCAACACAGGGACAAGTTCCCACAGGAGGCCTCATCACGGGCCAAGAAGCCACTCGAGTTGGTTCACATCGACATCTGCGGTCCAATGTCGACAAATTCATTCGCAGGTTCACGGTATTCTCTTTTATTAGTGGATGATTTCAGTCGCATGACGTGGGTATTCTGCCTGGCCAAGAAGTCTCAGGCTTATGAGAAACTCAAAGACTGGAAGGCCCAGGTAGAGAAGGAGAGCGGGGAGGTAATCAAAGCCTTCCGCACCGATAGAGGAGGAGAGTTTACTTCTACCGAGTTTAATGGATTTTGCAAGAAGCACGGGATCAAGAGACAACTCTTTACAACTCGCACATCTCAGCAGAATGGAGTTGCTGAGAGGAAGCACAGGACCGTCACAGAGACAGGGTTGACCATGTTGCGAGGGAAGAATCTCTCGAAAGCCTACTGGGGTGTAGCCGTGAACACTGCCGTTCACATCCTCAATAGAACCAAGACCAAGGCTGTTGATGACAAGACTCCATATGAAGCTTACTATGGTAAGAAGCCCACAATACCTCATTTACGGGTTTTCGATTCTAAAGCATTTGTGCATGTGCATAGAGATGGGCGGACGAAGCTTGATCCCCATAGCTGAAGCTGTATCTTTGTGGGATACAGTGAAGAATCCAAGGCACATTGCCTTTTTGATTCGGAAAAGAAGAAGATCCTTATCAGCAGGGATGTGATCTTTGAGGAGTCCCCCACCCAAGGTCACTATCCAAGAGGTGGAGCCGACTGAAGGCCCCGAGGAGGAGGAGGAGGAGGAGCATGCCATTCTAGAGCCAGCTCCCAAGGAAACTCCATCAAAAGCACCTCCATTAGAGAAGAAGCTACCTCAATGGTATTTGGAGACTTTAGCAGACTCACGGGTCATTGACAACCCCGTTCCTTTCATAAAGCAAAGGATATTCCAAAATGGTAGGAAGCCAACAGGTAGAGATGGATTCAGATTCCAGGATCCCCATCAAAAGTCTGCAAACTGAATGGTACCCTGGAGGAGGAGGAGGCATATGTGGCACAGCCACCAGGATTTCAGATTTCAGGATCCCCATTAAAAGTCTGCAAACTGAAGAAGGCCTTATACGGGCTGAAACAGGCCCCCAGAGCTTGGTACCAGCGAATAGATGTTTTCTTTTAGAAGATCGGGCTTCAGCGGAGTCCATCAGAGGCAAATCTTTATCTCGACACAGAGGGGGATTTACAGCTGGTATTGATTCTATATGTGGATGACCTCATCATTACTGGGGATCATACAAAGAAGATTGCTTAGGTGAAGAGACTTCTCATGGAGGAGTTCGAGATGACTGACTTAGGCATACTTCACTACTTTCTTGGGATTGAGGTGAGCAGGGAAAGAGCAGTATCTTTATTTCACAGAAGAAATATTGCAGGGAACTGCTCAAACACTTCAGATGGAAAATTGCAAAGTAGCAGTGACTCCCATGGAAACTAGTCTGAAGCTGAGTGTGCGTGATCCATCTCAGCCGGTTGATATATCACTGTATCGACGCTTGGTGGGGAGTTTGCTTTACCTCACCAATACCCGACCAGATATTTCCTACACAGTTGGATTGCTCTGTCAGTTCTCCGCTACACCCAAGAAGGCTCATTGGGACGCAGGTATGAGGGTGCTAAGGTACTTGAAGGGTACCTGCACCTACGGCATCACTTATACAAGAGGCATTGAGTTGGGAGGTTTCTGTGATAGTGATTGGGCAGGTGACATTGATATCTGGAGATCGACCTCTGGATATTGTTTCTTACTCTCATCTGGAGCTGTCATGGCTGAGTAAGAAACAACCTACTGTCGCCCTTTCATCTATAGAGACGGAGTACAGGGCTGCCTGTACAGCGGCATGTGAAGCATTGTGGCTCAGGTGGATCTTGGAGGACATGAATGTGGCCCAAGAAGATGCGACTGTGGTTATGTGCGACAACTGGAGTTGCATAGCGATCGCCAACAACCCCGTGTTCCACGCACGGACGAAGCACATCGAGGTCCACTACCACTTTGTTTGAGAACTCATCGACAAAGAAGTCATAGAGTTGATGTACTGCCCGACCAACGACAACATCTGAGATGTCTTCACGAAGGCGCTTCCAAGGGTGCAGATAGAACACCTCATTCGACGCATGGGGATTGGCCCACAGTTGTGTCATTGAGAGGGGGTGTTAGAAACGTCACTGCCCCACCTATGAGCCCGCGTTTTGAGGGGACAAGGGGGCAGGAGACTATAGGGGGGTAGGGGAAGAAAAGAGCAGAGAACCTACCTCGCTGAAACCCGTGCAGCAAAGGAAGAGTGGTACGGCTTTCTAGGCGCCTCATGGAGTAGATATGGGCAGGGCCTACGGACTGCATCAACAACCCATGTGCTGGGCACATGGGCTTATTTATAGGCCTGGCCCAAGCTGGCCAGCCTGGTCGGTGGAGGGGCCCTTGAAGTCGGTGCTGCAAGCAGGGGGCCGACCCCCTGCTGGTCGGTTTTCTTAAGCCCAGCAATGGGTCTCAAAAGGCTCCCTATGCCCCCCTTATTTCTCATCACTTGCACAGAAAGCCTTGCACATGCAAGCACGCAGGGAGAGGAGTAGGCTCAGCATCTTGGACAGCTTCTACTGGCTGTCGTACACACTCATCTTTTGATTTTTCTGCCCACGATTGTGGATGAATATATCTGAGAAGTCGTAAATAAGTCACCACTTAGACATTATATATGCATATTATATAAAGGTATATTTATATCTATATCTATTTATCAATATTTCATATTTACTTACATATTCCTTGAAATAATTTGGATTTTTTGCTCCCCAAAAATGACTTGAGCCTATATATTTGGACCCTCCCACCTTTTGTCCGTTCGTCGCTCGGGGGTTTTTGCTCGGAAAATGGAAACCCTCGGCCAATGGTCTGGAAGAACTGCCTAGTCATCCTATCCCCTTGCTAGATCCAGTGTGCCCTGAAGGAGTGTTGTGCTCGATGGATCTTTGTGGCTGTAAGGCCAAGGTATGTGCTCTTATACCTGTCCGCAAGCCACTGGGAGGTCAAGTTTTGCTCCTTGAGTCTCTCTATGGAAGCCAAACCACGTCGCATGCTCTCTTCATCTCACGAAGGGAATGCCACCTCACAGTGCATGTGATTGTAGCTCCTCGCTACTCCTTTGGATCGCTGTTGTCTCCTAGTTGGCCCATCGTCCTTAGGGCGCAAGACTGGCTGGTGCCAAACACCTACTATGGCTTACTGACGCGCTCCTCTTGCAACAAGGCATCGGGGATCTGCAGCCCCTTGTGGGGGAGTCCGTGATGGGTTGCTCAAGATGAAGCAATATTGGGGAATGATCCAACGTTGTCATCTCGGGTAGGATACCTGTGGCTCCTCCTTCGTCCATCGCCCAATCCCCAACATAGAATAAGTCAAGCTGCTCAAGTAGGCCATCATGTCGCCTTTGGCCGAATGCGAAATAGAGGCTGTCTAGGAAACTGGATAATTGGGCCTCTTGCCACCACGGATCTTGGCTGCTAACAACAAAGATGAACTTTACCCACGTACTACACTTTGCTAGGTGCATCATTGAAGATTGTTGAAGTCTCTTTCAACAATCTACAAGACTGCGTCCGTGAGACACTAGGTGAGGCGTCTCTTCTAGAAGGTAGACCTCTGGATTTCAATCTCGGACTCCCCCAATCTCAAGCAATCCAGACCATCCGCACTCCTCTGAGCTCACCCTAATCACAGTCATGAGTGGCCATGGTCTAGGAAATTGAGATGCACACCCCTCCACTCTTGCCTACTATTGGGGACGATCCCACTTCTAGATAGCTAGTGCAACGACCTACTTAAGTTGAACCTTTGGCCTCAAGCGGATCACACTACTTCAAGGCCTAAGCCACGTCTATCCCATGAGAAAGCCAACTGAAACATGGCCGTGTGACCATGGGTGATCCACATCTCCTTCCCATGCTATCTGAGCCACTCCTGCATCATGCGGAACATTTGGTCCCACGTCATAGGGTCGAAGAGAAGGGGGTTCCCTTGCTCCTATCCCGTGGATGCGAAATTGAGAGCTCAAAAAGGGCAGGAGGGGTTACCAATTGCACAAGTGGAACCCCCCCTTCCGGGGCCGAAGGATCATGACCGACGTCTCCATAGCAATGGGGTCAAGGTAGTTCTAGGGGCCTCTAGAACTCCCTCAAGAGGGACTGTCATTGGTGAGGCTTTGGTCTTGGTGCCTGTGAGAAGGGGGAGGCTGCCTGAGCCGTCTCCGAAGAAGCTGAACCCATGATGGGAATGAGAGGATGAAGTTGTGCCCACGCTAGGTGGCCTAGGCATAGAGGGATGCTGGGACACTAGAGAGTCTGGGCGGGAGGAGGGGGCAGGAGAGTGTGCGGTGACGAGGGGGGTGCAAGGGGGGGGCTACATAAGGAGGGGGATGAGAGAGAGAAGGGGGGGAAATACGGAAGGAGGGGTGGGAGGGGAATATGAGGGGCGCAGGTAAGGGTGATCACGTTTGCATTGTGACAGTAGCAGGGTGCTTGTGCGGGTGTACGTGTGGATGGGCGGAAGGGGGGGGGGGGCGGAAGGATGAGGAGGAGCGGATCGGATGGGGGGGGAGGCTTTGTGGGTGGCAGCTAGCCCAGGGAGTTTTCGGTCATGGCACGCTGATACCAGGCCGTGCCCTTTGGGTAGGCCTGGAACTGGAGGGATCCAGAGTTGGAGTCCTCAACATTTATGCTCCCACAGATCTCCGTTGTAGAGCCACCTTCTGGAGGACACTTACAGGGATTCTCCCAGACATGGATTCCTGGATTGTTGGAGGTGACTTCAACAATGTGGAGACCTTGGAGGACCAGCAGGGCAGAGGACCGGAGTTTACAGGTATGTCTCAGGCAGAGCAGTCAGCTTGGGACTCTTTTATCTTTGCGACAGGAGGAAGGGACAGTTGGCGAGACCCGTCCTTCCGACGCTGGCACGAGAGCTTGGACTTTTCGTGGGGCTTCCGCAGGGAAGGAGGCAGACTCCTGGAGAGGCTGGATAGATTTTATGTTAGTGATTGGGCCATCGGCAGAGGCGGTCAGGCGGGTATAGTTCCAGGGACGACACTGTCCGACCATGCGCCTGTGTTCTTATCATTAGATTCGGCAGCTCAGTCCCTTCCCCCTCGCTCATGCCGGATTCCTGACTCCATTTTCTCGAGGGAGGATGTGCGCAGCAGTATTTGCAGTCTTTGGGACAGAGACTGGGGCGAGTGCGTGGATCTGGTTGGCTCGGTGGCGCAGTCTTTGCAGGAGTCCAGCCAGATCTGCCAGCTCGCAGCCCTACAGGTTCGACAGGATTGGTGGGGCAGAGAGAGAGCTCTTCGGAGGGACCTCGCCTCCATTCTGCGACTCCAGCAGGCTTCCCCGGGCTCGGAGGAGCTTCGGATCCAGGCCCTTCGAGCCAGAGCCCTTCTGGAGGAGACACTCCAGTGTCGCTCAGAGTTTTCCTATCACGCCTCTCTCTCCTTCTGGGCCCGGAAGGGTGACCGGATGTGCAGGGAGTTCTTCAGGACACATGGCCAGAGAGCTGCAGCAGGTGATCAGCTTCGGAGTCTCAGGACAGCGGATGGTCACATCGTTACGGATCCGGGGGAGGTCTTGGGGTTGGCCACTGACTTCTACAGGACCCTCTTCCAGCAGGAGCCGCTTGCCCCTCGTACTCGACGTGACCGTGAGGAGGTGTGGAGGCACACTCCATCCCTGGTCCAGCCTAGCATGCAGGCGACGTTGTTGGCACCGTTCACCATGGACGAGATGTTGGAGGCCTTGATGGCCATCGACGGACAGAAATGCCCAGGTGAGGATGGGCTATCCCGGGCATTCTTCACCTCCTTCTGGGACCAGATCCATCAGCCCCTCCTTGCAGCTCTGCAGAGGATTTTCAGCAGCGGTTAGATGCCAGAGAGCCTTTCGTCGGGACTGATTTGCCTCATCCCGAAGGGAGGAGATAGACAGGAGATCCGTCAGTGGCGCTCGATCACTCTCCTTACCACTGCCTACAAAATCCTCGCCAAGATGATTAGCACGAGAGTTCGGCCTCTACTCCCAGACCTCATCCATGACACTCAGACAGGCTTTGTCCAGGATCGCAGTATCCTGGATAATGTCTTCACCTTTTCAGAGGCGGCGGAGTGGGCTCAGCACAGCGGATCACACCTTGCCATTCTACTTCTCGACTTTGAGAAGGCCTACGATCGAGTGGACTGGTCCTTTTTGGAGGGGACTCTGGAGCGGCTAGGTTTCCCAGCAGATTGGATTCAGGGTATCTCAGCTTTGTACAGGACAGCTTCTAGCAGGGTCATCATTGGAGGCAGGATGGGTGAGCGCTTTAGCTTGGAGAGATCAGTGCGTTAGGGCTGCCCCCTTGCTCCTTACCTGTTTCTCTTCTTCGCCGAGGCTATGACTTACTACCTTCGGGCGAGGTCTACAGGGATCAGGGGTGTTCGCCTTCCACTCCGGGAGGACACGGAGCTTTTGGACTCGGAGTACACAGATGATACAGCCCTGTATGTCCAGGACGATGAGAGGATGCTAGAGAGGGTGCGGATGGCCTTGGAGGTCTTCTGCTCGGCCGCTGGTGCGAAAATCAACTGGAACAAATCAGTTGGTTTTCTCACAGACCCTGGGGCGTGTTCTCAGTGGGGGAGGTTTTTGGGTTTCAGATGGATTCCACGGGGACAGACAGCTAGATACCTTGGTTTTCAGGTTGGCCTAGACATCACGCCAGCTCAGCAGTTTCTCCCGGTGCTAGACTCCATCCGACGGAAGCTGGCTTTCTGGAGCACTGCTAAGCTTTCCCTTGCAGGTCGTGCCCTGGTAGTTAACCAGGTCCTCCTAGCCACGGCTTGGTATGTGGCTTCCTGCTGGTGTTTCTCGAGATCCAGCGTGGCACAGCTCAGGAGGCTGGTTCGGAACTTCCTTTGGTCCGGGGAGGATGGTCTCAGAGATACCAGAGCCAGGGTTGCTTGGCAGACAGTCATTCTTCCGCAGGCTGAGGGTGGCCTGGGGGTCATCAATCCAGAGCTTCAGAGTCAGGCCTTGTTAGGCAAGCTTGTCATCCGCGGTTTGACCCCGGGGGGGCAGACGTGGAAGATGTTATTTCAGCAGGGAGTCGGTTCTTGTGTCCCGCGCCGAGGTGGAGAGTGGCTACCGTCCCTCAGGTGGATCTTCACTTCCGCCCCGCTCACTCAGCCCCGTTCCCCACTCGTTCGTAGCCTCCTCATGGTTTGGAGGCAGCTCCGCCTTAGTCTCATTCAGTCCCCTCCTAGCTGTCAGGAGGAGATCGATCGCCGGCCGCTTATCTAGAACGGTCAGGTCAGAGATGCCGAGGGCCTTCAGTTGGGGGAGAGATCACATATCAGGTGGGATGGCTGGATGAGGGGGCCAGCCCGGTCCCTTCGAGTTTGGAGGGATACGTACAGACATCTGGAGATGGCTGATCTTGCAGACGCAGCTGGAGGTGCACGTGGAGCCCAGGCGAGACGCACGGAGATCGACGGCGCGATCCCAACTGATTGGTTGGTTCCACTTGAGCCTCAGGTCCTCATGCCTGGTGACGCCCGCTGGCTGGGACAGTTCACCCCCCGTGGCATCCCACTAGTGATCGCAGGACGTATGGATGACTCCTCTATCTCCTTCTTCGCGGTTTTTGGGGATGGACGACTCAGGAGAGAGGATGCGCTCATCGACCCCCTACTCCCATGGCAGAGGGTTCGGGTCGTAGGCCTTTTGGGGAAGGTCTGGCGTACCGATCCAGCATCGAGCAGGACCAAATGCAGCTTTGGCGTCTCTGGCTATGGGAGGGGCGGGCCTTGTCAGAGCTTGATTGGGACCCAGGAGAGTGGTGGTGGCCAGAGATTGTGACAGGACAGGGGCCGACTTCCTTCTTCGCCTACAGAGCACGACTCTGGGCAGGCGAGTTCTTGGGAGGATGCAGAGCCGCCCCCCCACCCAGCGGCCCAGCTGGTATGCACAGGGTATTTCCAGGTTCTTTTTGCAGGCATTCTGGAAGGCCTTGTGGGAGAGCTGGCGGCCGCGGAAGATCTCATACTTCCTGTGGCTTCTTGCCCACAAAGGTCTTCCAGTGGGGAGCTGGTTGCGGCAGACGGACGCTGCCAGATTTGCCATGAGGATGAGGAGTCACCAAAACACTGCCTGTGGAGCTGCACTCGCGCCCAGGAAGTGTGGAGGTGGACTTTCGGGATTCTTACTCGCGCAGCACCAGAGCTAGGATTGATCACTTGGGGCGCGTTCTGTTGGTGCAGCACCGCACCTGGTCTTCATCACGTATTCGAGGCATGCCAGCAGGACCCCACTTTCCTTATCACACAGGGGACGTGGGGGCCGCTCGAGGGTATCCCGCAGCACCTAGCAGAGGCTGATACAGGAGTTCGGGAGAGACAGCCAGTCTGGGAGATTATTAGCAGCATTGCAGGGTGGCACATCTGGACCTCGCGCTGCGCGCAGATCCTCGGTGGCACCTCCTTATCGACTGCCCAGATCATGACGGAGATTTGGAGCGAGATTATTCATACCCTCAGAGGCCAGTGGGACCAGATTCAGGGAGATTCCCGGGCCGGTCAGGAGAAGCGGAGACGCTTCCTCCGGGCTTGGGACACACAGGGCCTCTTCTTCGAGCAGACTTCGCAGGGCCTTCGGTGGCACTACTCACCACCCCGATGGCTGTTCATTCACACTCGTCTTATCCCTCCGTGAGAGTATGATTTATTCTGTTACCTTTTAGGGCTGTGTCCGATTTGTGAACGAAGCCCGTCAGCTACAAGCTGACCTTTTGTATCTTGTTCTCGAAGTAATATAATTAGCACTGTTTTTTCGGCAAAAAAAGGATTGTGGTCCCCAGAATCAAAACAAAAGATCTTCTGTAGCTAGCAAAAGGAAGGAAGAGGCAGCAAGGGATGTAAAAAAAGAGGAAAAGGGAAAGCTGGGGGGGGGGGGGTGGAGGGGGTCTGCAAAGTGCAGCCTCCCTTAGAAACAAGCCCAGGAGCTGCAGCACAGGCTGCCTCTGTTCCTATGAGTCTGTCAACCAGCAGGAAGCCAGCAAAAAGCTGGGGCAAAAAAACTGCTGCCAGTCGGATGCAACAGCAGTGCAAGCATGGACGGGGAGAAGGGTGCTATCAGGAAGGGCAGCAGGGGGAGCCGAACCTGCTGGTAGTTTTCATTTGCAGAATACTGCTCCTCCAGCTTCCTCGTTGTTCAGCTAGTCTTTCTGTCTTCTCACACTTCTCCCATCCCAAACTTTAGTGACCCACCCAATTTTTGTAAGCATCTAAATTGTAAATCCAGTGTAAAGTTCTACCAGTACCTAAAGTCAGTTTTCTGATGTAGTAATTGCTGGTAGTTTGTACTTTGAAATAACTTTCTTTATCAGAAACAATTTGTAAAGTTCTACCAGTACCTAAAGTCAGTTTTCTGATGTAGTAATTGCTGGTAGTTTGTACTTTGAAATAACTTTCTTTATCAGAAACAATTTGATTGCCCATGCGAAATCCTGATTGCTTCGGTGTTCTCCAATTTGTCTGTGAATTAAGCTTTACTTTGTAGACTGATGAATCCACTAGCCTTTTGTAAACAAGGTTTTCTGGGAAATTCTCCAGTGCTTTTCAGCGTATCCGTGATTTGGTGTCAATTCCAAGACAGATTTAAAGCTGTTTGATGTGTGAGATATCTACTAGATCAGAGATTGAATTTTTACTTTGCTGTAGGTACCAAATGGAAAGCGATTGACATTTGGTGATGAAGAGTTCGTGAAATTCGAAGAAAGGGGTTTGAAGGAGGCATGCAATGCTGCTTTTGTCCTTGTGGCTGGAGGACTTGGAGAGAGATTAGGATACAGTGGTATCAAAGTACTTCTTCCCTTCCCTGTCTCTTTCCGTAATAAAAAGATAGAAGCTAATACAAAATGGGACAAATGCAGGATTTCTTGTATTATAGATTTTAAATCATCGACTTGAGTAACATCGATATTTCTTTTCAACAAACTTTCAAAGGGATGCCAATCAATAGATGTTTTCTTACAGACTTTCAAAGTCTATTTACTTCAAACTCGAATGTCTTCTTACATATTTTCAAACTTTTTAAACATTGAATACCAGTTCTGCAGCTTATTATGGCATGCTCTTGTCTCTGCAGATAGCCCTGCCTTCACAAACCACAACAGGCACTTGCTTTTTACAACTGTATATTGAAAGCATCTTGGCTCTTCAAGAATCTAGTGTTGCTGCAGATGGAGGTGCGATGCTTTTCCTCCCTTAGTGAATCACGTTCTGGTGTGTGTTTTTTTTGGATTTGGAAAATGTGTTTCTTTGTATAGTGTAGATGCTACATCTGCCTTCCAAAAAGGAATCCAATTGCCCAATAGCAAAAGCAATCCAACCAATTTAAAACATGAGGGTTTAGCCAGAAAATAATCATGCACTCAGGCCATTGTTGTATGAAACTGACACACTGCACCAATAACATTATCAAGTGAGGCTTCAAAGTGTAGTGATGTCTTGCACATTACGTTTAGAGTAGCTATGGAAGGAAAGACATCAAGGGGCGTGACAAGGAACTCATCTAGTGTCATGCAGCTCTTGGTGAAAAGGAATGCTTCTTGTGTCATGCTGCTCTTAGTGAAATGAATAAAAGTGCCCTCTTTTGTAATTCCCTGGGGTTGCTGTAGTGATTCCTTAGCCACATATGGAAGTGGCCATCATATTTACCGATGTCTAACAAAATGGGTAACAATTCCAAGGGAATTCGCTCATTGGCACTTTCCATTCAATTTTTTGTTTCCAAATGGCTACATTTTCTTAGTGATGTCTCTTTAAATTTGAGCCTTTTTTGTGTAAGGAGGAGAGGTATACAGTCACAGTTGCCTGAATAAGCTCCATCACACATCATGAGATTTCATATTTTCTTGATATTCTACAAGCAAATGCCGAGGGGATAGCATCTTGATTAGTTAAGGTAGCTTAAAATGTTGCACACACATACATACCAATTCATAGGGAAATTTAAGTGGGCTTGGAAAATTTAGACTTGCAAATTTGAGTGCAATCTCAAAACTGCGGAGGGAATCTTCTAGGAACATATAATACCTTTGGAAAAATTTGTCATTTGTGTTCAAGTAAGTGATTAACGCATTTCTAGAAGTCTTGTTATTGGTCTTTTGTTAAAACATGGTGGAAACTAGTGGCTACGTTGTAGCATATATACATTCTTTTCTCAAATTCTGCTCAAATCAACTCATTTAGCATAAAGTTAAAGATTCAGATCAAATCAACTTCAAGGGTCTAGCATGAAGTTAAATATTCAATATTAGCCAAGGTAGTTAACCCTCAAAGGCTAAGTACATTGGTCTAATCCTATATGAGCAAGGCTCAAGTTTGAGGTCAGATGTATCCGAGATCCTTATTAATTTAAGGATATTAGTGTAATCTAATAGGGCGTTGGCAACAACCCAAAGTTTACACTAGAGCTAGCATTGGGTGAGGGCTAGATCCCTTGGGGAGGGAATTTTTGACAAGCAGAAAGAAAGAAACAAAGAAAGTTTATTAAAGTCTTCGGAAGGCCGATGGGTCTATGAGACTGTGAAAATCCTGATACAACAAGCTGTGGTAGTGGAGCTACTAAACGAGCATCCATACCAATGCAAAATGCAAAATGCAAAAAATGCAAAAATGGAGAATGGCAGTACTAAGTCCTAAGTACAACATAGTCATGTCGATGGTCGACTATATATCAATCTCAGCATCATCATCAATATCATCATCATCCTCAGCAATAGCAAGATATCAGGATGGATGAGGCAGTGGAGGCATGAAGTCGGCAATAGAGTGCTGTCGGCCACTCAGAGGTGCGGTCTTGGCACGTCTCTTGGTCGTAGCTCTGCGTCTAACCAGGGCTAGTGTGACCCGCGTCGATCGGGCTCCGACTCTAAACAAGGAGGGGATGTCTCCAAGTGTGATCTGTGTGTCGACCCTTTGTCTGAGCTATCGGGTCACGGGCTCCGAGTGACGGTCATGTCGAGGCCTCGCCTCGTTGGGGTCCATGTGATCTAGCTGAAAGAACTCCGTGATAGAGCTCTAAGAGGGATCAACTGAGGAAGAAGTCTGCTCTTGTCTCCGTGCTCGGAGTGTCCTCTCATGGTGTCTAAGTGCCTCATGAATGAAACGTGCCAAACACCGCTAGTCTGGGTAGGAGAGGAAACGGGCTAAAATCCTATAACTATCCCTGAAGAGGCAGTGGAAACGTCCTCGGATCTCATAGTACATAGGACACCTGAAGATGAAATGCTCCACTGTCTCAACCTCCTGTATGTCACACAGTGTGCATATGCGCCGCTCCCTGGGTAGTCGCTCTGCTCTGCCGCTCTCGATGCGAAGTGTGTGTGAAGAGACCTGGAACTGCCTAAGAGAGATCCTCAGCGAGTGGGGTAGGTGAATTTGTGTGTATCCTGGTGGGTCAATGAAACCCTCCGTTGTGATATGTAAGAAGTGATCTCTGTAGAAGCTAAGCTTCACTTGGAGTTCACTCGGTCCCAACCAGGTCCGAAAAGTGTGTAGCTGTAGTAGATCCTCACGGATAACCTGGTTGACCTTGTGTGATAAGAGGGGAGAAAACAGAGCATCCATGCTATACTGGAAGGGAGGTAGTCTATCCATGTGGAGCCCCAGTCGCTCAAACCATCTCTCTATACATGCATACCAGCACCTCTGATCTCCTCTTGCTGCAAGTGCCATAGAAG
Source organism: Dipteris shenzhenensis (assembly GCF_047967505.1). Taxonomy (NCBI): domain Eukaryota; kingdom Viridiplantae; phylum Streptophyta; class Polypodiopsida; order Gleicheniales; family Dipteridaceae; genus Dipteris; species Dipteris shenzhenensis. The sequence continues at coordinate 17,395,397 of NC_141622.1, forward strand.
AGGATAGAGCTATCCATGGTAGCCTGCTACGCCGTGAGGTATAATCCCCATATTCCCTAACTCGGTACAGATATGTGATGACCTAAAATGCAGCATCTAGCTGTAAAGGGGGTGACCCAAACTCAGCCTGAATGATCTAGTGAGGAACGGATGACTTACCACGAATCATCTGTGATAACATGAGAACCTGTAGCCGCTCCACACGGGCCCACTCTGTATCCGACAAGTCTGGCTCCCAACAAGACATCCCCGCTCGGGGAGCCAAGGAGTCAAAAAGCAACCCCTTGGTGCGTGGATCTTGAAAGTGCGAGCGGAAGCACTGCCTCTCTAGTTTGGCCAATGAGGCATACCCTCTACTCAAGCGTGCCTGCATCGCGGGTCTCATAGTGAAGCTCGGTTCGGAGAAGATAACCCCAAGATAAGTGTATGATAAAACTATCTCAACAGATGACCCCGCAAATGTAAACTGCTCCTGAGGCATGATGGCTCGAGATGTATTGAAGATCATGACCTTGGTTTTACTCAGGTTGACCTTTAAATCATGAGACTCACAAAAGGACTATAGTGCATCTAGGTGTCTCTGAAGCCCCTTTGCTGAGGAAGACGAGAGCCACGTCATCTGCATAGAGCAAAATCTGGATTAACGTGCCCGCAAGAGAGCAACCTACACCCCCCTGTGTCTGCATCACTGTCTCAAGCTCGTCAATGTAGAGGCCAAATAGGGTAGGCGACAAAGGACACCCTTGTTTGATCCCGATGGGGTGCGTACATATTATGAGCGGAAACCCTTGAGCGGATTATCCGAGCAACACTCAATGGAGTTATACTTGAATGAATGTTTTTTTATGGAATATCTTTTTTTAAAAACCTCAATCGACAGCTCTCATATTAGCTGCATGCATGTACCAAGATACAAAGAGCCAAAGACATATACCCTTGGTTTGAATGCTCTCATGATGCAATTGTGTGTATTATATTTGCACATTCATTGTATTTTCTATAAGCCTCAACATGCCAACAAAATTAGGACTAGTGGCATTGTTCACTTTTAAGTAGATATGCTTATTAATACCTCCCCTCAAGCTTGTGAGATTGCCAACAATTATTTGTTTTTAGTCTTTCGAAACTCAATAGAGGGACGGATATATATTTTAACAATCAAAGATGTAAACTATGAATTCACCTAAAAATTCAAACCTAAAAATTACAACTTGCCATACATTTCCAAAACAACTATGACATGTTCATATTATTAGGTCAAAGAACATTAAAATCACATGATTCAGAAGCCATAATCTATCAATCCATAAGAAGTTAAGGTTTGCATAAGAAGGTAATGGCTATCCATCCATAAGAAACCAGGTCTACATGAGATGATAATGAAAACATGAGAAATTAAGTTTTGCATCAATCCATAAAAAGCCAGGACATGCTCTCTAGACCTCATCAGCCAAGTCATCTATGTAGTCTAGATGTCCATGATGCCTCTCCACCAACTCATAATCGAATGTGCTATCTCCTGCCATTTGGGTAGCCACATCTTCTGCATAGCAAGGCAGAACACTAAGCTCAATTAGTCAGTATCTAACCATGCTTAAATTATAAACATAGATCAAATAAATTACTCACTAATCAAGAGGTGCATCAAAGTCATAGTCTGTCTCCTCATCATCTATCATGAGGACTGCTTGATTCACACTTGAAGGCCCTGCCTCTGTGAAGTTGTCTCTAAGCATGCCTTCTAAGTATCCTGTGCAAATCTCTTTGTCATTGTCCACTGCCATGCATGGACGTTCTGAGTGAATTGCTGCTTTCATCCCAGGTGCTGTACCTGCACCAAGCTCAAGCACAGAGCCTCCAATCGGACACAACAACTCCATGAACATCAACATCATGGAGCTACTCTTCTCCAACCCACCACGCCACTGTCCACCCTTTCCCTCTTTTATGCACCGTACACTTGAAGGCAAGTAATGAGTGATGAAATAATTGTCCATGCACACCTTAAGGGATTGGGAAACTTTATTTGCCCTATCAAGATAGTGATGTGCCTTCTTGCCAATCCTAGAGAACAATAGGATTTGAAAGGCAGTAATCTACATAAAACATAGATTGAAAAAGTTAATGGAGAATACTAAAATACGAACAAACAAGAACATGACAATCATGTAAATAGCCAAATGACATACCTTGACACCAAAGCCAACATTATCCGCAACATCAATGCAATCTCCCGTCTCCACGATCCATCTACATGTACTAACTATAAGATACCAATAGCTGAATGCAATTCACATAAACAGACATTATCAACTGTGATATATTGCTCACCTACAAGAAACCTCTAGTCTCATTTGTCTTGCCAAACGCTCAACGAATGAAGTGGATACAGGTGAACACATCACCAATGTCCATCCATAATCATCCATCACAGATGAAGCAATAGCAAGTGAGCATGAGATATGCTTCTCATTTAGAATGTTCCATCCAGGGATTCCACCCTTGATTCCACTCACTATAGATCCTGTAGGAAGGTCAATCAAGCAAAAATCCACACTCCATGCAGCATTTTTTCCATTGCGTGACTTCTTCATGCCACCAAGTTCATGGTAAAAATTTCTTATGATTTGAAAAGCCCCATCGTACTTGTATTGCTTAACTTCTTTTCCAAGTGATACATAATTATACTCCCAAACTTTGTAGTTTTCTTGTGAGATACGAGTTGCAAATGATGAGAAAGTGGACAAAGGAACATAAACCATATCCGTATTACATACTTTCTTGCTAAGAAGAGACTCCTCCTTTCGTGGATCATTGTCTACAATAACAAAGAATCCTAAATTAAATTTGTAGGAAGCTTCTAATCACTTTGAAACATGAAAGAAAGAGTTATAAGAAAATAGACCTGTGTTAGAAGTGCCCGTTGGTTTAGGTCTTCCACCTCGTTTGTTATTTGGAGTCACATGACTTGCCTTTTGCTTTTCTACTATTGCTTTTTGCTCCTCTTCAAGCCTCTTCTTTTGTGCCTCATCCATGTTGCCCGACGAACCCGAGTTTGACTTGCACTCACCTTTTAAATAGCGATCATAAGTTTCCTTCTCTTCCTCGATACATGTTCCAGCCTTCATCTCGATCCACCAAGGGCAGTGCTTCCTTTCCCACTCCGTAAGCAATATATGACCATCCTTATGCTTATTCTCTCTAAAAATATGAGAGGTGTACATGCAATAAGTAGCAGGTGCAAGCATAGTCCAAGCCTTGCAAATGGATGGTACCACCTTAAGACTCTTATTTGCAGCCAGATAATGGAGATACCTAAATGATTTTTAGGATAATATAAGAGAATGCAAGGTATTACAAAGATATCTTTCCATTGAAAACGAAAGCCAAAACGTACCTGTAAACCAATCGTCTGCTAGCATTTGTAAGATCAACTTGCTTGGATGGAACAACAGCAACTGTCATCAATGAAGCAAAAGGCTCAAACAAAAAAGGCATGTGTCTCACTATAATGCCATCAAAGTATTCCAGAATAGAAGGACTGTCTGGAAGTGTAGGTGCACCCTCAATGCTTGATGATTTCATCACTTGGTCAAGCAATCGCCCAGCATCTGCCAACACATGGTCCATCCATACTTCTTTTGCAAGCCAAGGTATGAAACCATGGTCAGTCATAGGCATCCCATAACTCTCCTTTAGATTGTCATCTGCACCAAGAAGAGAAAGAATAGATAGTTGCTTTGCCTTGGAACAGGTTGCAATTGATACTTGGTAAAGCTTCTCCAAAGTGATCTTCATTGATGTATCCTCAAATGGTAAATTCCAAAGGATATTAAACCACTCCTTGCCATGGGAAGGATTGACTATTGAAAGCATCTGCCAAATAGTAAAGTTTTAGAAGAGACTTTGATACACACAACAAACCATATATTAAGGTTTTCAACGTACAAACTAAAAATTTGCAAGTTGTAACTATAGATTTATAATTTTCAAATCATATATTATGGTTTATGAGTTGTAAAATTAGAATTTGAAAACTATAAATTCAAATTTGCAAACTATAAATTCAAATATCTGAGATATAAAACGTAGAATTTTGTGGACTACAAATTCAAATTTGTGATCTATAAATACAAAATTTGGTAAATTGAAAACTTACCCGTGTAATTTTTCTTCGATATGTTGCTCCCACAGTCTTTTTAATCTCATGAATCTTGGACTCTCTCTCATCCTTTGGCATGGAAGAATGCAATTTCTTGCATTGAGCCTCAAAATCTGATTTCCATTTCCCCTTTCAACATAAACAGATAATCTCATCATAATGTTATTGGAACACAAAGCAAAGTCACAAAAAAAGAAAATATATAAACTAAAGAACTAATACTTACAGCAAATACCATCCTCCCAAGAATAGTTTGGGTGAGGGGATACCACACCCTTCGTCCACTTCCAACCTCTTTCTGTCTTGCCAACTCAATAGCTTTTTTCTCCTCCTCACTAAAATCCTGAGTAAAATATTGAGCATCACAGGATACGAGTGTGCTTGTGTGGTACAAATAATCCTTGAGATTAGTAACAACAATTGCATCTTCATTAAGCCTGCAACCATTGACTTAAATGGATCAAAATTGGTTTCATTTACAAGCACTTACCATCTCAATATAGTAAACATAAACAACAAGGCTTACAAGTTAAATCTTTGTAGAGCAGCAACAAGCTTAAGCTCATCCTTTGCTTCCGGTTCAATAATTTGAGCTTGCACTCTAATGTGTCTAGACTTGATATTTGTGTAAAGCTCTTCTATGCTTTCCATCCAAGATGCCGTACGATGATTTCCTTCCCACACGAAGAACATTTTGTTTGATAGAAAGCTCCATGGTGTGCCAATTATCTCTGATTCAAACTCATCATTAACTAAGCTCCAATTCTTGTCCCAACATTCTCTTGTGACATCATCAACATCCTTGGAAGACCCATCAGGCATTTTGATAGATAGAATAAAAGATCCTTTTGTCGGAATGTATCCCTCTATTTCAAATGCTCTTTTCAAAATGGTCAAATCATTCCTAATTTGACGCACAACTGGGTTTATGAGACAACGACACAAGGGAATTCGAGGAGGTGGAATTTCTTTAGTTACTGTAAGAAGCTCTAAAATATCTTCACCTGAAGGTCTCTCAACACACTTTGGAATGATATCCTCCACATCATCTTTAACTCCTACTTTGTTGGATGGATCATCTATAGTTTTATCCTTGTTGTCCTCAGGATCCTCAATATCATTTTCAATGTCAACTTGCTCAAGCTCCTTCAGTTCATTCTTGACCTCTGACTCTTGCTTCTTCCTTTTGCCACCTTTCCTTGTGATAGGACTAGACACATCACGTTTCTTTCTCTACACGTTTGAAGAACTCAATTACAAGATTTGCAAAAATGCAAAGGTGCAATGCAACTAGAAAAAGAAAAAGAAACCAAACTTACTGGAGGCATTTGTTGCACAACTTTCAATAAGCTCACCTGCACAAGAAGAAAAACAAATAAATGACACAGTGAAACCATCTTTGAAATGATTAAATGAAAAATGACAGAGTGTAACCATCTGAAAAATGACAGAGTGAAGGCACGGGAGAAATTCAGCTGAACAGAAGAAAGCATGGAAATTCAGACTGATTCCCAAATTTCGTATTATTGCCCTTTCTCCCGTGATGCTTATTCGAAGGCCAGAGATGCATATGTTCGCATGATGCTGGCTAGCCTGTCCCAAGTCTGGGCTCCGTTTGGCTCTGGACTGAGCTGTTTGCGCTCTGCGCAAATGGCCCCGTCTTCCCCTCGCCAAACTATCCATATATGGCATTTGGTCCTTCCAACACTCGTTTGCGCCCAGCGCAAAGGCTTGTCAAGCCTCCAAAGGGCGAAGGGGCCATTCGGTTCTGCCAATTTGCGCTCAGCGCAAATGGAGAGTCGAGCCACCACAAGGCCTTTTGGCTCTGCCAGGAGACATTTGTGCCCAGCGCAAATGGGCAGTGCTTCTGGCACTCTCTCCCTCTCCAAATCAAAGTGCCGCCATCGCTCATCTTACATCAAATGGACTCCAAATCCTCTGAAAGTTCTTTATCATCCTCCTCAAAAGGGACGAAAGAAGCCTATCACCGAATCTGTCTCTCTTTCTCAGGCGGGATGATGCTGTGTAAGACGAATAAGATATTCATGTGGATGGGGTGGTGTCCGAAAGCAGGGGGAAGACACACCGAACTGTGGAGAGAAGGGGAGCGAGATGGGAGGAAATTGATGGGAAATCAATGAGGAAACTGCTGACCGAGGAGGAGCAGAAGCTCGAAGGAGGAAGACGAAGAAAACAAAACTTACGAAGTGTGAGAGATAGAGAGCACTTACAGAGGAGACGAGATAGAGAGCACTTACAGATGGGGCGGAGGGTCGAGAAGGAGGGCGGTGGTGATGGGGCGGAGGGTCGAGAAGGAGGGCGGAGGGTCGAGAAGGAGGGTCGAGAAGGAGGGCGGAGGGTCGAGAAGGAGGGTCGAGAAGGAGGCGTAGGCGGAGAAGGAGGGTCGAGAAGGAGGCGTAGGCGTAGGCGTGGGCGCAGCCGGAGTCGTCTTCACTAGTTTCGCCAACGAAACTAGTGAAGGCGTAGGCGTGGGCGCAGCCGGAGTCGTCTTCACTAGTTTCGCCAGCGAAACTAGTGTTCACTAGGCGAAACTAGTTTCGCCAGCGAAACTAGTGTTCACTAGTTTCGCCAGTGAAACTAGTCTTCACTTAGTTTCGCCAACTAGTTTCGCGAGCGAAACTAGTGCCAACGAAACTAGTCTTCTCTGCCTCTTTTTCTGGCTCTGCCTCCCCTTCTCTTTCTCTGAACTAGTTTCGCCTCTTTCCCTGCCTCTGCCTCCCCTTCTCCCTCTCCCTCTCCACCCTCCTTTCTTCCACTTCCGTTTCCCTTCGACCTTCCTCCTTCGCTTAGTTTCGTTTTTTCCGCCCCGTTTAGTTTCGCCAGCGAAACTATAGTTGTGAACTCCAAATGAAATGGCCTCCAATAGTGTTTCGCCAGCGAAACTATGATGTCTTTACTTTTTCCTACCACCTTCAATCCATTAACCTTCTTGAGCTCTATTATTTCATTAGATCTAATGATGGCATCATGTCCATGATTTTTCTCTCGCAACTATTCCATCCTTTGGTATGATTGTTTTTAGAGTAAAAATTATACTAGGGATACACACCCATTTAAGGCCTCTTCGGCAAAGGTATCCTAAAGATGATGTTTTCCATTGTTTAAAGTAAAGTACTGACATTTTGATATTTTTCATTGCTGAAAACATTGGGCATGAGATTTTAAAATATTATATGATTGAGAGCCCTAATTTGGCCCTTATTCCTTTGGGCATTGGATACTACTCGGTGCATCTAGTACTTGTCAATCGCAAAGAGTCATTAGCCTTAGCCTACACAATCTATTAACATAATTGATAAGAACACACATAGCATACATCCCTTTAGTGCTATTCAAAATGGTTTAAAAAATGCCCATAGCGTACTACTTAAATTTTGTCGCCGAAACTGTAAGAGATATAAGCAACAGCTCCCATAAACTTGAAACTTGCTAGTGTAGTGAAATTGACAAACCCTCCATCCAAGCTTCCGTCAACACCTCCCATCCATTCTTTGAGCTAGTTGCATCTGCTAATATAGTTTCGCCAGCGAAACTAACTTGTAGTGGTTCTTTTTCGTGTGCATTAGCCTTGGAAAAATCAACCTGGAGTAACATGACTCTTTTATGACTCCCCATCCTCTCCATCCTAGAGAAAGTTTCAATGAATGATAAGTGGGGTGCCAACTTGAGTGCTTGGAACGTGGGCGGTCAGACTGAATGTTGTGAATTGATTATATGAGTAGATTCTTCTGAATTGGCGGTTACAAGGACTTGTGTGCTTGGGACGTGGCGGTGGCAATGAATGTGGTTCTATTATGAGTTTGATCGTCTAGCTGATTTAGTATCAAAGAACAATGATGGCCTCTTTCTATGCTTTTGCACTACAAGTGCAGAGTTGGTCAGTATAGAGTTCGAAAGGAGACAAGTGCGTGAACTACTGTTGCTCACATGCTTACTCACTTGTGCCTCGTTTGCTAGCAATAGATCTCAAAACTGGTAATGACTAATTTTCCTTTCACTTGAAGGAAGGGAGATTGTGTTCCACAAGCTCCATGGATTTTGCAATTGTGTCCAATGACAATAGGTCGAAGACACTGCAAGTTGCAAGAACTAATGGTGATGCACGCATTAGTAGGGAATACCTTCACTTAGCATTTGGACTTTCACCGAGCTCAATCTCTTTGCATCAACTACTTGATAGCAAGTGTGACGACTTGTCCTTTGAGGTTCCCTTTGTAGGTGAGGAGTCCTTGTTTCATCTTGACACTCAGTTTGGAACCACCTTCATTGTTAGAGGTGTAAAGCTTTTGACAGAAATCAGTAAGGAAGTGTCGGATAAAAAACAAGTAGATGAACAATCCGATAAGACCATGAGTTTGGTTCCTCTCTTGAAAAACCTTCCTGCAAGAAGTGCACTCAAAAAAGCTATGGACATTGTAACAACAATACAAGAAGTTGATGCACTTCCAGTAAAGTATGATGGCAATATTTTGTTTGAGCTTCCCGCTTCGGACCTCCCTAACCGTGCTGAGGGGACAGAAACCAAATACGACAGCCATGTTTGGACGGATGATATAACAAGTAATATGACAGGATTTGATGGTTTAGTTAGAATTCGAAGATGTGGTGGGCATCTACAATGCAAAAACATATTTTGTCCTTACTTGGAGAGAACCAAAGAGGCCAATGAGAAGCATTGGCAAGGGAGACTTTCACGAGTGTGTCCTCAAAGATCATATGTTGGCGAAAATAGTACTCTTAAGTGTTGGCATTGTGGTGCTCGTCCTTTCTGCGAGCAAGAGTGCCCATGTAGGCTATTCTTATGTTACCCACACCCCAAGGGTGATACACAATTTAAGAGGTGTGTTATACACTCAGGGTATCATTTGCATCCCGTTGGTGAAGGAAGTTCTAGAGGTGCTGTGAAGGAAGTTAAGGCTAGGTTGACTAAGCTCATACAAAGAGATGGGATGGGAAGACCTAAAGCCTTGCAAAAAACATTAGCAAAAATAATAATATTGGATGCCGTCATTCAAGATGATCCGAAAGCCATGAGTGATGCTGAATTGACATCATTACTAGAGAAGATTACTCCAACTTTGGACAAGAGAAGGTATGTGCATACTTGTCCTTTTAATGTGATTAAAAGTACTCAAGTTTTTATGAAAAATAAGTAATGGGATTTTGATGCTACATGTTCTTAACTGTAGGCTCGCACGTTGGAAAAGGGAAGGCCCAAATTGAAAGTGGATCCTTTGCAGATGGTTATGATGCTCTTTTACGGATGCGTCAATTTTACGAGCAAAAACCTATGAGCAAGTTTATACGAGCGTGTTTTTCAAGAGATTTTAAAAATAGTATTTCTTTAGGAAACATGGTTTTTTTTTACGAGCAAAAACCTATGAGCAAGTTTATACGAGCGTGTTTTTCAAGAGATTTTAAAAATAGTATTTCTTTAGGAAACATGGTTTTTACACTTTTATTTTCATTAGAACTAGATCCCTTTATCATAAAAATATACAAACTAGTCGATATTCATTTTTACATAACATAAAATTCATAGACATCCCTTTGTACCCTTGTTATTACCTTAAAAAAGTATTGAAAAATAATTCATTTAAGAAACGTCCCTCATAATCACTCTCAACATAATAATATTATACATAAATAATTACTTATTAAACACATTTATATCATATGGCAATATCTTTCAAGTGTTTTTATAGTATTAATAACAATATATTTATTGACATGTTTCTACAGAAGTTTAAATTACTGTAGATAAGTATTAACTTGGGCTTATATATCACTCTCATAAAATACATGTAATATTTAATACTATATATGCAAGGTTTTTCAAAATATAACCCCATAGATGTGCTCAAATGGGGTTTTCCGATCAATTTGAGTGGCTGAATGACTATATTTGGACATTGGATATGAAAGTTATGTCACTTTTAAAAGTGCTGTCCAAGGTAGTTTCGCCAGCGAAACTACCTTGAAAGACCTTGTTCAAAGGGGTTTCGCTGGCGAAACTACCTTGATGGCTTGCTTCAATGAGTTTTCTTTGGAGAAACCCTTTCATGAAGATAGGGTGAGAGAGGTTTTTCAATGTCACTCCCTATTAAGTAAAAAGTTGTAAGAAGGATCATAAGGGAATTTTCATAGAGAAGTCTACTCTACATGTGGGTTTCTTCAAAAGCCATCCCATTATGTTCTCACCATTACCAAAGATTCACATAAATATTCGTGTATAAAATAGGCATTCCTATAATACTTTTCATATTTCTAAGTGAAACTATGTTTTCTTCTGATCCATTTTTGTCATATTTTTGCATAGTTGGAAGCTTTTTTTTTCCTTCGCTCGGACGCTCGGAAGATTTCGCTCGGAAAATGCTCGTCCCCCTCTTTTACAACTGAAAAGAAAGTGTGTATATGATTATTTTCAGAGCATGGTGTTCCCTGGACAACTTGAATTTTCTTCATTTGAAAGATGTCATGTTTTCAAGATGTCTACCAAGGGACATGGTAGTGGTGTTGATCTAGTGAACAAGATGAGGCCAGGTGGAGAGTTAGGATCGTGCTGGGTTTGCTTTGATTTTGTCAAACGTATGCATGATTGGAATACAATGGCATGCCATGTTTACAACCCTTTTGTTCAAGAGCTACAAACTATTGCTATTGGGGATTTCAAGGTTGAGGATACAGAAGCCCAGATCCTTTTTTGGGAAATGTTAAATAGAGTCATGGAGAAGGAGGGATTCCCAAAGCCTCAATTTAAAGGGTTTATGGCTGATGAGGCACAAGCAAATTGGCGTGCAATTAGAATGGTATTCAATGGTGATGCCAATAAGGTGCTCAAAGAAAAAGAGAGATCTTGCTTATTCCATTGGGAGCAAAGCTTGGAAAACCATGCTAAGTTCCTTCCATCATTTGATCGTGAGGAGTTCAAGCTAAGGTGTAGACAGTGGAAGAATGCTCCATCTCAAGAAGCTGCAGACATCGAGTTGAAAAACCTCCGTTCGTGGTTCAAGCATCATGCACATAAGAAGGACATCTCCATTTTAGAAACATGGATTGTGTGGTGGCACGCAAGAGTGGCTCATTGGGGAGAATACATTCTCAAGGTAGGTATATTGTTATTTCATTCACAACTTTATTGTTTTTTGATTATTGGAAACTAATCTATGTTGTGGCACAGGGCATGGAGGGATCTGACCAGTTTTTAGTTCCTAGAGCCAACCTTGCAGAGTCAGTCCATGGAAGTTGATTGGCATCGAATGACGGAGTGAAATATGTCACACTAAAAAATGCTTGTGAGACAGATATGACGGGTGCTTTGCTGCAAACTGCAAGATACACAGAATATCTAAAGGGACTACACTTGGGTTGTGGACCTAGTTTGGAAAAGCTATCTCGAAGGCACTCTTTTGGGGACATAGGGAGCAACTCATGCAAGTTCATTGATCTCAGTAATGAGGTGGCTAGCAAGGTGGACGCAACTATTGGAGGTCAAGATTGTATGGGTGATTTGAAGACTGTGAGAAGGAAGCGGTCAAAATCTTTCTCAGAAGCAGTGTATGCAAATGATTCACATCGTCCAGAATACCAGTATGTAAATCAGCCAAGAAAGAGAAAACAAAATACCACACCAATCTTGAAAACAAATCAATATGTTGAAGAAGAGGTAGTACACAAGAGTGAGGTGAGGTGTCAAGGATACTTAGAGGACAAAGGAATCAAATGCCACAAATTGATAGATCACAAGGGTAGGACGGGAAAGAGAGGTGTTCCTGCACCTAGCTTTTTTGGGAGAATCAACACCAAAGCAGGCATTCGAAGGCAATTGATTTGGTTTTGTGGGGATAACATGGACCACACATGGACACCATCAAATTGCATTGAAGGAAAACCACCTGAGGTGCCGAGGGAGTGGCCTATTGAGAAGGGGACAAGCCTGGATGAGGAAGAAATGAGGTTATTAGTAGCTGGAGGATTTAGATTAAAAAAGCAATGCACTAGGGCCAAATCTGCTGATTTAACAAGTAGACCGAGCACAAGGGATGGCATGGTTGTGGAATGGGTAACTGAGGTGACATGTGAAATGAGAACAAGGATTAAGTCTATTTCCTTGGAATGTGTTGTTCACAATGTTAATATAGTTGTCCCTAGAGAGCATGTGGAGTACCTAGTTTCCACTCCAGGATCACGTAGAAAAGGGAGCAAGTACAATGTTGTGGTTTCAGTGTTTCCATCATGCACATGTCTGGACTTCATGGGCCATTCTCAAGGGCAAAACTGATATATCCCATGCAAACATCTGTATTACATTTATATGCAATACTTGGGTCTAGATGAGAAGATACACATGTTCATTCACCAATCTGCACTAAGTAGGCAAGAACTCTACCAAGCTCTACCTGCTTGCTGAGAAGGGCGTTTATCTCTACTTGTGGTTATATCAAAGGAACTTGCATAGGTGCATACAAATATTGTATGACCATTGTAGCTTGTGTTGACTTTTTGGGTGCATTTTGATAGTCATTTGCTTGACACAATATAGCTATATGTATGTAAACAGTATTTTGTTGCCCACAGCTTCTTTAAGAGTTGTGTATGAACAATGTATTACTCACCACACTATAGTTTTCGGTGACCTTTTGGTGTGTTTGAATGGTCCTTTTATAGAAATCTATCCATGTCTCTCAATTCAATCTTCCTGAGATTCTAGACCATTTGACTATAAATTGTTTGGAAGAAATATTATTTTTACTTTATTTTTTTGCACATGATGTTTATTGAAAAAATATATATATTGAAGGTATCAAATTAGACTTAACTAAAGGTCCACTACTCAGATCGCTCGTACGTTTTTGCTCGGAAAATGCTCGTCCCCATCCCGATGGTACTCATTATTTCGTCTGTCCACCCGGATCTTGCTCGGACTCTGCCAAAAACTCTCTCGTAAAGTGCTATGACAGCCCAAATGATCTAACCCAAGTCCTGTAGGCATCGTATGAGGCGGGCTCTCGGGACCATGTCAAATGCCTTGCAACAAAGCAACAATAAACCCTCTGCTTCCGTGACCTCGCCTCCTCGATGATACATCTGAGCGTGAGAATGTGGTCCATGGTTCCATGATCACACCGGAATCCGGCTGTCCTGTTGCTCTAAGTCCTCGACACTCTGCAAGTCTGCTAACCTCAGAATCAAGTACTGATGCATAAATCTTGGACATGACATGTCCAACCATAATGGTCCTGTAGTTCTCCGGGCTCATGAGATCCCCTGCCTTGTGGATGGGTGAGATAGTGTTAACGGTCCAAGTGTGTGGAGATCCCAAACAAACCGCTTCATTAAAAAGCTTTGCTAAGATCAGGGCTAGGAGGCTAATCCCATATGCAATGAACTCAGTGCATAGCCCCTCATGATCCTTCGCTCGGCCATTATGAAGTTTCATTACGGCATCCTTTACTCCTCTAGTGAAGAGGGTGCAGGATGTGGGACGAGGCATGTGTGAGAGGTTAGGGACTGGCTGATTTGGGATGTCATAAAGTGTGCGTGCATAATCAAACCAGATCTGGGTGTGAGTGACTGGCAGAGGGGACCGTCCTTCTAGAAATCTCCGCTAGAAGTCCTTAGAGTTGTTACTAAACAAAATGTTCAGTAGCTCCTCCTCGTTTCAACGAACGAAGTCTAGTTTCTTCCTCCGTACCAGTCTATGGTATTCACGTAGCGTATCTGGTGCACTTGGAAGACTGTTTTTGGTTTCGAATCTGAGTTGATGGCGTAAGGTCTTACACTCATCATCGTACCAACTATTACAGGGTACGGTTCCAGGGGGTGGTGGGCGGGTGGAGCGGGTGGTGTGGGAAAAAGTGTGAATGGCAGCCTCGTGTAGTGAGCGGGTGACAAGGGCAGCACGATCCTCTAAAAGGGGTATGAAGTCAATATAAGCGAGAAGTGTGTATAGACGGCTAGAGTAAGAAGGTGAGTGATCCCGATTAAAGCGTATATCGTGGTAGGTGGAGCAAGCACTGAGTGGGGTGGAAGGTGATGTGCGAAGGGAGGTGGAGATGCGAAAGAAAAGGTATGTATGATGAGCCCCTGGGGGGAGAGGTGCTATAGTGAAGTCAGTAATGCGAGATGTGAAGACAGGGGATCCCATGATGTAATTAACAACACTAGAGCCCCCCCCAATGTGGAAAGCATGTGAAACCACTTGAAGCGGGCCATATTGGCTATGAGTGGCTATTCTACAAATAATGGTCTATATATAACCTTATCCTTGCATGTAGGGTTACGTGCTAAAAATGGAGGGCTCATTGTTCAAGGGTCTTGGGTACGGTACTCTCCCGGTATGAGTTATAGCCAGAGAGAACAATCACCTGTGGCCATATTGGCAGAATCCTTGCTTTAGGATTTCCATCATGTGCTTTCTTATATTGGAAGGTTGAAAAAGCAAGAGGCTTTTTTGGAATGGCTCTACCTCCTTTCTTGCTTGAAAGGCAAGCTCACTTTAATATTTTGCATAAATCAGTAGCCACCTGCACCTTCAAATTCTTAAGGCTGATTTGGGTGATCTTGGGTAATGGCTGAGCATTGTGGCTGCATACTCATTGCCATTGCACATGACTGAATGACCTTTCTCACATCAGCTATCTCATGGAAACATATGCTTGAAGCGGGTGTGTCTTTTCTTTGAGCATTTGGTACGAGCAAAATTTTCTGAGCGTGGCATATATATTCTTTAGCTAGGAATCTTTTTTGCAACATTGTAGACCCTTTAGTCATAAACCACCCCACAAAGATGCCATATTTTACTTTCCTTTTAACCACATTGAACATCTTACCAATTCAGCTTGCAAACATGTAATGTTTTGTTGACATTCCAAATATATATATTGTTAATGAGACCCCTTTTTTCACATTACTTCCCTACATGTTTACTTAATTTTAGCATCCTCTCAACAACTAAAACATCCATCATGCATACTTACTAGAAGGCCCATGTGAAAAAAAGAAGCCCAATTGCCCCTTTCATCGGCCTGTTTTTCCAACATTTTTCATGTGAAAAAAAGAGGCCCTAAAACCCCTTTCATCGAAGAAAGGAGTATTCGGCCCTCTTTTTTTCACATGGGCCATATAAAAAGAAAGGCCCAAAGACCCATTTCGTCAATGAAAGGGGTTTTTGAGATGCTTTTTTTCAAATGAAAGCAGCCCAAAACCCACTTTCGTTGAAGAAAGGGGTCTTTGGGTGGAAAAGAAAGAGGCCTGAAGACACCTTTCTTCGACAAATCGACGAAAGGGGTTTTAGGTGGTTTTATTCTAAGAAGAGCAGCCCAAAATTCCCTTTCTTTGAAGAAAAAGGTTTTTGGACTGCTTTCATGTGAAAAAGAGCAGCCCAAAAATCCCTTTCGTTGAAGAAAGGGGTTTTTGGGCTGCTTTTATGTAAAAAAGGGCAGCGTAAAAACCCCTTTCCTTTGAAGAAAGGGGTCTCTAGTCCTCTTTTTTCTACATGGCCCATCGACCCATTTCTTTATTGAAAGAGATTTTTGGTTTTCTTCCATGTCAAAAAAAGCAGCCTAAAAACCCCTTTCGTCGAAGAAAGGGTTCTTTGGGCCTCTTTTTTTAGATGGCTAATGTGAAAAAACAAGGCCCAAAGACCCCTTTCTTCGACGAAAGGTGTATTTGGGCCTCTTTTTTTCACATGCCCATTAAAGAAAAAGAGGCCCAAAGACCCCTTTCTTCGACGAAAGGGGTTTTTAGGCTGCTTTTTTTGACATGGAAGAAACCCAAAAATCTCTTTCAATAAAGAAATGGGTCGATGGGCCATGTAGAAAAAAGAGGACTAGAGACCCCTTTCTTCAAAGGAATTGGGTTTTTGGGCTGCTTTCATGTGGAAAAGAGCAGCGCCAAAACCCATTTCGTCAAAGAAAGGGGTCTCTCGGCCTTTTGTAAAAATTGGCCCATAGATCTTCTTCGATGAAAGGGATTTTTGGGCTGCTTTCATCTGAAGAAAGACATCCCAAAAACCCCTTTCTATAAAGAAAGGAGTCTTTTTATAGAAAGGGGTCTTTGGGCCTCTTTTCTTTAATTGCCCAATATGGGCAATGTAAACAAAAGAGGCCCAAAAACCCCTTCATTCACAAAAGGAGTCCCTATGCATGGCTTCATTTCATGAACTCTGAGGCAAAAAAATACAGTCTTGATTCAATTTGCTCGGATGCTCGGATGGTATTTACTCACAAAATAGAAAGTCCCGCTTGAAGCTTTCTATTCGGTCTAACCATAGTTGATTATTTTATTCTGTCTAACCATTTGATTCAAGTGCAAATATTAAGGGTGCTTCAAGCTTTTGAAACACGATGATAATTTTTTTGCAATTCATTTAGAATCATGATCGTTGACAATATATTCGAGCAATCCATAAAGCTTAAAGTATTCCTCCACATGTGTATGCTCAAGGTTTTGTTGTGTGGACCCTATTGCCAATTGGGATAAATCATTCTATCTTGGTTAGTTTATCCATGACTACCCAAATTGCATGATGATCCTTCCTAGTCCGCGATTACATTACAAATTTTTAGAAATACTTTGCCATTTTTTATTTGGAGTTATCTATTGGAAGACAAGTCGAACAACTTCCAAACAATCTGTCCGACAAGCATCTTCAGCTTAGCTCTATCCTTTGCTTTGGGCGCCAGCAAATCCAACAACATCAAGCTTCCCTATCATCTGACACACGTGCATAGTCCTAAGTCGGGCTATCTATGTGATCCCCTTTTCGATGGAAGTTGAAATTGTCCTAGCAGTTACAACTATTTCTAAGCATCCTAGTTCTGTGCACTTTCCAATTCAACTGAATTGAAGTTGAAAGCACACTAGCAATTGGAGACTATCATTCTATTTTGTGCACTGAAGCAGTCCGCTCACATCTAGAATTCAGGGCCTAAGGCATCGTCACTAGCGGAGGAAAGCGACTTAAGAGGTGGTAGTTCTTTTGCATTTGTCTTGTATAGTAGAGCAAATAATGTTCTTGACATTCGATTGTAACTCCATGTTGTGGGTTACATAATCTCGTTTATTGTGGAAAAGCTCACTATCTAGAGCCTCTTTCTAAAAAATCCCGTCAAAATCATCTGTGCCTTTTCACAAATTCTACGTCGACCTCTTCCATCAATGAAGGTTTGGATCTACCTAGGACCTGCTTGTATTGCAAGTAATGAGGTTGCACACTGCCTTGGGCTTTTGGGAAGCTAGGTGTGGAATTCAAGTTGCTTGCTATAATGATAAATTTTGCAGTGGGGAAAAACTATCCTTGCAAATACAAACATGGAGAATAGGCGGCTTGGGACAGCCTGACCACTGCCAAGCCTTCCGGTTCGCATTGGAGCAATAGGTCAAGATTTGATTTTACGCAAAGACAAGGTAACATCTCTCCTTTGCAGGTGAGAGATGGCTCATCGCTAATTGCAAATGGAGGAAAACTATTGAGCTTTTGGTAGCCATAGATATCTCCTATTTGTCTGCAAAGGAAGGCTCTGAGGATTGTCCCTTGCATACCTAGGAGCCTCTTTGCTGCAGTACTTGAGCAACCTCCAAATGCTTTCAGCTCTATTGGTGGGAGGAATTAAGCTAATCCCTTGGTGACCTCGATAGTGATCTCATGTCATGCTTCCTAGGGCAATTGCTACAAATTCTTGTCAATGTGATTCAATAGATTGTGGTGATGGAGACTTGTGCTGTAGGTCCTCAAATAGGTACTAGGGTTTGGAGGGGACAGGCCAAGAGTCTGACCTAGGTCTACATCAACCCGAGGACTCCGTAGCTCAATCCCGCCCGCTGTTGGTATTCTTCTTTCTCCTACCACCCTTTGGAACATAGTATCTTCCATGGGGGCTTCTTCCTGGAATGTCGCTCGGTAGGTGATCGATTGGCTCCGAGTCTTTGAAAGAATGATCTTCATGCAGCTTTGGCAGGCTCCACTACACGTATTACAGAGTTTTCCCCTTGGGAAAGGATGCTATCACATTCAATTCAACAAACCAAAGCATTTAGAGGAGGTTCTTACAGAGAGCCCTATTGACCAGTGCACGGCTTTTTCGCGAAGGGACAAGAGTTCTCAGCTTTGGGGGTGGGATTTGTGGCCAACATATCCTTTCCTGGCCTCTTATTGCACATCCATGAGATAGGGCAGAGCTTTGATCATGTGGTTGAGAGGGAGCATTTGAAGTCTGGTGTCTCCATGTAGGCTTATGAAATTAACAGCATCCATGTGGTACTATGGTTACATAACACATCTTCATAGATATGAATTGCCACTCTCTCTTGCTTGCAACCTCCTTTTTAAATTCACTTTCAACCTCCCTCCACAATAGGGTCCCCTCTCCATAGCCTTGCATAGAAATACAATGAAATCCCTTTCTCATGCATATATATTGGAAACAACTTTTCAGGCTTGCAACCTCGGATCACAGCCCTCTTACATGGGCATATGGAATCAGCCTACATAACAGTATCCGTGGACACTCATATGAGTTATTCCTAAGGGCAACAAAGACAGACATGAGATTTCACAGGTGGAGCCCATTACCTTGCTTGGATCTACTTTACAAGATCCTAGCTAAGGCCATCTAGACATTAGTCAACCCACCTATATAGGGCTTTGTGCGGGACCGGAGCATTTTAGATAACATCTTTACATTTTGGAAGGCCACAACATTGGCACGGTTCTACCAGGAGGATTTATTGGTCTTGCTTCTAGACTTTGAGAAGGCTTATGATAGGGTGGACTTGAGAGGACTTTGGACAAGATGGGCTTCTAGAGACAGTGGATAGTAGGGGTTTCAAGACTCTATTCCTCGGCGTATAGTCAAGTTTTTAGTCAAGGCAGTAAAGCCAACATGGATGTTCCTTGGCCCCCCTACTTTTTCGTGTTTATTGGAGCGGCTATAAGCAATTTTATGAGGGACAAAGGCAGAGGTATACATGGCATCAGGATGCCGATTGCAGCTTTGGAGGAGCTTCTCCAGAGAAAGTTTGCAGATGCTATGGCAAGGTATCTTGATGGAGGGGTAGACAATTTCAAGACATTTGTTTCATCCATGGAGATGTTTTGCCTCACTTCGGAAGCTCTTATCAACTAGCACAAGTCCTATGAGATTTGGGTTAGTGATGCACCACACCCAGAATGGGGACAGCACGAAGAAGACACTCGGGTGCCTAGTGGGACTGTAGTGCAATACCTGGGATGTCACTTAGGGGTGGACATCGCGTCAAAGTAGTAGTTGGCACCACTACTTCTGGGCTTGGTAGGTAGAGTAGTGGTTGCCAACTAGGTTTTGCTTGCTACAATGTAGTACATAACCTCTAGCTGGGCCTTTTCTAGATCATGTATCAGCCAGGTGAAGCAACTCATGAGGAACTTCATTTGGTCGGGAGGGGATGGCTGCCTAGCTAGGGCAAAAAGGTGGCTTGGGAGGTCATGATTCAGCCATAGTCTAGAGGAGGACTAGGCATTGTGGACCTAGAGTACCAGAGCAGATTGTTGCTCGCGAAGTTCATTTTCAAAGGCATGCCTTGGTGGTGAGAGCCGTGGAAGGAGCTACTCCTTCACAGACTTCATGAGATCCGCCCAGAGTTGGGAGGCCCTTGGGAGCACAATACTTGGTGGATTTTGGCTAGGATGAGGGCTACTCGCTTGGGTAGGAGCTTAGAGGTGAGATTTGCAGCAACTATTCTCAAAGCATGGGATGCATGCGAGAGACACTTTTTCATGGGCATCCCATATCGTTTGAAGAGAGGAGGCAATAGTTCCTCTTTTTCAACGATTTTATCAGATCGATGACCAGGCACATCATTAGGCAGAGAGACCCAACCTTTTCTGGGACCTATGGCTAGCACAGAGGAGAATGGTTTTCTTTCACAGAGTTGCCCCCATTGGAGTTTAGGGATCCTAGACCACGCTAGAAAGAAAGAAAGAAAGAAAGAAAGTCTATTAACGTCCACGGGAGACCAAGAGTTCTATGGGACAACATGAAAGCCATCTAGTACATCAGCTTAGGGAGGGCACAGGGCAGCTCTCAAGGAGTGAAAAAGCAGCTCCATTTATTTAGAGAGTACCTATATTGTAGCCTACATAAAACATACACACATATATGGCCTTACATCAGTTTAAGACTGAGAGTCTTTTGGTTTTGATTTAAACTCTCTAATGAGTGCTATCCCGTCCCGGTAGACTGCCCATTTACCATCCTTCCTGGCAGCCCGAACCTTTGCTAATTCCTTTGCCTTATCCTTCAGTTGAGCCTTGGTGAGTTCCTCGGCTATCCATATCTTCATCCCTTTCAGCTTGTGAGATTGTCGTAGAACTTTTATATGTATGTCTCGTGAGTTGAACGTAATGATAGCATGGCCATTACGTTGACCGATATGAACTACTCGAGCTTCACTGTCATCATCTGGGTTGTCAGGATTGTCATCGGCATCTGCTGTCCAGTCAACAGTAGGCATGGCTGTTTGGACATGTGCTAAGGTATCACTAAAAGATTCATCTTCTTTATACCATCCATCTGGAAGCCCCCCAATTATGATTTTCAAAGCATTATCCTTTCTAGCTGCATGTTCTTTAATCTCTTCTTGAATATCAGCTTTGTTGACCTTTGCATCAAACTCCACAGTCACTTCTTGCTTGGCTGTCTACATTTTAGTATGAACTAGATTCTTGACTGCAGAGACTAGTTGGAGGGTAGGGGGGGAAGCATTGCATGACTTTATAACCTCGTCAATGACTTCCTTCTTACCAGGTCCTTCCAAGACTTGAATTCTAGCCATGGCATCCGTTAGCTGCATCCTGAGCTCTCTCACTTGATCTTGTAGGAAGTAAATTTGTTCATGATATCCAAGAATTGGTCGGTCAAAAAGACCACCTCGTTCATATATATGTGCATACGGGGAAGGCGTCCTGGCTGCCACTGTGGAGTATCTGCCTTTGTTACTGGAGGCTGTTGGAGTGAAAGGGGTTTTTGAAGAGGAGAAAGGTAGGCTGGGCCATGTTTTGCTGGCCATATCTCCTGTTACCCCCTGGTTGAGGTAACCCCCTAGTTGGGCTGGGGGTTCAGCCCAGCTAGGGGTACCTCATTCTGAGTAGCCACATGTTGCACAGGCTCATTCGGGGCTTGGTTATTTTACAAGACATGAGACCTTGCTTTGGGTGGTGCGAACCTCAAGTCAATCTTCATTCACATTTATGTTGTGGGACAGTGGAAGGATGCACAGATAGGAGGTTATAGTGGAGGATTTTGGAGGATCTACGCCTAAAAGAGTCAGGATAACAGCTCAGTCTCAGAGGAAGTGGTATGCCGATCCAGGTCCATGCACAACAAAGGAGGAGGCTTGGAGGTTTTGCGTATGGGGGAGGAAACCCTTGCAAAGGCGTCAATGGGACCCAAGAGAGTGGTTTTGGAGAGACCCTTATATTCCTTTTTTTGCCTATTCAGAGAGATTGGGTAGGAAGATTTAGATGGGGAGGATCGGTGGCATGTCGGCTGTAGTGCATTGGCACGGATAGAGACTCTTTCAGAGGTTTCACAGCCAAAGGAATTGAGAGATCTTCCTAGGCCTATAATTGTCCCAAAGCTTGTGCGAGTGGACATGTGGCTTGGGTTTGGTCATCTTCTAGTCACATGCTCGTGATGTGGTTTTCTAGAGGAGTCTCAAAGGCAATGCATTTGGGATTGCCCGTTGGCACAAGAAGTTTGGAGGAGAGTTGTGAGGATTGTATTTGTTGGGATTTAGGATGAGATGATGGTGGACAGTGGTGGCTTGGGTTACAGTCAAAGGACTTGCTTGTGGGTACCAGGACATTCAGGGGAGTTTGTCCCTCAAATTTAGTAGGGAAGGGGTTGTCCTTCCTCTATACTCTGAACTTCACAGAGATGGTGTGGACAGCTGGACACTATCATAGATGGGTGCTGATAGTGACCATCATTGCACGGTACGTATATTCAGAGGGTGTGAGGGCAGGCGATAGAGCAATAGACCACATCAGCTTCGGAGGTATTGGCGAGCATGTGGCTAGAGATCATTCATACTCTCAGAGGTAGATGGGATAGACTCTAGAGAGATTCAATCGTGCTAGGCACAGGATGGAGGCGTTATTGAGTATATGGGAACTAGGCCCTATCCTTCATTTCATGAGTGATGGTATAATATGGTATTATAAACCACTAGAGTGGCTCTTTGTTTAGCCCTTTGTATGAGGTGATCCCCCATAGAGCAGCCAGCTAGGGGGATATCCTTGTTTTTTTTCTATTGTACTCTTCATTGGGAGTTCTATTTTCCTTGGTGTCTGTGTCACTAAGGATTTTTTTAATAGAATGTAAATATCTATTGGAAGTAACTTGCCTTCACCTAGATGATTGTCTTATTATGCCAACATCTCTTGCCTTCACCTAGACGATTTGCTGATTAAGCTAGCATCTCTTACACTTGACCACGTGATCTAGGATTTCATCTTTGGCCAATAAAAGTTATTCTTTGACTAAATACGATGTATGCCTAAATATTTAGAACTCACAGCATCATGACATTCATAGAGAATATGGCGCTGAATGTGACTAGTCTAAGGTACACAAATGTTGGCACTTTTAAACAATAATCTAGAGGACCCAATTGCTGCTCTATCTACTCTCTTCACTATGAGTTTGGATGGTCGGCACTCCTAAAGTCCTAAATGGATATCTAGTTTGCATCTCTTGCTATATCTTACCAAAATAATGATCAGTTTGGCTAAGAGCAAGGAGTTCTTGCTCTTCAGTGTGAAACCTAGGCTTTGTATTTGAATCCTTTTGCCTTTCATAACCACTAGGTTACCATCCTAGATTAGTGTCACGAAGTTATAAATACCCCAAGTAAAATACAGAGTTGACCTTTTATTTGAAACAGTTCCTTATTTATAATTATGGTCAAAGAGTTGGTCTAAGCATTGACTTTGGTCAAGAAGGCCTGACTTCAATCAGGGAGACTTGGTTTAGGCCAAGAGGTTGACTTTAGTCAACCAAGGTATTCCAACCTTAGTTGGAGAGACTTGGTTATGATTAAGGTGCCTTTGGTCAAATCCCCCTAATTATAGTCAAAGACGGTTGACCATGGTCAACCAGAGAAATTAATGTATGTGCGTTCGTTTGGTGGGGATGCCCACAGAGACTAGGATTAGTCGAGAGTTTACTTTTGCAAGCATAAGCTAACCATTAATGGGTTCCATGGTGGTGTACTTCATTAAATTATTGTAGGTACCAAGAGGGGTTAAAACCCCCACTTTTAGGAGCCAAGGGAGAACCCCACCAAGGAGATTGACCATGGGTTGTTAGAAGGCCCCAGAGAGACCCTACCATGGCATGAGTTTAGATAACAGATGGGCAGTTGGCAGTTGGCACTCGCCAAGCATGGAGAGTTCATCTCCTTTGTACTTTGATCTGCTCACATTTTATATAAGGAGCCTTTGGCTAAGAACTCTGTATGCTGATTGTCATTGTGAAATAAAAATCCTACAAGGGGTCCAGCGCATGTTGGTTATGGACCCTTGTGTTGTGTAGAGAGAGAAGAGAGAGTGAGAGAGGAATAGAGAGATGCATTTCGATTCTATTAGCCAGATGCCTACTACATGAAGTCATTGTGGAGATTGTTGTATTTCTCTATGGATTGCATGTGGAGATTGTTGTACTGGTATCAGAGCAAGGATTTGCCTCCTCCCCAGGCAGTGACAGTCTAGGAATACACAAGTTGAAATTGTTATTTGCTTGTGGAAGACGTAAGCATGGCGAACCTGGGGTGAAAAGGGGGGGAGCTGTAGGGGATTCGGAATAGAATCAAGTTACGATTCCTCTCTTAGAGGTCCGCATACACGAGATACATGAGCTCACATGATATCTCCTAACTATTCCGATAGTTCGATGCTTGAATTAGAGACCCGACGGAAGCATCATCTAGGTCTGTAAAATTTTTTTTCCAAGAAAATTACTTCATTAAATATGAATGAAAACCACGAGAGCAAGCTCAAATGCGGGAGTACATCATGCAATGCATGAGGAATAAATAGCTCAAAATGAGCTAATAAAGAACCAAGGCGGAGGCTGAAAATGCCATCTCAACCCTGAGGGAGGCTCAAAGAAGAAAGGAGATCCTCTCCAAACTCTGAAAAAAGTAACTTTCCTGGCAGTGGCTGCTCTGGAGAATCCCTGCATGCTCACCCATATGGCCATCAGAGTGTGTACTGTGTCGCTGGCCATAGCCTGGGAAGGGTGAACCTGGATACCCTCCATCGCCTCTGTACACCTGGCTCTCCAAATATGCCAAGCTGCAATTCTAGCCAAAATCTCCCAAGACGTGTCTATTGAGGCATGAGCAGCTCTAAAAGGAGTGAAGGGAACATCCTGGAGGGAACAAGACTCCATTGAGTGTCGCCGTACAATGAGAGCTGGATCCGGATCATGTCCCTTGAAAACACTTCAGGGCCAGTAAGAGATAACCAAGCCACTAAACCCCAGGTCATATAGAAAGGTGCTGTATGAAAGATGCTGAAAATCCTAGCAACACCTTTCCAGATCGTCCTCTCCTGTCGGCACTCCCAAAGGCAATGCTGTACTGACTCAATTGCCATGTGACAACGAGGGCAAGTAGGGTCAGCCCCGAACCTGGATCTCTGCAAGTTCACTGCAATCCCTCCGTGAATAGAAAGACAAAAGAAAAGAGTGATCTTTCTATTCCTGAGGGATTTCCAGAGCCTACGCCAAAAGTTATTCTGCACAACTGCGGAAATTTGAAAACTATCCCAATGTGGCGCTTTGGAAGGCCTCCAACCTCCACTACTAAGCTGAAACCTCCGTGCATTTCTAACTGTGTAGCGAAAGAAGGGGGAGCTCTTCTTTCGGTGCCCCTTATGAATCCATTCCCACTCCCCCCATTGCCACTTCTTGCACTACTGGGCCGTCCCAACACGCCGGTGAGTCTAATCGCGAAGGTGGTATACACTCCAACACAAAAGGGCTTGTGGTTGCAAGCGATGGATGGTGTGTGGTATGAGTGATTGATCGATGCTCCCTCCATCTGCCTTGCCTTATGTCCTAGCTTGTAACCCAGCCGTTTGACAGGCGTGTTGGAAGAATTTCTTGTGCGATTAATCCTTCAACGGTAAATTTCTTACGTAAACAGCTACAAGGTGTATGGTTGCTGCGACATCCCACTTTGGAGTTCACATTATCGCATCCCCTTCCTTGTGGCTTAGATTACCTGAGCCGCCTTACCAGCAAATAATGTGAGGAATTTGGTGCTATTGCCTCTCCCTCTCCAAACTACAGACCCAGAGAGACCTAGAAGCGTGCAATTTTCCACGCCGACATACGGTCCTCTCACGGTGGGTGAAGCATGAAGGATACTTTGAGTTGCTTGCAATGTGCAATTGCACAAAATTTTCTACGCCAGATATTGGCTAGTGCCCTTTTACCAAAAGCTAACCTTTGAAAAAAAAAAGGGGGGGGGGGGGTCTGAGTGGATTATGGCCTAATATGGCAGCCCCAAAAATGCCAGGAGTGCCAGGTCTGAGTGCTTTAATGTGCTAGAAAGCTTTGGAAGTTATGCCCTGAGCAGAAAGTACACAAGGGAAAGCTGTGAGGGGATAATTGCAGACTTGCTACAGCTCTTGTAGAGGGATCTTCCAAGTTGAACATGAAGGACTGGGTGGATTGCTTTTTCAGACTTATCATTTTTCCTTTGCATGAGGGCTGTCAACATCTCAAGCCAAGAATTTTAGAGATGGCTTCTTTCCCAGATCGCGGCTCTTTATGGGGCGTAGGGACAGCAGAGCAGTGTCATACAGAGCTTGCTGAGGGAGCAGAATCCAGAGATGCAGATGGCTACAGAGCAAACTAGCAAAAGTAAGGAAGGACCTGCTGTTTTGCAAGTTGGAGAATCCCCGTGGTGAGCAAGAGCATGAAAAGACTCATTTTGAAGAAGGTAGGAAAGTGACAAGCAGGAAAAGATATCTAAGTTCAACCCTTTTCTTTCCTCCTATGATGCATCCAAGAAGCCTCGCCATGAGGGCTAGAAAAAGAGGAAAAGAGAGGACCATGAAGAGACTCTCATTCCGGGAAGAGGAGAATTAGGCATCATCACAGATCCCGAAGTTCTTCTTCCTGTTCTTCTGGTTCCACCTCTTCATGTTCTTATTCTGGTTCACCAGCACCCAAGTCCAGAAAGAAGAAGACATCCAAGCGAAAACATGCAGCAACTAAGATAGCAAAGCCTGGGGAATTCAAAGGTGGGAAGTCTTTAAAATTTGTCACCTTTAATGACCAGTATGGTCATACCGAGAATGCTATGCAGTCCATAAGACAATCTGATGGTGCTCTTGGTACAAAGAACTTTCATGAGTCTTCAAAATTGTGCATGGTTAGTTTGCATTTGACAGGCACAGCCATGCATGGAATAGTGCACAGACTATAGATGGCTCTCCTCCAAAGGATTGGAAGGGCTTATAAGTAGTTTATGCCTAAGCAATTCAGAGACCACGTCCTCCTTGGTTGGGAGAGCTTGCATGTGGATGCAAGGGATACAATGGAGGTCTACAAGCAGAAGTTTTGGGATGCCTATTTACTTTTAAAAAGATCTCTAAGAAAACCAAACTCAAGAAGTATAGGGTTGGTCTAGCTCCAAAGATACATGCTGTGGTAAACACCTAGCGTATAAAAGGCATATAGGATATAATGCACTCATCCTCTGTAGCCAGTCTCATGCACATGCATGACCTTGCCACCGTGCCATCTTTGCAGGAAGGGACTACTGAAAGAGAAACATGATTTTTCCAGGTCTGAAAAGAAAGTGTTCCATAAGGCTAAGAAAAAGGGATTTCAACCTCATAAGCTGAGGGGCACTCAAATGCCAAGAGCCTATAAGGGCAAGTCTTAGTTTACCCCTGAGCAGATTGCTATTTCCCTAAAAAAAGGGAAGTGTTTCCAATCTGGAAACAAGGGGAATGTGGCTGCCCAGTGCCCTGAGAGGCATTCATTGTCAAGGGAGTAGAAGAAACCACAAGGATCACCGAGGCCATTGGTAGGAGTCATCCCAAATGTATTGGGACGAGCCAAGAGAGAGCTATACCTCCCCTTGGGGAATGATCAAAGACCACCAGGCACTCATATTGTTTGACCCAGGGGCAACCGATAACTTTATATCAGAGGATCTAGCCCTTAGACTGGGTAGCAAAACTGAAGAGTTGGGTAGGGCCCTACAGCCGATCAAATGTTTCACGGGGATCCTATGCCTGTTACTCCCTTGATAGGGAAGCTTTGTGTACATTTATGAAGCTATGTAGATCGGCATCTAGAGCCCTACCCCTTCGTGTGCATGTACGAAGTTACGTAGATCCTGTGCTTGTTACACCCTTGATAGGGAAGCTTCGTGTGCATGTATGAAGTTATGTAGATCAAGAAGACTTCTTCATGTTGGCTCTCAAACATCATGACGTAGTTCTTGGGATGCCTTGGTTTCATCGTCGGGCAGTGAAGTTCTCTCTTCTTGAAAGAGTGTTAGACTTTGTAGATAGGGGTAAAGCGCAACAGATCGTTGCCAGGAATAGAGGGGAGACTATCCCTGTTGTATCTGATGGTTCTGTTAGTAAAGCAATGAAATCTGCAATTTCAGCCTACATGGTTTTCATGAAGGAAAAAGATTTGGAAGTACATGCCGAAATGAATTATGCTGATAAAGTTTCTCGTAAGTTTTAAAGATTGCTTTTTAGATGCCTTACGAGGAAAGCTACCCCCTGAGAGACTAGAGGGTCATCAGGTAGAGCTAATGCCTGGGAGTGAGCCATCCAAAGACCGCCTTACAGGGTCAGTGCTACTCAGAGAGAGGAGATTATGACTCAAGTCTAGGACTTGCTGTTTAAAGGTTAATTCGGCCTTGCCCCTCTCCTTTATGTTCTCCTATACTTTCAATGCAGAAGGAGGATGGTTCCTTCCGTTTGTGCGTTGATTATCACACACTACACAAAATGACCATAAAGAATAGAGTCCCCTATTCCACGCATAGATGATGTGTTGGATCAGATCTATGGAGCTTCAATTTCCAGCAGGATAGATTTAAAAAGCGGCTATCACCAAGTCCTCATACAACCACATGATGTGCACAAGACAATATTCCGCACTAGTTTTTGGTCTATATGAGTACTTGGTAATACCATTTGGATTGACAAATGCCCTTGCTACCTTTAACCGAATGATGGATCGTATCTTTTGTCCTTACAGGCATTTCATTGGTACCTTCTTCGATGACATCATACTCTTTTCAAAGTCAGAAGAAGAGCACATGGAACACCTTGCTATTGTCTTTCAAGAGTTGCATAATTATCTCATCTATCTTGTGACCTACTCCCCTTTGATGCGACAGTGCCCAAAGGCACTCGACTAACTATTCCGGAAATTAATTCCAAGCTCCCAAAGAGCAAGCAAGTCCACTGTCCTACTATGCCCAGTTGATTTGAGTGTGATGACCTAGCATGCGCCCCACCTGATTCCACAACTCCGGGTGATAGAGCAACGGCTAGCGCTCAAACATCTCAGAATGTCACACTAGTCTGGATGAAGCTAGGGGAAAGGTGTCACCACACCCATCAAGGAAATTCACTAGTGGGACTATTACCATTGGCCACCTAAGGGTGGATCAAGACACTCATGCACAAGTATTTTGTGTGCCATCCAATCTTGCCCGAAGAAAATTCCGCACCAACCTCCTAGGCTGTCCCATACACCCTCTATGGAGCCACTGAGTGGGTGCGGAAGGAGTCATCCCCTCATGAACCTACTCTTAGATTTTGAGAAGGCCTATTCAAGGTGGATTGGGTTTTCTTGTAGGGGACCATGAGGGGATTGGGCTTCTCAAAGCAGTGGGTACATAGATCTCAGCCCTATACATAAAGAGCTAGCTCTACATATGGTGGCTTGCAGCATTTGAGACTCCAAAGGAGTGCCACGAGACATTGAAGTAGGTTTTAGAGAGAACCGACATCCCATCAATTATTCAAAGACCAGAGGCAAGGCAAACATTGACCGTGGATGGGCATGAAATGTTTCAAGTTGAATGGCATCTAGATGTTGATATGAAGACCCTCAATTGCTTGTATGGTTGTGATACAAGTGCAGATGCAAAATGAACATGCGTGTATTGCACCCTCTCAGATGTGATTTCAGGTCACATAGGGGAGGCCTTATCTCTCTCTCCCTTCTCTCTCCTTGGGAGCTGCCTTGTTTCTCCCTAAATGATGTATTTGCTGTCCCATAGACCATTCTTGCATAGGGCTACCCTCTGGTCTTTTTTCTGTTTTTGTTCATGATTGAGGCAACAGGGTATTTTCTCAAATCATAAGAGGCAGGCCTTGTTGGCATGCACCTTCCGACCTCGTGAGCTCTTGGAGCTGGTAGATGATACGGCCCTTTATGTAGAGGGCACAACCGCCATCTTCGAGTGGATGAGGTATCTTTTAGAGATCTATTACTCGGCATCAGAGTCCAATATCAATTCCTCACTATGTTAGAGAAAGTGCTCACTTGGGGAGTCATCTTGGCATTGCATGGATACCTTGAGGCTAGACGGCACATTACTTGGGCTGCCAAGTGGGATGGATATCTCAACAGATCACAAACAGCTCTGGTGCTAGAGAAGCTCAGCCAGGTTGCCTTTAGCTGGCAGAACCATCATGGTGAACAAGGTTCTTTTGGCTAAATGTGGCACATAGCATTG
Source organism: Dipteris shenzhenensis (assembly GCF_047967505.1). Classification (NCBI taxonomy): domain Eukaryota; kingdom Viridiplantae; phylum Streptophyta; class Polypodiopsida; order Gleicheniales; family Dipteridaceae; genus Dipteris; species Dipteris shenzhenensis. The sequence goes on from NC_141622.1 coordinate 17,425,356, forward strand.
TGTTGGTCGAAAGTAAAGATATTGTCCAAAATATTCCTCTACAGGACAAAAAATATTCCTCTACAGGACAAAACATGTCAGCATGTCATGGATGATATCAAGGATGAAACATAACTTCTATTATAGGCTGCTGGCAGTAACTAGCTTAGGGAAATTGAGAAACTAGAGAGCAGGAATAGCAGAAGTAGAAATACAAGGAAAAGAAAAGGAAAAGTCACTCTTACTAGGAAGAGGGCATGGGACGTGACAGCTCCCACGAGGTTAGCTAGCTTGATGCTAGATTAAGTCCCTCTTGCATGTGCAGCCAGTAAGGCTGATGCTTGAAAGTACCAATAATCATAGAATGGAATTTGAAGTGGTCCAGCACACAATTGTACATGGGATAATGCAACAAGGGTACCACATGGCAAGCCCTCATGCAAGCCTAATGACACTACTACGTGTACAAGGAAAATACTAGAGTGTTTACAATTAGTGGGACCCTTTTGTAGACTACCAACGTCCATTACTTAGCTGCCTGCTAAAGTAGAACTCACTACTGTTACAATCCCCTCCTACTTACGAAAATTTTGTCCTAAAAAATGGACACAAATGATACAACTGAATGGAAGAAAGTATGTATAGACATTGCAAACAGATGTGGGCAGAAAGGGCTCCAATTCAGCTCAACAGATAGGGAAACTCTTGCAGAATGCTCTCAGGCTGCCATGAAGAATCATCCTCTGGTAACCCCTTCCATTTAATGTAGTATTCTGTCAAAACTTTATTTTTGATGATTTTGTCTCTGTAACCCAATATCTTTTCTTGTATGTACTCTATCTGTTCCAATTCATCCATGGGAGGCGATCCTGCAATAACTGGAATATTTGCTCCCACGTGCTTTTTGAGCAAGGACACATGGAATACATAATGGATCTTGGTGGAGATAGGCGGTAGGCTAAGTCACCGACTCCCTTGAGAATTTTGAAAGGACCGTAGAATTTGTGAGCTAGTTTGGTGTTGGCATACCCTTCAATGAGGCATACCTATGCTTGTGCAACCTGAGATACACCCAATCTCCTTCCTCAAAACACCCAATCTCCTTCTTGAAACTCCACATCCCTTATGTAAATTATCCTTGGCCATTCTCTTTACTTTAATCTCTCTCTGTGAAGATGTCGAGCAAAGACCCTTCAGTTGATGTATTTGTATATCTTGTTATATGTACAATTGAGGATGTCAGCAACTTGCCTTTCAAAGCTACAAAGGGCTTACATGAACTCTAATGTGAGGCTTTCTTTGCTCTTTGCTACACTGAGACTACCATAGGACACATTTCCCTTCTTTGAAATCATGGAACTGTCTTCGTGTGTCATAACTTCTTGGTTTGCTTTCTTGTTCCCAACAGCAGCGACAAATGTGTGTGAAGTTTCATAGTTATCTGAAAGATACTAGGGAAGGATAAGGATAGAGATTACTAGTTATTTGAAAGGTACTAGAGGTGGATAAGAATAGAGATAACTTGTGTTTCCTATACATCAAACTATTATGAATTCATGTCAGGAATCAATGAGTGCCGTATTCCATTGGTGATAATGACGTCTGATGATACACACCTGAAAACATTGGAACTGTTGAGAGCAAATAACAACTTTGGAATGCATAGTGATCAGATCCACCTTCTGAAGCAGGTTTGATATCCTTTCCAGAAGTGTTGGTTTTTGGGGTGCTTGCTTTATTGACATGCTGAGATGGCGAGGTGAATTGTGTTGACTGCTCCAAGTTTACTTGAACAATAACCTTCATCAACTTGGATTTTTTTAAAAGCTCGGTGCTCGGTGGATGCAATATATAAATGTTTTCTTGTTTCAAGGCTGAAGCATGAATAATGGAAATACAGGATAATAAAGATAACGTTACCTCCTATAGCCAACAAAAAAGAGCTTGATGTATTCTTCTGTTTCAAAAGAAATTTTCATGTGCATGTGGCTCACATTTTACAATTCATATTCAAATGTTCTGGCCATACAACAGTTCTGAAATACGTTTTAATGCTCTATGTTGTCAAAAGAGTAACTGAAAACTGTTCAATTTTGAGAGGTATGACCTTTCCCAGTTTTCTTTTCTGATTTAGAGTCTTTTAAGCAAAGCTGCATAACCTAGGTCTTACCCCTTCCTACCAGCACTCTAGCGGCCCCTTCTTCCTATCCAGTGCCCTTTTGCCTACGTTTTCCTTTTTTTTGCATGTCAGGCTTATGCTCCCCATGGATATGATAAGGCTTTCATGGGTTGTAAATGAGTTTATATCAAGAATCTGACTTCAGTTCAATGAGGGAGTCTAGGGTTCCCGAGAGGATGGGTAATTATTTTTTACACAGTATCTATGGCACTATGTCATGTGTCACTGCAGGACTTAATGTAGTTCTAGGGTTTAGGGTTTCCTACAAACAGCCATTGTTTTTTTGTATTTGAAAGTTGTGTGCAATTGATTTAAGCTTCACAAGCTTTCTGCAACGCATCCGAGCAGCAATGCACAAAGTAGATGGATTAATGGCGAAGGTTGTCGCATCCTACATGTAGTTGGGAGGTCTTTTCTTTGGACCAATTTTCACGATGCGACAAGCGATGCAGGCCCGATCGAGCAAGGGGTATGCCACAATTTCTAGACTTGAGCGGCATTGCTTTCACTTTCATTTCCAGGATCCCCGGACTGCGTCTCTTCTCTTTTGACTCCTTGGTCTACCCAGTGGGAATGTATGGTAGTCGTGCCAATTCTCTTGTTGTCATGGATTGATCCATAGTAAGCCGTCAGTCCCACATCAGATCATTTCGGCTGAGTTTGGGTATCACCACTATAGCTTGACGCAACATTTTAGGTGATCACATATTCCCTATAGAGTCAGGGATTATGGCTCCTTGACCTCAGGACGGCGCATTTTACCATGGCTGGCCTTATCCTCATCCATGACATTAGCAGTTGAAGGTGATCAAAGGTGTTGGTAGGCTCATACACGTGATCAGAGGTGTTGGCAGGCTCATACATGTCGATGGTTTGAGAGCGTGGGACTCCATATGGACAGATTGCCCCCCTTTCACTATAACCTTGAGGCCCCATTTGTTCTATTGATTTGCCATGAGGGTAACTGGGTTATCTGGGAGGATCTCATGCAGCTACACATGTTTAGAACCTTGATAGCCTCTAGTGAGCTTCTTGTGAAGCTCATCGTCAACAGGGATCATTGCTTATGGATATCAGAGGAGTGCTTCATCAATCCACTTAACTATACACAAATCCACCTCCCCCACTCTTTGAGGATTTCGAAGGGGCAATTCCGTTTTTCCTCACACCGACTACACATTGAGACTAGATGGCGGGCTAAGGGCATACCTAGAGAGCACCGCATTAAAGTTTACCTGTGTTGGTCACACAAGAGATGATATGCTCACTTGATGCACGCTTTACCAACACAGAGTTCAAGACTGCTCTCTCCGCCATTCATAAGGGCAAATGCCCTGGTTCTGATGGTCTTACTCCTTTTTTTTGGGATATGATAGGTGATCATATTACTTCAGCCCTGTAGAGCGTTTGGGACTCGGGTGAGATGCCTGACTCACTGACCGAGGGACTCATACACCTTATTTTGAAAGGTGGCAACAGGAAATTTGTATCCCATTGGAGACCCATCACTCTTTTGGGCACTCTATACAAAATCCTTGCCAAGGCGATCAGTATCCGATTGCAGCCCCTTCTTCCAGACCTCATCCATGATACTCAGACATTTGGAAAGCCACATAGTGGGCTATGCAGAGAGGGCAGAGGCTGGCAGTTCTACTTCTGGACTTTGAGAAAGCGTATGACAGAGTAGATTGGGGTTTTCTTGAGGGCACTCTTCTACGATTTGGATTTTCAGATGCATGGATTAGAGGGGTGGCCTCCCTTTACAGATCAGCCCACAACCAGGTTTTGATTGGAGGGGTAAGGGGTGACAGGTTTCAGATTTTCAGATCAGTTCGTCAGGGATGCCCTTCAGCCCCCTTCCTCTTTCTTTTTGTGGCAGAAGCTATGAGTATCTTCCTTAGATCTCAGGCTGAGCTTTATGGGTTGAGATTGCCCTTGAGACAGGATCAGGAGCTTCTTGACTGTGAGTTGGTTGATGACATTGCTATTTTTATTGAGGCCTCTTCTCAATCACTTGATTCTTTCCGGACAGCTTTGGATATTTTTTGCTCAGCTGCAGGGGCACACATTAACTGGCATAAATCCTTTGGCTTTTGGATCAGTGATGAGGACACTCCAGGATGGTTAGTTGACATTGGCTTTTCCTGGATTCAGAGGGGTGTTCATGTCAGATATTTGGGATGCCAGGTAGGATTAGGAATCTCTCCAGCACAGCAGTTTGCCCCAGTACCAGAAAGTAAAAGAAAAAAGCTCATTTTTTGGAGCTCAGTCAAACTCAACCTTGCCCCTAGAGTTGTGGTAGTGAACCAGGTTCTCTTGGCCACCGCTTAATTTGTGTGTTCTTGCTCGTGTCGGTCTAGGGATTGCATCACTCAGCTAATTAGACCAGTCAGGAATTTTGTCATGGCAAATGTTGCAGCGAGGCCTAGGAGACCATTATTCTCCTTACATGGGAAGGGGGCCTTAATATCATTGACTCGGACTTGCAGTGCAGGGCATTGCTTTGTAAGGTGGTGGTGAGGGGACTCATGCTTGGGCAGGAACCTTGGAAGGATTTCGTTTTTGGACGCATTCAGGCTTGCACACCTACCTTGGGAGATGATTGGGTGGACAGCCCTCGCTGGTTTTTTACTTCCGCCTCTCTCAGGTCTCCTACCTCTCCACTCATGACTGCATCCTAAAAGCTTGGGGGAGCTTCATGAACACTCTTCGAAGGGTTCCGCCCTCTACCCTTGAAGAGATTGATAGGTAGCCGATCACTTGGAACAATAGTATACTTGATGAGCATGGTAGACCACTGGGCACTTCCCATTATATGCAGTGGTCTATATGGGAGAGAGGCCCCGCCTACACAGTAGGCACTTGGAAGGCTTTTATCAGGCTACCTGAGGATCAGAGGCTACAGTCCGTGAGTCACTCTAGAGGGGTAGCACGCAGGATTCAGCAGATAGATGCAACCATCCCGGTGGAATGGACAGTTGAGATGCCTATTACTTCCACCACTTGGATGGGAGCTTTTTCGAGGACAGCAATTCCTCTATAGGTGATCGCTCTTCAAGATCTCGGGAAATATGCTCTAGTCTTTGACGTTGGGGATGGACTCTCTAGATCCACGGATGATATTCTTCTAGAGGTTGCCTTTCAGCCTATCAGGATTGCTGGTTTTGTGGACCATGTAGTGGGCTTGCAGTGGTACTTAGACCCCGACCCTCTGCTCTTGGCCCTGGGATCCTGGAGGTTGTGGTTATATGGAGGTGCACCTATCAGGTGCTTGCAGTGGGACCCAGAAGAGTGGGAGTGGATAGATCATGGGCATCGAGAGAGGGGGATTCCCTTCCTTTGTTCCACGGTTGGTAATGCCAAGAGATTTCAGTTGAGCAGTAGAGGTTGGATTCCCTCTAGAGCCCCCCATTGGGATAGCTTCTTCATCACCGCAGATTTGCGTAGGAATTTCTAGAGGAGGCCTTGGAAATCCCTCAGAAATAGAAAGATCACTTTTTCTTTTGGCTTTCTATTCATGGAGGGATTGCAGTGAACCTGTGGAGATCACGATTTGGGGCTGATCCTACTTGTCCTCGCTGTCATTCTGCAGAGGAGTCAGTGCGACATTGCCTTTGGGACTGCAATCAAGCGAGAATTGTTTGGAAAGGAGTTACTCGGATACTCATCATTTTTCATACTTCCCCTTTCTTTGGGGCTCGGTCGCATGGTTATCCCTTACTGGGCCCCATGTGTTTTATGAGGGTGAGCCTTCTTCTTGGGCACTCTCGATCCGCCGGCAGGAGATAGAGCCCTGCTCTCTTCAGGATGTACCACATATTCCTTTCAGAGCTTCACATGTTTCAGTGGACACCTCTTGGGAGATTTTGGCTAGCATTTCCTCTTGGCACATTTGGAGAGCCAGATGCACAGAGGCCTTGGATGACACCCAGATACACCCATCACAGGTGTTCACGGGTATTTGGAGTGACACGGTTCACACTTTGATAGCCATATGGGCTAGCATGCAGGGCCCTTCACGGGCAGCCTCTTCTAGGAGGACTGTATTTCTTCGAGTTTGGAGGGGTTCTCCCTTTTTCTCGGAGGTTGCTACCGGATTGAGATGGCACTATCAGCCCCAATCCTTTCTTTTTGGCTCTTGAGCTTTTCATGCATTGCATGGTATTTCCCGTATGGAGCTTGCTGTAACGGTTTTCTTTAATACTTAATAGAAGTCTCTTTTTTGCCAAAAAAAAAAAAAAAGCTCAAACTGATGACTTAATAATTCACAAGTCAATAGAAATGCTTTCTTCTCAACTCTTTATCATGGATCATCCATAGTTTCTTCACCTCTTCTCCATTTGAACCTCAAATCTTCATTATTGGTGATCATGAATTCCTACACTGGTCCCATTGTTTGAAAGCCATCCACATGCAATTCTTGGGAACTTGAGTACAAAATCCAGAAGGCCCTATCATTGAGTTTGAAATGTTGGAGTTTGGGAATGAGGGATATTTTGTAAGTATGAGATGACAAGGCATGGGACCCAATCTTTCAAACTCAAATGTGTACTCTCCTTTTCCCCCAAACTCTTGAAATTAAATCAAACATCTATTTGGACTCAAAACTAGGTAAATAGGAAGATCAAAGGGCATGGTACCAACTGGACTTCTAGAGTTCTACATTTTTCACTAAATGTAACTATCATGGCCAAAAAATTATCACTCCCTAAGGAAGACAGTCCTCTTTGTAGATGATGCCCGGGAAGACCCTTGCATGCTCCCCCAAATGGCCACCAAGGTGTGTTCAGTATCCGTCCAATTATTTGGGAGGGTGGATTTGGTAGCATCTAAGGCCTTTGTGCATTTGGATCTCCATATATGCCATGCTGACATGCTCACAAGCATCTCCTATGAAGTATCAACAAAAATCTGTGCATGTATGTAACATCAATCCATTCCCACTCCCCGGGGTTCCACTGCAAATACTTTATGGGGACGACTCCATAGAGCCAAAGCCTCCATGAACCCAAGGGAATGTGCATTGTTTCTAAGTTAGGGTCTCTTGAAGCCAAAAGGCTATGCAGTACATGACCTACAACCTGACAGGCTGAAATGGAATATGCATAAGTATTCTCATCTATAGACGTGGACAACTTGCCCCCAGAATGAACATCAAAGATTGAGCCATCCATGTCTGATCATCGTTATCCCATGACCTGAAGCGGGATCCCTATTCTTGTAAAGGTCTCTAGCCAAGTAGAATGAGAGCAAGGCCTGTCACTTGCATGAACCCATTCTGCTGAATTCTCCTCTGAGGTGACTCAATAATTGGAGTTTACGATCATGTAGAAGGGTTTTGAAAACCATCCATGAACCTACAAAGGAAGCGAAACCTCTCTCCCCCTCCCTTCTAGACCACTACATATAATGAGAGCTACCAAGTGGTCTATCATGATCATCGAGTGTGTAGTCATTCCACATGACAAGCTGCCTATCAATCTCTTCTCGAAAAGAAGCTTTCAGGATAGCAGTTATAAAAGGGGAGGAGGGAATTATGAGACGGGCTGAGGTGAAGATCCACCAGGTACTATCCATCCAATCTCCACCTATGGAAGGAGAAAATGATTGTATGCTTTGGATGACAAAATCCTTCCATGGTCTGTGTAAGTCTCTAACCACCACCTAGCATAATAAGGCTTTGCTCTGCAAGTCTGGATCTATTATTTAGAGGCCTTTGTGCGTGGGAAGGTTCAAAGTCTCCTAAGCCACCCTGGCTTTAGTGCCTTCCAAACCATGTAGTCCAATTTCTTATGGGCCGTTGAAGTTGAGTGATACAATCCCTAGACTGGCACCAACAAGAGGAAACAAACCATGCCATGGCCAGCAGAACCTCGTTGAAGACCACCACCCTCGAAGCAAGATCAAGTTTGGATGGCTTCAAAAGAGAAGGTTCCTCCTGATATTGTTCAACACGGGCAGATTGTTGCGAAGGAGAGATGCCCGCACTGACCTGGCAGTCCAAGTATCTAATAGAAACACCCCTCTGGATCCGCGTAAAACCAAGATTAGCCCCCCAGACTAGAGTGCCCTCATCACTAATCCAAAAGCCATTGGATTTGTTCCAATCGCTGTGTGCACCTGCTGCATTGCTGTTTTACATATTCAATTTTGGGATCTTTAGAGGGTGACACTACAAGAATGCAATAAGAGTACCTTATAATGCAATAAGAGTACATAGTGGTGAGCATACAAAGACACAAAGCAGGTCAGGCGAGCAGAATAGCCATGACCTAGTGGGGAGTTACAAGATGGGCAGCTAAGGTCAATGGTCTTAATGAGGGGCTTCTAGAAAAACCTGGACAGAATTAGTGCTGTGTGCACTTAGGGAGAGAGAGAGCCATTGGCAACGTAGAAGATCGGGCTCTAGTACAAGTAGTGTCATTGGGGGGGGTCAAGCCAACTCCCAAAGTTCCATCACCCTCCTCCCCTATGAGGTTAATTGCTTAAAGAGACTCACCTTCTTGAAAAACTTCCTTTCACAAAAGCAAAGAGGGAGAAGGGTGGAGAGGGAGCACAAGTGTTGGGAGAGGGACTAGGTAAGGGGTGAGGAGTGGAGAATAGAGAGGAGGAAAGCGAGGTCATCGAATATAAGGTGGGAGGAGAGATTTTTGCTTTTCTCGCAATAGAGATGTGAAAGAAAGCATCACGCGGGGTTTTGGGTTTAAGCCCCTAGCATCGCCATATAGCGATACTAGTCAGTTACTATAAAGCGACATATATATCCAAAAAGCGTCACTATATAGCGACTAAAAAAGGCAAAGTGCCGTCATCGGGATACCATTCCAAAAGGTAATGATTGAGCAAAGGGACCGGGTGGCCTTTCCATGTTCTTTTCACCCAAAAGGTGAGGTAAATAGCAGAATATATTGGGCGTCTCTCATACCATCGTGGCTCCACTTTTTAGATGATTGATACTTATGGCATGTACAGCACCATGGAGTAGGTACATAGAAGGAAGGCAGATAATCTGCAAGGAAAGATTAGAAGTTCTAGCAATCAACGCAACCCAAGCTAGGGTTTCTAAGATGATCTGTCCAAAGACTCGTGAGAATGTCCTTGTTGATGTGGTTAGGCTCAATTCAAAGGCACAGAAAGTTATGAGACTTGGCCTCAAAGAATTTGGTGTAGAGGAAGGTGATCATAGGGTGCTACTGTATCCCAAAAATAGATGGACTAAACGTAGGGATCCCTTCAGCTTGTAGCTCGTTTTCAGCTGAGACCTGGACTTAAGTGGGTCCACAGTTCCCTCTTTGGGGTATACATAAGGATGCCCACATGGTGCACAAGGGGGCATAAAGTGTTAGTGTCACCCCCTCAATAGGGCATCACTGTAGGAACTCGTGGCTTGATTTTTTTCACCGTTCTTTCCCATAGCACATGCCGGCTACTTGATGTGCATTGGGTGGCAATGTGCAGCTTTTAAACAGTTAGGCTAGCTGGTGGATCTGGGCAATGATGGACAAAAGGGATGACAAGGAGAACTTGCATAGAGTGGGCATCATATGTGAGGATGTGACACACTCAGATGGTGGAGAGCAGCGACATGGGAAGTGCAGTGGGCAGGACGTGGGGGGGGGGAGACGCAATGAGGTCAACAACAGCTCTACTGGGGGTGGGGCAGCGGGGACGGGCAGTTGAAGAGTGAGAGCAGCGTTAGTAGGGTTTTTTTTTTTTTTTTTTTTGCTCTAGCAAGTTTCTTTCTTACTTAATAGGGTTGACTGAGTCACTGGGTGTATTTTTGGAATGGTTTACAAATCACTTATTTTAAGGATTATTTTTTGTAGGAAAAAAAGTTTTGTTACCATATCTCCAGTCTAAGGAAAAACTGGAACCTAGATACAGCTGGCTAACCACACTTGTCTGGACATTTTTAGTCCCTCGTTCTTGTGATATCAGTAATTTTGTTCAGTATGCATTGACACAAGAGTAGGATGGTAGTAAGGATCAGGACAGTGGAAAACACCAATGCAATCGACGAAGGACAAAGAAAGGGCAAGCAAAGGATAAGGGAAGACACATGAGCAAGGAGAGACATTCCAAGGTGGAGGAAAGGAGAGGTGAACATGAAGATAAAGAGATGTAGAGAGAGATTACAAAAAATGAGACACTCATTCTTCTTGATTTTATTTACCTCAATGAGCTAGAGTTTGCCTTTCAGCCTAGATAAGGACTACGTGTCTACTTTTGCTTTCAAATTATTTTGTAGTGGAAGCAATATCACAATTATCAAAGCAATGCAGAAAGAATTAGCTAGAAACTTGAAGATTTTGCATTTCTGAGCAAGTTCCTTTTAATATTGCTTATATTGTTTAATGCATTTGACTTGATGTTCCTATGAGTTTTAAGTGTTTCTGTTTTTTTCTTAGCTATTTGCGCTTGAAACCTCTTGGGAACCTGACAGATGTATTTGCAGTACAGGAAAAAGTAGCATGCTTAGCAGATAATGAGGCAAGTTTAGCCTTGGACCCTTCAGATAAGTATACAATACAGGTACTTTTAGAATGCCTTCACTATTTTTCTTCATCAATAAATATGTGGTGGGTAGATGCCATATTTATTGGATTTCTGCATTATCACGATTCACAGTGAAAACAAGAAAGAGAGAGTGCTCATGACTAGAAAAGAAGGTGCATTTTTAGAAAACAATGCGAGAGAGTGGAGCTCGTTCAATATCGTTTGTGTTTACTAATATACAATTTAGCTGTCAAATGTGATACCCCTTAGCAGTTTGCAAAAGATCTCTACAAGATCGTACCATTAGATTCTCTATGGGCAATATTTTATTGTGTTTGTCGTGTCTTTTCTATGGAGGGGTGATTGTCAATGTTGATAGAATATTGAAAGTCTTGCAACAAGCACACGCGTGCGCATACACACACATGCATGCATGCATGTGCACACGCTTTGTTTTGTAGAGGGAATTTTGCATTAAGAAAGCATTTACATTCATAGCGCGAGCACACACACACACACTTTTTTTTTAGTGAAATCTTATATTTTTGTGTGGAAAACCTCAAAAGAGGTAAAAACCCACCAATAAGTACAAGAAAAAAAATTACAAGTAAAGCCTCAGAGCAAAAGTCATGAGGCAGCCAAGTAAAAAGTTACATATCAAGCTAGAGGAGGATCAAACAGAGCATCCTCCAGTTTCAAACACACTTTTTTTTGTGAAACCAGTAGCTATATTATTAACATGAAATCAATGTACATGGCATTAGACTCCAAAAGGAGCCTAATGGAAAAACTCAAAAACAGTCAGAAAAACACTTCAAGACTAGTAGCATCCAAGTCCTTTGCAGCATAACTATCATATAAAGATTGCTTGAGGAACATTCTGAAGAAGGCATATGCCTGAGGAAACTGTTGTCCCATCCTAGAATGCAATCTCTGTGTCCAAATGGTCCATAGTAGCCAGAAACGAGCCCAGTGAAAGAAAAGGAGGAAAGGAAACATCTGAGATGAGAAGCATCCAAACATCCAAAAGAGTTTCCCGAATCTGATAGAGGGAAATCGAAGCCGCAGGAAATGAGAGACATGAGTGAGCAATACTCGAGAGTGCGGGCAGGACCATAACAAGTGGGGAACTGTCTCGCGGGGATGAGAGCAAGGAGGGCATGAAGAGGAAGCAATACGACGTGCTGCCAATTTCACCCCAACGGAAAAAGCTCCCACTATACATCTCCAAAAGAAAAGCCTCTGTTTCAATGGCAATTTGGCTTTCCAAATTTTCTTGAGTTGTAATTGCCACCAAGATAAAGGCCCATCCAAATTCCAAAGAGTGTTGGCATGCTTATCAATCCATGGTGGTGGAAGAAGGAACCTGTAGACCATCGAGAAAGTGAGATTATGCATTGAAAGTGAACAGGTAGCAGGAGATGAGGAAACCAGATTCCAGTCCAGTAGTCTGTCCTGTACAAACAGCGGAGGAACAGGAACAAATGGCTGCAACATAATTGTAAGTGTTCTCCAAATGGGTCTATGATGCAGACCCAAGGGGAATGTCCTGCAAGCTTGTGGAAATGAAAGCACATAACCATGTTGATCCACAACATCTCCAACAATTCTTATGCCCAATTTCATAATATTATATGCTTTAATAGGTGCCTGTAAAGCAAGAGGCGATTCAAACACCTTGCTCCAATGGATGCTTTCCAAGCGAAGAGAATTACCATGATGGGAAGAAGCACCTGACCATTTAGCATAAGAAAGAATTCTCTTCCAATCATGAATAAAAGCAGTAGAAACAGGATAACCAAGAATTTTTCCGTGAAAAGTGGTCATGACTGCTTCCCAGTGATCTGTAATCCAATGCCCATATGAATGGGACGTCATGTTTCCACACATAGCTGCTAACATAATAGCCCATGGCTGTTTTTGCTGGAAAAAATCAGCAATCATAGTGCTCTTTCTTGCTAACATATGAAATTGAAGATTGAGTATATTCCCCCATGAGTCTTAGGAGAACAAACAGACTGCATGGGAAGTAATCGCAAAGCCTTTTTGTGAGATTTGCTTTTCCAAAATATCTCCATAGCCTGGGACATATAGGAAGCCAAGTGCCTGATAGACCATGGAAGAAGAGGCAAGTAAAATTGCACGTATGCCATAATGATGGACTGCACTATCCGAAGTCGAACATGTAGAGGCCAAGTGGACAAATGCCAGTATTCCAGCTTCTTGTTAATCTTTTGAAGCACCCATTTAAGCTGTTGTTGAGGGGTAATATTCCAGCCAATGGGATACCCTAAATGCCTCACAATGGTATGGGATGAAATAATGTGGCCTAGCCAGAGAAGTGCATGCCAATCAGCTTCTTTCAATGCTAGAAGATTTGACTTCTGAAAGTTAATATGCAGTCCAGCAGCTATGCCAAAATCATTCAGAGTCTGCATCAAGTGAGAGAGGTCACTTTGAGAATTCCCGGGCATAAAATATGAATCATCAGCATATGCCTGTGCAAGAAATGGCTGTGCTCCTGGAATTTGCAATCCATGAAGGTGCCCTGTCGCTGCAAGATGGTCCATATGCAACAATAATGGATGAGTAGCAATAGCATACAGTAGCGAACTAAGAGGGCAACCCTGTCTCACTGAGCGGGTCATAGTCCAGGTTCTTGACAACCCATCGCCAAGCAAACACTGCGCAGTGGCATGGGAATAGAGCCAGTAAATAATATGGACCAGCCGAGGACCAAATCCCAACTTATGCATGGTCTGAGAAATAAAATCCCAATGGACAGTATCAAATGCTTTTGCAATGTCCACCTGCAGAATGAGAACATCTTGTTTGGAATATTTAGCATACTCAATTGCAAGCAAAGCATTGGAAATATTGTCAGTAATCTGCCTTCTGGGAACAAACCCATACTGCCTGGGATGAAGTCCTGCTTGCAAAATAAATCGAACCCTGAGGACGATCATTTTGGCAATGAGTTTGTAAATGACTGGCATAAGAGATATGGGCCGCCAATCAGCCATTGTCTCACACAACCTTTTTTTGGGGATCAATTTGACAAGGCCATGTTTCCAAGAAGGAGGAAGAGATTGTTCTGCCCAAGCATGATTGATCATAAGAAGAAGAGTGTTTTTGAGATCACCAGCCAAGAAGTGTTGGTTGTGTTCTTGTAAAGAAATTACATCGGGGTGCATTCTATGTACATAGTGCCAAAAAAGTCTCCACTTATTGACATTGCAGAGACCTTGAACATTGTATGTAATGCAAGTGATTGAAGTAGACATAGAAGGTATGTACAGCCGAACCAAAAAGCATAGTAAAGATATAAGTTGTCAGGCCTCAGCCATGACATCAACATCCACCTGGCCTCCTAGATCATCAACCCACAGTTGAGAAGTGAGGCTATCAGCAGGGGTAGAGGCCTGACTAGGGGTGGAAGTAGAGGCATCCCAATGGCGAGATTGTAATGGTCGTGGCTTGAGCGCAAATACCTTTTTGGGTTGCTGCCATGCACCCTGGGGAGAGGCATGAGATTCTAAAATCTTGCCCTTTCCTTTATCCTTTGCTTGGCTGAAATCTGAACCACATTTTCTTTGGGAGGGATAGATTTAGATGCCACATCACCCAATTTGCTAGGCATAGCCTTAGGCCCCGGACCATAAGTTGAAGGGGAAGTGTTTTCTGGAGCAATAGCTGTAGGTGGGAGTTGATGCAGAACTGCAGGACATTGTGAGGCTAAGTGACCAAATTTATGACAAGTGAAGCATGCACTTGCAAATACTCCCCATTTCAAGTCGAAATATTTTTCACCTAAGGGAACATCCTCCACCTCTACCGCAATGGAAGGAGGGGTTGGATGATCTGTATCCCAAAGAACACAAAATCGATTGCGATTACCCGAAGGACAGGGTGGGCATACAACTTGCCCCAAAGTAGCAGCCAGACTTGGTAACTCAGCCCTCATATAATCCGGAAAATCCACTACCTCAACCCATACAGGGCAGTGATGTCGAATGAGACCATGATAATCCTTATTTGGCGACCATGGCATGACATGCACCATTTGTCTGCCATAGAATAGAGGTGACATTTCCAATATTTGCTGACGATATGAGGCATCCATAAAGTGCACTTCATAAAAAACTCGAGAAGCAAAATATACTCCTTCAACAAAGCAACCTCCCAACAAAGCCTGAACCCACTGAGCCACATCATTTGCTGAAGGTAATTTTCCTGGAAAGAAAATGATAACTGCTTGCTGAGAGAACTTTCGGAGAGGAGCGACCAAAGAGGGCAGCTTCAGCTTATACTTTAGGGCCGGGGGAGGTTTGGCCCACTCCTTCCGGCTATGGTGAAATTCATCTTTGAGCATGTCAAAAACATAGTGAGCATCTACAGAGGCTGCAGTAGAGAAGTCAACTTGCTGTCTTTTGGAATCCCGGGACGAGTCCTTCCGGGAATAACTTTTGAGCTGGTCTTCCATGGAGGTAAACAGGGCAAGATTGATGAAATAGCAGGAAAAAGCAGAATTGTGCAGAAGGTTTTGTACAGGCAGAAAGTACGGAAATAGCACGGGGCAATCAGTGCAGATTGCACGGACTGTACGGAACCGTACAGAATGTACAGATGTACGGAGGGGGCTGTACGGAAAGAGCTGAGCCGTACGGGAGTGCTGATAGGGCGCGCAGAAGCTGTACGGAGGAAGAAGATTGGACGGGGATGCACACACACACACACACACGCGCGCGTGTGTGTGTGTGTGCACACAAATTTTGTGTGTGTGTGCGCTTTATGGAAGGACCACAATCAGAGGATCTCAGGTGATCCTTCTCTTGCCAAGTATCAGCTCTTCCGTGCATCGTTACGACAATCACTGAATGATTGTCTACATGCATGGGACTTAGATTTATCCTACTTTCTTGCCATATAATGAGGTTTTTAAACATTTGTAGCAGTTTGTCCCTCTTTGGGACTGCTTTTGGTAATATAATGACAACTAGTTTTCACCCCAAAAAAAAAAGTTTTCTACAAGTGTGGGACTTAGATTTGTCCTGATTTCTTGTCATATAATGAGGTTTTTTTATTTTTGTAGCAGTTTGTCCCTTTCTTTGGGACTGTTTTTTGTAATATAATGACCAACTAGTTTTCACCCCAAAAAAGGTGTTTGTGTGTGTGCGCGTGCGTATACTGCTACCTTTGGCAAGCATTTCTGGCTTTTTGGGATTCACCCACGCAGATAGGAGTTCGAGTTATTTTGTTCTGGGTTCGTTACTGGGCACTGTGGACTCTATGGAAGGACAAAATCATAGAGTCTTTGGTGATCCTACTTTTTCCACTTTCCTTTTTTGCAGACGCTCTCTGCAGCAACCTTTTTTTGATTGTCTGCAGACCCATTACATAGACTATGATGTATACTTGTCATATACTGAGATTTTCAGTTGATGTACTTTTGAGCTGCCCTTTCGGGGGAAGCTACTGTGTAATTAAAAATGTGTAATTAAAAAGAAACAAAATCTTCACAAAAAAAAGGTATGTGCACGCACGCATGTGTGTATGTGTGTGTGTGTGTGTGTGTGTGTGTGTGTGTGTGCATGCGTACGTGTGCGTGCGTGTGTGTGTGCGTGCGCTACGCGTGGGTGTGTATAATATTTTTAGGTTCTGAATTTTCTACGGAGTTGAGAACATATAGTAGAAAAGCCTGTGCAGATATGATGTCTTCTCACAACAAATGTTGAGAGCATGTCATTCATTTGTACTTTCGGCATAATGTACGTCATTTGAACTATGTGAAATCAACCCTTTCATTCACTTAGATTATTAGTCAGAATGCAAGTAGCAAGTTTACATGTATTTTCTAGAAATACTTTAGTGGTGTGTTAGGACCATTAATCACTACATTGACATGCTTATTTAGCATTAGGAGTGTTAATCATTTCTTTGAAACGTTTGTTATCTTTGCTGACAAGAAGAAGTTTTATATCCTTGTCAACGATTGGAATCTAGGAGTACTTGAATATTGTTTTTGCATTTTGAACGTATAAGTCCTCATTTTAATATGAATGGCTGTGACTGTAGAGAAAGCAGCATAGACACAATGACATGAATGTTTGTCAAAATAGTAGGCTGTCGAGCTCATTTATTTGGTATTTGTGGTGGTAGACAAAGCCACATGGTCATGGTGACGTGCATGCTTTATTGTACCAAAGTGGACTTTTATTAAAATGGTAAGGTGTTTGGTGCTGCTAAAGGGTATTCCTACCTCACATTGATGTTTCTGGATGAAAGAGATTGTATTTACAATCAAACAGTAAACCATATGCTTATTGTATTGTTGGGCAGGCAAGAACAAAACATCAAATGGATTCTATTTTTCCAAGACACAAATGGGCTTCTCTTCAAGGTTACTGCTTGCATTTAATGCTTTAGAGAAGGATTCTGACATCTTCCTGTGCTTCATTTCTATCTCATGGACATGTGATCTGCTCAGTGTGTTTTTTCAAGTGTTAAAAAAAAAAATTAAAGTACACACACATGTGCGTGGACATGCACACACCCCCAACATACATAGACATGTGTGCACCCCCCACATACCTTGACATGCGCTGTCATGTTCACATGCATGCACACATGCACGTGCATGCATGCACATGCACATGTGCACTCATATGCATGGGCTTGCACACAGACCCTCACATGCGCAGACATGCACATGTAGCTTACATCCATGCAGACATGTTAAGTATAATGGGTTTTCTTTAAGCAGCCTATATTACATATAGAAAAAGAGGGAAAATTGTTTTTAGACCAATTCTGGTTGTTGCTTGCACTCTTTTAATAAAATGTAAGTCAAAGGACCTATTGATCTTGTTTGCTGTTTGTTTCTTTAGGCCATACCTGCCTCTTTGGGGGTTAGTGGAGTAAGTGATCTAGATGTAAACTCATTAGCAGTCCCTCGTAAAGCTAAGGAGGCTATTGGTGGCATTTGTCGACTTACGCATGAAAATGGTATGCATGCTTAGGCTCTTTGCTCAATGATTTTCATTTGAAAAAGATGTGATAGTTACTTTCTACTTTCATTTCATGCTTTGAAATCTCTATTGTATGCAGTGTTTGAGGATGCTGCACTGAAAATCATTGTCACCAAACCAAAAACTTGTCGGGAGTTTATGTATGTTCTTGAATAATGTGAAGCTCTAGAAATAACATACTCGTGAGGAGTTTATATGTATTTGACTTGAATACCGTGAAGCTATAGAAATAATATACTTGGCCATCTAAGTAGTCATGAGACTTAAAATCCATTGTCTAAATGCTTGCATGTATAGGTAGAGGTGGTCTTAAGAAGAATAATCAACAAAATATTCTGTAAACATGACAAACATGCTTGAAACATCACTGACATTGATGGTTGCTCAATAGCTAACGATGGCTAATTTTCATGCTGTGGGTATTAACAATGGAAGGTTGATTTGACATTGGCTAGCCCAAAGAGGCCAAGGTGGCCCATAAAAACATTGAGGGGCATTTGATGGAAGAAGATTGTGTATTGATTGGATAAGGTGATAAAATGAGAGAAGGCCAAAGGTTTTTGTGAAAGAGGGGGCGCAGGGGGGGGGGGGGGGGTACAGAAAGAGAAAAGAAGAAAAAAGAAAGCTTGTTTAGAGTCTTTGAATTGACTGAAGGGTCTGGGACTAAAGGAAACAAATACAATAAAAGCTAAGGGGCAGAGCCACTAAAGCGGGCATCTACACCCAAGACTGATGTCTGGGACGAGAAGAACAAAGGAGAAGTACACCACAATATCTTTGCGGGAGGGCACATATAGCCTAGCATAACTGTCCATATGAGAGCCATGGGGGATCCCTACAAGAGAACTAGTCGATCAGCTATCCACCAACGTGTTGGGACCTCTATATGCTGCTTGGGGAACAAATCTGCTAGCTTGTTGAGGGTAGAAGAGATGTCTTGGCTGATTGTGGCTTTGGTGAGGGATAGCATCGTTGAGAGAGGAAGTTGAGAGAACACTATTAATGCCCATCCTTGGCAGCCTACTTGGGTCCCTCTCTCCTCCCCTATGATCTCCAAGAGGTGGTTTACTAATTGGCAAAGCGCCACCGTCACTCCTATAATTTATCTCCGCAAGTTAGAGAGTAAGGAGGAGATATCTGTAGTCCTCGTGTGGGTCAACATGACGAAAACTCTATTGTGCCGTGCTCTTAGATCTCAGCTACATCATGTCCTTGTAGCCTCTAGTCAGGGTCTTATGAGTCGAAGAAATTTGTGATCGTCCTCTACGCTCCAATGAGCCCTCCTATTGCGCTCGAAGCAGTCAGTCTCTATGTTGCTATGTCTCGACTAGGAAGATCGCCAATGCACCGCTGATTGGGATGGGCTAGTGCTAGATCCTTTGTCCCTATGCTACGTTGTATTGAGCAGTATGGCAATTTAAGACAGGAGCCACACAACTCAGAGTCTCCAGAATGTACTATCTGCCAGCCCTAAGCTCAGTGGCCACCGTTTGCAGCTATGTGATCTTTACCTGAACATTTAAAACGTAGCCAATCCTTCGTTGCCTTTCTAAAGTAGTTAGGAGGTAACATAAACCTCCTACCAACAAAGTCCGTCTATAGCTTTTTATGATCATAGGGTTTAAAGATTTAGCTTTTGTTTGAAAGAAGGATTTTTTCTTAACCACCTTGAAAAACATGATTTTCGATTGAGGCTTTAGAGTCATCATAGGTCTGGGTAAAACTAATATCATTCAAAGTTTTCAAGGCTATTCAACAGACTTCTACCTTATAGTTATCTTTACGACCATGTATAAATTCCCTAGTTCTATGAAACTTAGTGAGGTCTTCGAATTTAAGAATGGCCTTACAATATACTGCAAGATACTTTCCAATACTTGGGAGATCCCATGCCTTCTAGGACCTTTTCTTGTTCATTCTTTAGAAAGAATTTCTTAAGGAAAATAATTTCAAACTTCAAATAATTGACCTGCCATCAATGCCAAATGCCATTCGGCTGAAAGCAGCACAATATTCCCCTGGGCCGTGACAACAAATTTCCCCCATCACGCATAGATCATGTTTGCCAGACATGTGCATCGTTGGACTGTCCAAGATATATGCCTCAACACTTGATATGGAGGTTAACCACTATGCAGAGGGGCAGGCAGGCTTCCGGCGTGATCATGGAACCATGGACCACATACTTACACTCAGGAGTGTCATAGAGGAGGCCAAAGCACAGAGACAGAGGGTCTATTGCTGCTTTGTGGATTTCCGCAAAGCCTTCGACACAGTACCACAAGCACATCTCATCAGGTGGTTGTGGGGAGCTGGGCTATGGCCAGGGGATAGTGTGGGCTGTTATGACACTTTGCATTCAACAACAAGAGATGACAACGTTTTGTCATATGGTCAGCAAGGCTGAAAGGGAGATCAAAAGAAACCACAGTGATGAGCAAGTTTAAGACAAGGCAGAGAGAACTTAGTAAATGGAACATACATTGGCTGGCTATTCTCTGTACTTCAAGAAAATTTGAATGCCTATTTGTTGCAAATCGGAGACACTGTGAAAGTTTTTAAATTAATATTGGAAATGATGGGAGGCTGCAAAGTGCAAGAGGCAAAAACATGGTGCAAAGACATTTCAAACGATAGTGTGTAAACAGCTCTGTGAACAGGATATTGAAATCATAACGTACAGCATGTAAATATTTCCACAAATTTAGAGCAAAAGAGAGGGTGTACCTCCTACTTGACCTTTCGTTGGGTTTGGCAACTGCGAAAGATGCTATCAGATCTCCCATTGAAAACACAGTGTGTTTAACTTGATTCGAGCTATTCAGTAGATGCTCAAAGAAAGATGGAGTTTCCAATAAATGTTCGAGGAAAATTGCAAATTATGTCAATTGTGTTACTATTAAATTGTTGTACATTTTTAAATTGAAGTCCGAGGTCTGGGAGGTCGGATAAAATATTGCTTATTATATATCGTTTACAGTTTGTAACTAGGAAAAGAACACAGTTGACACAGTTGAATGATGACTACTCCGTCCATGCTGTTTACCCTATTTAGTCAGTTTCCTAATTGCAAGCTTTTGACCACATGATGCCTGGATTGAAATTGATTTTCGATATGCTTTCAGGTGTTTTACATGAAATAATTCCAACTTAACGACAGTTTTAGGAAAGCCATTGTGATTCAGGAAGACATCAGGAGCCACACGTCTGAAGGATTGTTTTATTGTATATATAATTTGTGACCAGGTGGACAAATGGTGATTAATGTAGAATACAATCAGTTGGATCCATTGCTTCGTGGTACTGGGCATGTAGATGGAGACGTCAACGATGAAAGTGGTTATTCTCCCTATCCTGGCAACATAAACCAGGTTTAATATATTCTTATTTTGTGTCATCTTGATGCTCCATGATTGTATTTCCAAGTTTCTGTTCTTAGGCAAAAATGGCAATCATATTGCCTCTCAAGGCTATATACTACGTCTCTAAGATAGCAATACGAGCATCTACCATGTCGGTGGGATTGCCTCCCAAGACCTGGTGGCACACTGTAAATCTGAGATTCATATGTACAAGTGCAAAAAACAGTAATTAGAAGTGATCCATATCCAGTCTGATGAAGGCACAAAATTTAAATGGCATGCCTTTGCAATGTACGACCGTGGATCCTTTTTTAACAATCTTGAATAACATCATGCAGATAAATAAAGTTCTGTCATGCTGAACAAAACCTTTCCATCATCCTATAGCCACATAAACCACTTTCAAAAAGACACACCTCAGCAGTACATTGTCAGGGAAAGAGACTTGTGTGTCTATCGACAGAACTGCCTACCTAAGCAGACCAGTTTGATGAAGATAAACAAAAGAACACCCTCTCTTGTAGGTGCATACAGTAAACCAACCTCAACATTTGTTAATTTATGAAGTTCTTTTACCAATTAGCCAATGACATTGGATTGGAGAGAGACAAACTCCAAAAATAAAGCATGAACTTCAAGTACCTCGTGAGAATTTGGCAAAGGTTTTAACATTTTTAGTGCAACTAGTTTGTGAGTACTGTAAGTAGCCTAGCCTCTACCAGAGTTGATACAAGTCCTTTTGAACAGTAAAAGAAATTTAGAAAAAAGAGACAAGGCTGAAGAATAAAGTACAAGTGATTGCCTGGGGTGAAAATGCAAGGGTGACTTCATCATGAGCTTATTGGGATTTCTCCATCATGGATTCGATCATGCCCTCATGGGTTGGAATATTGATGGGCACTAGGTTACAACATGTGTAACTAGTGTATAGGGTCCTAGACAATTTGTAGAGTTCAGTTCCAGAATCTGGTTCTAGTTAAATGAAGGATTTTATAGTCATGCTTAGGCTGGTGCAATAGTTCCATCAGTGGGACTTGCTCTAGATTGGAGGCACACAGCTCGTGGTCAATAGAAGGACACCATGTAGCTTCGGTCAGTAACTATGGAGCCTGAACGGTTTGGTATTACCTCTGAGGTGGATTTACAGCTCGATCTTGGACAAAAAGATCAAAATTTCTAATGGCGTGGTCGTAAACTGATACCTCTGACCAGCCCGAGAACCCCATTGTGAAGAGGCTGTGGTGGCAGAGTGGGAGGATTTGGAGCTGTAGAGTCAATTTGCCACCAGGCCCTATATCGGATCTCGGACACAGACTTGTCTTCTGCCTTCGGCCAGTCGTGGTTACCGAGTCACACTCGGCATTGTCTTCTGACTTGTAAATTTCACTATGATAGGAGGAGCCTTTATCCTCCTTATCGCCACTCGGGGCTTTTTCTTACACCTGTAGTGTAAGATGCATTAGTAAGGCCCGAGTTGGCAATGTGCCGGACCCTTGCCCACAGCCTTGAGCTATGTTTCAAAAGTACATAACCAATCGACCTCCTAGCTATATTTTAAATCTGTGACGATCCGTGTAATGTACTGCCGGGGCACATATCCAACACTCTTTTTCAAGCCAATGAACTCTAACAAAAACCTACAAACTACCCGGAGACCTTCAGCTGGTGCTTTGTTGATTAGATATCCATGGGAGGAGTAACTGTCTTCTTCGAAATACTCATTGCAGCATTTGTTTGCTGCTGATGGTCCTGGTGCTATCGGAATCTTCATTGGAAAGACCTCTCCCAACAAGTATGTGGACAAATGAACATGCACATCGTGAATTGTGACGCTGTGGTCATCGTCATTGTAAGAATCAAGTATTTTCTCCACAAGGGCCTCGTTCCAGACCTCTATCCATGGAAGTTTAGTGAAGTTCAGAAGTTTGTTGCACCTGAGAATCCGTTTGACGACATCCTTCTGAGGTATGTGGTGATAGGATGAGGGGACACAACCTGTGAAGGCGTCCTATGCCTCTTTTGAATGGTTCGGGCTCTGCATTCCTCCATGATCACTAATATAGTGTATGCTGCAACTGATGGAATGGAGATGGGAGTGAGGAAAAACCCGAGAGGGAAATGGAAGCGATGCAGAGGGAAAGAGGGTAGGAATAGAATGAAAATGACGGAGATGACGAAGAGTTGAGTGAAGACGATGAGCGGCTAAAGATAGATGTCTTGTCACTTGAGTGGCTGCATGATTCAATAAAACACCTTGTTCATGGGTATGATCAGCCGAAATTAATGCCCTCGTAATCCTTAGACTGCTACGTGGCTGCATGCAATTCATCCCCTCTATTGTCACTAAACAGCTTGCAAGCATACGTGTTGATTCACAATTCTCCAAGGCATTCTCAACTGAGTGACCTGTATCCAAGCCCTGTGTTACCAAGGAACCTGCTGCTTGGTAAGGTTTTACTTTACTCCCATTATACAAATCGGGGAACACACGTCCTTGCAAATCTTCATGCTATACTGTTCCATTAGGAAGAACTTCACTCAATCTGTAGGGCCCATTCCATCCAAGTTTGAAATATGTTTTTAGGGATCGCAACTTGGCATTATACAGTAGCACCTACATACCTTTTTCCAAGTATTTAGGCACTATGCCTATTATGCCATGCATTCCTTCTTCTGCGAATCACTTGTTGTGACCAGACTGCTCGGAGTCGTTCATCCAGGTGGCTTAGCTGATGCAATCGCCCCTTGATTACCTCGGATTCGCCTAAGTGATGCTTAGCTGCCATTGGGAATAACAAATTCCAAGGGCACTACTGCTTCCAAAATCAAAAGCCATTTGGAATTGATAAATTTGTGGTCACCTTAAGCGTCGTTCTATAGGCCCATAGAATAGCATGGAGCTTAGTATCCCAATCATTAGACTGTAATGTCCTTGTCAATATTAATTTGATTGTCTTATTTGTAGATCTAGCTTCTCCATTACCTGGGGCATAATAAGTTGTAGAGACTGTGTGCATAATCTTTGAATTCATCCTTCAATAGCTGCATGACTTCATTCAGGAAGCGTGACCCTTGATCACTAACAATTTGTATTGGGCATGCGTATCAGCAAATGATATTTTCAAAGACAAACTTAGGTGTGCTCCAAGGCGAGTTATCTCTGAGTGCCTTAGCTTCTATCCATTTGGTAGCAAAATTAGTAGCTACGACAATATACTTATTTTGTGTAAACCTGGCAGGCTTAAAAGGACCAACAAAGTCCAATCCCTATTTTTGGAAGGCTTCCCAAGGACGAGTAGGTTGCAATGGCATAGACTGATTTGGCAAAAGATGGCCAAGATGACATCACATTGCATACACTTGGTTTGAGCATCCTTAAATAAAGTGCCTCATCATAATCCTGCCTGCAAAACCTTCCGACTTGTTAGTTCTTCGTGGAAGTGCCCACTGGATGGGCCCGAGTGAGCTTCATGCAAGACTATAGCATGTTCTGTGGCAAAACCCATCGACGTTGAACAACATCTGCACACTGACGATAAAGATGCGCACCAATTAAAGTAAATTCCCAAGCCTTCAAGGCTGATTGCCTTTGTCAACATACTGTCAGGAAATATTTGATGAAAGAAGTAATCCATAAATTCAGCATACTTATGTTCATAGTAATCAATTGCAAAGAGCTCGGCATCTGGAAGCTTGGTAACAACTCCTTGAGTATCTTTTGGTGCAGGCACCCTAGACAAACACGTGTTTTACTAGGTTATGAATAATCTTAAAATTGAACGTAACAACAACATCCAATGCACAAGGCGCCCTTGAATGATGGTCTTGTTGATTAAATAAAGCAAAGCCTGATGATCAACATAGAAAATAAAGGGATTGGTAATGCCTTAGTTTCTGCACACTGAATATCATGCCTAGAGCTTCATGCCCGGTAGGGCTATAATTAGACTCTGTAGGTTAACCGACTAGCATCATGCATCAACATGCACATGCAAAATGATATCCCATCTAAGTTGCCTTACAATAGATGTAGCTGCAGCATGGCTTTTCAAGTCTTGAAATACAACAGACAACTGAGTAGTCCATTCAAACTTGGCTTCCTTTTTAGTTAATTCATATAATGGAGCTGCAATCTTGGTAAAATCTTTGATAAATTGCCTGTAAAAATGGATAAAGTCCACAAAAGAACGCAATTGTGTTAGATTCTCAGGCTCTGGCATTTGTTGTATGGCATGGATTTTACTTGGTTCGGTTTCTCACAGATCTGGAGGACATTCTACTCCTGTAACATCGAGCCACCGTGATTACCCATTCCCAGATTCTAGTTTTCCGAGCAAGATGGAGATGAGACGGGAGTATGACCTGGGAGCCATCAAGTGCCTTTGAGCGTTTGGATATCCATATATGCCACCCTGAAATGCTCACTTACATCTCCCAAACGAGGCATGTGCAGGGAGAAGGGACATCATCATCTAGAGAGTAAGACTCAACTAAAGGTCATCGAACCGAAAGAGCCCAAGAGGAGCTATGCATCTCATAAAGATCTAAGGCCCCAAAAGAGAGAACCAAGCCACCGAGCCCCAAGTCATGAAGAAGGGGGAGGGAACGAAAGTATTCAAAAGTATCCCCTTTCAGATTAATTTCACATGTCTGCAATTCCATAAGCAATGCTGAATGAACTCAGCAGCAGAAAGGAAGCAAGGACAAGTAGGGGCTGATCCAAACACAGGTTCGTTGGAATCCGTCCATGAATAGAAATCTAGAAGAAAATAGTGATTTCTCTATTTCTGAGGGACTTTCAGAGCCTTCTCCAAAGAGATTTTAGAAGACTGTAGAAATCTGAAAACTAGAGAGGAATGGATTTGAGGAGGAGGACTTGCCATTTGAGCATCCCCCTCCCCCCTTCCCCCACTGCCTTTACCCACAAATCCTTTTCCCCCTCAGCTTACTCTAGTTTTGGACTTCCTCCTCTTGCCTGACCCCCTTTTGTTGTTCCTGCCGTCGATGACCTTACTTTTTCTCCCTTTGCCACTCCTTATATATCAGCAGGTCTGATTGCATCGGGACTTTGGTCTCCCTTCTCCCTCTTTCCTGTATTATGGAGACTCTGCGCAGCGTGTGGAATACTCTTGAGCAAGTTTCAAGAAAGTCTGATGCAAGAGCAGCACAAGCAACAAATAAAGGCTTCTACACTTCACCATCAGCTACTACACTGGCCAGCTTCTTTTCAGGAGCTCACCACTTATTCGAAGGACATCTATCTTCACGCATCTGAAGTGATCACTTTAAGCAGAGGCTTGCAGCAGCGGGCTCTTCTCAAAACATTCTCAATTCTATGGACGTCAGTCCCTCATCCAAAACAAGGGATTCTTTGCCAGCAAATGCTCATACAGCGGCTTTTGTTCAAAATATCTCTTCCAAGCTAGGAGGTTCTTTGTAAAACTCTCATGTAGTAGATGATCAGATATATTTTTCTCAGAATGAATTCAATGCTTCAAGCTGCAATCTCTCATCCAAGCCAAGAGACACTTCGCCACATATGACAGTTAATGCTGTGTTGATGAAGATTGCTTAACTGCTCAGTCCATTGGTTTGAAACACAGGCTTTAATTGGCTTTTTGCACGGGACAAGACCTCCGGCTGCCTTCCTAGGTAGCTGGATCAGATCGACTTGGCCGAAAAGGAAGTCCATTGGAAAGGGTATCTCAAGAGTCACATGTTGTGGTCAATCCACAATCAGCCTTTGTATCTTGATTTCTTCTTTTGACCCTGAAGCACCCAACTAGAATTGTGGTAGGTAGCCTTTCTGGCACGTAACTACTATCTCAAGATTGAAGCTGAATCCTAGCATTTTATCAAATTTTTAAATGAAAAAATCGAAAGAGTAAAAATGTGGACATAAGACACAACACAAGGTTCGTTAGGACCCGATCCTCCCTGCAAATGTTAGGGGTGGTGATTTATTATTGATTTTGTGATGTCCATATTTTGGAAGCTAAAGTCCAACAAATACATGAATAAGGCAATAGAACAAATTTTTTTTCTTCCAGTACATACAATATTGTCACATGGGCTACAATCATATGAATAAAGGTGTCGATATCTTTCTTGCATCCAGCTTGGATTTCCTTTCTCCCTCGCATCGATAATATGCATCAAAAGAGAGGAATGTTGTAAGAATTCAGGATTAAAATAAGAAATTTTGAATGGACAAGCAATTGAAATATTTGTATGATAATATATAACATATAATTATTATAACCACATATAGCGTGGGCGGGGAGGTGGCGCGCTTCCTTCCCCAAAAAGTTATAATCCGAGGGAACGGGCCCTTCCTTGGGTGGCGAGATAATGCCGAGAATACTAACGCTGAGAATATAAACAGTGCCGAGGATAAGTCTTGCGAATGGATAAGATACTAGCATATTACTTGAATGTCAATAGTCATGATTGTCGATAGAATCACCACGAGAGGTGTGCCAAGCGAAATTCAAATTGTCCTCATTTTTTGCCGATTTCTTTGATCTTAGAGGTCGAGAAAAGGCCATGTTTTTTGCAACTCATCAAGCTCAGGGAGCATACGCTCTAGACGATGGTAGACACTATTAGTGTGGCCGTTACTGCTACTAATGCTGCTTCTATGTTGCAAGCCTCTGCCAAGAATGATATTACTCATGCTTCACTAATTAGGAATCAAGCGAGTGCCACTCCTCCTAATTTGATTAGCAGCCTTCCTAGATTTACGTAGTTCCATCTTCATTCAATTGATGGACCTCTTCTCTCGGGACGTCTCTCATGGCGACACTCTTCCTCAGCATGCAATCTCACACTATGGATCTCACTCCTTTGACGTGATATTTCTCATTCTTGATTTCATCAGCGATGCTGCTAACCCACGGATTATGCATCATGGTGTCCGCCACTTTTCACCTCTCTTCAATTTCTCCAAACATAGCAATTAAATTAGCTCTATACTTGTATGTCGATGCAAAGAAGAGAAAGAAAGAGGATCGTAGAGTTCTCTTGATGCCAAGTTCTCTTGAAACCTACCAACCATAGGCTTATGGAGCCAAGATAGCTCGAATTGATCGCTTGCAAATACATCATGGTGGGTGATTTGCTCTTTGTGCAAATTCGGCGAGGTAGCATCTCCAATTCAACCGTTAATGTGTTGTTGGGGCTGCATGGAAGTTTGGTGTTTATGGACCAGAGCAGTCCGACTCTTAAGCCAATTAGTCCTAGTTATGGTCCTTTAGGTGACATAGCTGCAACCTGAGTGATCTAGTTCGTCAGAAGTGAAGCTCTATAGCAGCTTTTTCGGTGGCTTCAAGGGACCCTTCTTGCCAAACTACAAGCCAATGAACGATCACTTATGGATAAATAACTTACAACTTGAAAATCTAAATATCCAAAAATAACATAAAGCAAAGCCATAGGTGTCAAACTGTTGGATCTTAATGAGGATGAACGTCTTAGATTCTGACACTTGGCATCACGAGGGTTCAAAAAGGGCAAACTTCCCTTTAGGCTGCCTGCCGTAAAGATGCCAAAGTACTTGTGTCGGTCGAATTCACAAACCTCCCTTTAGCCTTCTATAGCCAGGCAGAAGTTGTGTTTGAGCTTAGGAAAGGTTTTGGGGGTTGAAAATAGCAATTGATTGACCCCCATGCTCACCCTCAAGTGTATGTGCTTTTGGATCTTGCAAAGGAGTCACTCCTCAATTGTTCCAAAGTCCTCCCATTATCCAAGGATTCAGCCACGTGTTTACAAGAACCTGCCAAATTTATGTTTTTTTGGTGGGCTAGCATAGCACTCATTTAAAAACTGTCCTAGCAGAAGACGCAAGCTGCTCTTTTGCAGAACCAACGCCTCAGCCAGCTCATACTCTTTCACAAGAATGGTGGGCTATTAAAAAACTTTACAAAGTTGCAGCTCTTTTGGCTTTAGCAGTTCGGGTTTCATTGAAGTCCTACAAGCTGGGCTGTCAATTCAAGGAAGGGGAAGGTTTTCATGGCAACAGTTCAAGAAAACTCCGCAATCCATGCAAATTAGTTTGCAGCAATTCAACAAGAGGTGGATGAGCAGTTTATAGTGCAGAGGGAAGATTGAAACCATCAGACAGTTGTAATCAAGGACCAGCCGTCTCTCCCTGTTATGCAGGATGGTGTAGGATACTTTAGATAACAAGCTTGTAGACAAGATGATGCTACGGTGGACTTCCTAAACGACCACGGAGCTGCTACTATCAACATTTTTTTTTCCAAGAAAGAGACCTCTATTAAGTAAGAGAAAAAACCCGCGAGAGCAAGCTCAAAGTGGAATACATCATGAAATCATGAGGATAAATAAACCCCCTCAAAGTGAGGTGGAAAACAACCAAGGTTGAGGCTGAAAGTGCCACCTCAACCCTGTAGGAGTCTCAGAGAAGAAAGGAGAATCCTTCCATTCCTTGAAGAAAGAAGCCCTCCTAGCTGAGGCTGCACGGGAGTCTCCCTGCATACTCGTCCATACGGCCATCAAGGTATGTACGGTGTCTGTCCAAATATACTAGCCAATGTGTGCGAGGGATGAACCTGAGTTCCTTCCAATGCCTCTATACATCTGGCTCTCCAGATATGCCAAGTTGGGGTGGGCATCTCTCCTTTACAACAATTTGCTCCGGTGTTGGAAAGCATCAGAAGAAAGCTCCTTTTCTGGAGCTCAGCCAAACTTGACTTGGCCTCCAGGGTGGTGGTGGTTAACCAGGTTTTTTTAACCACAGCATGGTTTGTATGCTCTTGTTGGTGCCACTCTAGGGATTGTATCACTCAGCTTAAGAGGCCTGTACGAAACTTTTTATGGAGTGGTCTAGATGGCACAACTGATGTTACAGCCAGGGTGGCTTGGGAGACCTTGATTCTTCCTACAAGAGAAGGGGGTTTGAATATCATCGACCCAGATCTACAGTGCAGAGCTTTATTCTGCAAGTTTGTTGTGAAAGGTCTTATGCCAGGGCAAGAGCCTTGGAAGGATTTTTTTATCAGATGCATACAATCTCGCACGCTCACTTCAGGAGAGGATTGGACACACAGTACTAGATGGGTTTTCACCACAGCCCACCTCAGGTCTCCCTCTTCCCCTCTTATGGTTGCTATCTTGAAAGCATGGGCCAGCTTCAGGAGTACTCTTCGCAGGATTCCCCCATCCACCCGTGAAGAGATTGAAAGGCAGCCTATCATGTGGAATGATAGGATTTTGGATGAGCTTGGCAGACCACTTGGAGCTTCTCCTTACATGCAGTGGCCAAGATGGGAGAGGGGCCCTGCATCTATAGTGGGAGCATCATGAAGCTTCCTGCAGACCAACAGGCCCAAATGGTTCTTAATCTCAGAGGGAGTGCAGGGAGAGTCGAACAGATTGATGCAGCCTTGCCCTTGGATTGGGTGGACACAGATGACATGCCTATTACTTGCTCCACCTGGATGGGGGCATTTTCGAGATTGGGAGTTCCTTTACAGGTGATTGCTTTTCTTGACTCACATGAGGATGCCTAGTATTTGATGTTTCTTCGGGGGGCAGGCTATCCAGATCCACAGATGATATCTTGTTGGAGGTACCGTTCAACCAGTCAGGATAGTGGGCTTCATGGAACATGGCTCTCTTTCACAGTGGTACTTGGATCCTGACCCGCTTCTCCTCGCCCTTGGCTCATGGAGGCTGTGGCTCTATGAAGGTGTCCCAATTAAGTTTTTGCAGTGGGACCCTGGGGAATGGGAATGGATAGATAAAGGGCACCGAGAGAAGGGCATCCCCCTCTTTCGTTACACGGTCAGTAATGCCAGGAAATTCCAGCTCAGCTGTAGGGGTTGGAGGCCCACCAGAGCTCATCATTGGGAGAACTTTCAGATTCCTGTTGACTTGCAGAAATTTTTTTGGCAAAGACTCTGGAAATCCCACCGGAATAGAAAAATAACTCTCTTCTTTTGGATTTCTATTCATGGTGGGATAGCAGTAAACCATTGGAGGTCCAAGTTCGGAGCTGACCCTTCTTGCCCTCGCTGCCTTTCTGCTTTGGAGACAATACAACACTGCCTATGGGATTGCAGACAGGCGAGAATCATATGGAAGGGGATTGCAAGACTTTTCAGCACTTTTGTTCGCCTACCTTTCTATATGACCTGGGGATCAGTGGCTTGGCTTACTCTTTTAGGGCCCCAGGTATTTTTTGAGAGACTTCATTCCTCTTGGGCTCTTCACATCCGATGACACCTTGTGGAGTCGTGCTCTCTAGACGATGTTCCGGCCACTCTTTTCAGGGCTGCTCACTCCTCGGTCGACTCTCCAGGGAGATCCTAGCTAGCATTGCAGCATGGCACATTTGGAGAGCTAGATGCACTGAGGCTTTGGAGGGTTCTCAGGTTCATCCTTCTCAGATCTTGGCCAGTACTTGGACAAATACGATACACACTCTGATGGCCATTTGGGCGACCATGCAGGGATCATCTCGAGCAGCCTCCTCCAGGAGAGTTACTTTTCTCAGAGATTGGAGAGACTCTCCCTTCTTTGCTGAGACTTCTACAGGGTTGAGATTGCATTTTCAGCCTCAGCCTTGGTTTTTTCGACCTCATTCCTCTGAGGTGTTTTTTATTACATGCTTAGCATGGTGTATTTTCGCACAGAGCTTGCTCTAGCGGGTTTCTTTCTTACTTAATAGAAGTCTCTTTTTTGAAAAAAAAAAAATCATCCTCACCTGTCTACAATCCCATAAGCAATGCTGAATAGTCTCCAAAGCAGAGAGGCAATGAGGGCAAGTAGGGTCGGCTCTGAACCTAGATCTCCAAAGGTTCACTGCAATCCCACCATGGATAGAAAGCCAAAAGAAGAGAGTGATCTTTCTCTTCCTGTGGGATTTCCAGAGTCTCTTCCAGAAGCACCTCTGCAAATCCGTAGTGATATGAAATGTCTCCCAATGAGGAACTCTAGAAGGTCTCCGACCTCTACTATTGAGCTGGAATCTCTTGGCATTACTGACCGTGTAACGAAAGAAGGGGATGCTCTGCTCTCGATGCCCTGCGTCAATCCACTCTCACTCTCCAGGGTCCCACTGCAAATACCTAATGGGAACTCCCCTGTAGAGCCAAAGCCTCCAAGATCCGGTGGAGAATAGCCGGGGGTCTGGTTCGAGGAACCACTCTGAATTTGATCCCTGCACCAAAAGACCTACAACCCTGATAGGCTGAAAAGCAGACTCAAGCAAGATGTCCTCTGTGGACCTGAGCAATCTGCCACCATCATGCACACTAAAAACCAAAGCATCCTCATGTGCATCTCGAAAGGCCAAAACCTGAAGAGGAACACCGCCTCTCGGAAAAGTACCTGCACAAGTGGAGCAAAGGAGTGGCATATCATTTGTGTCTACCCAATCCGCTAGAAGGGTTGCCTCAATCTGCAAGATCCTCCCTGCACTCCCTCTGAGATGTCATGTCAACTGAGATTTGGTCTCCTCTCGAAGCCTGCGGAAAGCTTTCCATGACCCCAATGATGATGCAGGTCTCCTCTCCCACCTGGATCACTGCATGTAGAGTGAGGCACCAAGTGCTCTGCCATGATCATCCAATATACTGTCATTCCACATGATCGGTTGCCTTTCAATCTCTTCACAAGAGGAAGGAGGAATCCTCCGAAGAGTGCTAGTAACTAGCCCATGCTTTCAGTATGGCAACCATGAGAGGGGACGAAGGTGATCTGAGGTGTGCTGTGGTGAAAATCCACCTAATACTGCTTGTTTGAGGGGGAGGTCCGCTCCCTTCCGAAGGTGTTACCGGAGGCCTAAGGCCACTAATGTGAGGAGCGTGAAGTGGGTGATACGTAGACCTATGACACAACTCTACCTCAGTTGCACTACACTGCGTGATGCGTGAACCTATGACACAACAGTAGTCGAAGATGCTATGGAGTGCTGAGTACTGCGGAGTACTAGAACAGAAAGAACAAACCCAGAAAAGAGATAAGAAGGGACAAGGCTAATAACAAATAACGGAGAAAGTGGTAAACAAGAACACAATGCGAACTAGTGCGTATAATAGAAGGAAGAGATCCTCATACACTAGCCTCTCTGAACAGAGATCAGAGATCACTCATCCACAACGATGCAACAATAACAATACACCATAACAATGCAACAGGCGAGCTCGTAGCTCTAGCCTCTCTCCTTCTCACTCACAATCCCCGTACAATGCTGAATCGATCCCCATACCCCTCATCTCCCCTCTTCACCCTCGCCTTCTGGATGGGAAATCCCCTCCCTCTCTCCTATTGGTTGTCCCCTCCTTGGCCATTTCGCCGCTGAGCCTCTTCATGTCTCCTGCAACGGCCAGCTTGCGCCGAGTCGGTGCCTTGTAACTATTCCATGTGCACCTCTGCAGCCACTCTGTATCTGACAAGGCACAGCGAGATGAACGTCTATGCCACCAATGAGTCAGGTCTGCAGAGGTTGGCAGAGCGTGACTGCGCGACATGAAGACCCTTGACGCATGACCATGTGCTTGGGTGATATGTCCTTCTGATGACTATGTCCCCATGTGACTGCCATCCTGATGACTATGTCCTCATGTGACTATGCCATCCTGGTGACCATGTACTTGTTTTTATCCTTGTGACCATGTCATCCCCTGACTTGTGTCATCCTTGTGACCATGTCATCCCTTGACTTGTGTCATCCCCTCACTAAGTGCTGGACATAGCTGGTCCTGCATGATGTCGGTATAACAGTTCCCCCGCCACTATCATTCACTGTCCCAGTGAATAAGTGATGCTGAAAGATGTGCAGGGAGAGTGCCTTTTGCTAAATACAGGAATTGAAGTCATTCACTTCCAAATGTATCACTAATGCGAAACCCTCGTGTCGGAAGAGTGGAGTTGAGAGAAAATTTTCTGAAAACTTTATTGAACCAGTGGTTACAAAAATTGCCGATCAAACTGCTTGACAGAAGCCATGGGTCTACAAAAAGACCTCCTTTATTACAAAAGTGTGTTGAAATCCAAGAAAAACACCCAGAGAAGCACTATGTACAAAATGCTGGAGCTGAAAAGGGAAAGAACTTATCCAATACTAAAATCAGCAGAGATGCCATCATGCTAACAAGAGATGCCAGAGGAGGTAAACAAGATAACTGTACACAAAAGCCTCCTGCTGAAACATATGTCATTGTTCATCTCTCCCTAAGATGGTGCGACAGAGAGTCCAGACACTTGATCATTCTCTGCCTCCACAGTGTCCATCACATTCTGGAGGTCCTCATGTTTTCCTTTATATCTGTGATATTTTGATCTGTAGAGATCACGCTTGGACTGCAGAGTAGTATGCTCAGCCTGCATAGTAGTATGCTCTGCCTGTAGGGATAGTAGCTCTGCA
This sequence comes from Dipteris shenzhenensis, assembly GCF_047967505.1. Classification (NCBI taxonomy): domain Eukaryota; kingdom Viridiplantae; phylum Streptophyta; class Polypodiopsida; order Gleicheniales; family Dipteridaceae; genus Dipteris; species Dipteris shenzhenensis. The sequence continues at coordinate 17,459,793 of NC_141622.1, forward strand.
TGGACTGTGGCATGTGTATTTTGCAATGCAGAGTGTTGTTCCTGAAGCTCCTTGAGGCCCTGCTCTTGAATCTGAAGGTGAGACTCCAACTCAGCAATCCTCCTCTCTGCTACTGAATGGGAAGTGGCTAGGCAGTCATGTCTGGCTTGAAGCGTACTTTGGTCTTGTACCAGCCTCTGTCTTTCTGCGGTATGTGCGCCTATAACCTCCTGTAGGTGAGTGTCTCTCTGATGTAAGTGCTGCGCATGCTGTGCTTTCAACTTTTCCATCTCTGTTTTATAGGCACTTTCTGTGCTTTGGAGCTGCTCGTTGAATTGTTGCTCTTTCACGCGTGCGTCTTTTTCTATTTCGAGCCTAAGGCATTGTTTCTGGCACAATAGCATCTGGCTATGTCCTTGTGCATTAAAAACAGCACCCCCTAACTGGGCAAAGGTGTCATCCACGATTCTCTTATGTAAATGCAACGACCTCTGAGCCCATGCAAACCTGTCATTAAAAGACATGCGATCAGCCATGTTGATTATATTGCCGAGCTCTTCAAAGCTGGCCTTCATGCCTTTCTGCTCCACTGCTTCCAAGGCCTCCACATTCTCTATACGATCCAGTCCGATGTAATCTGTAGGTGCTCTGGTAGCACGGTTGTTTCACGCCAAGGTCTCCTGCAGAGGAATAGTGAATAGCTCATCGACAAGCCAGTGAGTAACCGCTTGTAATCTTCCTCCTGTCTGTGTGTCTGTGCCACTGTGGAGAATCATTGTCCAGATGAGGTAGATAGATAGATGGACATCATATCATTCTCATGCACAGGAGGACACTCTAGATGCTCAGGCAAGGAACCACCCTCAAATAGATACCCTGTAATCGAGTCGACTGCAGTAGCAGCACAAGTGACGTCGGAAGTGCTAGGTGCGGCATAGCTAGTGCGTGGTCGGCGAGGAGGCACGGGAATGGAGGGCTGGAGGAGGGATAAGCTCTGGGGGGCCGAGTGAAGTAAGAGTGCCTGCTGCCCATGTATAGTACCGTCACCGCTCGTGCCCAAAGTGAGATTGAGATTGAATGGCTCCTGAGATGGAGCACTGAGTGGCGGGATGCATGATGTAAGGACCTGGGAAACATGTGGTGAAGCAGTACCATCTGGCAGATCAAGTGGCTCCATAGTAACATCTGCCTCCCGAATAGTAGCCATCCAAACAGTAGCCATAATCGGATCTGTAACAGTGCTGACCACTGAGGATATTCCGATGAGACGGAGGGAGGGAATATGCGAAGATGATGCCAAATCCGCGGAAGAATCCTCTGGGACCTGTGAAGAACTGACTTCCAAGTGGGCTCCTGACTTGCATGAAGTATTGGGATTTGCCAACGAGGAGACATGCAGGAGAGGTGGTGGAGTGGAGGCAGATCCAACCTACTGCAGGGGACCACACTTCTAGGCCTCTCACTGGGCGAAGATGGTGGCGGCAACCAATGTCTCCCGCCAAGAGCATAAGCTCCTGTTCGAGCATAAAGTCCATTGTCCGCCGTCCCGCCACTACCTTTTGAATCTCCTTCCGAAAAATCAAGTAATGTGGCTGACTATGTGCACGATCATGAGGCCCATCAACTCACTATGGTCCAACTCATGGGGGGGAGGAGTGAGCGAACAGGGCTCGCTTATGTGAAGGAGTGTGCAAGACTACCTTGGACTTCTGCGATTACAAAGGAGGCTTTGAGGGAGAATAGTTAGTGCCCCTGTGGCAGTGGATCAGAGGCATGACTAGAGTCACTCCCACCTTCTAAGCCCATTGCATCAGGAACCACCTCCAGCCCTAGCTTGGCCACACACTAGTGGAGAGACCTATGTAAACTGCACCTCAAGTCCCAATCTGATCACTGCCATGCCCATGCCTACACTGGAGAGAATCCAAGCTGGAAAATAGTTGAGTCGCCATGTATGAGCCAAATGTCTAGTCCCTGGGGGCCCATCCACTCCGCCATCATACGAAAAATCTTGTCTTTCATCATACATTCGAAGATGGTGGAGGTCCAATTATCCTCTCCCGTGGAGGTGAAGTTAACTCCCAAAAAGCTTGAGTGCAAGACTCTACAACTCCAATAGAGCCCCCTTCGTGGGGCTGCAAAATCATAGCCATCATCTCAAGCGCAAGGGGGTACTCATCGAGAATCTCAAGGTAGTTCCATGCTCTAAGCCTCCAGAACTCTCTGAGCAAGGGTTGTGTAGGGGGGCTTTGGGCCTAGAGGCTGGGAAAACAAGACACTTAACATGAGTCTGCGAGGCGGTTGAGTCCTGTGAAAGAGTGGGAGAGGCGTGGGGCCTCATCTTCGGAGGGGTGGAAGACTCAACTCCGCCCTTGCTCTGCAGTTTTCGGGCGGGGGTATGTCCAAAGGGGAGGCGGGAGGAAACGAATGAGGAGGCTGGCTCTGCTGTAGCTAGAGGAGCGAGGGAGCAGGAAAGGGGGAGGGGATAGTGGGGGGGCAGGTGGTGAGCGTTATTGTAGCAGGGAGGGCGGATGAAGGGAAGGAAGGGGGGACGAGGGAGGAGGGGAGGGACGAGGTCCGGTGGCAGGACTAGTGGGGGCGGTGGAAGATCTGGTGATGGGGGAGGCGGAGGAGGGGGACAGGGGCTGCCTCCGGAGTAGCTAGGCAGGTAGCACCACAGACCTACTAGGGTGCCGATGTCGTGGTGCTCGGGATTCTTGCCGCTCGTGGGGACAGTATCGAAAGGTCTCCTCCTCTGGAGTTTGAGGATGGTTTGAAGAATCTCCCTGCGGCTGCTTCCCTTGGGTTGGGGGCTCAGTCTCATCCTATTCCATCCTACACTCGCAACGTCTAGCATGCCCCCTACGGTTCTGCTTGGTCCTATTGCCGGATCTTTTACGCTTCACCTTGGTCCAAGCCCCCCCCCCCCGGGCCCCTCTACCCAAGGGGTCTAGACTTGTGCTGAGCTCTCTCTAGGCGAGCAGCCCGTTGCTCCTGTCGAGGGTGTTTCATAGCCCTTGTCTCATCTCACCAACACTCATGGGCTAGATGGCCCATCTGCGTGCAACGTAAACACTGGCCTTGTAGCCCTAAGATCTCGATCCGTTGTCTGAACTCTCTGTCATCCAGCGTCTCGAGGAAGATCTCCTTTGGGAGGGTCTTTGGGTGCGCCACTATCAACCCAAGTTGGGGGACCCCATCGTCTGCCACCAATGAAGGTGCTGTTGGGAGTGGTGTCTTCAAGACCGTGCCAAAAGCCGACCTATGGAGTGAAGAATGATCTAATACTCCTTTGGGAGCCCCAAGAAGCGCAGCGTCAGCGAGAATCAGGGCATGTGAGCATCGAGTCCATGTCCTCCACAGTGAACCCATAGTACCAAGGAATGAAGTAAACCGGGCTTTGCTCCATGAGGTCTTGGGAAGTGTCAGGGGAGCTCAACCGGAGGAGAAAGACCCCCTTGCCATAGATGGTGATCTCTTGAATGTGGTCACCCTCTAGCACCAAGCTCGCCTGAATCCAATCATGTGCCTGTCTCCTCGTGGGTGTGAGTCCCAATATCCCGCCCACTACTGCTTTGTCTTGTAAAGATTTCACTGCTTTCTTCACTTTGATAAGCGAACCTTAACAATTCAGGTAGTTGAGGATGCTGCCATTTGAGCTTCTCTTGCCAAGGTTCGAAACCCACAAAGATAAACTCGTCTTTGCTTGCTGAATGGAAAGAAAAGGAAAAAGGCGAGCGAAAGAAATGAAAGCCCATAATCCTCCAAAAATGGCACCATCGGAGAGAGTGCAACAGTCTCAACTCTGCGAGCCCCAACACGGAAGTGGCTTCGCGAGGGTGAACCTAGAAACTGCTTATGAGCCACCTCACGCCAACTGCGACCAAGAAAGCCTCGGAGCTGAAAAGGGGGAGAGGCCGGGTCAGCACCCAGCCTGCTAGACCCTTCTTGAGGTTGCTTGAAAGACCTTCAAAGCCCAACCCAGCCGACAAGGGGGAAGCTAAGGCTATTGCTTAGCCTCTAGCTACACGGACAAGCTCAAGGGAAGACCCTTGAGGCGCCTCGAGGGCACGCTACAGAGGTGGCTGGAGGTCGGCCTCCAACCCATGACTAGAAGCGTCGAACAGCCCCTGGGGGGGCACGGAGGAGGGGGAGCTGAAAGGGCAGCGCAGCCCACAGCCCCGTGCAGGTAGCAATATAGCTGCATGGCGGGCTGGTGGGAGGGGAAGAAGAGGCGAAAGAAAGGGCGGGGGATGAGAAGGGGTGCAAAGGGGGGGAAGGAGAAGGTGTGGGTGCAAGAGGAGAGGCGGGATGAAGGAAGGTAGGGGGAGGCGAGAGCACGAGCAGGAGGGCAGGAGGGAGGAGCAGCTCAATGCGCAGGAGAGGAAGCACATGTTTTTGTCCGACCTAGGAAGTCTTCTGGTGTGGCTCCTCCTCTTACCGCTCCTTTGGCACCCACTACTCATCCTGCACCTTCTACGCACGCTGACGGGCCCTCATCGACAGCATAGTCAGCTCCTACAGCACGTCCAAGACTCTCCTCATGCCTTTCACCTGTTGTCCCTGCTTGGGTTACGGTTAGGGTTGTCACTCCACCATCTGTAGTTTAGGAGGACACCTCTCGTGCCTTAGGCTCTTCTTCGATTACAGCAATAGACATTTCTATTTTGGTTGCGACTGAGGCTACTATTCCATTGGTTACAAATCAGGAGGGGCCATCAGGTGCCTCAGTTACCCTGCCAGAGTTACCTCAGTTTCAGCCATTGATAGGACCAATGGTTCTCGTGCATATATTCAAACTCCTAGCCCTTTATCCGAGCAACCTTCTCCTCTACTGCTTGTTGATAGAGGCAAGGGGGCTTCCTCTCTTTCACCTTCCTCGAGCATCGGGATTCTTGACACTCCAGTGTCAGGCCTAGTTCATAAGAACTCTTTTTCTGTCTTCGTGGATATGGCCAAGATTGTGGAGGAGTTTGTACCCTCCACATTTGAAGATGCTGTTATTGGATTTCCTATTGACGACAGAGCATCTCCTTTTGTAGGTGTGGGGGTTCTTTGTCCCATGAATTTCGCTTTCCTTGGCAACCTTGGAAGGAGGGCTCCTACTTAGGAGAGGTTTGTTTCTGCCACTAGGTCGGGTAAGGTATTCCATCAGACTTCCTCCCACCGATGAGGATTGTCACTTGGACCATACAGGGCCTTGGTGGTGTGCAACATTGCCGCTATAGGCAACTGATTTGTAATCAGCTTCATCTAGGTGTTATCGGGGATCCCATTGAAATTCTTTTTACTCTAGAACACAAATTGGATGCCTAAGATTGTGCCAAGTCAGATAAGATGCTTTCAGGTTGCACTTTTTGGTCACTTGTAGTTGGCAGTAGGAGAGGTACATGCATTTCAGTTTCAGATTCTTTCCTCCCCTTGGTTGTTGGACACGGAGTCGTCATCCCCTCTAGGGATCAGTGGATCCTTCTTTTCATTGGGGGACATAAGGTTGGCTTTCTCAACCTTTACGCCTCCAATAATAGAGGGGATCGTGTCCTTACATGGAAGGAGCTGCTCTCTTGGATTCCCATTGTAAATTCATGGGTATTGGAGGTGACTTCAACATGGTGGAGTTGCCCTTAGATAAGAAAGGGGGTTGAGCGGGTGGCATTCACTCCTTGGAGAGAGTAGCCTAGGATGCCTTGGAGAGAGGGTCGAACTGGAGGCCGCAGATGCCTATCCATGCACGGATTGGTAGATTTTATGTCGATGACAGGGCTCTAGATAGAAGTGGGTCAGTATGCATTTCCACTGGGGTGTTCACTTCATATCACTTTCCCATGGTATTGATAATTTCAGAGCCTCATTTGAGAGGACGCTCGGTCAGTCTTAGGATTCCAGATGCCTTTTATGCTGAGGAGGACCTTACAGAGGCAGCCTTGCAGATTTGGGTTTCTCACGTGTAGGGTGGAGTGCCCGCCCCCTTCACACGTCGCTGCAACCTTGTATCATTTGGTTGCTAGCACCAGAAGACATGACATTCTTAGACGTGAGATTGGTATTCGCTAGCAGTTGGCAGCCCTACAGAGGGAAGAGCAGAACGGCCTACAGATGCTTGGATTCAGGAGCGCCTTGCTGCAGCAAGGGCTTATCAGCAGGTATTACTAGATCAGAGAACAACGTATGCCTTCTATGCACGTGAATCATTTTTGACTCAGATGAGAGGTAGAGTCAATAAACACTTTTTTTCTTACTCTTGGCCCCAAACATAGTAGGGAGAGTGTCTCGCAGCTTATTGACTTAGACGGGGTTTTGCAGACAGATCCTGATGCCATCATGCACATAGCTACAGATTTGTATGCCTCCCTTCTCACAGGCCAGAGATGATGCCAGATATGCTATATGGTAGTGTTTTCCTATGTTAGTGAAACCAGATATGTGGGTCTCACTTGATGTACCTTTCACTAACCTAGAGTTCGGGACTGTGCTTCTTGTTCCTTCGTAAAGGCAAGTGCCAGGGTTCGGATGGGCTGACTCCCTCCTTTATTACTTTTTGGAAGAAGATTGGGGATCACATTACCTCAGCCTTGCAAGGCGTTGGGAAGTCTGGTGAGATGCCAGACTCACTTACAGACCATTCATCTATTCCAAAGGGGGGGTAGTAGAAATCTAGTGTCTCAGTGGAGGCCTATTACCGTTTTGGGCATTTTCTACCAAATTGTGGCTAAAGCAAGTAGCTTGCATTTGCAGCATCTACTTCTAAATCTTATTCATGATACACAGACGGGCTTTGTGCATGGCAAAGCATTTTTTATAATATCTTCTCATTTTGGGAAGCTTCTGAGTGGGCTATGCAGGGCAGCCGGAGGTTGGCCATTCTTTTCTTGGACTTTGAGAAAAGCTTATGACAGCTTGGATTGGGGCTTTCCGAAGGGCACCCTTCTTCGCTTTGGATTTATAGATGCATGGATTAGACCGGTTTTCTCCTTATGCAGATCAGCCCACATCCACGTACTTATTGGCGGGGTCAGTTGGAGAGAGGTTCTAGGTTTCTAGATCAGTCCGCTAGGGATACCCTCTAGCTCCTTTTCTCTCTTTTTGTTTCTGGCTGAAGCTATGAGTATCTACATTAGATCTCAAGCTAATATTTTTGGGCTGACTTTTCCCCTCAGACGGAAAGAAGAGCTCCTAGATAGTGAGCTGGTAGATGATACTACTGTTTTTTCTGATGCCAGGCCATAGATGCTCAATTCTTTTAGGAGAGCCATGGATTTATTTTGGATCAGTGATGGACACCCTTGTGGCATGCACAGAGACATTGGATGCATCCCAGGTTCACCCTTCTCACACTTTGGTCAATATATAGATAAACACTATACATACACTAATGGTAGGGGTCCTCTAAGGCAGCTTTTGTTAGGAGGGCTACGTTTTATAGAGGGTGTAGGGAGGGAGGCGGAATGGGGAGGGAGGGGTAGGGGAGGGCAGGCGGGAAAAAAGAGGTGGGGAGGGGGCGGGGGTGGGTGAGAGCAGCGGAAGGGGGAGGGAGGCGTTGGAAGAGAGGCTGGCAGAGGTGGATTGGGGGGGGGGGGGGGGTGGTGAAGTGGGCGGCAGGGGGGAGGGGGGACAGTTTTGAAGTAGCACATGGTTTCGTCAAGTAATTTTTTGACAAAATAATTTTCTACAATGATTATTTGGAAGAATTGAGCTTCTTCAATTGATTTGCAGCATAGAGGAGAATAATTGGAAAGTTTTGAAGTTATGATCCTTCCTCAAAGCAGATTAAGATGTACCTAACATGATTCTTGTCATCCCCCCCCCGCCCCCAACTTCTGTAAAGTATGAAAAAAGCCCACAGAGCAAAGTGCTCGAGGCAAAAGTACAACTTGCATAGCATGAGAAAGAGGGTCAAGCCCTACTCAACAAAAAAGCCCGATAAAGGCCTAGGGTTGAGGCTGAAATTGCCACCTCAAACCTCTAGTGACCTTTGAGAAGAAGGGACAGCCTTTCCATTCCCTGAGGGAAAAGTCCTCCTGTAGGAGGCAGCCCTGGAACACCATGCACTGTGTCTGTCCAAATAGTGACGATGGTGTGAGAAGAGTAGACCTGGGAACCATCGTCTCTTTGCATTTGGATCTCAAGATATCCGAGGCTGAAACGCTCGCTAAGATCTCCTAGCCCGTCCACTGAAGCTTGTGTAGGTCTGTAAGGAGAGGAGGGAGCAACATCTATCTCAACCAAATGACATCCAACCGAAAGAGCCCATACATCTTGAAGCACACCCAAGCCTCAACAGAGAAAGCCAAGCCACTATCCCCCAAGTGATTGAAGAAAGGGGAGGGGGCAAATGTACTCAGAAATTCCCATCTAGACAACCGTGGCCTATATATAATCCCAAAGGCAATGGTGAATGCACTCCTTAGTAGATATTCAATGCGGGCAAGAAGAGGGAGCCCCAGCTGAGTTACAGCAATCCCTCCATGAATAGAAAGTCAAAAGAGAAGAGTGATTTGTCGATTCCTCAGAGATTTCCAGAACCTTCTCCAAAAAATTTATACAAATCTGCAGAAATCTGAAACTCCTCCCGGTAAGCATCTTTGGAGGGTTTCCAACCCCTAACACTGAGCTGAAACCTCCTGGCACTCTCACTCTCCAGGATCACACTGCAAGTACTTTATGTACTATTATCATTTTTAATTGTCTAGGTTGTATAGTTTTCTCTATTATGTCACGTCCTTTATTTATTTCGTTCGTGTGCAGTTGATTATAAAACTTGGACCGTACATTGAAGAATTATCAAGAACAAAAGGGGCCATTCAAGAATTTGTAAATCCCAAGTGAGCTCCTTGGTCTTATCTACTTCAGCGTTGTGGCTGTTATGTTTATTCTTCCTTGCAAATCTTTATAATGGCAAAGTCCCTGTATGGGTTTTCGTATTAGTCATGAGTTTAAAGAATGAAAATTTGATGTCTTTCTTGCAACCCCCTATCATTAATGATGTTACGAGTGTACATATGCCTTGGCAAAAGGTAAGAGTTTCTTTCTTCAGTAAGTGTCCTAGCTTGATGACAAGAGAGAATGCAAATTTACAAAACAGTAGTTGAACCTGAGTACCGAGCTAGAGTAAAGAAAAAAGAAGGGGGTCCTTTGAGGGAGTGGCAGAATATCAAGTCCCGAAGGCTTAGTACAACTGCTAAATTTAGAAACATGGTACAAGACCACCCTTCAAAGAGCAGTCTATATGTATAACACAAAAATTGAGATTCAGTGTTGTGGTCTATGTGGATTACATCATTCTCTTTGCTCATGCCTGAGAAATTTTGAAGAACTTCAAGATGTGATTGCAAATGATTAGCAACGCTACTTGAAATTAACTCAAATTCATTGCTAATGAGGATATAAAGTCGATGGGTGCAATATTGTACGAGAAATGTGTGGAAAGCTTGATTTATCTCTACATCGTGAGACCAGATATTAATCATACTATCGGTATGCTTAATGCCCAAGGGTAAAGTCACACATTGGAAGGCATCTAAGATAGTACTCAGGTATATCCAGCGTATCATTCACTTTGGGATTCACTAGATTGGAGGTGGTGAGGTAGTTTTTCATAGGCATTGTGGTCCCGTCAAGTCACCTCTTTAGCTGTCCCGGTCATCACATGGCTTCTTGGTCAAGTCGAGAAGTTGCCTTGCGGCTTACCCATCACTTCACATTTACAAGATGCTATTCAGTCACCTGCCTTGTAACAGACAACCTTTCGTCACTAACCTTGTACCAAAGGTCATCGTGTCACCTGACCTGCATAAGTAATCATTTGGTCATCCCTTGAATAAGATCTCTTCTGGTCAAATGTACAAGAGGTCCCTTGGTCTCATCCCTTGTAGAAGGCCTTTTCCGGTCAACCCTTTATAAGAGGTCTTGAAGTCATCCCTTGTACAAGGCCTCTTGTGGTCACCCCATACAAGAGGTCTTCAGGTTATCCCTTCTACAAGGCCTCTTCCGATCACCTTGTACAAGAGGTCTCACAAGTGAATGACCTTCTAGATGCCTTGTAGCATCTCCCACGACGCTATCACCATCCCAGTGAATAGAAGGGCTATGGTGTCAGTGCCTCTTTTCTTACAGCTAAAATACAATAAGAGAAATGAAATGGCCCTTGGCCATACAATTGTGTTGAATCATACTATTTAAAACTGCCAACAAGGAAAAGCAACAGCTCGGAGAGCTCAAAATCGTGTCAAAAATCTAAAATTTGTTTCCAAATGCCTATAATCTGTTGGACCAAAGTGAACAAAAACACCCATGAAAACATCCATGCACATTATAGAGAAATAGTGTCACGGAGTTCCAATGGCACTGAGCTACATATTGTTCCTTCCTTTATGTTATCCAAAACATTGCGCAGTTTCTTGTACTTTTCGTTGTGGCGGTATTATGCAAGTTTGTATTTGTTATACTTTGCTTGAGTTTGTCGTGAGAGGATGCTAGCTCTGTCTGTAAAATTTGCAGGTGACTACTCTAGGTCTGTATTTTTGCTTTGGACATCTATGAGCTCCACCAAATGTCTTTCACGAAGCTGGGAGATCTCTTGCATATGTAGATGCTCTAAGCTTGCTAGCTGATTTTTCAATTCAGCCAAGTCTTACTCAACTTTTGCTTGCTTTGACAACAAATAGGTGTGTTGTGTTTGAGACAATGTTGGGGGTTGCTGTAGAGCCTGTTGTCTGCTCCATTGTGATAGTCTTTGTTATAGTGGTTATTGGTGTTGCACTGGGTGCAAGATGGTCCCTCAAATGACTAAGTAAATCATCATGTTGGTGGCCGTATTCCCCCACACATATAGCACATTACAAATCTTCGATTGTTGGGTCTTCTTTCTATGCTTACTTGGCCTCCTTGTGCGCCATGGATAGTAGGGTCCACCCCTTGGGGTTGGTCGTTGATAGGGAGGATACTACGGCTGAGGATAATGGTAGGGCTTCACTGAAAGAGCTTACAGTAGAGGGGATTGGGCAAAGTGGTGGTGGAAGAGCAAGAGGAGCCAAGTAAGGCTTTGATGAGTTCATAGGTGTAGATGTAGGGGTTGTAAGTGGAGACAAGCTAGTGCTCATTAGCGCTCTTTTTTTTTTTTCAAAAAGATTACTTCATTAAGTATGAATGAAAACCGCAAGAGCAAACTCAAATGCAGGAGTACATCATGCTATGCATGAGAAAAAAAACCAGCTCAAAACGAGCTAAAAAAAATCCAAGGGGGAGGCTGAAAGTGCCACCTCAACCCTGAAGGAGACTTAGAGAAGAAAGGAGATCCTCTCCAAACTCTAAAAAAAATACCTCTCATGGCAATAGCTGCTTTGGAGGATCCCTGCATGCTCTCCCAGATGGCCACCAAGGTGTGTATAGTATCCGTCCATATACTAGCCATAGACTGGGAGGGGTGAACCAGGGAACCCTCCATCGCCTCCGTACATCTAGCCCTCCAAATATGCCAAGTTGCAATGCTAGCAAGAATCTCCCATGATGTGTCCACCGAGGCACGAGCAGCTCTGAAAGGAGTGAAGGGAACATCCTAGAGAGAACAAGACTCCACATAGTGTCGTCGCATAAAGGCTGAGTCTGAGTCATGTCCCTCGAAAAACACCGGAGGGCCAGTAAGAGATAATTATGCCATTGATCCCCAAGTCATGAAGAAGGGTGCTCTGTGAAAAATGCTAAAAATCCTAGCAACACCCTTCTAGATCCGTCCTCGCCTGTCTGCATTCCCCAAGGCAATGTTGAACTGACTCAACTGCTGCATGGCATTGAGGACAAGTAGGGTCAGCCCCGAAACCTGGATCTCCACAGGTTCATTGCAATCTCTCCATGCATAGAAAGCCAAAAGAAGAGAGTGATCTTTCTATTCTTGAGGGATTTCTAGAGCCTCCTCCAAAAGTTTTCCTGCACCTCTGCAAAAATCCGAAAACTATCCCAATGAGGAGCTCTGGAGGGCCTTCAACCTCTACTGCTAAGTTGAAATTTCCTGGCATTTTTGACTGTGTAACGAAAGCAGGAGATGCTCTTCTCTCGGTGCCCTTCATCAATCCACTCCCACTCCCGAGGGTCCCACTACAAGAACCTAATGGGAGAACCATCATATAACCAAAGTCTCCAAGACCCAAGTTCCAGGAGAACAGGGTGAGGATCAAGATACCACTGAGAGTCCTTGCCCCACTCCATGTAACCTGCAATCCTAATAGGCTGGAAGGCAACCTCCAAAATAATATCATTTGAAGATCTAAGAAGTCTGCCTCTCGACTAAACATCAAAGACAAGGGTCTCCTCAAGTGTATCTCGCAAGGCAATAACCTCTAAAGGAATACCGGTTCCCGTAAAAGCTCCCAACCAAGTGGACTCTGTGATAGGCATGTCATGTGTGTCTATCCAATTTGCTGGTATGGCTGCATCTATCTGCTGCATCCTGACTGTGCTCCCACTGAGGTGGCCAATTGATAAGAGTCTATGATCCCGTGGAAGCTTCCTAAAGGCCCTCCAGGCACCTATTGTAGAAGCAGGTCCTCTTTCCCATCTAGACCACTGCATATAATGTGACACTCCTAGTGATCCACCATGCTCATCCAAAATAGAGTCATTTCACATGACTGTATGCTTGTCTATTTCTTCATGAGAGGAGGGTAGAACTCTCCGAAGAGTGCCTGTGAAGCTGCCCCAAGCTTTCAGAATGGCAGCCATGGACTGAAGTAAAAATCCATCTCGAGCTGTCCATCCAATCTCCCCCGTGAGAAGGTGTACAAGCTTGAATGCTGTGCAAGAAAAAATCTTTCCAAGGCTCCTGTCCAGGCATCAATTCTCTCACTACAAACTTGCAGAGCAAGGCCATACACTACAAGTTCGGATCAATAATATTGAGACCTCCTTCTCTTGTGGGGAGAATGAGGGTCTCCCAAGCCACCCTGGCTACAACATTTGAGGTGCCATCTAACCCACTCCTAACCCACTCCAAAGGAAGTTGTTAATAGGTCTCATGAGCTGAGATATACAAACTCTAGATCTGCACCAACATGAGCAAACGAACCAGGCAGTAGCCAATAATACCTGGTTCACAACCACTACTCTGGATGCGAGGTCAAGTTTGGCAGAACTCCAAGAAATGAGTTTCCTCTTGATACTCTCCAACACGGGAGCAAATTGTTGTGCTAGAAGGATGCCCGCCCCAACTTGGCATCCTAGGTACTTGATGCACCCCTCCAGGTGAATCCTATGTCAATCCCCCAGTTTGGAGTATCCTCATCACTAATCCAAAAGCCATTGGATTTGTTCCAACTAATACGAGCCCCTGCTGCAGTGCAAAACAAATCCAAGGCTGTCCTGAACAAGGTGAGTTTCTGTTCCAAACAAACAGCCGTATCATCTGCCAACTCTCAATCCAATAGCTCATCCTCCTATCTCAAGGGAAGAATTAGCCCTATAATATCAGCTTGAGCTCTAAGGTAATAGCTCATGCCTTCAGCCACAAAGAAAAAGAGAAAGGGGGCTAAAGGGCATCTCTGACGGACCGATTTGGTAATCTGAATCTTGTCTCCCCTGACTCCACCAATGAGAACCTGGCTATGGGTTGATTTGTAGAGAGCTGACACCCCTCTAAGCCATGCATCTGTGAATCCAAACCGAGCGAGGATACCCTCTAGAAAGCCCCAATCTACTCTGTCATAAGCTTTCTCAAAGTCCAGGATTGAGACACTTAGTGCACACTTTTCTTTGGGCAAGCTTGGATGGCACACGAAGTACCCAGGCCAAGGTTGCCTAGAAGATAGTGATACTCTCCTAGGCAGAGGGAGGCATGGGTATCATTGATCTAGAGATATAGAGCAAAGCCATGTTGGGGAATCGTATTGTCAAGGGTGGCTCTAGGCCTCTAAACATTAATGCCTCCTGCTTTGGCAAGGGCTCCAAAGGAACAGCGACAACAGTCTCACCGACGGATCTTCAAGCCAGCCTCTCTCACAAGGGGTCGCCACTGATGCAAAGATTAATATGAGATTGGTGCCAGCATCTCTCAGGCATCCATCGTAGCCAGCCCCTAGAATAAAGATGAGTTTGACCGGGCACTCAAGAATACGAGGGCTGTATGCTAGGGAAGTGCGTTGAGCGGGCACAATGGGGTAGTTGACCAGTAAGATCCTTGGGAATAAGGCAACAGGGCTTGATCGGACCTCAGACCCTTCATGTTGGTTTAGGCTATTCTCTAGGACAAGTTCCTCTAAGAATTTTCTACTACATTAGGACCACAATGAGCCCTACCTGAGTTTCTTCAACATGGCTCGAGTACTCCAGATGGAGTCAGAGCAAAGGGACTAGAGGCGTGGGGGATGTTATGGGGTCTAAGACTCTGCTGCGTGGCAGAGGATCACGGTAGTTGGCCATTGGAGAGTAGAACACTCCGAGCAGGTGGTGGAGGTGTCCTTCTCCTACACCACCCGGATTGGTAGACAACTTCAGCTAGATATGGTGTCATGGATCCCCTCACAGGAGGGGCATTGGCTAGAGCAATGGTTGTTGCATGAGGTCCTTACCAGTTTTTGACTTGCCTATGGACTGGCCTCCAACTGAGGAAGATCTATTTTTCCTGGCTGGTAGCTGATGCTAGGGACCTCGAGACACAATAGGTCACTACTTGTAAAGTTTTATCCAGAGGCTTATAGGATCTGGTGGTGCTCCCTCAAAATGGTGGCCAGGATGCGAGCACCTGCCGGACTTTATTTGGGGCATGGTAGCTTAGTTGAGAGAGAGACGATACGCTTTTCCATTGAGATGGTCTTCCGAGCCTATAGGATAGATGGTCTAAGCATCATCACCTTGATATCTAGGACTCAGCCCCTCCCTCTTGCCAAAGCCCTATTTCTCTCCAGAGGACAGCATCTGGGGCATGGTGGCCAGTATCACAGCTTGGAGTATTTGGGTAGCCCGCTGCACTATAGTGATGGGACGCAGATTCAGCCTGCAACTCCTCAGCATATGGCATGATATCATCTACATCTTGAAGGCCACATGGGAGCAATGCACGGAGGGTCTAGGAAGATTGGTGAAAGGCGAGAGCAAGGGATGGCCTGCAAGCATTTTCTACATTCTTGTGGATCAAGAAATCCTCTAGTTGTATAGTCCAGGAGCAATGCACGGAGGGTCTAGGAAGATTGGTGAAAGGTGAGAGCAAGGGATGGCCTGCAAGCATTTTCTACATTCTTGAGGATCAAGAAATCCTCAGCATATGGCATGATATCATCTACATCTTGAAGGCCACATGGGAGCAATGCACGGAGGGTCTAGGAAGATTGGTGAAAGGCGAGAGCAAGGGATGGCCTGCAAGCATTTTCTACATTCTTGTGGATCAAGAAATCCTCTGGTTGTTGGCACTTGCTTCCAGGGCACTCTAGGCCCGTTTGATTGGTTAAGCGTCCCATGGATTGCTGATCTGTAGTGTTTTCTCAATTTTCTAATAGGAGGTTTTTTTCTCTCTTCTTTTTTTTTTTTTTTTTTGGTGGGGCGGGGCCGGGGGGGGGAGGGGGGGCAGGGCTTCTGCAACCATGGGAAGGAGTTTGTACTCTTTTGATAATGTAAGGCCACTTTCACCCATGGGTGATCTTTCCTATGTTCCAAAACAAAAGGATCTTTGGGCAGAAAATGGAAAAGAAAAGTGGAATAGAAGAAGGATTGAAACATAGGGTGGGAACAAATGGGGGCAAGAGTTGGGCTACCAAGGTAGTCGTTGTATTGAATTGTCTTTTCACAAAGGAAAAAATATGTTTCTTATGAAGAAGATGGGCTTTTATCAATCAGAACTCTCATATCCTTATATCTTTTGCATTTCACTGCTTTAGAGCATTCTATTTACCCTTGGCTATGTATATACTCCAAATGCAATGGTAGTCCACATATGGTTGTTCTATGTTGTTTATAGAACTATGATACAAGTTTCCCAACAGGATCATCCTTGTGTGTAGCTCTTTTTCCTTCTTCTTTCTAAATTATGCAGCATTTCTACTTTATTTTTTGAGTGTCTGTGTGTGTGTGTGTGTGTGTGTGTGTTATCATCCGTACCTTTCTTACTTGCCCCTTCCTTTGCCCCTGTGCAGGTCGTACTTGCTGTACGGTCGTCCGTACAGGCTCCCCCCTCCATCTAGGTTCCTTTAACTGTCCGTTTTCCTTCTTCTGTACCTGCTCCCATGTTCGTACAGCGAGATTCCGTACCAAATTCGTCTTCCCCTCTGTTTCTGCAGCCTT
The DNA here is from genome assembly GCF_047967505.1 of Dipteris shenzhenensis. Classification (NCBI taxonomy): domain Eukaryota; kingdom Viridiplantae; phylum Streptophyta; class Polypodiopsida; order Gleicheniales; family Dipteridaceae; genus Dipteris; species Dipteris shenzhenensis. Next base: position 17,476,032 of record NC_141622.1, read on the forward strand.
TTGCTCTTCTCACGCCGGGTTTTGTACAGTCTTTTCCCGATGTCTCTTCCTCCCATTTTCTTGCCGCTCCAACAGATGCCTCTTTCATTTTCTCTGCTTCAGCCCCCCCTTCTGCCTCTGCTCCTTCTGCACATGTCTTCTTTCGGCGGATGCGTGGTGGTTTGCCTCCTTCCATGGCGGTTAAATCGGCAAAGCTGGATATCGTGGATGGTCCTTTGTCTTCCCTTCAACTAGACCTTCTTCGCCATATGTGTTTTGCTTCTGTCACAGATGTTCCTTCATCGGGTTCACAACTTGTTTGTTCTTTGGACTCTACCCTTCTCGTTTCCGGTCTTCAACAAGCTCAGCAGTTTGGGGTCTGTCTCTACTTTATGGGTAGGGTTTTATCTACAGCTCAACTTCGTCGTTGGGCTAAAGTTGCAGTGGGTCAGGATTGCCTTTCCTCCTTTGTCTTTCTGGGCAAAGGTTTTTATTATGCCCATTGCTCTTCGACTGATGTGGTGGCGCGACTTGTCAGTCGTGCTGGTATTCATGGGGCTGGTTTCTTTGCTTATGTGATGCTCTAGGATCGCTTTTTGATCCATCTGCCTCTCTTCTGACTCACTGTTCGGTCTGGATTACCCTCAAAGCGTTGCCTCTGCCTCTTCTTCAGCATCTTCCTACTCTTGCAGCTTTTTTGGGGAGGCCTCTACATGTTCTGAGATAGGATTTTTTGCAAGCTACTCGGGATGTTCGCCTTTGTATTTTATGGGATATGATGCAGCTCGTGCCCTCTACTCTGGATCTTGATTTGGGATTTGCTCATCCGATGCGCATCAGGCTGCATTTTGCCTCTTTTCCTACCGCATGTTATCGGTGCCAGCAGGTTGGTCATTTTGCACGTGCTTGCCTTCGGCTTCCATGACCATTCCTCCTGCTCCTTCTTCAATTGTAAAGTTTACTCTTCCTTCTCCTCTGGTTTCTGCTAAGGCTTTACTGGATATGCCTTCTTTTACTGCTCCAAAGCGTTACTGGAGGCACAGGTTAATCTCTCTCTAACTGAAGAAGTTTAGGATCCGACTCCTGTTGAGCATCATAGCCTCCTTCTCCTCTAGATATGGATGTGCCCCTTGCAGAGGGGATCATACAGGATGCTGCACATGCTCTTTCTCAGGTTGATCCTCGAAGTGAAGCTAAAATGCTGAGTCTTGCTTTATCAGATGCATCTCTTTCGTCGGAGGATACAGATGTTGATCTAGCTCCTTTGCCTCTGATGCATGTGCCAAAGTCTTCTTCTGTTCGGGATGCAGAAGTGCCTTTTTTACCGGAATCTTTTCATCCCATGTTACAACAGGTTTTTGACCCTGTGATTTAGAAATTTCGGGTATCAGCCTATATCAAGAAGAATCACAAGGGCAAAAAACAACTGGTTTTTTTGATGGTGTGGTTTCATCACTGCATCAGTTTTTACAGAGCAATAATTTGAAGCTGGAGGATGCTGTGTTTGATCCTCCTCCAGCTTGATATGTAACTTTTTACTTGGTTGCCTCATGACTTTTACTCTAAGGCTTTACTTGTAAATTTTTTTTCTTGTACTTATTGGAGGGTTTTTACCTCTTTTGAGGTTTCCCACACAGAAATATAAGATTTCACTATAAAAAAAGTGTGTGTGTTATCCCTTCTTCTGGGCATCTTTGCGGCTCTTCTTTTATGATTGTTTATATGTTCGGGATTGGGATTATCCTGCTTACTTGTCTTACAATGAAATTTTCTGATTTTGTAACAGCATCTCCTCTTGAGGAATGCTTTTTGTAATATAATAGCAAATGGACTTCACCCCAAAAAAATGTGTATGTGTGTGTGTCTCTCTGTGGACACACACACACACACATATTTAGGATTGCTCTATATAAAGTGTAATTATAGTATGAGTTATAACATTTAGCTAGTATGTGCAGGTATAAAGATTCAAGCAAAACAGAATTCAAATCATCTACAAGGCTAGAGTGCATGATGCAGGACTATCCTCGAACACTAAATGCTTCAGCAAAAGTTGGATTTACTGTAATGTCTTTTCCATCCTATGAGTGGCCCACAAATTCATTGCTTTTACTATTGATTCTTTCGTGTTTGTGAGAAGTGAAAAAGAGATTTATCAGCTTAATCCTAAGACAACATGATTTCGTGTCTCTCTCTGCACAGGAGTGTCCGTGCCTTAGTTTGACTGATACATACATATGTTGTATTTCCTCAAATGGCATTCTTTCTTCTCTAGTATGCATGCAATTTGCCAAAGCATAGTATGTAAACTTGGAATGTATGTTGAGAAAGCATTCTAAAAAATAGTCTCTCAGGAACAATCCTCAATGTAAAATTTAGATCTAGAGGCAGACTATACAATGTTGTGGCTGACTTGTCTTTTTTCCCTACCTAGTAGCAAAGCGGCCCCTCAGTATCTGAAACCATCAAAATCACTGGAAAATGATTTGAAGTGGACACTCCAGCTGCAATGCTAATTGTACCACCTCTGTTAAGAGCCCAATCATGCACTTAAAATCTGTCAATCCGTGCATGGATAGGCATCTGCAGTCTCTTGTTCGACCAAGAAAACAGGAGAGAATGTGGCTGAGTGTGAAAAGCATCATCGTTCCAAGCATCCGTGCCACTGTACTGAAAAAGGAAGGCATCCCAAGCTGCTCTCTCTAGGGAGTGGATATCACCTCTTTTGTCTGAGAGCATTTCAACCATGTTGAAATCGTCCCTTATAATCCAAGCCTCTGCAATATGTGACCAAGAGAGTAGTTCCTTCCATAGAAGGACACGATCCCCTCTAGAATTGGGTGCATAAAGGTTTAAAAGACCAATTTTATCCCTAAGCAGCATTTTGAATTTCAAAATTATATTCAAATTTATCTCTATTCTTATTTATGTAATAATAATGGGCATGGCCAAATCATTTATATTTCATAAGCGTAAAGACTTTTTCTCATCATTTTTATTACAAGGCGTATGTATGACATTACTCTAAACCCTAAACCCTAGATCTTAGACCCTAGACCTTAAACCCTAAACCATAGACAACTAAACCCACCCTAGACCCTAGGTTCTCAAACCTTGATCGTAAACTTTAAATTTTAGGGCCTAGGCCTTAAACCCTAGGCCCTATACCCTACACCCTAGATGTTAGATCCTAAATCCTTGAACCTTGACCCTAGAGCCTAGACCGTAAGTCGTAGACTCTTAAACCTAAACCCTAAACCCTAGCTAAACCTAAACCATAAGTAATAATTTGTAAAATATAGCTTGATTTGAGCAATAGGTTGTGTTGCACCCCAACTTGTTGCTTAAGCAATAGCTTGAGAAAAGTCCGAAGCTATTGCTTAAGCAATAGGTTGGGATGCAATACAAGATAATTCTCAAATCAACAATAGCTCTTGATTTGAGCAATAGGTTGTATTGCACCCAACATGTTGCCTGAGAAACATGTTGGGAGTTCCCTCAATTTGTTGCTCACACAACATGTTGAGTGCAATACAACCTATTGCTCAAATCAAGAGATTTTGTTGATTTGAGAAATAGTCTATGATGCACTCAACCTATTTCTTGAATCAAGATATTTTTATCGAGAAGTAGCAAGTTGGACCCAAAATTGTATAGTCTACCTCTAGATCTAAACTTTACATGGAGGAACAATCCTCGATGTAAATTTTAGATCTATACCTTCACCCATCATCACCCTACAAACTAAGATCTAATAAAAAATTCTATTTTAGAGCTTATTTCGCAATTCAGTTGGCCAGTGGTAGGTCACTACCTCTGGCTCGAATCTGTGAAAATGACTAAAAGGGCTGTTAAATTATAGGAGAAGACCGTATGTGGTGGTAATGATGAGGGCAAGTTGATGTTGATGCTTGTACAGACTTGTCACTATGTAAAAACCTTGATATGTGTGTCCCTTGAGTTCTAAAATCCACGTCATATATCCCTACCTCTGGCTCAAATTTGTTAATATGGCTTAAAAGACTAGTACATTGTAGGAGAAGATTGTATCTGTTAGTTATGGCAATGAAAATGGATGGCCATGCTTGAGTAGACTTGTCACAATGTCAAACCCAACATGCATGAATGCCTTGCACAATTCAACCCCATTTATCTATACCTCCAGCTGGAATCTATGATAATGACTAAAAAGGCCAATTGTAACAGAAGACTACATCTGGTAGTTACGAGGCGAGGCGAATCAAAGAGGATGCTTAAATGGACTTACCACAATGTCAAACCCTACTGTATGAGTGTCACACATACTCCTTTCCCAAGTCAACCTCATTTGTTCCTATGTTAGCTCGAAAAAGGAAAATGGCTCGTAAATTGTAGGAGAACACTGCATCTACTAGTTCTGGAAAGGATTTCAATGCTTAAATATACTTATCGCAATGTTACACCCATCATATGTGAATGCCTTGTTCCTATTTTTTTCAAGTTGACCTCATTTATTCCTACCTTCAGCTTGAATCTGTGAAAATGTCCACAAAGGTTGGTGAATTATAGGAGAAGAGCATATTTGGTAGTCACGATGAGAGAAATTAATGCCAATGCTTCAAAGAACTTGTCACAGTGTCAATCCATGCACATATGACTCCCTTGCACACTCATTTTCTAACTCGGGTTTATTTATCCTTACCTCTACCTCAAATCCATGAAAATGGCTAAAAATGCTAGTAAATTTTAGGAGGAGACCGTATTTGGTAGTTGTGGTAAGGCAAGTGGAGACTTGTCGCAATGTCAATCCCTGCATACATGACTCCCTTGCACACTCATTTTCTAATTCGGTTCATTTATCATTGCCTCTAGCTCAAATCCATGAAAATGGCTAAAAGGCTAGTAAATTGTTGGAGCAAAGCAAGTGGATACCAGTGTTTGAATAGACTTGAAAATGAATGTTTGCTCTCAAATTAGGCCTTTATGAAGTATCATACCCATCAGACACACACATATGGTAGAAAAGCCGTCGGATGCATATCTTTTATACTTATACATGATCCATATTTGAAGAGCCTTGTGATGCATATGGTAGAAGAGCCCTCTGATGCATATTTTATATATTTATGCATGATGCATGGTCAAAAACTTGTATGAGTCTGCCAGCATCAATTCCAGATGCCTTGTACATAGAGGAGGACCTTACAGAGGCAACCCTGCAGATATGGGTTTCTCATGTCCAGGGTGGGCAGCCATCTTCATCACATGTAGCTGCTGTCCTTTCTGGTATTAGCGACTTCTACCACTCAGTTTCTTGTACCAGGAGACGAGATATTCTCAGACGTGAGATTGGTGTTCGCCACCAGCTGGGTCGCTCACAGAGGGTCTCATCCACCTTATCTCGAAAGGAGGTTGCAGAAATTTAGTGTCCCAGTGGAGGCCTATCACACCTTTGGGGACATGTTACAAGATTCTAGGCAAGGCAATCAGCCTCCGATTGCAGCCCCTTCTCCCAGATCTTATTCATGACACTCAGACAGGATTTGTGCATGGTAGAAGCATTTTTTATAACATTTGGGAAGCTTCAGAGTGGGCCATGCAGAGCGGCCAGAATCTAGCCATTCTACTCTTGGATTTTGAGAAAGCTTATGACAGAGTAGATTGGGGTTTTTTGGAGGGCACCCTTCTACGTTTTGGCTTTACTGATGCTTGGATTAGAGGTGTTTCCTCTTTGTACAGATCAGCCCACAGCTAGGTACTTATTGGTGGGGTAAGGGGTGAGAGATTTCAGATTTTCAGATTAGTCCGTCAAGGATGCCCCCTTACTCCTTTTCTTTTTTTGTTCGTGGCTGAAGCTATGAGTATCTATGTTAGATCTCAAGCTGACATCTTTGGGCTAAGACTTCCCATCAGAAGGGAAGAGGAGCTACTTGACAATGAGCTGGCAGATGACACAACAGTTTACTTGGATGCCACACTACAGACGCTTACTTCGTTCAGGACAGCATTGGATTTATTTTGATTGACGGCGGGGATGCAGATAAATTGGCATAAATCCAATGGCTTTTGGATCAGTGATGAGGACCATCTCTCCCCCCCCCCTCTCTTCCTTTGCCGCTCATCAGCAGATGGGGTGCCACTATTTTCTAGATGCACCTTCTCTATAACTGACGCAGGAGGAGATCCTTAGGATCCCCAAAGAAAGAAAGAAAGAAAGAAAGAAAGCTATATTAACGTCTTCAGGAGACCTCATGGGCCTATAAGACAAGGTACACTTCAGAAAGGTAACTCATACAAGCCACTATGGGCTGAGGCAAGGACCCTCTAGGGCCCTTGCTGAGTGCTCTACTAAGAAACTCAAGAACTAGGACTAAAAACTCAAAACTCAAAAATCCTAAGAGAGCAAGAGATGTCATTGGCTATCAACTAATACCCTTGTGCCATGGCAGTCCACCATTGGGATATGAAGATATCTCATATCTATCTTTGTTGTCTCTCATTGTGGTGGGGACGTGGCCTTCGTGATCTATGTATCCACGGGGCCATATCAAGAGTGACACCTCGGCTCTGACAGTATCCTCTGAGTAGAGCCGGGATAGGTTGGATCTCCATTGTGCATACTCTGGTCAACCTCTATTGGATCCCTGTGTCTCTGGCTTCACAACTTCACATCGTCTCTTCCCGTTGATCAGCTCTGCCCTCATATCAGCTAGTTCCTCCTCCACTCCACTATGTCCTGGGTGTGACTTGAACATGTGGAAGTTTGTGACATGCCACTATGTCCAGTCTAGCTCTATCTCTTGCATCAACCGTCACCTTCTATTGTATAATCTGTCTAAACAGAGTCTCTTTGTGTCACCGCATCTTGACCAGGTAGAGACAAATGCAAACCTAATTAGATCAGCTGAGAAAGCTATATGATACGGTTGATCTCATTTCGTGCGATTTGGAGAGACGGCGCATCCAGACTATACTGAAAAAGGGGGAGTCGATCCATCTAAATACCTTGAGTGGCAACCATCTAGATATCGTTCATACCAAGCCGTGCTAACCCCTCTAGCTACTAGTCATTTGGATGACTAGTGCGGATCTCGGTAGTCTCCAGCTATGCAAGTCCCAAACCTATGAAGGTACATCATTGTCTGACAACTACATCAGTCTAGAGGGGTGCCATGGCAAACTCAGCGTGTACTATGTGATGAGGGATTGAGGGCTTCGAATCATCCGAGATCCCATAATCACATGTAGCCTCTCAAATCTCCTCCAATCAATCGCTAAGAGATCACTCACCCAAAAGGGTGTTGCATACATGGCTGCGGCCGCACTAGTGTAGCAAATAACCATCCCTTCTTCTAGGGGTCCTAGAAGTGTGCCTGAAAGCACTATCGCTCTAGCCTGCCTGACCTCTCGTAAGCCGTGTGAAACTGGCCTTTGGGAACACCAAAGGGCAGTGAAAAGATAATATAACCAGCACATACCATAATTTCAGCCACTTAAAGAACTATTACATCCAACCAGAAAAGAATAACAGCCAACAAATAATCACATAATAAACACAAGGAGCTAGATTGCCCCTGTTGTGAAGCCGGACACCAAATTGGCCCTAAATTTAGCGGCCCTTTCGGTATTTCTTTATCGTTTATTCAGAAGGCATCCAAATATATGGAAACCACCACTGTGCATCAACCCAAAATCAGCCAACTGAATAATCCGTTCACAGGCACTTCCGTCCTGCTATGCAATCACAGAAAGGCATCCTAGTCCAGTGTAATATCCCGATTCCCATGGCAGCCTTTCTTCCGATTCTAGCTGATAGTTCTAACCTGGCAGCTCTCAGCCAAGTCTGTCCTAGCAGCTCTGATACCCTTCACGAGAGTCTTGGCAGGACAAAGACCAGCCAACCCACCAACCTTGGCTGTTTCTGGCACACAGAACGGCTAGCTGCAACAAGGCAATAGGATTTGAAGTTTCTGAGACAATAGGAGAGCTTCTGGGAAGCAATTGATTGATCTGAAGGCTCTAGGAACCCTGAAACAGCAACAAGCAAAAAGGCGAACCTGTCTAGAGCTGTTCTCAAACACTGGCAGTCGAAATCAGCAGGAGCAGCCCTAGAAGAGGTGCAAAACAGCAAAAACGTTTTCCTTCTGGCACGCTTCGGCTCCCGGCAGGTCCAATCCTGGTAGGCGAAATGGATCTGGTATAAATCTGGCACCCGGGAAGCCTGTCTGGTAACCTTGGAGTGGATCTGGAACAGCGAAATCAGCCTTGGAAAGCCTCTTGCAAGTGTGACTCAGTAAATCCTCCTGCCTAGATGCAGTTGAGTTACTTGCCTGGAAAAGTGCGATTTTGATATGTGCCTGGCCTGGAAGGCTCTTGGAAGAAGTGTGAATCAGATTTGGGGCTCTGGGAAGGCATGAATAGCAAGCATGCAGCAAAAACAAACTGATCTGGAGGCTCTTGGTACAAAAACGAATTTTATTTTTGAGCTTCTGGCAACCCACTAACAGCCCACAGATTGTCATAGTACTAAAAAATCAGCAAGGCGATGTGATATAATAGCCCTAGAGCACTTTCCCAGCGTGTGACTTGCCTCTCCTTGTTCTTCTATGGTCCATAAATAAGCCACATCGCAAATTTTGACTTTTTGCCTTGTCCCACAAGCGAGCTTGCCAAACATGGCTCCTGGAGCTATTTTTAGCTAAAGGGATTTTAAACCCTCTCTTATTTTCAGTCCCTTGCCTTGGCCCATCGAATTAATTGCATTGAAGTGTCCTTTGAACTGTTTTAATCAGTTGGAGGCTAGGGCAGTCACCATAAATTCCTAAAGCTTAGAAATTCACGTCCTCATGACTCTTGAAACAGAGCAAATGTCCTCGTTTGCACCAAACTTTTTGCTTTGTTCCATCAGAACCTATAGCAAAAGTCTCGAAGCAACTAGAAGCTCAAAGCCTCAAATAGTTCAAAAACACGACGAGGCATCCTTCCACAAACAGCAGCAGACACACATGCTCAGACAGACAAGTTGCTCCTTATGGCCATTCCGTAGGATCCTCTCATGGACATCTCGTAGGACCCAGAGCACGAGATACATCAAGAGAATATGCAAGCTCTCAATGCATGCAAACAATCACTTCTCAAGATGATTTACCCACTTTACGGCCATCCATTTGGACCCACAACTTTTGGTACATCATGAGTATACAAGATCAATCCATGCATGCAGGCATACATCCCATGCATTCTTTCCAGACACGTTCCTCTTGAATGATGATTTACTCACATCCTCTTATGTCCATAATCTGTGGTACATAAGGAACAAAACATAGGAAAGTTCACAATCCAAAACACAGAGATTCACCGAAAGTGAACCAACAACTTTGGCATCAAGTGCCATTAGAATTATGTGGCAATGACCGCAGTTTACCACTTCCTATTTATGTTCTAGCAGGTAGGCCATCTTGCTTCTTGACGATAGCATTGACCGTAGTATGCTATCATTTCTCAGAAATAGAGGTAACATTGGCATCATAAACAATGCTTCAACTCGCACTACACAATTGATGTTGCATATGTATAGCAAACCATATCCAAACACAAAATTTTGAACAGCAAGCATAGCTCCTACGAGCTCCCTCCCTCCCCCTTCATGCCCCGTCTACCCCCCCCTCGCATTCTACGCGGCCCCTCCCTCTCCCTCCGTTAGCTGCTGCCGCGCAGCCAGCCGCCCCCTCTCCGCCACGCTCCCCCTCCCCCTCTCCTCATCGCTCCTCCGCCCGCTTGTCGTTCCCCCCTCTCCTCGCCACGCTCCTCACCCCGCCCCGCCTCACTTCTCTCCACTCCGCTCCGCTCCGTTACCCCACCCCGCCTCATCCCGCTCCTCTCCTCACCACCCGCCCGCTCGCTCACATCACCCCCGCTCCGCTCACCTAACCCACCCCGCCTCGCCCGCTCCGCTCCACGCCCCCGCCCACTCCGCTCACCTCACCCCCTGTCCACTCACCTCACCCCATCTCCACTCCACTCACCTCACCCCGCCTCGCCTCGCACCGCTCCGCTCACCTCACCTCACCCCGCCTTGCACCGCTCCGCCCCGCCCACCTCACCTCTCCCCCCCGCCTCGCTCCGCTCCGCTCACCTCACCTCCCCCTCTCTTTCTCCTCCTTTTTCCCCCGCTTCCCTTTCCTCCCCCCTTCCTTTTCCTTCCCCTTCCCCACCTTGGGAGTTCGCAGTTAGTCAAGCGATATGGCGGCTACGTGCCCGGAACCGGTGGCCCAGACGGAACCCCCCTCCTCCATCAGCCTATCGCGTCACATTAACAGAGCACCAGGTCTCCTTGGTGAAGCTGGCCGCCACGGACTTCTCCCAGACATCAGTTTATGGGAGGGTCATTGGCTACTCCCCTTCACGAGCAGACATCAGGGACTGGTTGCAGTCCACCCTCTACCTCGAGGACAGTCACATTGAGGAGGTTGCACTCATGGGACGTGGCATTTTCTGGCTTAAGCTCTCCTCAGCACAGGCTGCGAGCGACATGGTCAGGCGATCCCGTACTTCTGTGGGTGGGAAGATCATCCTCATGGTCCCTTGGTACAGGGGATTCAGTGTAGCGGATTTCGATGCCCGCTTTCGTATTCCTCGACACCCAGTTACCCTTATCTTCCCAGGTCTCGCAACCGAGCTTCGCCCGATCATCAAGGACCTGGGGGCGCACTCTTTGGTTGGCCTATGCAGGACACCTACATTGATGCGGCGGCAGCCCAAGGGGTGCCACGTGTCAAAGTGGTAGTCCTTGATCTACAGAGCATCCCCTTGGAGTTCGAGATAGAGATAGACACAGGTGTGGTGACGTAGCGCATTCTGGTCACTGGTCGCCCAAACCAGTGTCTGAGATGCCACGGCTTCGGGCACCAGGCTCGCTCATGTCCTCGCTTCACGGGTACAGAACCTCAGAAGACCCCCGTTCAGGCAGCTCAGATACTCTGCTCCAGTCAGCGACATCCCCTCCCAAAGGGGAAGGCTGGACGGAAGTGAAACGAAAACGAAAGGGCAACAAAGCAGGCCCCAAAAAACCTTCCCAGCCACAGCAAGAGCCCCCTCAGATGATCCCTACTCATCAGCAGCCCGTTAAGGGGAAGGAGAAGGGAAAGGAGAAGGTCAGCCAGCCTCCCCCTCAGCCCTCATCCCGCCCTCCCCCCCCTCCCCCCTCCTCCTCGATTCTCCGACCCCCACCCCCTCCAGGTTCCCCCCCCGCACCAGTGGTTTCCGCGCCACTTTCTTCCTCGAGCATGATACAGAAGGATTCCCCCCCTCCACCTGCGCCACCTGCAGCCCCGAAGCCAGCACAGACCTCACCCTCGTCTATCCCTCCGGGCCCGACGGCGGGGATAGGCCCTTCCCCACAGGTGGCCAGCACCCCTCCCTCCGGTTCAGACTCCTCATCTTCATCCCCAAGCCCAAGGGCCGCTCCTAGAGCTCTTCCGTTGGAGTTTTACCGAGCAGGTCCTTGGGACTACTTGGATGCAGCGGGTATTGGCTCCTTTCCCGCATGCCTAGACATCAGCATCTTCTTCCTCCGCAAGGGGGCGGAGGGTAAGGTGTCCATTCTGGCTCCGCACGATGGTCCTAGCTATTCCTTCACTATATCCAGTGAGGGGAGTGAGCAATGGACGAATGAAAATGTTTGGGAGACGATACGAGACCAGACCCAGGAGCAGGTGCAGGATTGGATTGGTAGCAGAGCAGCGGAGCTTCTTCAGCAGCAGTGGCAGGAGGGTGATGTTCGTCTGCGTTGGCGCCACAGCGCCAAACGTTTCCGACTTCTGGTCATTATTAGGCCACCGCTGGAGTGGGCCTACGAGGAAGGGCTTCGCCCCTGGAGGACTTCAGAGGTCGTGGGCTTCTACGGCATTTCCTTGGCAGAGGCGTCGAGCTGGTTAGAGAGAGCTTACCACCACGGGACGAAGGGCCTTTCCCCTCTGCTGAAGGTTTTAGAGGATGGGTCCGATGATCCGACCTCTCCTTCGAAACCTTCACAGAAGCGCCTTCATCTCCACACAGGACATCCTCCGACCACTTCGACTTCGACCGCAAGCAGACAGTTGTTTGTGGCCCACCTTCCCTCCTCATGAGTTTATGCATTATCTCTTGGAACGTTAACGGGTTCCACTCATCAGGCACCCGTGGCCCCAGGAAGATGGTGCTCAGACAGGAGCTCCAACCAGCTTTGGTGGGAAAGGTAGATGTGCTCCTACTACAGGAACACAAGCTTTCGACGTCACAGACCAGTATTTGTGGGAAGGTCCTCACAGGACGCTCCCACACCTACTGGGAACCTTCGATTGGCGAGTAGGGGAGAAGCGGGGGTGTCTGTACCTCCATCAACGCTTCTCTAGTTCAGCATGTGTTTGGTTTTGGCACTTTGATCCCAGGACGTGCTCTTTGGATGGGCCTGCATATTGAGGGATCCCGCATCGGTATCGTCAATATCTACGCCCCGACTGATCTCATACGTAGATCCGTTTTTTGGAGATCCTTGACAGACCTGCTGCCAGAGATGGACTCTTGGATTGTTGGAGGGGACTTCAACAACCTTGAGACCTTAGAGGATCAGCAGGGAAGGGGCCCAGAGTTCCTCGGTATAGCTCAGACAGAGCAGGAAGATTGGGACTCCTTCCTCTTTGCAGTGGGAGGTCGGGACAGTTGGAGGGAGCCGTCCTTTCGCAGATGGCCTGGGAGTGTGGACTTCTCTTGGGGCTACAGGAGGGAGGGAGGCAGACTCCTAGAGCGGCTGGACCGTTTCTATATTAGCGCTGAGGAGAGTCAGGAGTGCTTCCAGGGACGACACTTTCAGACCATGCCCCAGTCATCCTAGTCTTGGACTCGGCCTCTCAGTCCTCACCTCCACATTCATGCCGGATCCCAAATTCCATCTACACCAGAGCAGCGGTTCACAGCAGGATAGTGGACCTTTGGGAACAGGAGTGGGACCCTACTAGGGATATGGCAGCACAGGTAGCTCAGGCGCTTGCTGAGTCTAGCCGCATTTGCCAGCAGGAGGCGATTCAGGTCAGATAGCGGTGTTGGGCACGGGAGAGGGGTCTCAGACAAGATCTCGCTTCGATTCAGAGGATGCAGCAGTCTTCTCCAGGCTCTGAGGAGCTCAGACAGCAGGAGGTTCGGGCCCGAGCCATGCTAGAGGAGATCACCCAGCGTCGCTCAGAGTTTTCATTTCATGCCTCCAAGTCCTTCTGGTCTAGGAAAGGCGACAGGATGTGCAGAGAGTTCTTCACGACTCATGGACAGAGGTCAGCAGGGGAACAACTCCGTTCTCTTAGGACACAGGATGGTAGTGTCAGGACAGATCCAGATGAGGTCCGGGACTTGGCGACAGACTTTTATAGATCATTATTCCAGCAGGAGCCCCCAGACCCTCATGGCTGCATTTGCAGGGAGGAGGTGTGGAGATCTACACCGAGACTCGTGCAGCCCAGCATGAGCGACACCCTTCTCGCACCTTTCACTGTTGCGGAGATGCAAGATGCGGTGAGTGCTATTGATGGGCAAAAATGCCCAGGTGAGGATGGCCTCTCTAGAGCCTTCTTCACCATCTTTTGGGAGCAGATCCACTGGCCCTTGCTCGCAGTCTTCCAGCACATCTTCTCCAGTGGGCAGATGCCAGAGAGCCTTGCGATAGGCCTGATTTGCCTCATCCCCAAAGGGGGGGACCGCCAGGAGATCAGACAGTGGCGCCCAATCACCCTCCTCCCGACCGCCTACAAAGTCCTCGCTAAGATGATGAGCAGTCGCATCCGCCCCCTGCTACACGACTTGATTCATGACACCCAGACTGGTTTTGTCCAAGATCGCAGCATCTTGGACAACATCTTCACTTTCTCAGAGGCGACGGAATGGGCCCAGCACAGTGGCCAGCACCTTGCCATACTCCTTCTCGACTTTGAGAAGGCGTACGACAGGGTAGACTGGTCCTTCTTGGAAGGTACACTCGCTCGATTCGGTTTCCCGGACGAGTGGATCAGAGGTATTGCTAGCCTTTACAGATCGGCCTCCAGTCGGGTTATCATTAGCGGCAGGATGGGGGAGAGATTCACACTCGAGTGCTCGGTGCGTCAGGGCTGTCCATTAGCGCCTTACCTCTTCCTATTTTTTGCGGAGGCCATGACACACTTCCTTCGAGCTCGTACCACTGGTCTTCGCGGGATGCGTCTCCCTATTCGAGAGGATGCCGAGTTGTTGGACTCCGAATATGCAGACGACACAGCCCTATATGTGCAGGATGATGTCGAGTCACTGGAGCGAGTGAGACTGTCCCTAGAGATTTTTTGCCTTGCGGCTGGGGCGAAAATCAACTGGCATAAGTCAGTTGGTTTTCTTACGGATTCGGGAGCCAGCTCACAGTGGGGTATTTTCCTGGGGTTTCGTTGGATCCCTAGAGGACAGACGACACGTTACCTGGGATTCCAGGTAGGCCTGGACATCACACCGGCTCAGCAGTTCTTGCCGGTCCTAGCCTCCATATGACGGAAGCTTGCTTTTTGGAGCACGGCTCAGCTTTCCTTAGTTGGCAGGGCCCATATGGTCAACCAGGTCCTTCTTGCCACTGCTTGGTATGTGGCCTCTTGCTGGTGCTTCTCGAGGTCTTGTGTAGCCCAGTTGAGGAGACTGGTGCGGAACTTCCTATGGTCTGGTTCAGACGGTTTCGGCACCACCAGAGCTAGGGTCACCTGGCAAACGGTCATTCTCCCCCAGGCAGAGGGCGGCCTCGGCATCATAGATCCAGAGCTGCAGAGTCAGGCACTTCTTGGCAAGCTAGTCGTCCGCGGTCTGACCCCAGGAGGACAGACGTGGAAGCTCTTGCTACAGCATGGTCTCAGTGGGTGTACTCCCCAGAGAGGGGGTGTTTGGCAGCCTTCTATCCGATGGCTCTTCACTTCAGCTCCTTTGACTCAGCCCCGTTCCCCCTTCCTCCGTAGCCTTATTTCGGTCTGGAGGAAGTTGCGACACAGCCTTTCCCAGGTTCCCCCTAGCTGCCGAGAGGAGACAGATAGACAGCCCTTGATCTGGAGCAGCCAGGTGACAGATGATACAGGTCGTCAGCTTGGAGAGAGATCCCATATCCCTTGGGCGCTCTAGGCGCATGGGCCCGCGCGCTCGTTCCGGGTTTGGAGGGACGTCTACAGTCAGATGAGCCCAGGTGAGCTGGCAGCAGCAGTAGGTACGGCACGTGGGATCCAGGCTCGGCGAGCGGAGATTGATGCTGCCATCCCTGCAGGTTGGAGGATTCTCGTAGGCATCGGACAGCTCTTCCCGGGAGATGAGAGGTGGCTAGGACAGTTCACTCCACGAGGCATTCCTTTGGTGGTGGCAGGCCTCTTCTCGGACTCTTCGGTACACTTCTTCTCCATCACTGATGACAGTCGCCTACAGAGCAGAGAGGCCGTGATTGACCCCCAGCTTCCCTGGCAGCGCATTCGCATTGTAGGGCTGCAAGGGAAGACCTAGCATATAGACCCCCTGATTATGCAGGACCAGGATTGGAGACTTTGTATATGGGAGGGCCGTTCCTTGTCAGAGGTGGAGTGGGACCCAGGGGAGTGGCGTTGGCCACCGCTGGAGACCTCAGAGAACCCTACCCCCTTCTTTTCTTACAGTGCACGCACGGGTCGGCGTGCTCTTGGGGCTCTCCAGCGTGGGCTACCCACACAGGCACATAGGTGGTATAGCCAGGGGATATCCTTGGTCTTTCTTCGCACTTTCTGGAAGACTCTTTGGGCTAGCTGGCGTCCGAGGAAGATCTCCTACTTCCTTTGGATGGTGGCACACAAGGGGCTTCCAGTTGGCAGCTGGCTGAGACAGATGGGGCAGGAGGGGCATTGCCAGATGTGTTTTCAGGAGGAGTCGTCCCTAAAGCATTGCCTTTGGAGCTGCTCGAACGCGCAGACGGTTTGGAAAAGAATCATGGGGATCTTAGCTAGGGCTACACCCGAGCTAGGACCGATCACTTGGGGAGCCGTTTGTTGGTGTAGCACTGAGCCGGGACATCACTTGGCCTATGAGTTCTCTAGACAGGATCCCGTCTTTTTCATCACGCAGGCCACTTGGGCATACATGGACAGCTTCCCATGGCATCTGACAAAGACAGATGCAGGAGCGATGCCTCGGCACCCAGTTTGGGAGATTATAGGGAGCATTACAGGCTGGCATATGTGGACTTCCAGATGCGCGCAGACTGTAGGAGCTCAGCCTTCTTCTACTACCTAGACCCTCGCAGATATCTGGAGCACGATCATTCACACGCTCAAGGGTCAGTGGGATCAGATTCAGGGAGAGTCCCGGGCAGGGAAGGAAAAGAGACGACATTTCCTTTGCGACTGGGACCACCGGGAGTTATTCTTCTAGCACTCCACTCAAAGTCTTCAGTGGCATTACGCCCCTCCACCATGGCTGTTTGTCCACTCTCTGATGATTATGCCCTAAGAGGCTTGTATTTAGCATTTTGACTCCTCGGGCTGAATCCGTTTTGTGATTACAGCCCGCTGGCCTTCAGGCCTTCTTGTACTCTCGCTTTCAAGTAATATAACTAGCACTACTTTTTGCGCAAAAAAAAAATCCAAACACAAAACCATCTCAATAGATTTGACACACTGCCATTTTCTTACATGTACCTATATATTACATGATTTGGTAGAGTTGTAGGTAACCATCTCATATACCATATATAGAGTGACTACTACACTGATCTAGAAGTCCCGCGGCAGATATATCGTTAGCCAGCGGTACCTCGGGTGAGACATACAATGTCACCAAGCAACCTCTAGATATGAAGAGGGGTCTGAACCAAGGGTGTGAAGGTGCTACCCCCTTTTGAGCATCAAGCAATGCCATCCACAACCACCACAGGTCTCACCCCCTTGAGAAAGTCGGTGATATCGCGGCAATGGAACTACTGAAATTGGCCTTCGGGAACACCAAAGGGCAGTGAACATATAATATAACCAGCAAATACCATAATTTCAGCCGCTTAGAGAATTATTACAGCCAACCACAAAATAATAACAGCCAACAAATAATCACAGAATAAACACAAGGACCTAGGTTGCCCCCCCGTTGTGAAGCCGGACACCATATTGGCCCTAAACTTAGTGCCCCTTTCGGTATTTCTTTATCATTTATTCAGAAGGCATCCAAATACATGAAAAGCACTACTGTGCGTCAACCTGAAATCAGCCAACTGAATACTCCGTTCACAGGCACTTCCGTCCTGCTATGCAATCACAAAAAGGCATTCCCATCTAGTGTAATATCCCATGGCAGCCTTTCTTCTGATTCTGGCTGATAGTTCTAACCTGGCAGCTCTGATACCCTTCAAGGGAGTCCTAGCGGGAAAGAAATCAACCAAATCTGTCTTGGTAGCTCTGATACACTTCACGGGAGTCTTGGCAAGACACAGACCAGCCAAACAACCAACTTTGGCTGTTCCTGGCACATAGAAAGGCGATCTGCAACAAGGCAATAAGATCTGAAGATTCTAAGGCAGTAGAAGAGCTTTTGCGAAGCAATCAATTGATCTAAAGGCTCTGGGAACCGTGAAGCAAAAAGGTGAATCTGTCTGGAGCTATTCTGAAGCACTGGCAGGCGAAATCAGCAGGAGCAGCCCTAGAAGAGGTGAAAAACCGAAAAAACGAGTTCCTTCTGGCACCCTTTGGCTCCTAGCAGTCCAATCTTGGTAGGTAAAATGGATCTGGTACCAATTTGGCACCTCGAAAGCCTGTTTGGTGACACTCCAACACTGGAGTGGATCTGGAACAACGAAATCGCCCTGGAAAGCCTTTGGCAAGTGCGACTCAGTAAATCCTACTGATAGTTTCCCGGCCTAGAAGTCTCCTAGAAGAAGTGCGAATCAGATTTGGAACTCTGGGAAGGCATGAACAGCAGGCATGCAACAAAAACGAACTAATTTGGAGGCTCTTGGTACAAAAACGAATTTCGTTTTTGAGCTTCTGGCAGCCCACATACTTTCCCAGCCTGTGACTTGCCTCTCCCTATTCTTTTGTGGTCCATGAATAAGCCTCAACGCAAATTTTGGCTTTTTCCCTTGTCCCAAAAGCCAGCTTGCCAAACGTGGCTCCCAGAGCTTCTAACCTTCAATCCCTTGCCTTGGCCCATGGAATTAATTGCACCGAAGTGTCCTTTGAACTTTTTTAATCAGTTGGAGGCTAGGGCAGTCTCCGTAAATTCCTAAAGCATAGAAATTCAAGTCCTCGTGACACCGTGCCTTTGCTGCATTAATCATCCTGAAAATTGGTCCCGTGAAAACCACCCCTGGGTTAAGTGTAGGACTGCACGATCTGCACCGGCTCCCTCGTTAAGTGAAACTGTTTTTGATGTAGTACTACCCGTGAGGTGTTGAAAATCACGACCTTGGCCTTATCAAGGTTGATTGTCAAGTCTCTCTCCCTACAAAACACCTCTACGGCCTCTAGATGTTGTCTCCATAAGTCTATTGTTAAGGAGTATGTGAGGACTATATCATTTGCATATAATAATATATGTATCATTAGGCCAGCAAGCAGTGACCCGTCACCTCCCAGGCGGTCAATGAAGGCGTGATGTCATCAATGTAGAGCCTAAAATGTGTCATTGAGAGGGGGCATCCTTGCTTCACTATGATTGTGTTCTCAATCCAATCCGACGGGCCTCTTGGGGAACATACTCTTCTGTACTCTCCTTGTAACAAGATCATGGCACTGTGTCAAAGGCCTTTCAAAAGCCTACAAACACAAGCGTAGATTTTCTGGGATCCCGATCTCGAGATCTCGATATCGCCTTCTATATGATGGCCCATAGAATGAAGATGTGGTCTAGAGTAGCTTGTTTAGCTTTTTTTTTTCTCCCCCCAAGAAAGAGACTTCTATTAAGTAAGAGAAAAAAACCCGCCAGAGCAAGCTTAAAGTGGAATACATCATGAAATCATGAGGATAAATAAACCCCCTCAGAATGAGGTGGAAAACAACCAAGGCTGAGGCTGAAAGTGCCATCTCAACCCTGTAGGAGTCTTAGAGAAGAAAGGAGAATCCTTCCATTCCCTGAAGAAAGAAGCCCTCCTAGCTGAGGTTGCACGGGAGTCTCCCTGTATACTCGTCCATACGGCCATCAAGGTATGTATGGTGTTTGTCTAGATACTAGCCAATGTGTGCGAGGGATGAACCCGAGTTCCCTCCAATGCCTCTGTGCCTGGCTCTCCAGATATGCCAACGTGTTTAGCTTTGAAATCCAGCCCGTGCCAAAGCCCACTGCTCTGTGTAGGTACTGGTCTCTCTTAGATGGTGACATATTTTCATGGGGTTTGGGCTTCTAGTTGGAGATTGCCAAGTTTGGCACTAGAGTCATCTAGATGACTAGCAGTCAGAGGGGTCAGCATGACCTGGTATGCACCCAAATGGTTCGCCTATCAGGGTGTTCCAATGGACCGACTCCTTTGAGTATAGTTTGGATGTCCCATCCTCTATGATTCCACGAGATGAGATCAACCGTATCATACAGTTAGATCTACTCCAGGTCTACGTGTCATGGACCTTGGGGAGGAGTGACAAGGCAGTTCATTTCCTCAGAGGATTGGAGGACAGACTAATCTTCATACCCCTATACATGGAGGATAGACGCGTCCCATATGAATTGGGGATTTCCATTGGGCAAATGCGAGTCTTGTCCCATCAGTTGAGGATTGAGGAAGTTAGAGCTGTAGTACGCACACCTAGAGAGCAGCAGATATGCAGGCTTTGCACATTGGGAGAGGTGCAGATAGAGAAGCACTTCCTATGCACTTGTCCAATTTAATATAAGATTCGGCGACGTACCATTGATTTGATGGAGATGTGGCAACATAACAAAGACTATTGAGACAGATCAGACAAACGGAGGTAATAGTGCCACCTAAGATAGTAGCCCTCTTCACCCTCACATTCTCATGCACTTTTCCACACACACACACACACACTTTTTTTTTTTTTGGCAAAAAGGTGCCCACTCGACCTTCAACTTGGAGCCCACAAGCCTCACTCCAAAGTTCTTCCTTTCCCGATAGAGTTTCTGCGCCTCTCTTTAACTTATGTCAAGCATGGCCCTGTTTTCCACACCCAAGGTGCAACTGCCTCCAATACCAAATCGTGTAGGACCATATATTGATCATTAACGAGGATTGTTAGCATCGAGGGATTGGGTAGGATTCCTACCTACTGGTAGAAAGCAAGTCATGAGGGACCAGCTTCACACCTCTGTCACTCATGGACCACCAATCAATATCCTCCTCCTTCAAGAGTGTAAGCTCATCAATAGACAATGTGTCAGGACAAGTAAACTCTTATTAGGGCAATACTTTTTGGTCCATTGCCCTTGGATCACAAGGCCGGTTCACATCTCAAAGCCTCCTTACTTCCTGTTGTGCTATCTCACATGGATTTCGGATTCCAGTGAGAGCTTAGTGGATCAAACTCCTCTTGGGGAGCTCTCAGCTTGGTGTGCTCAACCTCTATGTATACAATCTGAGAAGAGGTCAAGTTGCATTTTGGAACGTACTTGGCTGTCACACGTTGACTTTTGGATTGTATTGAGGGCTTCATTATGGTAGAGCATCCGATTAGGCGGTATATCCCCCTCTGAAAGATTAGCATGGGAGGATTTCACATCAGGGAGACAGAGATTGCCATGGTTGGCTCTCGATTCCTCCATGAGGTTGGCAGCAGAGGGAGACGAGCGAGGCTGATGTACACGGACTCACAGATGGTTTGTGAGACTAGGGTTTAGCTGCCCCTCCGGTACTCCCACCCACCATCCCGATCGGGCGACACACCAACTAGGTCATTCGAGAGGATCTCTTGCAGCTACACACCTTTAGTGAAGCTGAGTTTCTACAGAGATTATTGTCTTCGTATTTTGGAGGAGGGATTCATCATACCACCGGGGTACACTGAGCTTCATATGCCTCACTCACTACGGATCTCCATCGGACAGTTTCGGGTATCATCACACCGCCTCCGCATAGAGAGCGGCAGAGCAAAGGGGATTCTTAGGGAGCATCACTTATGCATATTGTGCGACTGTCAGGAGGTTGAGTCGGGGGAGCATTTTATTTTCAGGTGCCCAGCGTACTACGAAATCCAAGGTCGCTACCACTGCCTCTCCAGAGACGGGGCTCCGGGCTCCTTTCCAGATTCTTCGCCTACCCAAATCAGAGATGCCTCGTGGCGCTTCATTCACGAGGGGGTCCGACACAGAGAGTACTTACTCAAGCGACGGGGCTTGGCCACATCATCAGACACCTCTCAAAGCAGGATCACAGAGTTCTTCCCATCGAGTGACATTGATTGTCTTGTCTCTAGGCGCAGACGGGACAGAGATTCCGACCCGACGATTGCAGCACGACACACGAGACATCGAGGGGACACACAGATCACTTTGGGGGACCTCCCGTCATTGTTTAGACTCGGGATACGTCCCACGGGAGTCACGGTGGCTCTGGTCTTGCGTCAAGCCTCGTCCAGAAGACCGAGATGCACGGCACCCCTTGACGGACGCCAGCGTCCCATCACCGGCTATACCCACGTCCCTACTCCTCCCTCTCCCGCCGCCCCCTCTCCACTTCAGTAGTAGGTTCTTCTGCTTCGACACCCCTACCAGCTAGCCAGGGAACGATGATGCCCCCTTCTGCTTCCTCATCGCAGCAGTAGGTCCGTTCAGGGAGGGATCCTGAGGGACGAGGCTCGTCTTCTCGATCATCGGCTCCCAATCTCCAGCCTGGGTGTCCCTTACCGCGGTACTTTTGGAGGAAGGACCCTGTAACTATCTGGAGATTCCGGACTCATATCCTCTACCATTAGAGGTAACACTCATGATCCTTCAGCTCTGGAAGGGGGGTTTGATCAGTGTAGTGGAATCTCAGACACACCCCTTTGGAGATTTCCATTTGCCTCCACAGGGTTGGAGAAATGGTCCCCGAAGGTATTCGATGCTATTTTGGGAAACCAGATTACACTCATGAGGGACGAGTGGATGGGGCCACAGGGACTAGACCTTTGGTACGCCCATGGTGCGGAGGTGAACCTTTAGTTGAGCTTCACGCGTGAGGAGCCGGTGTGTGGTGTGCTCTCAAATCATAAGGATGTCCACTGCCCGCCCTACCACTGCCCTCTGCAACTCCTACCGGAGTATCAAGTACTGCGGCTGGCTACGAACACGGTCGTGGAGCCCGTGTACGTTCTAACTCACTATGGTCCAGCTCATGAGGACAGGGGAGTTAGGAACAAGGCTCTCCTGTGAGTGGGTGCCTGTCCCAGAAAGACTGCCTTGTGTGATTTTGCCGGGGGTTTAAAGGGCGAGTAGTCAGTGTCTCTGCGGCTCAATACCGATCTTCCGTGCCCACTTCATCATCAAGGAGGCTTCCACCCCGAACAGCTCTGCACACTTCTGGAGGGGCCAGAACTGTGCCTGCTCCACCTTTGCCTCCAGCGGCAATCTGATAACTCCTGTCGTATGTTTTCAGCCGTAGACATCAGACGACGCCATCACCTTCTCCCAGGGAGAGGTCCAGAGGAGTGGTCCCCTAGAGTAGGACAGAGCGGAGGGGGCTGCATCTCAGTCTCACAGACTTTGGCTCCGATCAAGGCGAGCTCATTCCAGGACGGGCACTTTGGATGGGAGTTCGGATGGGAGAGTCCAGGATTGGGATCCTGAACGTGTATGCCCCAGCGTGTAGACAGCACTGCACGGCCTTTTGGAGGAGGCCGTCAGAGTGTCTTCCGGCTGTAGACTCCTGGATTGGAGGTGACTGTTGGAATTATAGATATAATTCAGCAGTGACCAATGTAATATAATAAGTTAGTTAGGGGCACTTTTCCCTCATTTAGAGGTTTTTCCCCCTAACTGCAGTTAGTTCACTAACTATGGTTAGTGACTACTAAGGTTTTGTCACTATGACAAAACCTCATCAACTCTACTTTGTGTTGTACTCTTTACACTCTATTTTGCAACTACAGCTTCTAAGCTTTCGACTCTCTCACTCTCTCAAGCTCTCACTCTCTCCATCTCCTTCATTTGGTATCAGAGCAGGTTCTAGGCTTGTGTGCCCTCTGCTCCTTCTTCATACCAGCGCCTTACCTTGAGCTCCAGCCCGCTCCAATCCGTCCGTACAGTCCGTACGACTGTACGGAAGCCTTACGCAGGTGTCGCCATTTGCTGCGCTGTACTTCGCCGTACACCGTACACCGTACAGCGCCGTACCTGCGAAAAGTTTCGTCATCTGCGCCGTACTTCGCCGTACCTGCGAAAAGTTTCGTCATCTGCGCCGTACTTCGCCGTACCTGCGCGCCGTACACCGTACAGCGCCGTACACTGTGGCCGTACACCGTACAGCGCCGTACACCGTGGCCGTACCTGTCGTCGACGTACCAGCCGTACAGTGCCGTACAACTGTACGGCATCTCCGTACTGTATTCAGTACAGTAAATCTGTACTGAATCTGCTTCAGTACAGCAGCAGGTATCTCCTTGGTTTTGGACAAGAGATTTGGCAGGTGATTTTTGGCAGGTGATCTTTGGCAGGCTAAGTTTGCAGACAGCCATTGTTTGGCTAAGTATTCTGCAAGTACATTTGGGGCATTTTGCAGATTGCAGACATTGCAATCATTGGACAAGTTTGAAGCTATAACAAGAGCAAAATTGCAGATTTGTATGAAATTTGGGGCTTTTGTATTAAAATTGCAGATTTGGGGCTTTTAGCATTTTTACCCCTTTCTGGCTGCAATTTCTAGCCACAAATTGGGGCTTTTGTGTTTGGAGAGCATTTTTTGGAGTATTCAGTACATACTGCCTTTCTTGGAGTGTTTGGAACACTTTTGGCAGATTTTGGAGAGTGTTTTATGCTTGGACAGATTTCTGACAGCTCAAGTGCAGAAATCTAAGTTGCATATACAGCCCGTGCTTGGGTGTGGTTTTTGGGAGTTGTGCATTTTATTCCCAGTAAGGGAATTCAGCTTTGTATCTGCTTCAATTCCTTTTTCAGATATGGCCCATCAAAATCAGAATGATTTTCAGTTCGGTGGTCTTTCTCAGGAAGACAAATTGGATGGTACCAACTACTCCCTCTGGAGTTTCATGGTACGTAATATTCTGATTTCTCGCAATTTATGGGATTATGTCAATGGGGATGAAATCCGACCAGCAGATATTGCACCTGCTACCCCTCCTCACCAAGGAGGTGGAAGAGGTCGTGCACAAGGTGCAGCTGCAGGACAAGTTGTTGGTGCAGCTACAGTCAATACTCCTGAGCAAAAGAGATGGGATTCACGGGATGCCTTAGCCTTGTCTTGCATCTCTCTTTCAGTGAAAAGATCAATCATTCCGCATATCCGGTCGTGTAAGACCTCCAGGGCAGCGTGGGATATTTTGGAAAGCATGTATGCAGCACGGAATGATGCCAGGGTATCTTTTTTAAAAAGAGAGTTGAGCAATACACATATGGAGGAGGGTGACTCCATGTCAGCCCACCTCACTAAGCTACAGGATCTCAGAGAGCAGTTGTTAAACATAGATGAAATTATTCCTGATTCAGAGATGATTACAACCACTCTGAATTCTCTTCCTGAGTCTTATCTCAGCTTTCATACTTCGCTGAATTTATCATTGAGGGGGGGTGCAAATCCTCTTTCTTTTCATGAGCTGATAGGACTTCTGCTTCAGGAAGAGCAGACCAGGAAAAATTTGGCTTCACGAGCAGGTGAACAAGCCATGCTCTCAAAATTCAAATCAAAAACAAAGGGACAGGCAAAAACAGCAGCAAATCAGCCTTCCAGTGGGTCAGGACAGCCTTCACAGAAGGCTAAAAGTGATGCAAGCAAGCCCAAAAAGAAGGGTTTTTGTCACTACTGCAAAAAGCCAGGTCATCACATAGCAGAATGCAGGAAAAGGATTGCAAAGGAAAAGAAAAACAGCTCAGGAATGGCTGTTTCAGATTCAGCCCCTTGTGCATCTGACAGTGGAGATGCTGCAGCCAACTTTGTTGGTCAAGATTATGCCTTTTTATCTTGCATTTCTGATTCTAGGTTGGCTGTTCCAGATGCTCGGGATAGTACAGCTTCTTGCAGTGATGATACATATGCATTTTTGACTTGCAGTTTTGACTCTCCTTCAGATGCATCTGCTTTCAGTGTTGATGAAACACTGAACACATGGTATTTTGACAGCGGTGCATCCAAGCACATCACTTCAAGGAAGTGTCTTTTTACTTCCTTGAATCCACCCCCTGTTGGTAAGAAAGTCACTTGTGCCAACAACTCCTCATATTCAGTACGTGGCACAGGAGAAGTTGAGCTCACTGCAATTGATGGCTCAATTTTCAGACTTTCTGATGTCTTATATGTGCCTGGCATAACCAAAAATCTCCTTTCAGTGTCCACTCTTAACAGAGATGGATTTCAGGTCATCTTTGAGGATGACAAATGTGCTGTCCGGGACAGGGAAGCTAACTATGCCTTAATGTTATCTGGTACTCTGCTGCGTGGGCTTTTTCAGCTTGATATTTTTCAGAAAAGAGCAGCTCATGCTTTGGCAATTTCTACCCCTACAGTTGCCATGCAAAATGCAGAATTATGGCATGCCAGATATGGCCACATGCATTACAACAGCTTAATGACACTTCAGAAATTTTCAATGGTTGATGCATTGCCACCTCTTGAGATACCTCCTCCACATGCCTGTGAAGGGTGCATTTTAGGTAAAATGCATAGATTTCCCTTCAAGAAGGATGGTTCAGTTAAAGCTGTTCGCAAATTGCAGCTTATACACAGTGATGTCTGTGGTCCCATGAGGACTCCTTCATTGGGTGGTCATCTCTACTTTGTCACATTTATTGATGACTACTCCAATTTTACTTGGGTTTATGGGCTGAAAAAGAAATCTGAAGTGTTCACAGTGTTTAAACACTTTTCAGCCATGGTTGAAAATGAAACAGGGCTCAAGATACAGACATTACGCACGGATAGAGGTGGGGAATACCTATCTGCAGAATTTGATGCTTTTCTCAAACAAAAGGGTATTGTGCATCAGCTCACAGTCAAGCTGACCCCTCAGCAAAATGGCAAAGCTGAGAGGAAAAATAGAACCCTCATGGAGATGGACAGATGTATGCTGAAAAGCAAACACATGCCTCATAAATTCTGGTTAGAGGGTTTGATGTGTGCCAATTACATTTTGAACAGGGCTCCCACTAAGGCTTTAAAAACAAAAACTCCTTTTGAGGTCTGGAATGACAGGAAGCCTTCAGTGGATCACTTCCGAGTCTTTGGATGCCTTGCCTATGCACATGTGCCAGTTGAATTTAGGCACAAATTGTCAGATAAAGCCATCAAATGCATATTTGTTGGATACAGTGCGGAAAGCAAGGGGTATCGTCTCTACAATCCTGCTACACGCAAAATCATTGTAAGTAGAGATGTGATATTCTCTGAAAATTCAGCTTACACTCAGGCTGATTTTCAAATGCCTTCACCTTCAGAAGATGTGTTTCAAGGGTTGCTACCCATTGCTTTGGGTTCCCCTGCTGATTTTTCTGATCCACATCAGAATTTACAGCAACCTTCAAATGCTTCAGTTCCGCCACGGGATGTCATGCCTCCTCCACAGGAAGTGGAACAAGTGGTACAGCAAGAAATTGCAGACATACATGCAGCAAAAACAGTCCCAAACTGGCTGTTACAGACTCTCTGGGAGAGTAAACTTGATGCTCCGTTACCTGGCAGGACTCGCAGTGCAGCAAGGCACATGGAAGGTGCTAATTCAGTGGAATCAGCATATGCAGGTACTCTCCTTGATGAAGAGGAGCCTACCACATTTGAAGAGGCACAAGGTAATGTGCATTGGATGAATGCCATGCACGATGAGTTGCAGTCCATTGCAAAAAATCAGACTTGGGATGTTGTGGACTTGCCACAGGGTAAACATGCTATTGGCACACGATGGGTATTTAAAGTCAAACGGAAGCCAGATGGCTCCATTGACAGATATAAAGCCAGGCTGGTTGCTAAAGGCTATGCTCAGAAAAAGGGCATAGATTATGAGGAGACTTTTGCTCCTACATCCCGGATGACTACCATCCGATCAGTAATTGCAATGGCTGCACATTTTGAGTGGAATGTTCATCAGTTGGACATCAAAACAGCCTTCTTAAATGGGGACTTGCTGGAAGAGGTGTATGTCAAACCACCTCCGGGTTTTGGAATTACAGCAAATGCACTTCAAGTCTGCAAGCTTAATAAAGCTTTATATGGGCTGAAACAGGCCCCTCGTGCATGGTATGCCAAGATACATGCCTTTTTGACCAGCAAGGGGCTGCACAATAGTCCTACTGAGAGCACCCTCTACATCAAGATGGATGGGGGGGAAATATTAGTCATCCTTCTTTATGTTGATGACTTACTGCTCACAGGGTCCAATGACGACAAAATTACAGATTTCAAAACTGATTTGCAGACCCACTTTGATATGTCAGATTTGGGGCTGCTTCACTTTTATTTGGGGATCCAGTTCTCTCATGAGAGACGTGGCACTGTTATGTCTCAGTCCAAGTATGTTCAGAAACTCTTGGACAGATTTAACATGCAAGAGTGTAAGCCCATATCTACTCCTATGGAACCGGGGCTGAAACTCACAATGCATGATGCAGGAGAATCAGTTGATGCCACACTTTACAGTCAAGCTGTTGGATGCCTCATATATCTCTGCAATACTAGGCCTGATATTCAGTTTGCAGTATCTCAGGTGAGCAGGTACATGCACAGCCCCAAAACTATGCATTGGCAGGCAGTTAAGCGCATCTTCCGTTATTTGCAAGGCACCAAGTCTTTTGGCTTACTATTTCCCAGGGGGGGTGACTTGCAGATGCATGCCTACAGTGATTCAGATTGGGCTGGTGATTATGACACTAGGCAGTCCACTAGTGGCAATTGTTTCTTTTTGGGAAAATCTTGCATTTCATGGCTGAGCAAGAAACAATCTACAGTGGCTACCTCATCATGTGAAGCTGAGTACAGGGCAGCTTTCACAGCAACAGTTGAATGTGTCTGGCTGAGACGTTTATTTGCTGATCTTCATCTGTCTTTGGAGGGTCCTTCTCCAATTCTCACTGATAGTCAGAGTGCCATTGCAGTGGCAAAGAATCCAGTGTTTCATGCTCGCACGAAACACATTGAGGTTCACTATCACTACGTCAGAGAGAAGTTGCATGCAGGAGAGATCAGTATGATCTTTGTGTCCACACATGACAACGTTGCAGATATTTTCACCAAAGCACTACCACGTGAGAAGTTCGAGGCATTTCGCAGTGCCCTGAACTTATATCCGTTTGGTGATTGATCAGCCTTGTACATGACATTGGCACTGCAGGGGGGTGTTGGAATTATAGATATAATTCAGCAGTGACCAATGTAATATAATAAGTTAGTTAGGGGCACTTTTCCCTCATTTAGAGGTTTTTCCCCCTAACTGCAGTTAGTTCACTAACTATGGTTAGTGACTACTAAGGTTTTGTCACTATGACAAAACCTCATCAACTCTACTTTGTGTTGTACTCTTTACACTCTATTTTGCCAACTACAGCTTCTAAGCTTTCGACTCTCTCACTCTCTCAAGCTCTCACTCTCTCCATCTCCTTCAGTGACTTCAATAACGTGGAGTTTGGGGAAGACAAGCAGGGCGGTGCCTCGTTCTCTGAGATGCTGGCAGCAGAGCGTAGCACCTGGGAGCAGTTCATTTTCATGATTAGTGGCAGAGACCCGTGGAGAGAGCCAGATTTCAGCAGGACACCTGGCAACCTTCTCTTCGCCTTTGGACAGAGGAGACACAATGGATTGCTAGAGAGATTAGACCGTTTCTATGTTGGGGAGTGGGCACTACACAGAGGCGGATCTACCGGGATTCGGTAGGTACCACGATGTCAGACCACTCTCCAGTGGTACTTCACTTGGATCAGCCCCGCCAAGGTCTCTCCCAGAAGGGGGTCCGCATTCCATAGGACCTCCCACAAGACGAGGAGATTCAGCAGGCCATGGCAGGAGCAGTCCGAGATGGCACCGTGTGAGGGTTGGGCTGCGTGGGTGGCCGATGCGATTCAGAGAAGCAGTGAGGAGCTATAGGCTCACACCCTTAGGTGGAGCAGGACCCTCCTGGAGCGTGAGTGGGCTTTGAGGAGAGACCTCACCTCCATCGTGTCATGTGCACGGATTGGTATCTGACGTGTACTGGGTACACAAGACTAGGTCAGGTAGCCTGGGGGAGGCTTAGAGCTAGGCAGGCTTGATTCTCAGGTTGAGTGGCAAGGGTACGAACCAGTTTGGGGTCTTCGCTATTTTTGGCGCTTGGGGCCCGAGTCTATAAAAGGGGCCCAGGGGTTCAGTTCTCAGAGAGCCGATGGGAGCAAGTTTCGTTCCCAGGTGCTAGGTCTGATCTTGGATTGAGTCGCGGACGCGCGCCTGCATCTTAGCGTAGCCCAAGGCCCAGTAGCAGATCCCAGGCTTCACAGCGCCACCTGGTGGTATGGGACACCAGGCTGGTTTGGATCTGGTTGGGAGTTCGTGCCAGTAGCTTAGCTCGTGGCTCGGAGGGGACATCTCCTGATTCGGGATCATATCCCGTAGATGTCATGGTTGGGTGGTGAGCAGCCTGCTCAGTTTCTCACGTTGTGTGTGTTTGTTTGCAGATCAGAGGTTTCACGAGTGCTGGGACGTGTCAGTTTGTATCAGAGCCAACTCCTGAGGTAGGAACTTCTGATGTGAAAATTTTGGACGATTTCTTCCTCTAGGTATGCCCTAATTTCGAAATTTTTGTTGCTGCAAGATCTTGTTGGTTCATGGGTTATCGGGGGTGGTCAAGATGTAGGGAAAAGGTAGGAGAAGGAGAGATTTCGGAATTGCTGAAGGAAATAGTGAGAGAGGGTTGAGGCGTTGCTAGGAAAGAGTGGAGATGCAGATAGGAGAGGCGTGAGAAGAGCTGAGTGGCAGGCGAGGAGTTTTCGTTGCTGGTCAGGGCTGCGTAGGGGTAGAGGATGCACGTGCGAGTGGCTGAGTGGTGCGCCATGGCTGGAAGGGAATTCGGCCAGGCAGGGAGGTGCGCTAGGGGCTGGAGCAAGGTGCGGCCACGCTGTTGGAGGAGTTGCTTTTTTCGAAAAAGCACCACCCTCCAAGTTTGGGAGGGTGAGCTTTTCTGGGAAGCATAGCTTCCTAGATTAGCTGCACCATCTCCTATATAGACTGGCAGGGACCCAAGCTCAGCCATAGCCTCAGCTAGTGTGCGCAATAATACCTCCTTGCACATCTATTGGATTGCGCCATCTAGATTCGGTACAGCTTGTGTCAGATTCGGTACAGCCTGCGACAGGCTACCGTACAGTTTGCGTCAGCATCCCTACAGCTTGCGTCAGCATCCCTACAGCTTGCGTCAGCATCCGTACAGACTGCGTCAGAATCCGTACAGCCAGCGGAGGATTTCCGTACAGTACGGTCTGCTGCAGACTTCCGTATACTGCAGCCTGCAGTGAAACCAGCAAGGAAAGACTCCGGGATCATCTACGTCCGCTGATCGTCAGTTTCCAGCATCTTCTTTCGACCGGCTCCTCTTCTTTCGTCAGCATCTCTTGGGACGGTTTTTCTCTGCTCCACTCTCCTTCCAGCTTCGATTCCCCCAGTTATTTCTCTTAGTTTTATACTCTTTTCAGATCAGATTTCAGACATGGCTGATTCTGTAAATCCTGAGTTTGCCATGGGAGATCAGGATTTAGACTACCCTGCTGAGGAAGACCATGGTTTTTATGACGATCTGATTACGAAGAAGGCCTTCAGTGAATTCACCACTGCTCTGGATGGAAAATTCGAGCAGGTTAATGCGAATCAAAGGGGTTGACACAGCAACTCCAAGGGATTTAGACGACTCTCACCCTTCTGACTAGCACTGTGCAAGCACTCACGCATGTGGATGCCATGGCTTCAGTGCTAGGTCCGAACATAACTCCAGACCCTTTTCCTAGAGATCAGAAGTCTCGAACTAAGGAGGTTGTTGACACTTGGTTGCACAAGTGGCAGGTACACTTCCAGTTCCACCCGTACCCAGATGAAAAGAAAATACAGCTTGCAGCCGGCTTCATGTCAGGAAAGGCTTTGTTATGGTGGAAGGAACTCCAACCTAAGCCGGTTACATGGATAGATTTCGAAGGGGTCTTCAGGAAGGAGTTCCTGAAGAAGGAGGACGACTATGATATCGTTGGCAAGCTTAAAGCCCTCGATATGTCTAAGTTGAACTTGTCGTTTGAAGTTTATCTTCAAAGGTTTCGAGATCTGCAGACCAGGGCCACAAAGATGGATCCAGTGACCTTGTTAGGTTTCTTTGTGGATGGTTTGCCAGATTCGTACAAGTTGCAGATTAAGAACAACAAATGTACAACGTTGCAAGAGGCCATGAATTACGCGCGTATTTATGATGATACCATGGCCGGTGCAAAGGCAACTACAGTTTCCGACACGAGTGGAAAGAACAAACGGAAGTTCTTTCAGTCTATGACTGGTACCGGGGAGACGAAGTCTATAGACACAGCGCCTCCAAGAAACACTTGACTTAGGCAAAGAATGGTCGAGCCCGTTTCCTTCGTACATTGAAGCTTAAGAAGGAAGGACGTTGCTTCTATTGCGAGGAGCGGGGCCACACCAAGAATGAATGTCCAAAGCGCAAGAATCAAAAGTTAGCTCTCGGACCGAAGCTCCAGGCGGGTCCAGGAACCAGAGCCAAGGGAGCGAACCAAGTTTCGATGACAAGTATTTCTGTAAATGTCATTACCTGCCCACTTTCTTGTAATTGCACTTTCAATACTTCGTTATTTGGTTCCCATGATCTTTTCCGAGTTTATGGAGAAGTTAGGGACCAAAGGGTTCACATTCTCTTTGATCCGGGCAGCTCTCACAACTTTGTTAATTACAAATTTGTGCAGAAGATGGGGCTGTCCACGATACCTAGCGATCACACCTATGATGTGCAGCTTCCAGCTGGGAAGCAGTTTTGGGATCGCAAGATTGAAGCGCTTCCTATCCGGATTCAAGCATACATAGGGACTCTTACGTGCTATGTTATGCACTTGGAGCATGTAGACTTGTTAATCGGAATAGAGTGGTTTAAAACCCACAATATTCGGATTGGATGGACGGAGCATACCCTTTCTTTTGTGGATAAGGACACCCAATTTTGTATTCAGTGTGATAAAATTCCCTCATCTCAGGGACCTATTGTATCTGCGATGCAGCTTCGGAATATATTAAACACTTCTCATTATGATGTCTATCAGTGTGTTTTGATTCCGCTTTCTTCATTTGTTGTCTCTGTACATAACAAGAATGATTTAAGTGTGTTTGAACACCGTGAATTGAGAATGTTGTTAGATAGTTTTAAGGATGTATTCCCTGCTCAACTGCCGGAAGGTTTACCTCCAGAACGGGCAGTAGATCATCGCATAGACTTAGTCCCAGGGGCTCAACCTATTAGTGTACCACCTTATAGGATGAGCCAGCTTGAGGAGGATGAGTTAGCTACACAGCTACAGGTTTACCTGAATATGGGCTATATTCGCCCAAGTAAATCACCTTGGGGTGCACCTGTCCTCTTAAGGAAGAAGAAAGATTCTACATGGAGAATGTGTATAGATTAAATAAAGTGACAATTAAGAATCGATACCCTCTACCTCGTTCCGATGATCTGATAGACCGTTTGGCCGGAACGAAGTATTTCACTAAGATTGATTTGCGTACGGGTTATCACCAAATCCGTATCTATGCTAAACACAGATAGAACCGCATTCCGAACTAGGTATGGTCACTACGAGTTTCTTGTATTACCTTTTGGTTTGACCAATGCTCCTGCCACCTTCCAGCAAATGATGAACGATTTGTTTCGAGATTTTCTGGGTAAATTCGTTGTAGTGTTCTTAGATGACATCTTGGTATGTAGCCGAACGCTTGAGGATCACATAGGACACCTCCGGATTGTCTTAGTTATTCTAAGACAACATAAGCTCTATGCCAAGATGAGTAAATGTGACTTCTTTATGAAGGAGATCATTTACTTAGGACACAAGATTTCTTCTAAAGGTATTAGCATTAATCTGGATCGTATCCAGAAGGTTTTAGAATGGCCTATCCCTCAGACTGTGAAACAACTTCGTTCTTTCCTAGGATTTACGGTATTTCTACGGAAGTCTGTGCGTGATTATTCACATATCACGGCACCCCTGACAAACATATTGAAAGGTCGTGGATGCAGGTCTACCCAGCCGATCTCTTGGAATGATGCAATGAACAAGGCTTTTGAAACCTTGAAGTTTTCTATCAAGGAAGCACCTGTTCTTGCATTACCCGATCCTACCCGGCCTTATGTTTTAGAGGCTGATGCGAGTGATTTTGCGATTGGGGCAGCTCTATTCCAAGAGGGTAGACCTGTAGCTTTCGAGAGTAAGAAGCTAGAAGACACCCAATATCGTTGGCCCACACTAGAAAAGGAACTTTATGCTGTAGTGTATGCCCTTAAGGTTTGGAGATACTACTTGTATGGTTCGAAGTTCCTTGTATTCACTGATCATCAGTCAATTAAGCATGTGTGTGATGGATCTGAATTGAGGGGACGGAAAGCTAGATGGGCAGAATTAATGCAAGATTTTGATTTTGAAATATGTTATCGAAAGGATTCGTTGAATAGTGTGGCGGATGCCTTAAGTCGAGTTAAGTTTGTAAATGCTATGTCATTTACGGAAATATCATCAGACCTATTTCAATCCTTGAGAGGGCTATACGCAACTGATAGTTATTTCAGTTCTTATTGGCAGAGAGTCCAGGATGGGAGCTCCATGGTTGACCAGGACTCAGGGATTGTGCCACCTACGGTACAGGCGGCGGGAGGTCAGTGGATGATTAGGAACGGCTTGCTGTTCCGGAATGAAAAGATTTGTGTGCCAGATGTTCTGGAACTTACATCCAAGATTCTCTGGGAGTGTCATGTGAAGGGAGAAGTACAAGAGGTAGAGAGTGAGAGAGAGAGAAGACTCCAAATGTGCGGGTGTGAAGTGATAAGCCACACCACAAACTCTTAAGTTTTATTAGGATTAGGTTTTCCCCCTATGACTGTCTTAAGACAGTCATAGGTGTCATATCTTTAATAAAGGGGTGGCAATGTGCCTTTACCCCAACAACCTCCCACCTAAAGGCCAATATGCCTAAAGGGGAGAAAAGAATAAAAATTACAGCAATATACAGTTACTGTATACAAGACCATAAAATAAGAGTGGTCTCATCCTAATCCCATGATGTGGCGGCAATGTGCAAACCGCTCTGTAGGCAAGCTCTTAGTGAGCAAATCTGCAGGATTATCATCAGTATGCACCTTCACAAGCTCAAGTCGCTTGTCTTCCAGTACCTCCCTGATGAAATGATATTTCACATCTATGTGCTTGGTCTTCTGATGTAAGACCGGATTCTTTGCCAACATGATAGCACTCTGACTATCACAATGCAAAACTGGCATATCTCCTGTAATGCCCAAGTCTCCCACCAGCCGAGTAAGCCATATTGCTTCCTTGCAAGCCTTAGTGGCTGCAACATATTCAGCTTCAGTAGTTGACAGTGCAACGCATTTCTGCAATCGAGACACCCATGATATAGCACCTCCTGCAAATGTGAAAATATAACCGGTAGTAGACTTTCGGTTATCTGCATTCCCTGCATAGTCTGAATCTGTAAAACCATGCACCAATGCATCCTGCCTACCATAGCATATGCACAAGTCTTTGGTACCCTTGAGATACCTCAAGACACCTTTCACTGCTTCCCAGTGCCGCTTGCCTGGATTTGCCATATACCTGCTGATGACTCCCACCGCAAAAGCAATATCCGGACGAGTGGCAACCATGGCATACATCAAAGAACCAACTGCAGATGAATACGGAACCTTGGCCATTTCAGCCTTATCATCATCTGATCTGGGGCTGTCCTTACTGCTGAGTTTTAAATGTGGAGGCAACGGGGTACTAATAGACTTCCCCCCCTCCATTTTAAACCTCTGCAGTACTTTGTCAATGTACTCCTTCTGTGACAGAAACAAAAGTCCCTTGGACCTGTCACGAGTAATCCGCATGCCAAGAATATGGTTGGCATCACCCAAGTCTTTCATGTCAAAAGACTAATGCAGTTGTTTCTTTAAAGCACTAATCTCATGCTGAGATTTACTGGCAATCAGCATGTCATCCACATATAGAATGAGTAGCATCAAACTGCCATCCTTTGCCCGTTTGGTGTACAAGCAATGATCGGTTTCACACCTATGATACCCTTGAGACTGCATGAAGGCATCAAACTTCTTGTACCATTCTCTTGGTGCCTGCTTGAGTCCATACAAGCTCCTTTTGAGCTTACACACAAGCTGCTCTTTCCCTTTAATAGCATATCCCTCTGGCTGACTCATGTAGATCTCATCATGGAGATCTCCGTGAAGAAAAGCAGTCTTCACATCCATCTGACATAAATCCATGTCTTCATGAGCAACAAGAGCTAACACTGCTCTCAAAGTAGTCATCTTGACGACAGGGGAAAAGATCTCATCAAAGTCAATGCCCTTTTCCTGCTTAAATCCCTTGGCAACCAATTTGGCCTTATACCTCGGTAAAGCATTTGAATCCACTTTGACTTTGTAAACCCACTTGCATGGCAAAACCTTTCTGCCTACAGGTAGCTGCACCAAGTCCCATGTATCATTTTGAAGTAAGGAGTCCATTTCTGACTGCATGGCTTTCTCCCACTTCCTTTTCTCTGTTCTTCCCATAGCTTCCTTGAAGCTGGAAGGCTCACCACAATCTGTCAGCATGATAAAATCAGCCACATTGTTGGCTCCTGGAACAAACCTGTCAGGAGGCCGTTGTACACGGGTGCTCCTCCTAACAAAATGTTCCGGATTAGGCTGCTGTCCAGCCTGTTCGTCATGCATAACGGGTGGCTGTACCACCATATCTGGCTGTTCTACAGCCCCATCTGCTGGCATATCCAGTGGTGCATCATTGGCAAAATTATCTGGCTGATTTCCAGCCTGTATACCCTCTTGAACAGGGTTATCTGCAGCAGCCTGCTGCTGCATATAAAAGGGCATTCTTTGCTGTCCAACATCATCATAAATAACCCTCCTGTATTCCACAGGTTGCACGGGTTCCTTGTGTACACTGTCCTCTTTAAAGATGACATCATTGCTGCGTATAATCTTCCGTTTAACGGGATCCCATAACCTGTACCCCATTTCACCTTCGTCACCATAACCCATAAAGATGCATCTGATAGACTTTGGCTCCAGTTTGGTGCGCAGTTCTTTGCGTACATGAGCAAAGCACTCGCAGCCAAATACACGTAAGTGCTTATATGAGGGTGGCTTGCCAGACCACACCTCCTCTGGCACTTTCAACTCCAAAGCCTTGTTTGGCGACCTGTTAATAATGTGAACTGCTGTTTGCACGGCTTCTGCCCAAAAGCCATGGGGCAATGTAGCATAAGACAACATACATCGAACCTTCTCCTGAATAGTTCGATTCATTCGCTCACTTACACCATTTTGAGATGCATTATGAGGGGCTGTGAGTTCCTGTTTGATGCCCTTAGCTTCGCAAAACTGCACAAAAGCATGTGACACATACTCACCCCCATTATCGGATCTGAGGCATTTCAGCCTGCGACCTGTCCGATTCTCAACCTGAGCGACAAACTTCTTGAAAGCATCTAAGGCATCGCTTTTATGCTTCAAGAAATAGACCCACACTCTGCGTGTGGCATCATCAATAAAAGTAATGAAATACTTTGCACCCCCTAGTGATAACTGTGGCATCTCACACAAATCAGTGTGCACTAGATTAAGCGGTGCTCTATTTTGGGGAGTTCTCCTCTTATGAGGAGTCATAGAATGCTTGCCAAATATGCAATGATCACAAGTAGGCAAATCTGAAAAAGAAAGAGACGGCAGATAACCCAAACGTGACAGTTCTTGCATTCCTTTAACAAACATGTGTCCCAACCGGCTATGCCACAATGAAACCTTTGGCAGCTCGGTTATGGCAACAACATGATTACCCACACTGGAAACATAAAGAGGGTACAAGGTATCACTCTTAAAACCCTCAGCCACTACAACCTGGCCATCAGTAATCACCCATTTGGAATCCCCAAATGTGGTGTGGTAACCACTGTCATCCAACAAGCCAGTGCTAATCAGATTTTTGTTGATTTGCGGCACATGGCGAACACCATCAAGCATAAATGTGCGTCCATCAGGGAACACTATCTGTATACTGGCAATCCCTGCAATCTGACATGCATAGTTGTTCCCAAGGTGAACAACTCCATGAGTACCTGTGTAGGAAGTAAACCACTCCCTATGAGGAGTAACATGAAAAGAAGCACCTGAATCCAAGAGCCAGGTGTGCATGTCATGGCCATCAATAACCAAGGTATGTGCAATTACAGCAGAAGAGCATAATACCTCATGTCTGTCACTGTCACTGTCCTCTGCTGCAACATTCACTGCATCCAAGTCATCTACCTTGGCCTTGCCTTTGCCTTTACTTCCACTGCCTGCATCCTTTACTTCAGCCTTCTTGGCTTTCTGATCCCGTATAAACTTGAAGCACTTAGACTTCACATGTCCCTTCTTGCCACAATAAAAGCATTCAATGTCCTTTTTACCACGGGACTGACTTCGGGATTTGGACTTACTAGCAGATCTCCCCATCTGCTGAGTCCTGCCTCTTTCCTGTACCTGCAAAGCATTTGAAGACTTGCTGCCCGCATTATTTTTCCTGCTCATCTCCTCCATGAGAAGAGAGCTCTCTACATCAGCATATATAAGAGTGACATTCGAATTAGACAAGGTGGTCTTGAAAGTGTCCCAACTCTCAGGAAGGGTACACAACAAGAAAGTAGCCTTGAACTCCTCATCAAGGTTCAACCCCTGTGCAATCAGCTATGTAAAGATGGCATTGAACTCACTCAAGTGTGAGGTCATAGCTGTACCTTCCTTCATGCGAAGATCAACCAGCTTCTTCAACCAATACACCTTACTGGCTGAACTCTTTTGGGCATACAACTCTGCTAGCCTCTGCCATCCACCATAAGAGGTCTTTTCAGCCTGAACATTGTACACAAGAGAATCACTGAGAGTAAGCATGATAGCAGCCCTCGCCCCTCGCCTCACCCCCGCCCCTCGCTTCACCCCGCCCCTCGCTTCACTTTGCCCTCACCCCCTCGCCTCTCCGCCTCACCCCCTTGCCTCTCCGCCCTCTCCGTCCTCACCCCCTCGCCCCTCCGCCTCACCCCCCCTCGCCCCTCCGCCTCACCCCCTCGCTTCGCCCTCCCCCACCCCCTCGCTTCGCCCGCCCCCCGCCCCCTCGCTTCGCTCTCCCCCGTCCCTCGCTTTACCCCGCCCCCTCGCTACGCCCGCCCCCCGCCCCTCCCGCCCTTCCGCCCCGCCCCCCCCATCCCTCCCGCCCCTCCGCCCCGCCCCCTCCCGCCCTTTCGCCCCGCCCCGCCCCGCCCCACCCGAGCCGTCCCCCGCCCTCGCCTCCTCTTCACCCCACCCGCCCTCCATCCTCAGCCCCCACCCCCACCACCTCCGCCTCCCGGCCTCGCGCCCTCGTTTCCACCGGCCTCCGCCCTCCAACCTTCCCGCCCTCTGCCGCCGCCCTCGCCTGCGCCTCCGCTTCCCCCACTCGACTCGCGTCGCCCCGTTTCGCCTCACCCGTCTTCATCACACCCAGGCTCCACCCCCCGCATCTATCCCCCCCCTTTTTTGGGTGGCATCCTCTTCTTCATCGGAGGTCTCGCAGTTTGTCTTGGCGGTATGGCGGCTCCCTGCCCGGAACCGGAGGCCCAGTCGGACCCTCCCTCTCCAGATGCCCACCGCGTTATCTTGATAGAGCAACAATCGTCTCGGGTTTAGGAGGTTGCCAATGACTTTGCCCTTACCTCTGTCTATGCCAGAGTCATTGGACATTCCCCCTCCAGATCAGCCATCAAGGACTGGCTCCAGTCCACTCTCATGCTAGAGGACAGCCACATTGAGGAGGTGGCCCTTATGGGAAGGGGCATCTTCTGGCTCAAACTCTCCACTGCGAAAGCTGCGAGCAACCTGATTGCTGGTTCCCCCACATCTGTGGATGGGAAGATCATTATGATAGTCCCTTGGTACCGTGGATTCAGTGCAGCGGATTTTGATGCTTGGTTCCGCATACCTCGCCATCCAGTGACGCTAGTTTTTCCAGGCCTTGCTGCTGAGCTGCGGCCGATTGTCAGGGACCTGGGCTCCCACTTTGGCTGGGTTATGCATGACACTTTCGCCGACGCGGTTACTACGGCAGGAGCCCCCCGAGTCCGTGTGGCTGTGGCGGACCCTGCGACTCTCCCTGTAGTGATTGAGATCGTGACAGATGCCGGCAGCATTACCCAGAGCATGGTAGTCACAGGACAGCCAGGCCAGTGCCTGAGGTGTCACGGCTTTGGGCACCTGGCTGCTATTTGTCCACGATTCTCCAGTTCCTCTCGGCCCCCCCTCCCCGCCCCCTCCCCCGCCGCCCCCTCCCCCCCCCTCCGGGCAGCCACGTCAGGAGGAGCAGAGGCAGCCGGAGTCCGGTCTAGAGTTAGCTGGCGGTTGGACTGAGGTCAGAAGGAAAAGAGGAAAGAATAAGAAGATTTTCGAAAAAGGCAAGGAGGCAGAGGTTACCCAACCTGCAACAGCACCTCAGAGACCTGACAGGCAGCCGCCCCAGGGTCCTGGGAGAGCTTCTTCTTCAACGGTAGCCGGCCCGCCACAGCCTCAGGTCCCCCTCTCTTCCGCTCCCCAGCCCCCTTCCACTCAGTCCCAGCCCCTTCCCCAGTCGCACCCCCCTCTTCCCGACCCGCAGCTTCAGCCCCCGCCGCTTCCTCTTCAGTCTCCTCCTCTTTCTTCTCAGCCCCAGTCCCAGGTGCAGCCCCACCCCCCCCGCCTCTCTCAGCTCTCCTGCAGTGTCAGCTGTACCGATGGTTCCTCAGCCGCGAGCAGCCCCCACTCCCCCTCCTCCACCCCCCCCCGCTAGTCGCCTCCGTGGAGCCTGAGTTGCCTACCCCCCAGCCACCTCCCCCTTCCCCTCCACAGGTAGGACACCCTGAATCTACACCACCACTGGAGCAGTCTTCCCTGTCCGCTAGCCCCTCAGTTGCAGACTCTCGTGGGCCTCAGCTTCAGGAGAGAGAGCTTCCTCGCGACTTTTACAAATCTGGCCCCTGGGTCTACTTGGATGTGGCCGACCTTGGGACCTTCCCTGCTTGTCTCGACATCAGTATCTTCCTGCTCCGCAAAGGGGCGGATGGGAAGATTGCAGCCTTGGCCCCGAGGGATGGCCCTAGCTTTGCTTTCACATTCCTTAGCGACGGCACCGAGACTTGGACAGACGACTCGGTCTGGGAGGCTCTCAGAGAGCAGACGCACGCTCAGGTTTGCTCCTGGATAGGCCCGTCCGGTGGACAGCTTCTCGAGACTCAGTGGTCCGAGGGTGACGTGCGCCTGCAGTGGCATTGCACCGTCAAACGCTTCAGATTAATTGTGAATGTCCAGGATGATGAGATGATGCTGGAGAGGGTGAGGATGGCCCTAGAGGTCTTCTGTTCGGCAGCCGGTGCGAAAATCAACTGGAACAAATCAGTTGGTTTTCTCACAAACCCCGGGGCGTGCTCACAGTAGGGGAGGTTTTTGGGTTTCAGGTGGATCCCGCAGGGACAGACAGCTAGATATCTCGGCTTTAGGTCGGCCTGGATATCACGCTAGCTCAGCTGGCTTTCTGGAGCACTGCTAAGCTCTCTCTTGCAGGTCGTGCTTTGGTAGTCAACCAGGTCCTCCTAGCCACGGCTTGGTATGTGGCTTCCTGTTGGTGTTTCTCGAGATCCAGCGTGGCACAGCTTAGGAGGGGACGGTCTTGGTATGTGGCTTCCTGTTGGTGTTTCTCGAGATCCAGCGTGGCACAGCTTGGTCCGGAACTTCCTGTGGTCCGGGGGGGGCGGTCTCAGAGATACCAGAGCCAGGGTTGCCTGGCAGACAGTCATTCTTCCGCAGGCTGAGGGTGGCTTGGGGGTCATCGATCCAGAGCTTCAGAGTCAGGCCCTGCTGGGCAAGTTAGTTATCCGCGGTTTGACCCCGGGGGGGCAAACGTGGAAGATGTTACTTCAGCAGGGGGTCGGTTCTTGTGTCCCGCGCCGAGGTGGAGAGTGGCTACCGTCCCTCAGGTGGATCTTCACTTCCGTCCCGCTCACTCAGCCCCGCTCCCCACTCGTTCGCAGCCTCCTCATGGTTTGGAGGCGGCTCCGTCTCAGTCTCATACAGTCCCCTCCTAGCTGTCAGGAGGAGATCGATCGCCAGCCGCTCATCTGGAACGGTTAGGTCAGAGATGCCGAGGGCCTTCAGCTAGGGGAGAGATCACACATCAGGTGGGACGGCTGGATGCGGGGGCCAGTCCGGTCCCTTCGAGTTTGAAGGGACACGTATAGACACTTGGAGACCGCTGCTCTAGCAGTCGCAGCTGGAGGTGCCCGTGGAGCTCAGGCGAGACGCACGGAGATAGACGGAGCGATTCCAGCTGATTGGTTGGTTCCACCCGAGACTCAGATCCTCATGCCTGGTGATGACCGTTGGCTGGGACAGTTCACCCCCTGTGGCATCCCACTGGTGGTTGCAGGTCGGATGGACGACACCTCTGTTTCCTTCTTCGCGGTTATGGGGGACGGCCGACTCAGGAGAGAGGATGTGCTCATCGACCCCCTACTCCCATGGCAGAGGGTTCGGGTCGTAGGCCTCGTTGGGAAGGTTTGGCGGACCGATCCTAGTATAGAGCAGGATCAGCTGCAGCTATGGCGACTCTGGCTCTGGGAGGGACGGGCCTTGTCAGAGCTTGATTGGGAGCTTGATTGGGACCCAGGAGAGTGGAGATGGCCAGAGATTGTGACAGGTCAAGGGCCGACCTCTTTCTTTGCCTACAGCACGACATTGGGCAGGAGAGTTCTCGAAAGGATGCAGAGCCGCCCTCCCACCCAGCGGCCCAGTTGGTATGCTCAGGGTATTTCCAGGTTATTTTTGCAGGCCTTCTGGAAGGCCTTGTGGGAGAGCTGGCGGCCGCGGAAGATCTCCTACTTCCTTTGGCTTCTCGCCCACAAAGGTCTTCCAGTGGGGAGCTGGTTGCGGCAGGTAGGTCAGGACGGACGTTGTCAGATCTGTCATGAGGACGAGGAGTCACCAAAACACTGCCTGTGGAGCTGCACTCGCGCCCAGGAAGTGTGGAGGTGGACCTTCGGGATCCTTACTCGTGCAGCACGGGAGTTAGGTTTGATCACTTGGGACGCGTTCTGCTGGTGCAGCACCGCACCTGGTTTTCATCACTTGTTCGAGGCATGTCCGCAGGACCCCACGTTCCTTATCACACAGGGGACGTGGGGGCCGTTCGAGAGCATTCCACCGCACCTGGCAGAGGCTGGAACAGGATCTCAGGAGAGGCAGCCAGTCTGGGAGATTATTAGCAGCATCGCAGGATGGCACATTTGGACCTTGCGCTACGCGCAGATCCTCGGTGGCACCTCCCTTTCGACTGCCCAGATCATGACTGACATCTGGAGTGAGATTATACACACCCTCAGAGGCCAGTGGGACCAGATACAGGGAGACTCCCGGGCTGGCCGGGAGAAGCGGAGACGTTTCCTATGTGATTGGGACACACAGGGCCTCTTCTTCGAGCATACTTCGCAGGGCCTTCAGTGGCGCTACTCACCACCTCTCTGGCTGTTCATTCACACTCGCCTGATCCTTCCGTGAGAGAGAGATTTACTTTTTTGTTACCTTTTTGGGCCGCGTCCGATTTGTGAACGCAGCCCCGTCAGTTGCAAAGCTGACCCCATGTATCTTGTTTTCGAAGTAACATAATTAGCACTGTTTTTTCGGCCAAAAAAAAAAAGAAAGGATTTTATTACTGGTTTGCCTCGAACGCGTAAGGGTCATGACTCCATTTGGGTCATAGTCGACCGTTTGACAAAAATGGCTAGATTCTTACCTACTAGAACAACTATTTCAGCTGTTCAGCTGGCTCACGAGTTTGTGG
Source organism: Dipteris shenzhenensis (assembly GCF_047967505.1). Lineage (NCBI taxonomy): Eukaryota > Viridiplantae > Streptophyta > Polypodiopsida > Gleicheniales > Dipteridaceae > Dipteris > Dipteris shenzhenensis. The sequence goes on from NC_141622.1 coordinate 17,519,220, forward strand.
ACCACTTGTTTAAGCTGTATGTTTTGCCATCTGACATAGTCAGTGTCAGGGACTCAAAGTTTACAAGTAACTTTTGGACACTTGTTTTTGAGAAGTTAGAAACTACTCTAAGTATGAGTTCCTCAGATCATGCACAATCCGATGGCAGTACAGAGAAGGTTAACCAGTTGGTTGAAGACATGCTTCGGGCATATGTATCTAAGAGACAGTCTTCATGGGAAGATTATCTACCTATGATAGAATTTGCTTACAATAGTGCAAAGCATTCTAGTACTGGTTACAGTCCTTTTATGCTTATGTACGGGTTTCAACCTAAGTCACCAGTTATGGTTGGGTTAAAAGGGATTCAAAATGATGCTGCTAAGAACTTCTTGCTAGACATGCAGGAAATGTTGCAGTTTGCCAAGGAGTCTATTAGAAGTGCCCGAGATCGGGACAGATTTTATGCTAATAGACATCGTTCACCTAGAGAATTCTCTGAAGGAACGATGGTATATTTGCGAATTCCTAAGGAATCCAAGAGCCTAAGTACTGGTTTGGTTCCGAAATTATCCCCCAGATATTGTGGTCCGTTTAAGGTCATTAAAAGAATTGGACCAGTTGCATATCGACTAGAATTGCCTCCTAGTGTTAAAGTACATCCAGTCTTTCACGTCAGTAGACTGAAAGAAGTCTTGGGTGCGGATGATCAACTTGTTTCTCCTCAAGAGATAATAGAAGTTACAGATTTGACTTTTATTCCACACGAACCTGAGTGTATTCTTGAATTTCGTGACAGACAGATTCGTAATCGATCTATCACGGAATACAAGATCAAGTGGAAGGATCGTGTTGAGGAGGATGCAACATGGGAGACATTACAAAACCTCCAAAGAACATTTCCGGGTTTTTTAGCGAACTCAGGAGTGAGTTCTTAGAGGAGGGGAAGTATGTCATGTGCACGGATTGGTATCTGACGTGTACTGGGTACACAAGACTAGCTCAGGTAGCCTGGGGGAGGCTTGATTCTCGGGTTGAGTGGCAAGGGTACGAACCAGTTTGGGGTCTTCGCTATTTTTGGCGCTTGGGGCCCGAGTCTATAAAAGGGGCCCAGGGGTTCAGTTCTCAGAGAGCCGATGGGAGCAAGTTTCGTTCCCAGGTGCTAGGTTTGATCCTGGATTGGCGGACGCGCGCCTGCATCTTAGCGTAGCCCAAGGCCCAGTAGCAGATCCCAGGCTTCACAGCGCCACCTGGTGGTATGGGACACCAGGCTGGTTTGGATCTGGTTGGGAGTTCGTGCCAGTAGCTTAGCTCGTGGCTCGGAGGGGACATCTCCTGATTCGGGATCATATCCCATAGATGTCATGGTTGGGTGGTGAGCAGCCTGCTCAGTTTCTCATGTTGTGTGTGTTTGTTTGCAAATCAGAGGTTTCAGGAGTGCTGGGACGTGTCACATCGAGAGGCTCAGGGAGCAGGACCCAGTTTCTCAGTGGCTTAGTGATAGATTCGAGAGCGCTCGTCGTCTCGAGCTTCAAGACACGGAGTTGCAGTAGGCTGAGTTCTCCTATCACTCCTCCCGGGCCCGATGGGTGCAGCAGGGAGACAGGATGACGAAGCAGTTCTTTAAGACCACTGGGCCCCGATCGGCAAGCACACAGCTATAGCGTCTCCGGGACTCGCAAGGCATCATGCACACTGACCCGCAGGAGATTCTGGACATGACCACTGGTTTTTACAGCCAGCTCTTTCAAACGGAGAGGATGACCCCAGCTGTTCTTGTTGCCCGATAGCTAGTTTGGGATCACGTTCCGACAATAGTCTCGCAAGACTTAGCAAACTTGAGGAGCCTTTCACAGATGAGGAGCTCTGGGAAGTCCTCAAGGCTCTCCTGACCTAGAAGTGCCCGGGTGAGGATGGCTTGACTCCGGTCTTCTTCCGGAACTTCTGGGAGATTATCTCCACCCCTTTCCATTTAGCTTGCCAAGAGATTTCTGACACAGGCCTTCTCCCTCAGTCCTTGAGCAGGGGGTGGATTTGTTTGATCCGGAAAGGATAGGTTAGACATCTGACAGTGGAGGCCGATCACTCTGCTTGATACTGCATACAAGATCCTCGCCAAGGTCTTGAGTTTGCAGTTACGGCCCCATCTTACCGACATCATCCATGACACACAGACTGGGTTTGTCCAGGAGTGCAGCATCCTGGATAACATCTTCACGTTCTGGGAGACAGTGGATTGGTCCAGGGAGGAGTCACAGCCGCTGGCCATCCTTCTCTTGGACTTTGAGAAGGCCTATGACAGGGTGGATGGTCTATCCTGGAGGGCACTATGAGGAGATTGGATTTCTCAGAAAGATGGGTCAGAGGAGTTTCAGCGCTATATGCAGGGAGCTCTAGTCAGATGCTTATCGGAGGACACACAGGCGAGGCCTTTCCTCTTTCTCGATCGGTCCGCCAGGGCTGCCCACTCGCTCCCTTTCTTTTCTTGTTTGTGGCGGAGGCTCTGGGCTACTTTTTGAGATCACAGGTGGCGGGTCTCACAGGGTTGAGGCTCCCAATCAAACAGGAGGAGGAACTACTTCACTTGGAGTTTGCAGATGACACGGCCTTGTATGTTGAGAGCACCACAGCGAGTCTGGAGAGAGTCAAGGGCGCCGTGGCTATTTACTGTGAGGCCTTGGGGGTACGGATCAACTGGATAAAATCTATAGGTTTCTTCATAAGCTTCGAGGAGACACAGGAGATCCGTGAGTGGGGGAGTGACTTTGGCTTCAGATGGATACCGCGGGCCAGACAGCGAGATACCTAGGATGCCAAGTGGGTATTGACATTACAGTATAGCAGCAGATTGCCCCAGTCCTTGAGAGTGTTCGGCGCAAGCTTCTCTATTGGAGCTCGGCCAAACTCTCCCTAGCAGGTCGCGCCTTAGTGGCAAACCAGGTCCTTCTTGTCACGGCCTCGTATATCGCCTTCCGCTGGTGCTTTCACAGCGGATGCATTGGGCAGCTCCGAAGGTTGGTACGGAACTTCCTTTGGGCAGGTTCAGACGGCACGAGGAGCACTAAGGCCCGAGTAGCTTGGCAGACGGTGATCATGCCGTAGGCACTAAGAGGCTTGGGTGTCATTGATCCGGAGATGCAAAGCAGGGCCCTTTTGGGCAAGTTGGTGGTTCGTGGCCTCACCCCAGGTGCAGAGCCTTGGAAGCTCCTCTTACAACGAGGGCTTCTGAGGAACACCCCACGCACTAGGGGACAGTGGCAACCTTCACATAGATGGATCTTCTCAGAGGCCCCCCTTATGGGGAAGGGCTCCCCCTTGATGAGGAGTCTTCACAAGGTATGATAGAGACTGGCAGGGGGTCTCATTTGTGCTCCGCCCGGATGCAGAGAGGAGTTTGAGCACTAGCCCCTTATGTGGCACTCAGAGATCAGAGATCAAGAGAGATGTATGTTCGAACAACGGACTCACATTGGTTGGGCACAGTGGCACAGTGGTCCGGCAGGGTCCTTTGGCCGTTGGAGCAGACTACCTATCTCCGGAGACAGAGGCGAGGCTTGACGCCCTAGCGCATCTGCGAGGGATAGGGCAACGGATGGGCGAGATTGGTGTTCCCTTGAGGATGTTGATGCAGCGCGGCAACACGCACCTCGGCTTCTTCCGTGTAGTCCTTGGAGGCCTACTTCAGCCACTCACTGAGAGGGACCCCAAGATGGATGGGAGTCTCGATGGGATACACTGGCAGATGATCAGAGTGGTAGGACGTTTGGGAAAGGAGAGTGGCACATTGACCCTCCCAGTATCTCAGAGCAGGACGCCTCTAGATGGTGCCTTTGGTTGTGGGAGGGTAGACCCCTGAGGGAGGTCCAGTGGGATCCAGGAGAGTGGTTCTAGCCCTCCAGGGGCGGCCTAGCTGAGCCGGTGGATGAGGTGCCTTTCTTTTCCTACACCACCCGGATTGGCAGGAGGCTTCAGATGGACTCGTCGAGGTGGACCCCCTCGAGGGAGAGACATTGGGTGACCCAGAAAGTGCCCCGGGATGTGCACTCCAGGTTTTGGACGCGGTTGTGGTCTAGCTTGCAGCCGAGGAAGATCTCATACTTCTTCTGGATGGCCATCCACGGAGGCTCGCCCATCGGACCGTGGTTGGGGACTGTGGTTGGAGCAGATGCGACTGGAGGGGTAGTGCCATTGTTGCTTCAATGGTGTCCTGGAAACTATCCCGCATTGCCTATGGAGTTGTCGTAGCGCAGCGAGGATTTGGATGGGAGCCCTCAGGATCATGACACGTATGTAGAGTCTTCATAGAGACTACACCTAGGGGATGGTGGCTTGGTTGACAGGAGGAGGACATGCGTTTCAGATTGATGAGATCTCCCCAGCCTACCGGATACAGGGTCAGAGCATCCGGAGGATTGCACTCCACAAGGCAGTCCCTCCTGACAGCCTAGCTCCTCCTCCTAGGGAGGACAGTGTTTGGGAGGTGGTAGCCAGCATCACGGCTTGGAACATTTGGGTAGCTTGTTGCAGTCTTGTGATGGGTGAGCACCCGGTTCCACCCTCGGCTACCCTAGTTGCCATCTGGTAGGATATCATTTACACTCTACGGTCCACCTGGGAGCATGGGACTCTAGGCTCCAGGGCGACTATCGAGAGGCGTGCTCGTTTCTGCAAGGCTTGGCCTGCAGGTGTTTTCTACATCCTCACTCCGCGAGGGATTCGCTGGCTGTATAGTCCCCGCACCCGGCTGTTAGCCCCAGTTCTAGAGATCCCCTAGTCAGTGAGCTGGGTTTCTCTAGAACAGGCCAGTTTCTTTCTTTCAGCCTTTTCGGATTTTTTCCATAACTCATCACCTTCGGGGTTGCTGTCTTGTATGAAATCTTTCAAGCATTAATAGAAGGTTCCTTTCTTTGAAAAAAATAAAAATAAAAAGATCCCCATAGTGTTCTTCAGACTGATCCTCCATAGTAAAGCAGATTGCACATATGCTTAATCGCTCTTCTCAGCCCCGGCCTCCACCTCAGCTAGACATAGAGCTTAGTGTAAAGTGCAGAGTTTGGGTGCATATGCCTAGCCTAGTCAAAGAAAAGATGAGGACCAATAGGATGCCCCTTATACGACCCACTTTCAATTTCACAAACCCATTTTGGCAAGTAATTGAATGGTCCAAGGCAAGCCATCATCCTTGGCCATTCTTTTGATTGATGTTGAGAAAGCATATGAGAAAGTGGACTAAAGTTTCTTGAAAGGAAACTCTACACCACATGGGCCCCTTTGATCTATGGATTTTGGGAGTCTCCTCGCTTGATCATTCCTTGCAGAGCCAGGTGCTCACTCGGAGTTGTGGAGGAGAGAGATTTTAGGTCTATAGATGAGTTCACTAGGGTTGCCCACTCATCCCCTTCCTCTATTTTCTAATGGTTGAGGCTAAGAGCCACTTTCTCCGTTCGTAGACTCTAGTGGTTCGTCTTCGTTTGACAAAGAAAGCCTAGACAGCAAGCTTGTGGACGACACAATTGTACTTTTAGAGGCCTCCTCAAGGAAATTTGGTCAGTTTAGAGCCGCCTTCTTGGAGGATTTCTATCTTACAATAGGGTACTTATCAACTGGCACGAATCTATTGGATTTCGGATAGCAGACACATCAAGATGGAGGATTGAGCTTGGCTTCAGATGATAGAGAGGGATACTACTATCAAATACATGGGTTGTTAGATAGGCATAGACATTACCCCCACCAGGTGTTTTCTTGAGTCTTGGAGAACATAAAGAGGAAGCAACTTCATTGGAGCTCCACCACCTAGGGCTTAAGCCTCAAAATTAACGAATTAGGTATGTTTAGCTTCTACTAGGCACATTACTTCATATTGGTGCTTCTTGTTGGGGTATATTGGGGTCTCCGGTGTGAACAGGGTTCTAGTTCTAATGTGTTAGTTGTGAAAGGGGTTTTGGGTTTGTGACTTGTGTGAGTTTGAAGGGTCACTTTGACCTTTGGGATTAGATTTGATTTGGTTTGGTTTGTGTGACACCATTTATGATGTCAGGGAGGTTCTCTCCACTGAATCATTAGTGATGTACAATGTGTGGGGACAACAAGGCATCCTTTGCCTATAAAATGAGGCTTGTACTTTGCAATCAACATCAATCAACTTAAGCATTTGCCTCCACATTGTCTCCATCTCTTTGATTCTCGTACCATCTCTCCATGTGACTTTTACATGGTATCAGAGCTAAGGTTCAAGATCCACGTGCCATGCTTAGGCCAGGTTCTTCTCTCGAGGACTTCAGCTACTGAAACAGCATGTTGTTCTTTAAGTTCACCGCCAGATTTGGAGATGACTTGCTGCCAAACAGGCAGACTTACTGCAAAAACGGGCCCATCATCTGGGAGCTCCTCATGAACTTTTTCCCAAAGATTCTGTTGGGTTTCTATGTGGACAATAAAAATATCGTATCATATCCTCTCTCTCTCTCTCTCTCTTTCTCTTTCTTTCAACCTGACAGTCAACCTTGGAAAGACCAAGGTTATGGTCTTCAACAGCTCACATGCAGTAATCCGACGACTCAGTTTCACTTATCGAATCGAGCCAGTGGAGATAGTGCAGCCATACACATTTTTGGGAGCCGTCTTCATAGGACCCCTTTTCACTATGACACATGCAGTCCGGGCACGACTCACACGGGGACGGGATGCTCTGGTCCGATTAGAGAGACAGTGTTTTCAGGCACACTTCCAAGATCCATCGACGAAGTGCTGGCTTTTTGATACGCTAGTGCGACCAACTACCATGTATGCAGCACCCTTCTGGGGATGTGATCTACCGATAGCATGTGGAAGACATTTGAGTGGCTACAGGTGACCATGGGATTGAGGATGAAGAGCAAGCCCTCAGTCCCGCATGAGATAGTGCAGGCAGAGTTTGCCATGACACCACTATAGATCGATGCCATCTTTCAGACAGTGACTTTCATCCATAGAGTTTGGGACTTAGCCCTACTGAGGCTGTGGCTCGACTAGCTGAGGGTGGGGTAGACACATGGTATGCACGTGTATCCACATGGTTTGCTAGACACAGGATTCAGATGGATAGGCTCCCCCCCTTTCAGTATAGTTTGGATGCACCCCCTGAGTCAATCGTGGGAGATGAGATTAACTGTATCATATGGATCATATGGTTAGATCTTCTCCATCTCCACACATCTCGGGCTTAGGGGGGAGATTAGGAGCTCCCCCCAAGACAAAGTTCTACAGTGACAATTTCTTGAATGTCTCAGAGGAGGGATTCATCGTCAGACCCCTATATCTTGAGGGCAGAAGAGTCTCACATGCAATGAGGATTGACATTGGGTAGATGCGGGTTTCATCCCATTAGCTAAGGATTGAGACAGGGAGAGCAGCACGTATACCTAGAGAGCAACGGACCTGCACGCTATGCACATTGGGGTGGTTGAGACAGAGGAACACTTTCTTTGCACCTGTCCATCAGCCTACTACGAGATCGGGGGACGATACCACCGCCTCTATCAAGATGGGAGTGGCTTCGGCCCACTATCACGCTTGATCCATTTCCATAACCAGGTCTGCATTGGGCTCTATCTACTTGAGATGTGTTGACACAGGGAGACCCTACTACAATAGATCAAAGAGTAGCAGATGGCGATTAGACCACAAGATGCAGAGGCTGACCACACATAGCGGCACGTCACATTTTTTTATGCATTCGAGTCAGCTCCAGGACACAATGGGGTGAAGGAGGAGGAGCTTGCTGCTATGCGGGCGGTCTGGATTAACTAGAGAGGGCTGTAGAGGCCACCCATGGCACGGAGAGCGCCCTAAGCACACTCGATTGAGGTTCGCCCTATCACATCTTTCCTCAGAAGCTCAGCGGGTTTAGAGATCGAGGAGACCACGCCCCCCTCTGATGCCGTAGTATGAGACAGCCGGATAGACTCATATTCAAGACATTTTCACCGCTCATAGATGAGCCACCACAGTGTCGGGCTTCAGTTTTTGAGTTGCTAGTTCCAATTCTAAGCCTACTTCACGTAGCAGATAGCACATGATATGATATGATATTTTTGTACTTGTTTTTGCTTGAGCCATTGAGCTCTCTTTATTTCAGCACAGTACTCAGCAAAGGGTCTTAGCGCGCCCTTTGCCTCAGCCCCTTGTGGCTCGGATGAGTTTTTCTCTTTGGTGTCACTTTGTCCCATAGGCCCGCAAGGCCTCCCGTGGACATTAATATATCTATTTTTCTTTCTTTCCTTCTCTGTTTTGATACAGAGGCAAGCCGCAGACACACTGCCTGACTCTTCTCAGAGCAGGGTCACAAACTTCTTCCAGTCGGATCTTACGGATCACACAACCACCGCCTACAGACGCAGTAGGGACCCAGAGCCCGAGGCACACCAGACTCGACAGCGAGCGGACACACAGATCACATTGGGTGACCTCCCATCCTTGTTCAGGCATGAGACACGACCCACAGGTGTTATAGTAGACTTGTTTAGGACTAGAGCCACTGCTCACAGTGCCCATAGATAGTCGCCAGCACTCCATCACTGGCTACGCATCAACAGGACCCCGCCCCCTCTTGAGCTCCCGTTGACATTTACACCCTGTAAGGCCGCATTGTACTAGCCAAAGCTGGCATGGCCTCGTGACGTGGATTGATCAACATGATGATGAGAATTGTGGTGACGATGATGATGATGATGATGTCATTTTTACTGATGATATGACTATATACTACTTAGGACTTAGCATCTAGCATGGGTGATGATGCTTGTTTGGTAGCTCCACCTCTTCTGCTTGTTGTACCAAGTTTTCTACCAGTCTCATAGACCCATCGGTCTTTCGTAGACTATAATAAATAGCTCCCTTCTCCGTCCCCTAACCCCGAGCTGGGTTTGAACTCCCAGCCCAGCCGGGGGTTACTAGAAGACATGGCCAAGATGGAGTGCCTCCAAATCCCCCTTTGCCTCCATCCCAAAAACAACTATTCCTGCCAGCAACAGCAGATCCCTCTACTCTTCAGTTACCCATATGCATGGACATATTACCGAGGTGTTCTTGACTGACCCATTCTCGGGCAACATGAACAGATTTATTTCTTACAGCAAGAAGTGAGGGAGTTGATATTACTAGAAGACGTGACAGCTAGATTTCGGGTCCTTGAGGGGCCTGGACAACAATTAGTTATAGATGAAGCTATAAAGTCTTGTAAGGCTTTTTCCCTTACCCCTCCACAGTCAAGGATTTAGTGCATACCGAAGTTCAAACAATTAAGAAGGAAGTGAGTCTGGAAGTGGACACAAAAGCAAGTAAGACTGATATTCAAGCAGAGATTAAAGAACACGAAGCTAGATGGGACAACACGCTGAAGATTAGAATAGAGGGAACCCACAGTTTGCAAAGTATGTTGCTGAAGGCTCCCACTGTGCGAAGTGTCGAGCCCTTTGTTGAGATATGGTGCCATGTGCACATGAATTAGAGGCAAAGATATGTGATAAAAAATGTATTAAAGTAGCCACCGTAGTGTTGAGATATTGAGCTCCACTCGTGATATGCCAGGGTGACCGTTGTGCATTTATGTCACCGACTTGTTAGCTGCAGATGCGGTTGGTACACCGCCCATGAATAATAGCTGGATGACAACTATCCTTATGTACTCTAGTTCGTGGCTCAGTTAGTATGCCACCTTAGTTAGTTGAGTTTGGTTTGAGACCCACATATAGGGTTCTTCTATTTCTTTGTACTAGAGTTCTTTTGGCTTTCACAACTACGAAGAGGAAAACTGTTTTCAGCCTCCGCCTTTGTGTGTATTCCCCCATTGTGTATGTGAGAAAGCCGCAAGTGAGACTCCTTCCTTCTCTTCCACTATCTTCACATGGTATCAGAGCCTGGTTCGTGGTAAGGAGCTCAAGAAAGCAAACCAAGTTCGCGGTGTCCTGGTAAGAGGACCAGTGTTGCTTTTCTTTTTCGAGTTTGGGAGCAAATCTCTGCAGGTAGCACAGCCGGACAGTGCAAGAGTGCATTGTCTCAGATTGAGACGTCCTTCGCGGTGTGGCGAGAGGGCAGTATATGCTGCGGGCAAGGGCAAAGCCCTTGGTGACTTTATTTTTCTAATTCGAGGCCACTTCGGGGCCCGTTTTGGAGGCGGAAGTTCTCCGCAAGCACTGAGAAAAGGCCCTATTTTTGCTGTGCGACCACTGCTCTGCAGGTCGGTGAAAAGTTGCTGCAGAAATTGCATCGTATGCCTGTGCACAGAGATATTGGGAGTTACAGAACCATCCTTATTGCTTGTTCATGCAAAATCGTCACTAGGAAGTGACTGTGTGGTCAAATACCACTTTCGTCAGTTTTGCAGATTTGCCCTTGTGAGGCAGAAGCTGTGTTTTTTGCAGTGACAGAATATTTTGCAGTGTTCTGTAATGGCGTCTGATTCTCTTTCACAGATTGTCACTGAAAAGCTTGACAAGAACAACTTCCAAGCATGGAAGTTTAGAATGACTGGGAAAAGGCTATTGGGAGTTTTGTACAGGATGGGCAACCAACATAAGAAAATGGTTCAGCAGATGGAAAGTGGAAGCATATTTGACCATGCCACTTGAAAAGGTCACCATGCAAGAGTTTCAACTGTCTTTACTGAGCACTTTGCAAACTCACTAGCTGACAAGTGAAAAGAGGGTAAAGCTGGAATATTACCAAGACAACATAAATCCCACATGTTGGTCTACATACATGTCCATAGAGACTCATGCTCAGCCTTATATTAGCACACCTATCCCCCTTCTATACCGCAGAAACATAGCCAGGTTTCGTACCAAATCTCATACATTTGCAATTGAGAAGGGAGCTTGGATGCATCAGCCTAGACATGCTAGAGTCTGTACCCTGTGAGACATGCAGATAGTTGAGACGGAGGCACATGTGGCTCTACAGTGCCCTTGATATGCACATATCAAGGAGGACTAGCAGTAGATATTGGAGAACTCCGCTCAGCTGACATCAGTTCTCTCTACTGCCTCTCCGGCAGCATTGGGATCTTTTGTCACTCGTTTTTTTACCTGGCGTTAGGAACTCATAGACTCCTGACCCCTCTCCTTGAGGAGAGACTATTTTACAACGGGTCCCATGGGTCATTTTTGGCCCCCCGAGGACGTTAATAGACTCTACCTCTACTTCTACTTCTCTCTCTCTCTCTCTCTCTCTCTCTCTCTCTCTCTCTGTGTTTCTTTCTTTGCCTGTCCCCCCCCCCCTCTCTCTGCCTGCCCTTTCCCCTTGTCTTATCTCAGAATGCCCTTTGTTGTTTGTTAGTGTTTTACCCTCTTTTGGTTACATAGTCTAACCATACTTGATAAGGCGTCTGGTTTTATTTGCGTGGGTAGGAGCCCAAAAATTTAAGTCAGCAATATTCTGCTCCTAGAAAGATCAGTAGTAGTCACAGCAAGACTCTTGTATGTATTGTCTCTACAATTTTGTGTGTCAGAGCTCAAGTGTATCATCAGAAGGCCTTTTAGTCAGAAGAAAATGGTTGTAAGTGAAAGGTTTAATCTCCTATAAGGGCTTTTATCATCATATAACATTGCTTTCTGCATACACTATAATTGTACCTTTGAACTTGTTTCACCTGCAAGTACTTAATGTTGAATGATTTAAGAATTTGTTTCCACAGCTTCAGTATGATACCTGTGTGTGCACCCCTCTTCGTGCATGTACATGTGTGTCCATGTATGCAGGGATGTGCGTGTGTGCACACACTCATGCAAGGTCTAGGTGCATGCACATGTGTGCACCTGCATGCCTCAACCTTATGCATGTGTACAGGTGTACATGTATGCAAGAATATGCATGGACGTACAAGCATGTGTTTGTGAATGCGCACACACATGAGTGAGAGAGAGAGAGAGAGAGAGAGAGAGTTGTGATCGTATAATCAATTAACTTGAAACGGTACAACCAAATTGGAACTGCACAGAAAGCACTTAAAGAGAGCCAACATTGCAGCAATGCTTGCACAAAATGCATTATACGAGTTGAGTAAGAAGATGGGTTGCACTCCTGAATGATCTGAGTTTATGTGCATTGTTTTAATACGGGGCAGGTGATGGATGCATGGCTTGCTTATGCACCCGTGAAAAATAATGCTGAGGATGCTGCAAAGGTATTCACAAAACCTCTTTAATAACTTCTCAGCTTAAAGAGAAAGCAACTGACAAGTTTGGCAATCTAAAGCAGGTGCCGAAAGGTAACCCTTCACATAGTGCAACCACAGGGGAAATGGCAATTTACAGAGCCAACTGCCTCATACTTCGGCATGTATGGCTTTCTTTACTGGAGTCTTAACTTCTGGTTACACATTTGAAAGCTGCAATATAGTCTCCCCTTTGAGTTGCCAATCATATTATGCTTCTCCTTACACATTCAATATGCCTTCTTTTAATATGTAGGCAGGTGCATTGATCCAAAGCCCAAAATTGGAGGTTTTCAATGGTCAAGAGGTGGAAGTTTGGCCACGCATTGTATGGAATCCACAGTGGGCCTTGATCTTCTCTGATGTGAAGAAGAAGCTGGGTAGTGTTTGTTCTATATCTCAAAATTCTACACTTGTGCTAGATGGAAAATACATCTTCTTGGAGAATCTCTATCTTGACGGGGCTCTTATAGTTCATTCAGCCAAAAGTGCCAAGGTCATTGTTATTTAATAAGATACCTTGCAAGATGAGATTTTTGCATATTTTAGATAATTCCCATAACTAAAACCTTCCATGAGAAGGGGATGCTTTTGCTAGATGTGTATGCTTAGGTGTCCATGCAGTGGTGTTTTGATAGTTTGCAATTTTTATAGATTTTGTTAACGAGCCGTTGTCTCAATAGGCAAGAGCCTTAAGACAAGACCTTGCGGAGAAATAGCATAAATTGCGATTTCAATTTTTTTTTGTAGATTGTAAGAAATGCCTCATTTCCTTTTAATGATATTTTATTCAGATGAAGCTGTCCTCTTGGCAAATCGAAAATGCTGGCTGGAACTTCCAACCTGTTGACTACAAGGACAAATCTATTCCTGAAGAGACAAGAACCCGTGGGTTTAGAATCAACAAAGTAGATCAAAAGTATGTCACAGTTGAGGAATCTGGTGAATACCAGCTCGAACAGGAGTAAAGTATACCTGGTATTATTTTCTGCATACATTGTAATGCTGAGTACCTGTTCCTGTGGGCATTAGTGCAATATGACCAGCAGATTGTGTAGCATTTCGTTCTATACACAATGGCTGTAAATGGAGAGACAACTTGCATCAGAGTTTTTGGATGCTTGAGTAGGTGTTTTTCCATAATCCATTCAGGATTACATTTCTTGCACTCCTGTTACAGTATATTAAATTCAGTCATTCCCCTCTTTATTCATGAGGGAATTCATATTTGTCAAAGTTACTAGTAAAAAAGAAGATAATGGACAAGACCTGGATATTTTAGAAGCCAAAATGGTTGAAGACTCCAATTTTTTGGTGATCCACATTGTATAAGACTTGTGAAATAATGTCACCCAGACAGTTCAGACTTTTGTGTGTCATGATTGACAATCAAACCAAAATAAATAATATAACAATACATAAACTTGTCTTTAAGGACAAATTGAGATGATCGATTAGGTTTGTGCCCATGGTCAAGCCTTAAGTGGAAGGATGAGTATGACAAAATATTGAGGGCCTGCAATATGGATATTTGACATCATTTGCCTGCTTGGGATTTATCAAATATACTTTAATGCCAATATAGCTAGCTATATTTGATTAGGCTAATCGTAAATTTATCTTTGGTTAAGACTGTTAGGTTTGTTTATAGTTGGAAAGAATGTGAGGGGTATCTGCTTGCCTTCTTCTCTAGATATGGAGAGAACCAGTCTCTGAACAAAGAAGAAAAAGACGAGGTTTTTTTTTTGTGAGCCTTGGACATTTGTCATTCTCTCTTCATGCTGGTCATTAACAACCTACAAGAAGATAATAGCTCTTTCAGAAGCAAAAGTGGTCGAAGAGTTCGAGCAGCCACTGATGTTTTCAGCTCATAATCCTGGTGACCATATCTCAGGCTTGTACTAGCCTATATCATTTGACAATCAATCAACAAAACCATACATGATGGTGTTGAGATATCGAGCTCCACTTGTGATATGCCAGGGTGACCGTTGTGCATTTATGTCACCGACTTGTTAGCTGCAGATGCGGTTGGTACACCGTCCATGAATAATAGCTGGATGACAGCTATCTTTATGTACTCTAGTTAGTGGCTCAGTTAGTATGCCACCTTAGTTAGCTGAGTTTGCTTTGAGACCCACATATAGGATTCACCTATTCTTTTGTACTAGGAGTTTTTTTTTGCTTTCACAACTAAGAAGAGGAAAACTGTTTTCAACCTCCACCTTTGTGTATATTCTCCCATTGTGTATGTGAGAAAGCTGCAAGTGAGACTTCTTCCTTCTCTCGCACTCTTCTCACATGGTATCAGAGCTCGGTTCGTGGTAAGGAGATCAAGAAAGCAAACCAAGTTCGCGGTGTTTTAGTAAGAGAATTAGTGTTGCTTTCCTTTTTTTTTCGAGTTTGGGAGCAAATCTCTGCAGGTAGCACAGCCGGAAAGTGCAAGAGTGCACTATCTCAGATTGGGACGTCCTTCGCAGTGTGGGGAGAGGATATTATATGCTACAGGGTTATTTCGAGGCCATTTCAGGGCTCGTTTTGGTGGCGAAGGTTTTTCTCAGGCACTCAGGAAAGTGTCATGTTTTTGCTGTGCGACCACTGTTCTGCAGGTCGGTGAAAAGTTATCGCAGAAATTACATCATATGCCTGTGCACAGAGATATTGGAAGTGATAGAATCGTTTTTATTATCTGTTAATGCATAACCGTCACTAGGAAGTGACTGTGTGGTTAAATACCACTCTCATCAGCTTTGCAGATTTGCCATTGTGAGGTAGAAGTTGTGTTTTTTTGCAGTGACAGAATATTTTGTAGTATTCTATAATGGCGTCTGATGCTCTTTCACAGATTGTCACTGAAAAGCTTGACAAGAATAACTTCTAAGCATGGAAGTTTAGAATGACGAATTTCCTTAAGGGAAAAGGCTATTCGGAGTTCATTACTGGAGCTGAACAAGAATCAGTTATTCCTAATGTTCTCAATCAACAGGAGTTACATGCATTTAAAGGCTGGCATGAGAGAGCTAGAAAAGTTATGTACTGGTTGTCTATTAGTATTTCAGATTCTATGATTGTGCATATTCAGGATGCAAGCACGTCGAAGGAGGCGTGGGATACTTTGATAAAAATGCATAGCACAAATACGCAAGCCAGGAAAATGCAGCTCAAGCAGGAGTTACATAATGTGCAGAGAGAAAATATGAGCATCAATGACTACCACATGAAGGTGAAGAAGATTGCAGATGCACTTGCTTCTATTGGGTCGCCAGCGGAAGATGATGATTTAGTTTCTTTGATCTTGAATGGTTTAGGAAATGATTATGCACAATTTCGCACATCCATTGCCGTCCGTAAGAATTTTTCTGATTTTGAGAAGTTAATTGCTCTTCTAATTTCTGAAGAGCAGAGAAATGATGGTGCATCTTCTTCAGGAGGAACTTCAAAAGAAGTTTTCTACTCAAATGCTGAAAGAGAAAGAGGCAGAGGCAGAGGCAGAGGCAGAGCAGACCGATTTGGAGGCTGTGGCAAAAATCAGAATATGCAGCAAATTTAAAAAAATCAGTCCTATGCAGGAGGATGTGATAACTTTAGAGGCAGGGGGAGCCAAAGAGGTCGTGGTGAATGGCAGAGGTCAAAATATAAACAACAATATTGAATGCTACTATTGTGGTAAAATGGGTCATATGGTTAAAGATTGCGATAAAAAGCAGAATGACATCATGACTGAAAAATTACAGCAAGGCAATTATGCATTCTCTAATAGACAGGGTGATGACAGAAATGAGCATATGTTTATGGTGCAGCACATGATCAATTCTGTGACAAGTGCAGAAGAAAGCAATGATGTGTGGTATGTTGAGTCAGGTGCGTCAAACCACATGACAGGTCATGCAGAATGGATGCAAGATGCAAGAAAAATGAAAAGATCAAGATTTATGGAGACTGGTGATGATACTGCACATCCTATTGTGCAGATTGGTAAAATTCTTTTATCTATGTAAGATGGAAAAAAGAAATACCTGTCTAATGTATTTCATGTCCCGAATATCACCAAGAACTTGGTTTCTGTTGGTCAAATGGTTAAGTGGGGCTTGCAGGTCAGATTTAATCCTCATTGATGCTTTATTGAGGATATACGAAATAAAGGTCACTTGATAGCAAAATGAAAGAAGAAGGGCAGGATGTTTATGTTGGATGCGGACATGCCTGAATTCAGTGCAGTAATGTTTACACATGGGACCGGTGTAGTTGCAGATATTGATATTTGGCATAAACACATTTGTCATGTTAATATATAGCGACTTAAATTAATGCAGGCCTAAAATATTATTGCAAAATGGCCTAAGTTCAAGGTTGCAGAAATATATAAGGTATATGAAGCCTGTCAATTTGAAAAACAGGCAAGGAAACCATTTTCTAGACATGTTTAAGAGAGTAAGAGATAATTGGAATTAATCTACTCTGATGTGTGGACTACTAAAGCTGCATCTATTGGAGGCTGTCATTATTTTATCACTTTTATTTATGACTACGGCAGAAAAGTTTGGGTGTATTTTATGAAAAAGAAAAGTGAAGTGTTTGGGCATCTCAAAGCTTTTAAAGCTATGATTGAAAAAGAAACAAGCCTGCAAATAAAATGCCTCTAAGGTCAGATGGAGGGGGAGAGTATCTCTCAAATGAGTATGCAAGTTTCCTGTAGGACCATGGCATAAAGCGGCAATATTCATGCAGTCATATCCCACAGCAAAATGGACTTGCAGAAAGGAAAAACAGGCATATTGGAGAGGTATCTCGTGCCATGCTCAACAAAAAAGACCTGCTAAATTATTATTGGGCTGAAGCAATTGCTACAGCAGTCTACATAATGAATAGGACTCCCACTGCAGCAATACATGGAATGACGCCAGAGAAGGTATATACTTTTTACAAAATCTATGATAGATACAATAGTGTCACGAGGAAAATTGGCAAGGCACGTCCTGAACTACTTATCTTGTCAGCTGGCCGTGAAATTGTGTAGCACATATTTTGGAATGGATTGAACCACGTGACCTATAAGCTCCCTTGAATGGATGCTCTTATATGACAGTAGCCATCTCTTTTTATCAGATCCTTTAACATTGACATTTTTAAATCTCCTCCATTTTAAAGCAACATGGTTGTCTTCCCTCGTTTCATTTGGACAGACATTGAATGTCTTCTTCTTTAGCTTCAAATTGTAATGCTTGTATGTGTCATGAATGCATTCAATCTTGTGGAAATCAGATATTTTTCATTTGAAAGTTTTTTGTCGCATTGCCTATGTTCATGTGTCAGATGAGTTGAGATCCAAGTTGGATCCAAAAGCTGAGAAGTGCATCTTTATTGATTATTCTCTGCAGCAGAAAGGGTATAGATGCTATAATCCTTCTACTCGTAAGTTTATAGTGAGTAGAGATATTTTTGATGAGATGAGCAGTTGGTATAAACTAATAAATGTGATTGATGATGTAGATGCACAAAATGGTAATGTTGCACAGAATTCACAGCATCAAATCACAAAATATTAATGGACCTGTAGTGTCCTCTAGCAGTGATTCACATATTTCGCCATGGACGGACAGATTGAGATCAAGAGGATCTTCTTAAAGCAATGCATATAGTGGTATGTAAGTATCACAAAAAAGAAAAGAGAAAGTAGATCAGTCCATGGATGATGTGAATGCAGATCACTCTTATGTGGATGGTGAATCTAGTGGCTCAGAACAGAGCCTTGATGATGAGTTGGGTATTCCTTCTGTTGTTACACCTGGAGTAAGGAAGACAAGGGATATTTTGAGAGCACCTGGTAGTAAGTCTATTTTGCGCAGGTCTACCAGAGCTAGGTATCCTGTGGATAGACTGAAATATGATGGATTTACAGCCATTCACTATGTCTATATAGTCAAAGTGATACATGAACCAGAACCCACTTTTTTTTAGCAAGCCATGGGAAAAGAAAAATGGGAGAAAGCCATGGATGAAGAAATGGATGCCTTGGAAGCAAATGCTACATGGGAATTGGTGCCTTTGCCTAAAGACAAGAATGTAATTGGCTACAAGTGGGTTTATAAGGTGAAGCACAATGGAGATGGTTTTGTGAACAGATACAAGGCAAGATTAGTTGTCAAGGGGTATGCACAGACATATTTTCCTTTATTATAAAACATTCAGTCCAGTTGCAAGGATAACAACTGTAAGCAGTCATTGCTATGGCTGCATCAAAGGGATGGTCTTTACATCAGATGGATATAAAGAATGCTTTCTTGCATGGTGATTTGCAAGAAGGGGTCTATATGGAGCAACCATCAGGTTATGTTCATGTTGTTCATCTTGAGTTTATTTGCAGGTTGAAAAAAGCCTTGTATGACTTGAAGCAAGCATCCAGACCATGGTCTAACAAGATAGGACAGTATCTTGTCACTATTGGCTTTCAAATTTTCAAGACAAATTTCTCACTTTATATGAGAAAAACAGAGAAAGGTATTATACTAATCATTTATGTTGATGATTTGATCATCACGGGTGATAGTGATGAAGATATCATTCATGTGAAAATGCTATTGAAGCAGAAGTTTGAGATGAAAGATTTGAGAGAGCTGCGTTACTTCTTGGACATTAAGGTGATTAGATCCACAAGTGGGATATGGCTCTTGTAGAGACAGTATGGATTGGACATGTTGGTCCAAATATGGGATGAGAGGTTGTAAGCTTATTTTAGTTCCTTTGAAATAGAATGTAAAGTTGAGCACAGATGTAGGTGAGCTTCTGAAAGACCCTACTATGTACAGACGAATAGTAAAAAGTTTGATTTATATGGCTATTATCAGGTCGAATTTGAGCTATGTTATTGGTTTGGTAAGTCAGTTTATGCAGCCTCCAAGAAAATCGCATTTGGATGCGGTTAGACGCATACTGAGGTATGTAAAGTTCACATTGCAGTATGGACTATTTTATGAGACTGGGGTTCAGATACAATTGCATGGATACACTGATGCTGATTGGGCTGGTAGTATTTCTGATAGACTATCTACAAGTGGATATATGTTCTCTTTTGGGAGTGTTACAGTCACTTGGAGTAGCAAGAAATGGCCTACATTTGTCTTGTCGAGCACAGAGGCTAAGTACAGGGGTGCAGCAATGGTCGCATGTGAGGTAGCTTTGTTGCATAAGCTACTTTATGATATGCATCAGTCTATAGATGGGCTAGTTGTCATTTATATTGACAACATGAGCAGTATACACTTGACAAATAACTCAGTCTATCATGCTAAAACAAAGCATATCGAGGTGTATTATCACTATGTGTGAGAGAAGGATCTAGTAGGTTTTATTAATCTAGTTTGTCAGCATAGAGGATCCGGTAGCTGACATATTCACGAAGGCATTGGGCGGAGAGAAGCTGCGCAAGTTCAGAGACCTACTTGGTGTGCATGAATTGGGATTGAGCTCGAGGAGGAGTGTTGAGATATCGAGCTCCACTCGTGATATGTCAGGATGATCGTTGTGTATTTATGTCATCGACTTGTTAGCTGCAGATGCGGTTGGTACACCGTCCATGAATAATAGCTGGATGATAACTATCTTTATGTAGAACTGATACAATAGATGGTGCTGTCTCCCAGCCATGCACTCCTGTGAAAGAAGCTCGATGGCGTGCTGAAAACAGTAGAGGACGGAGGCTGGATGCTAAGGAATCAGGGTTGCTGTAGCCAGTGATGAAATGGGCTTCACGAACTTACTCTTATATAGCCACTAGTCGTAGTCGGTTACACCCAATTGGGTGATCGATCCAGCGTCCAAAACGGTGGACTGGGGGTCGGTCTCGAAATAGGTCACTGATCACATGATAGAATCAGTGTGCGCAAAATAGAGCAACTCGCCTACGATCACCGTTCGGTCCAGAGCCATCCGGGATCATTTGGGACTCCAAACGGGCCCCGTAATTCAAGAGTAGGCTATCATCAAAGCATAGTTGACCAAGTGTTCCTGCGTCCTTTGCTCCTCTAATCTCTTGAACCGGCAGTGTTCGGATGGTTCCTCCTCAATGGCTGGAGGTTCTGTGCTGTCTAAAAGCTGCTTTACCCACTTCGGGAATGACCGTTGTCGTTGTGGTTCTGCAGGCTCTTCTTCCTCTTCTTTATCTTGAATCTTCTCAAGCACCGTTGGGGGAGTTCGGTCTGCTGTTGGTGGTTGTACAGGATGGATATCTTGGTCTTGGTTGTCTGGAAAGGAAGCATCCTCCTCCAATTGATGCGGCTGTTCTGAGAAGACCACATCGCGACTTACTATTACCTTCTTAGTAACAGGGTTATAGAGACGGTAACCCTTCGTCTCTTCACTGTAGCCCAAGAAAATGCACTTTCGGCTCTTCGGTTCCCATTTGGTCCTGTTAGCATCAGGGACATGCACAAAAGTCACATCCAAAAACTCTGAAATGTGCAGCTGATGAAGGTTTCTTACCAGAAAAGGTCTATAGTGGAGTCATCCCGTTCACAGCCTTCGTGTAGCTACGATTCAGAATGTAAACTGCAGTGTTACATGCTGCAGCGCAAAAAGTCTTTGGCAAATCTTTTCCTTTCATCATACTCCTGTCTATTTCACAGATGACGCACATCTTACGTTTTGCTACTCCATTTTGCTGTGACGTATGTGGCGGGGGTTTCTGTCTCTTCATCCCGTGATTTTTGCAGTAACTTTTGAATTCAGTTGATGTGAACTCTCTACCTCTGTTTGATCTCAATTTCTTCACCTTCCTCCCCGTTTCTTTCTCAACCATTACATGCCATTCTTCGAACTTACTAAAAGCCTCGTCTTTAGTCTTCAGGAAGTATATCCATATCCTTCTACTGTAGTCGTCGATCAGCGTCATGAAGTAGTAGGAACCACCCAAAGCTTTCGTCTCTATCTTTTCGCAGAGGTCCGTGTGAACAAGCTCTAGAGGAGCCTTTGCCCTACTGGCCTCTTTAGGAAAGGGATGCCAATGCTGCTTGTCCATCATGCAAGCTTCACATACATTGGGTAAATATGTAATTTCTGGTAGGTCTGTAATCATTCCACTTTTATGCATCTCCTTTAAAGAACTAAGGTTTAGATGACCAAACCTCTCATGCCACAGCTTATTGTTCTTCACATCGGCTCGAGCACTGAAAGCTGAGAGTTCGTAGATGTTGCGACGTGTACCTTTACCAATGACCTTCCCTTGAAGATCCAAAATCTGTGCGTCATTCTTATCGAAGTGAACTTTGAGGACCTGATCCGTGATCGCAGAAATGGATAACAAGTTTCGCTTGATATCTGACAAATAAAGAACATCAGACAACTGTTTTACAACTCCATCTGACTTGAGAGCAATCGTATCTTTTTCTTTTACTGGACATTTTGCATCATTGTCGATTGCTACGAGGATGTCATTCCCTACCGACTGTAGAGAGGTATACCAATCCTTCCGACTGGTCATGTGGCGTGATGCACCACTGTCAATAATCCACGGTTCATCCGCAGGTACATGAATTGCCTCCATGCAAATCTCCTCAATTGCTACGAACAGCTCTACTAGTACTGCCTGCATGCTGTTGTTGGACTCTTTCTTTACTCCGTTCTTCTCATCTGCAATCTTCTTTCAGCACTCATTCTGCTTGTGCCCTGCCTTGTTGCAATAGAAGCACTCGATCTTCTTCTTTCTCTTTTTATCAGAAGAAGAAGATGGGTTACCAGAGTTCTTACCCTTATCTTTCTTTGATCCAGCATAGAAAGTCGAATCTTCTCCAGTCCTCGTCTTTTGACGCATCTCCTCCTCCAGAAGCATCGTGCTGAAATCCTCAAAGTTAGGCGGATTTATGTTTTGCGTATTCAGCAACGTAACAAGACCATCGTACTTTGGTAGGAGAATCCGTATGCACCTTCGTGCTAGATTCTCGTTGGTGATGGTGATGCCAATCGTAGTCATTAGATCGCGTAGATTCTTTACCCGAGTGATGAACTTCTCTATCGGTCCAGACTTAGATAGTTTCTCATTCACGAGTTTAGTCTCTTGATTCTGAATCCGCAGTCTCGTACTGATTTTTCAAGACCGTCCATGGCTCCTCTGCTGTGGTGACATGTTGAATTAACACCATGACGGAATCACTTACACTGCAGACAATAGAATACAGTGCATCTGCATTTCTTCTTGTCCACGCGAGAATCTCATCCGCAGTTGGTACTATCTGTTGTGCTGCATTGGTCGGATTCGATCTCGGGATTGGCTTCATGTCAACTCCAGTAGCAGTGTCCCAAAGCTCGTATGCGCTTAGGATGGTCTTTATCTTGAACTTCCAGAGTGGATAGTTAGAGCCGTCCAACTTTTTGCTTTCGTCGAACGGTGGGATTCGTAGTCTTGTGGGCTGAGCCATCTCTCACAATCTGCTCACAAACAGAAACACACTACCAAATCTTCTTACTAGAGTCCAGGGTCTGATACCATGTAAGAAAATAATACGTCTGTGCTCAACAGACAACACGATCTCGTACGCAAGAGAGAAAAGTAAATAGTATGGAGAATCAAAAAATTTGATTATTGTAGAACTGATATAATAGATGGCGCTGCCTCCCAACCGTGCGCTCCTGTGAAAGAAGCTTCGATGGTGTGCTGGAAACAGTAGAGGACGGAGGCTGGATGCTAAGGAATCATTGTTGTTGTAGCCAGTGATGAAATAGGCTTCACGGGCTTGCTCTAATATAGCCACCAATCGTAGTCGGTTAGACCCAATTGGGTGATCGATCCCGTCCGTCCAAAATGACCGACTGGGATTCGGTTCCGAAATAGGCCACCGACCACACGATAGAACCAGTGCGCAAAACAAAGCAACTAACCTATGGTATCCGTCCATCCGAGATCATCTGGGACTCCAAACGGGTCCCGCAACCCGAGAGTGGGCTGTCTCGAAAAATGCTCCATCTACCCTCAGTGCGGTTAGTCATGGGATGCCTTCCCACACTTGCATGTAGCCTAGTTGGTAGTGTGCCAACTCTATCTGAAGCCGTCCAGTCATCAGGCCACACATGGCCCCTATTGTTAGATATCAATGCTCCACTCTCGTGTAATTTCGCAGGAACCAGCTAATTCTACTTGTAAGCCCCTCATATGAGGAGAAGGCATTCGAGTAGCTCGATTATCCGATAGGTCCTGGTTTGGACACCAGATGGGGGCCATATGTGGCTTGATGGCTGGACAGCTTCAGATAGAGTTGGCACACTGCCAACTAGGCTACATGCAAGTGTAAGAATGCATCCCATGACTGACCGCATTGAGGATAGATGGAGCATTTCTCGAGGTAGCCCACTCTCGGGTTGTGGGACACGTTTGAAGCCCCAGATAATCACGGATGGCTCTAGGCCGAACGGATAACGTACGTCAGTTGCTCTATTTTGTGCACCGGTTCTATCGTGTGGTCGGTGGCCAATTTCGAGACCGATTCCTAGTCGGTCGTTTTGGGTCGACTGGGTCGGTCACCTAATTGGGTCTAACTGACTACGACTGGTGGTTATATAAGAGCAAGCCCGTGAAGCCCATTTCATGACTGGCTACAGCAACCCTGATTCCTTAGCATCCAGTCTCCGTCCTCTACTGTTTTCAGCATGCCATCGAAGCTTCTTTGTATCAATTTTATAGTAATCAAATTTTTTGATTCTCTATACTATCTGCTTTTCTCTCTTGCATACGAGATCCTGTTATCTATTGAGCACAGACGTTGTATTATTTTCTTGCATGGTATAAGAGCCTGGACTCTAGCAAGAAGATTTGGTAGTGTGTTTTCGTTTGCGAACAGATTGTGAGAGATGGCCCAATCCGCAAGACTACGAATCTCACCGTTCGATGAAAGCGGAAAGTTGGACGGCTAACTATCCACTCTGGAAGTTCAAGATGAGGACCATCCTAAGCGCATACGAGCTTTGGAATACTGCTACTGGGATGGACATGAAGCCGGTCCCGAGATCGTTCGAATCCGACCAATGCAGCACAACAGATAGTACTAACTGTGAATGAGATTCTCGTGTGGACAAGAAGAAATGCAGATGCACTATGTTCTATTGTCTGTAGTGTAAGTAATTTCGTCATGGTGTTAATTCAACATGTCACCACAGCGGAGGAGGCATGGACGGTCTTAAAAAATCAGTACGAGACCACGAATTAGATGTGGATTCAGAATCTATAGACTCAACTCGCGAACGAGAAACTGTCTGAGTCTGAATCGACAGAGAAGTTCATCACTCGGGTGAAGTATCTACGCGATTAGATGACTGCGATTAGCATCACCATCACCAACGAGAATCTAGCACGAAGGTGCATACGGATTCTCTCACTAAAGTACGATGGTCTTGTTACAGCTCTGAATACGCAGAACAGAAATCCACCCCTAACTTTGAGGATTTCAACGCGATGCTTCTAGAGGAGGAGATGCGTTAAAAGATGAGGACTGGAGAATATTCAACTTTCTATGCTAGATAAAAGAAAGGTAAGGGTAAGGACTCTGGTAACCCATCTTCTGATGATGATAAAAAGAGAAAGAAGATCAAGTACTTCTATTGCAAGAATGAGTGTCAGAAGAAGATTGCAGATGAGAAGAATGGAGTAAAGAAAGAGTCCAGCAACAGCGCGCAGGCAGTACCAGTAGAGCTATTTGTAGCAATTGAGGAGATTTGCATGGAGGCATTTCACGTACCTATGGATGAACCGTGGATTATTGACAGTGGTGCATCGCGCCACATGACCAGTCGGAAGGATTGGTATACCTCTCTACAGCCGGTAGGGAATGACATCCTAGTAGCAGTCGGCAATGATGCAAAATGTCTAGCAAAAGGAAAAGGTACGATTGCTCTCAAGTCAGATGGAGTTGTAAAACAGTTGTCCGATGTTCTTTATGTGTCAGATATTAAGAGAAACTTGTCCGTTTCTGTGATCACGGATTGGGATCTCAAAGTTTACTTCGATAAGAATGACGCACAGATTTTTGATCTTCAAAGGAAGGTCGTTGGTAAAGGTACACAGCGCAACATCTACGAACTCGCAGCTTTTAGTGCTTGAGCCAATGTGAAGAACACTAAGCTGTGGCATGAGAGGTTTGGTCATCTAAACCTTAGTTCTTTAAAGGAGATATATAAAAGTGGAATGATTACAGACCTACTAAAAATTACATATCTGCCCGATGTATGTGAAGCTTGCATGATGGCAAGCAGCATCGGAATCCCTTTCCTAAAGAGGTCAGTAGGGCAAAGGCTTCTCTAGAGCTCGTTCACATGGACCTCTGCGGAAAGATGGAGACGGAAGCTTTGGGTGGTTCCTACTACTTCATGACGCTGATCGACGACTACAATAGAAGGATATACAATAGAAGGATATGGATATACTTTCTGAAGACTAAAGACGAGGCTTTTAGTAAGTTCAAAGATGGCATGTAATGGTCAAGAAAGAAGAAGCGAAGGGTTACCGTCTCTATAACCCTATTACCAAGAATTTATAGTAAGTCGCGATGTGGTCTTCTCAGAACAGTCGCATCAATTGGAGGAGGATGCTTCCTTCCTAGACAACCAAGACCAGGATATCCATCCCGTACAACCACCAACAGCAGACCGAACTCCCCCAACGGTGCTTGGGAGGATTCAAGATTAAGAAGAGGAAGAAGAGCCTACAGAACCACAACGGCAACGGTTAATCTCGAAGTGGGTAAAGCAGCTTTTGGACAGCAGAGAATCTCCAGCCATTGAGGAGGAACCATCCAAACACCGTCGGTCCAAGAGATTAGAGAAGCAAAGAACGCAGGAACACTTGGTCAACTATGCTTTGATAATAGAGGTGATCCATATTGATGAACCCAAGTGTCTTGAAGAGGCACAGGGTGATGACAGGTGGATGGAGGCTATGCAGTCGGAGTATGGCATAATGAAGAACAATACTTGGGACCTTGTGGATCGACCACCAAAACGTAAGGTAATCGGAACTAAGTGGGTGTACAAGACCAAGTATAAGTCCGATGGCACGTTGGATAAGTACAAGGCTCGGCTTGTGACAAAAGGATTTGCACAGATACATGGTTTTGATTATCAGGATACTTTTGCTCTTACAACTTGACTAACCACAATTCGTAGTGTTTTGGCTTTAGCTTCCTAGGGAAGTTGGAACAACGACTAGGTTTTGAGATCCCCAGTTCAGAAGGTGAAGTTTGTAAACTGAAGAAGGCACTTTACAGATTGAAACAGGTCCCACTAGCGTGGTACCAGCGAATTAATGCCTAATTTTTACAAAACGGGTTCAGATAGAGCCCATCTGATGCAAATTTGTATATCTTCAGAGGAGGCAGGTGTATGATCGTGGTCCTTTATGTGGAGGACCTTGTCATAATAGGAAACCATGAAGAGAAGATCTCGCAGACAAAGAAGTTGCTAGAAAGAGAGTTTGAAATGACAGGCCTCGGACTGATGCATTTCTGTTTGGGGATTGAAGTTTGGCAAGAGCCAAAACAGATAATCTCACAGTTGAACTATGCTGGGAAGATACTGAAGGCATTTGGCATGGCTGAGTGCAAAACAGTTGGTACCCCTATGGAGGTTGACGTGAAGCTCTCAAACGAGGATTCACCACTGGTGGATGAAGCAAAGTACAGAAGGCTTGTGGACAGCTTGATTTGCTTATGCAACACACGGTCGGACATCAGTTTTGTAACTGGTGTACCAAGCAGGTTTTTCAATAAGCCTCGGGAGAACCATTGGAGGGCAGAGATGCGAGTGTTGAAATACATCAAAGGCACACTTGATTATGGCATCACCTATACCAAGGGCAACATCTTGATCAGATTCTATGACTCGAATTGGGCAGGAGACATGGACAGTAGGAAATCAGTGACAGGTTACTGTTTCTCACTTGGATCTAGAGTTGTGTCATGGGTCAACAAGAAGCAACCTACAGTTGCTCTTTCTTCTACTGAGGTTGAGTACAAATCAGCATGCTTTGCTTCTTGCGAGGCAGTGTGGTTGAGGAGGATTTTAGGAGAAAATGGTGCAGTGCAGAACAAGCCTATGCAGTTATCATGTGATAATCAGAGTTGCATGGCGATTGCAAAGAACCCTGTGTTTCACGCTCGCATAAAATACATTGAGATTCAATATCACTTTGTACGAGAGCTCATCATAGATGGAGAGGTCGACTTGGTGCACTGTCCGACTACATTGAATGCTGCGGATATCTTCACGAAGACTCTTGGAAGAGACTTGCTGGAGAGGCATCTTTATCGACTTGGCATTGGGCCGAAAAAGTAAGTTCACTTACGGGTGGACATTGAGGGGAGTTGTTAGATATCAATGCTCCACTCTCGTATAACTACGCGGGAACTAGCTAACTCTACTTATAAGCCCCCCATATGAGAAGAAGTCATTTAAGTAGCTCGGTTATCCGGTAGGTCCTGGTTTGGACACCAGATGGGAGCCATGTGTGGCTTGATGGCTGGACGGCTTCAGATAGAGTTGGCATACTGTCAACAAGGCTACATGCAAGTGTGGGAGGGCATCCCATGAATATATTGGTCTCAAACCAAACTCAGCTAACTAAGGTAGCATACTAACTGAGCCACTAACTAGAGTGTAAAAATAATACAACATCTGTGCTCAATAGATAATAGGATCTCGTATGCAAGAGAGAAAAGCAGATAGTATAGAGAATTAAAAAATGTGATTACTATAGAACTGATACAATAGATGGTGCTGCCTCCCAGCCGTGCGCTCCTATGAAAGAAGCTTCGATGGCGTGCTAGAAACAGTAGAGAATGGAGACTAGATGCTAAGGAATCAGGGTTGCTATAGCCAGTGATGAAATGGGCTTCACGGGCTTACTCTTATATAGCCACCAGTTGTAGTTGGTTAGACCCAATTGGGTGACCGACCCCGTCTTCCCAAAACGGTCGATTGGTCTCGAAATAGGCCACTGACCACACAATAGAACCGGTGCGCAAAATAGAGTAATTGATCTACAAAATCCGTTCGATCCGAGATCATCTGGGGCTCCAAACGAGTCCCGTAACTCGAGAGTGGACTGCCCCGAGAAATGCTCCATCTACCCTCAATGCGGGTTCACCTATTCTTTTGTACTAGGAGTTTTTTCTTGCTTTCACAACTAAGAAAAGAAAAATTATTTTCAGCCTCCATCTTTGTGTATATTCTCCCATTATATATGTGAGAAAATTGCAAGTGAACTCCTTTTTTCTCCCCCACTCTCTTCACAGATGGCTATGATAATATCTTCATTGGGGAAGAATGGTTGTAAGTATAAGGTTATTTTTCACAAGCAAACTCGGAGAAACTCCATTGCCTACGTTCTTTTATTTCATGTATAAGTAAATGCAGTTGGAGCTTGATGCAACTTGAACCTCCATCTCTCTGCTAGCCCACCTCACCCCACTTTCGTCTTTCTTCTTGTGCCTCCCTCTTGTTTGCCTCCCTCTGATGTGCACCCATTCTTGTCCATTTTGAGATGTCTTCTTGTCCCTTTTGGGATGCTCCCAGTCCATTTTGGACTGCATCTCTCTCCACACAGTTGATCAAGTAAGTTTTATCAAAGAGATGATTATTGATGCTAGCAACAAAGTAAATAAAGCTGAACTTTATATGGAAGTAAAAGAGAGAATAGATTGAACATCATTTTCAATGATTTGCAGCCCATGGCCATGGCCACTATGGCTCCCCTAGGGAGAGCTCCACTCACTCCTTTCTTTTGGCCATTTAACTAATCTCTAGCGAGTTATAAATGTTAGCTTGGAATGATTATGTTAATGTCCTTAGTCATTGTTACTGCACAAATGGAGACTTCTCTCCCTCCAAACCTTACATGAAGTCCACTTTTTTTAGAAATCGGTACACAAGCTTCTAGAGATTACAAGTCATTATTCACCACTCCATCGTCATCTACATGAGTTGGATGGTAGTGAATTGGAATGTGCATGGTTTTCATAGGAAATAGTTGCAAGATTTGATCTTCGATAGGAGTTATTAGCAGTTTTGATCAAGGGATTCTCATGCTTCATGAGCATATGTTTTCTCAATCGGATTATCAAGACCTCCATCTCCACATTTTTCTCGCTTAATTATGCAACTCCTTTGACTAAGCTATGTACCAAATTGACTAGAACAATGGTGGATGCACTCGATACATCTGCTATGTTTGCCACTTGAGTTGTTCTAATGTGTTTAGTTGTTCGAGTTTGACCATCTTAGCTTGCAACATCCTCATCATCAGCAAGGCTCTTCCTCCTTTGGGGTATGATGGGGTTTCATGAAAGGTTGGTCCAAGTCCTATAATAAGGCTTGGATTTGCTTAGTTGTAAAAACTACTAGCATAGCACCTTGTTTTGACTTCGGCTTGTTGCAGATCGGCATGCACCCTATTGAGAGTCCTCAAGTCTCTTCTTGGTGAACCATCAATTTTTGTTTAGAGGACACAATGTCCTATGTAGTCTTTGGTGCTCCCATTTTCTCATTATATTGATGGAGAAGAAAGTCATGGTCTAGATGATGCTAGTGATAGGAAACTTTCAAATGAGTGAGATTTGTGTCTATTTCTCTTCCAAAAGCTCAACTATCTCATCATACCAAGCCTTTAGTCCCTTGATATATCTGGTGTCCTCTTGGCGCTTGTAACTTAAGGCCCATGGAGAAATCTAGGTAGTGGAGACATGCTAGGTTTCCAAGGTAGACTACCTGAGTTGTAGCCATGTATCTGTGATAAAATATGGGTTGACCAAGTCCTTAGAATAGAAGAGAGTTTTGATACCCTCTCCTGGAAGTACATACCATGGAGGGGGTAGATGGAAGACTTGTCGATCTAGTTTGGGGATGGACAATGAAAGTGCCTCTGTTGTTCTTATTGATCATACTTTCTAGCGTCAACTCACAAATATCTTACCAAGCATTTATGCATTCTACCAGACTGATTTTCAACCAAAACCAGTCATTTATGAAATACTTGGAGCGCATCGCTCTTCTGAGCTATAGCATAAGCCCATACTTTCCTAGTTGCATCATCAATGAATGTCACATAGTATTCAACCCCGCCTAATGAATATATAGGCATGGGATCACATGTCTCTAAATGCACCAAATCAAGCCTTTCAAGCTCTTTCCTTTCCCTTCTTTTATGAGTTGTGTCTGCTTCCCATACAAACAATGCTCACAAAATTAAAAATTAAAAAAAAAAACAAATATAATACATAATTGTGCTGCGTAAAGTAGTGCAAAGATGCCATGTGTTGAGCTATGCGGTGTTCAAAATAAATAGACTGCATCTCATTATTATGCCAGTGTGTCATCATGACGTCGAAAAAAATTTTCGGCGAGAGCGCAAGTCCATGCAAATTTTAAATATTCACCCTAGAGCACATTGCGTCGCGGTCTCAAACTGGTCCCAAAAATAGCTCCACGATTGGCTATACCCAAGCAAACGTTGCCCCACACGGTACATGATAAACAACATGGTATAAATGCATCCTTAACCATGTAAACCATATTGTTTGGAAAATTACTTTTCACCTACCATAATAGAGATTGATGTACGTGAAAAGTATCATTAACAAATAGACACTATCCTTGAGAGTACTTACCATGAACTTATTTATTGGAGTTCTTCCAGGCTTTCTTGAATGGGGAGAGATCGTTGGTCATTTAGGTCCTTCTAACAATGACATAATATATTGTGCCTTGATCCTAGGCCTCCCTTGGCTTAAGGAAATATCATTGTCTACGCTTATTTAGCCCTAGTAACTCAAGTGCCATCCAAACGTGCCTATAAAATTCTTCATACCAAGTATCTTTGCTAGCCCATGATGATGTAGTAGTTTTTGAGAGTGTCAAAGTGAGGGATCAAAGCACCATAAGAGAGACAAGGGGTAGCAAACACTCAATCTATTGCAATGTGTATGATCAACAATACATGGTAGGCTTCTTATATAGAGAGAGCCCTGTAGAATAGTCAACACATGTGGGATCCTCTCATCCATATTTCTCCTTGTGGATATCCTTAGTCCACATCTTCACATCATGTAGTCCACATCCTAGAGTGACTACTTTGATACATTCCTATACCATACCTTAGCCTCTAATTATGTGCTCATGGCACCATATCTCAACACCTCCCATTGGTGCCATGATTCTTTGGCTATTGCAAGGTGGTCAAATGTGACTAATTATGTGCTCATGGCACCATATCTCAACACTTTCCTTTGGTGCCATGATTCTTTGGCTATTGCAAGGTGGTCAAATGTGAGTTACAAGATCAAATCCTCCCCTGGGTGCTTACATGGCTACTCTCAGGTGATCAGGTTTGATTTACAAACGTGTGGGCTAAAGGTGGCAAGGATGTTGCTTCTCAATACATTTGGTTCTTGTCATTCTGCTCATGGCTTGATGATGACTCCACGTAGTTGCCCTGCTGATTCTTCAATCTACAATCTTCTTTCTTGTGTCCTAGCTTCTTGCAATGGTGACACTTTGGTTTGTTGTTCAGCCTACAGTCACTTTGATAGTGACCCATCCTTCTGCAATGATAACACTTCGTTGATTTTTTACTGAACAATGCTTGTTCTTCATTATTTTTGTTACGTGTCGATGTCGATGCCTTCAACTCTTTTTCTTTTTCAAGAAGAGAGGATACACATTCCTCAAACTTAGGATCTTGGAGATTCTTCAAAGTGGTTGTTAGTACACTGTACTCTGCAGGCATGCTTTTAAGGAGGATTGCAAGTGTGAAGATAGTGGGAGAGAGGATAGGAGTCTCACTTGCGGCTTTCTCACATACACAATGGGGGAATACACACAAAGGTGGAGACTGAAAATCTAGTACAAAGAAATAGGAGAATCCTATATGTGCGTCTCAAACTAAACTCAGCTAACTAAGGTGGAATACTAACTGAGCCACGAACTAGAGTACATAAGGATAGCTGTCATCTAACTATTATTCGTGGGCGGTGTACCAACCGCATCTGCAGCTAATAAGTCAGTGACATAAATGCACAACGGTCACCCTGGCATAATCACAAGTGGAGCTTGATATCTCAACACTTCCCCTCGAACTCAATCCCAATTCCTGCACACCAAGCAGGTCTCTAAACTTGCGTAGCTTCTCTGTAGCTACCTGATCCTCTATGCTAACATAAACTAGATTAATAAGACCTAGTAAAACCTTCTCCCGCACATAGTGATAATGCACCTCAATGTGCTTTGTTCTAGCATGATAGACTGGGTTATTTGCCAAGTGTATATTGCTCATGTTGTCACAATAAATGACAACTGGCCCACCTGTAGACTGATGCATATCATAGAGTAGCTTATGCAACCAAGCTACCTCACATGCAGAAATTGTTGTACCCCTGTACTCAGCCTCTGTGCTCGACAAGGCAACTGTAGGCTGTTTCTTGCTGCTCCAAGTGACTGCAGCACTTCCAAAAGAGAACACATATCTACTGGTAGATCGTCTATCAGAAATACTACCAGCCCAATCAGCATCAGTGTATCCATGTAACTGTATCTAAACCCCAGCCTCATAAAATAGTCCATACTGCAATGTGGACTTCACATACCTAAGTATGCATCTAGCCACATCCAAATGTGGTTTTCTTGGAGCCTGCATAAAGTGACTTACCAATCCAACAGCATAGCTCAAATCTGGCCTGGTAATAGTCATATAAATCAAACTTCCTACTATGCGTCTGTACATAGTAGGGTCTTCCAGAACCTCACCTGCATCTGCGCTCAGCTACACATTCTGCTCCAAAGAAACTGAAATAGGCTTACAGTCCATCATCCCATATTTGGACAGCATGTCCAATCCATACTGCCTCTGCAAGAGCTATATCCCACTTGGTGATCTAATCACCTCAATGCCCAAGAAATAACGTAGCTTTCCCAAATCCTTCATCTCAAACTTTTGCTTCAATAGCATTTTCACGTGAAGGATATCTTCATCACTATCACCTGTGATGATCAAATCATCAACATAAATGACAAGCAGTATAATACCTTTCTCTGTTTTTCTCACATAAAGTGAGAAATCTGCCTTGGAAATCTGAAAGCCAATAGTGACAAGATACTGTCCTATCTTGTCAGACCATGCTCTAGGTGCTTGCTTCAAGCCATACAAGGCTTTCTTCAACCTGCAAACAAACTCAGGATGAACAGCATGAACATAATCTGGTGGCTGCACTATAAAGACCTCTTCTTGCAAATCACCATGCAAGAAGGCATTCTTTACATCCATCTGATGTAAAGACCATCCCTTTGATGCAGCCATAGCAATGACTGCTCTTACGGTTGCCATCCTTGCAACCGGACTAAATGTTTCTTTATAATCAATGCCATATGTCTGTGTATATCCCTTGACAAATAATCTTGCCTTATATCTGTTCACAGAATCATCTGCATTGTGCTTGACCTTATAAACCCACTTACAATCAATTGCATTCTTGTCTTTAGGCAAAGACACCAATTCCCATGTAGCATTTGCTTCCAAGGCATCCATGGCTTTCTCCCATTTTTCTTTTCCCATGGCTTGCTCAAAGGAAGTGGGTTCTGGTTCATGTATCACTTTGACCATATAGGCATAGTGAATGGCTGTAAATCCATCATATTTCAGCCTATCCATAGGATATCTAGCTCTGGTAGAGTTGTGCAAAATAGGCTCACTTCCAGGTGCTCTCAAGACATCCCTAGTCTTTCTTACTCCAGGTGTAACAACAGAAGGAATATCCAACTCATCATCAATGCTCTGTTCTGAGCCACTGGATTCACCATCCACATAAGAGTGACCTGCATTCACATCAAACATGGGCTGATCTACCTTATCTTTTCCTTTTCGTGATACCTGTGTACCACTATTTGCATTGCTTCTTTGAGAAGATTCTCTTGATCTTAATCTGCATGTCCATGGTGAAGTATATGAACCACTGCTAGAGGACACTGCAGGTCCACTAATATTTTGTGACTGCTACTGTGAATTCTGTGCAGCATTACCATTTTGTGCATCTACATCATCAATCACATTTACTGGTTTATACCAACTGCTCATCTCATCAAAAACATCTCTGCTCACTGTAAACTTACGAGTAGAAGGGTTATAGCATCTATACTCTTTCTGCTGCAGAGAATAACCAATAAAGATGCACTTCTCAGCTTTTGGATCCAACTTGGACCCCAACTCATCTAGCACATGAACATAGGAAATGCAACAAAAAATTTTCAAATGAGAAATATATGGTTTCCTACCAGTATACATCTCCTCTGGTGTCATGCCATGTATTGCTACAGTGGGAGTCCTGTTCATTATGTAAACTGCTGTAGCAACTGCTTCAGCCCAATAATAATTTGGTAGGTCTTTTTCATTTAGCATGGCTCGAGAAATCTCTCCAATATGCCTGTTTTTCCTTTCTGCAAGTCCATTTTGCTGTGGGGTATGACTGCATG
Source organism: Dipteris shenzhenensis (assembly GCF_047967505.1). Lineage (NCBI taxonomy): Eukaryota > Viridiplantae > Streptophyta > Polypodiopsida > Gleicheniales > Dipteridaceae > Dipteris > Dipteris shenzhenensis. The sequence continues at coordinate 17,553,883 of NC_141622.1, forward strand.
AATATTGCTGCTTTATGCCATGCTCCTACAGGAACCTTGCAAACTCATTTGAGAGGTACTCTCCCCCTCCATCTGACCTTAGGTATTTTATTTGCAGTCCATTTTCTTTTTCAACCATAGCTTTAAAAGCTTTGAAATGCCCAAATACTTCACTTTTCTTTTTCATAAAATACACCTAAACTTTTTTGCTATAGTCATCAATAAAAGTGACAAAATAATGATAGCCTCCAATAGATGCAGCTTTAGTAGTCCACACATCAGAGTGGATTAATTCCAATGGCTTCTTACTCTCTTGAATATGTCTAAGAAATGGTTTCCTTGCCTATTTTTCAAATTGACAGGCTTCACATACCTTATGTATTTCTGCAATCTTGAATTTAGGCAATCCTGCAACAATGTTTTGGGCCTGCATTGATTTAAGTCACTGTACATTAATATGACCAATGCGTTTATACCAAATATCAATATCTACAACTACACCGGTCCCATGTGCAAACATTGATGCACTCAATTCATGCATGTCTGCATCCAACGTAAACATCCTATTCTTCTTCTTTCCTTTTGCTATCAAGCGACCGTTATTTTTCATATCCTCAACAAAGCATCCATGAGGATTAAATCTGACTTGCAAGCCCTGCTCAACCATTTGACCAACAGAAACCAGGTTCTCGGTGATGTTCGGGATATGAAATACATCAAACAGGTATTTATTTTTTCCATCCTGCATAGACAAAGGAATTTTACCAATCTGCACAATAAGATGTGCAGTATCATCACTAGTCTCCACAAATCCTGGTCTTTCCATTTTCCTTGCATCCTGCATCCATTCTGCATGACCTGTCATGTGGTTTGATGCACCTGAGTCAACATACCACACATCATTTCTTTCTTCTGCACTTGTCATAGAATTGGTCATGTGCTGCACCATAAACAGATGCTCATTTCTGTCATCACCCTGTCTACTAGAAGATGCATAATTCCCTTGCTGCAATTTTCCATTCATGATGTCATTCTGCTTTTTGTAGTAGTCTTTAGTCATATGACCCATTTTACCACAATAGTAGCATTCAACATTGCTGTTTGCATTTTGACCTCTCTACCATGCATCACGACCTCTTTGGCTCCTCCTGCCTCTAGAGTTACCACGTTCTCCTTTAAAGGACTGGTTTTCTTGAGTTTACTACATATTTTTATTTCTACGACGGCCTCCAAATCAGCCTCCTCTACCTCTGCCTCTGCCTCTGCCTTTGCCTCTACCTCTTCCAGCATTTGAGTAGAAGACAGTTTCTCTTGAAGTTCCTCCTGAAGAAGATGCACCACCATTTCTCTACTCTTCAGAAATTAGAAGAGCAAACAACTCCTCAAAATTAGAAAATTTTTCACGGACGGCAATGGATGTCCGGAACTGTGCATAATCCTTTCCTAGACCATTCAAGGTCACAGAAACTAGAATATCATCTTCCACTGGCGACCCAATGGAAGCAAGTGCATTTGCAATTTTCTTCACCTTCATGTGGTAGTCATTGATGCTCATATTTTCTCTCTGCACATTGTGCAACTCCTGCTTGAGCTGCATTTTTCTGGCTTGTGTATTTATGCTGTACATTTTTGCCAAAGTATCCCATGCCTCCTTTGGCGTACTTGCATCCTGAATATGCATAATCATAGAATCCGAAATACTGATAGAAAGCTAGTACATAACTTTTCTGGCTCTCTCATGCCATCCTTTAAATGCCTGCATTTCCTATTGATTGGGAACATTAGGAAGAACTGGTTCTTCTTCATTTCCAGTAATGAACTCCCAATAGCCTTTTCCCATAAGAAAATTCGTCATTCTAATCTTCCATGCTTGGAAGTTGTTCTTGTCAAGCTTTTTAGTGACAATCTATGAAAGAGAATCAGACGCCATTACAGAACACTGTAAAAAATTCTGTCACTACAAAAAAGACAGCTTCTGCCTCACACGGGCAAATTTGCAAAACTAACGAAAGTGGTATTTGACCACACAGTCACTTCTAGTGACGATTTTACATCAACAGGCAATAAGGATGATTCTGTAACTCCCAGTATCTCTGCGCACAGGCATATGATGCAATTTCTGTGGTAACTTTTCACCGACCTGCAGAGCAGTGGTCGCACAGCAAAAATCGAGCCTTTTTCTGAGTGCCTGCGAAGAACTTCCACCTTCAAAATGGGCCTTGAAACGTAGCATATACTGTCCTCTCGCCACACCGCGAAGGATATCTCAATCTGAGATAGTCCACTCTTGTACTTCCGGCTGTGCTATCTATAGAGATTTGCTCCCAAACTCAAAAAAGAAAAGCAACACTGGTCCTCTTACTAGGACACTGCGAACTTGGTTTGCTTTCTTGAGCTCCTTACCACGAACAAGGCTCTGATACCATGTGAAGATAGTAGGAGAGAGGGTAGGAGTCTCACTTGCGGCTTTCTCACATACACAATGGTGGAATACACACAAAGGTGGAGGCTGAAAATAGTTTTTCTCTTCTTAGTTGTAAAAGCCAAAAGAACTCTAGTACAAAGAAATATGAGAATCTTACATGTGGGTCTTAAACTAAACTCAGCTAACTAAGGTGGCATACTAACTGAGCCACAAACTAGAGTACATAAGGATAGCTGTCATCCAGCTATTATTCGTGGGTGGTGTACTAACTGCATCTGCAGCTAACAAGTCGGTGACATCAATGCACAACGGTCACTCTGGCATATCACGAGTGGAGCTTAATATCTCAACAGCAAGTACATTCTTTTTCCCTAATTTTGCATTTATGCCTTCTAGTTGGGTCATAATGCTTTTAATTTTATCGACAAATTGTGCCAGGGATTCATTGAAGTTCATGTGTAAACCATAGAATTCAATCTTAAGATGAATTTCTTAGGTTTTGGCTTTTGCACAAACATTGTGTTCAACTCATCTCATGCATCTTTGGCATGATCCTTGGAGTTTATATGGTGAATTATTTTTGGACCCAAGTGCAAACCAATGAGTGATAGTGCTGTATCGCCTTTTTTCTTCCAGGCATCATTTTGTACAGTGGGTATGTCTTCTTTTATAGTTTTCTAAAGCTTTTGATGCATCAAGAGATAACTCATTTGTGTAGACCAAGTGTGAAATCCTTCCTCGATGAGCTTCTCAACTGTTGGGGTGCATATTGCCATTGCAAAGGTCTTACCAGTTGAAGAAACTTTTAAATATGGTAGAGTCTAATTTCATACAATAAAATTGGCTTGATAAAACGTAGAGCTCGAAAAGGCGATCACTTTTTCTTTTCGGAGCACGTGCAAATTCTTTGTGGATTGGAAGTTACGGCTTGTCGAAATTTTGATTGAGAAATGGCTCTTGATGATGTGGCACAGGGATTCACATGCAGAATTCAAACTGTGCTTAACAAGGGGTTATGTGCTTAGGTGGTATTGTAGGTGATGTGGCATATTAACCAATCCTAACCATGGCTTAGTGGGTTGATTTGACTGGTGAGTTACCTTAAACATACACTTAACTAAGGTTTAAGATATTGAACCATGGTAAACCTACCACATGTCACTAGGGTGTGGTGGTGGCTAATCACGTGTGCTGACATGGCCACCTGCAACATGTCAGCTTCTTGACCATAGTGGTTAGGCTATGGTAGATAATATGGTCATGGTCGTGCGTCTCTCATGTGGGCGGTGAAGGCATCATTTGAGCGTAGAGAGTTGATGCAGGATGGAGCTTGGCTACTAATGGAGAAGAAGTCGCCAAGTGAGCAGTCAGAGCCATTGATGGTTGTTGTTAAGGAGTGGGTCATGCACTGTTGGCAAAGAGCGGACTATGAGAAGTGGAGGTGCTGCTGTTGTTTGTGAGCTCTAATAGGAGCTGTTATGTTTGTAACTTCTCATAGCTAGAGTTACATGGGCTTTTGTGGTCGTCTGGGTCGACGTAGAGATGAAATCGACTGAGGAGTCCTTTGTAGTGCCGACTGTGGATAGTCACTATGCATGCAAGCTAATGAAGCTACATTGATGCACCAACTAGAGTTGTTTGACCGTGGCAAGGCATTGCTGGATCATTTGGGGTCTCTCCTTAAAGGTCACGATGAAGGACTCGTTGGGAAGACCGTCGAGTCGAGTAAAAGCCGAGTTGGAGCTTGTTGTAGCAGGGGCCTTTGCTACTGTGTAGCCACTCTTTGCTCTATTAGAGCTTGATGGTGCTTATGTTGCTTCCTGAGTCGAGGTGGAGTTAGAGCTTTAACTGCATGGAGCAGTGGGTCAATAGGCTGCTTCCAATCGGTTGTAGGAGCTGCTTCACAAAGCCCTCCAATGATACTCTCTCCCTCTCTCAAACACCATGAATGAAAGTGCTCTCTCTCTTACACAATCTCTCAACCGAATACCTCTTTTCTCTCACTCGAACAAGGAAGAATTCTCTCATCGAAAGAGATAGAATGAATGAAATTCGCTATCACTCAATGAACGGAAATCTTTATAAAGGAATGAACCGAAATATCTTTCAATCAAATGGATGGAAATCTCTCAATGAAAATGAACTCTCACGGAGAACACTCAAGAGAACTCTCAAACTCTCGATCACTCTCACTCTCTCAAGAATCGCAATGCTCAATGGAAGGCAAGGGAGCTCTGATACCATGTCAAAGTGAGGAATCAAGGAGGATTAAAGCACCACAAGAGAGACATAGGGTAGCAAACACTCAATCTATTGCAATGTGTATGATCAACAATACATGGTAGGCTTCTTATAAAAGAGGAGTTGTGTAGGTAGTTTTCAAGTTAGCACTAATCCCTTTAAGTATAGTATGTTTATTTATATATTTCACATTTTATTTTATATTCTAAACTTGTGTATGTGAACATAGTATAGTATACATGTACACTTCAATATTTATCATCAAGCTTTTGGATATTCAAAAAGGAAGATATGAGTACTTATAACCAACGACCACTAGAAGAGAGGGGCTTACTCTTGCCTCTATTACAATAGAGACACCCCATGTAGTTGCTATCTTTAGGCATTGACCACATGTCGACAGGCGTTGACCACATGTTGACCATGTGTCAACACAAGTCAACCACACGACACGAGGGGTTGACCACATAGGTTCATCCAAGAGTACTATCAGAGGAAACCATGCATCGACACATGTCACAACTAGGACTACCATGCCCAAGGCGATCTCATCAAGATCTTTCACATGGAGAGTGAGCTTAGTACATGGAGCAGTCAGGAGTATTTACAGTTACATAGTGGTTCAGTGGTTCAGTGGTACAGTGATCCAACTCACTTGCACATGGAGTATTTACACCACCATGACTAGAAGAGGCTAGCGAGTCAAGGAGTCAGGAAGTCCTTGGAGCCATCAAGAGAGCCAGCAGCTCAATGGTTATCCTCAACAGTTAAGGAGATAGGAGGATGTCCAATGGGGAAAAAGGGGAGAGATTCTTAGCAAGGAGGGGACCCTCCAAGGCAGGGGGATGAGAATGAAGGAGAAGGTGGAGAGAGGGACACGTACTTTAGCCACCTTGGTCACTTTCTCATTCTTCCTGTCTCTTTCCGATATGGGGATTGTTCACTAGTGTATGATGATGTTTCTTCTTATGCTTATGTTGTGGAGTTCTCATGTGATTGTCATTTAGCATAGTACACTCGTACATCGTTGTTCAGTGTAGTACATTCTATGACACCTACACACTACTGCACGGTGCACTCCATATGATCCGTTGCATTAGAGCATTGCAACACTCATGCTTCTCACGCCAGTGACCTTTGGCCTCCGATAACACCTCTGAAAGGATAAGAACCCACCCCCTCAGAGAGTTTATGGCAATCATGGTGGGACACTGCTGGTGTTGAGTAGCAAGAGGGAAGTGGAATTCTAAGGTCCTAGAGGAGAGAGTTCATATGCCGAGTAGTTCTGCTACCATTGAAGGAGCGAGTGAGAGAACTAGGAGGTACTTAAGGAGAGAGGAGACTTTCGACCAACCAACTCGATACAAGAAGCATTACGTGAGACAAAAGTTTGAAAAGTCCTCGAGAAGAGCACAAAAAGTGAACCCATTGGAGTTATAGCCAGAGCAAGTAACTTCATCGAGAATCTCATCGATTTAGACCAACAAGATCGGTGCTAGTTAAATCTTGACTCTAGAGAAGAAGAAGTACAAAGTGGGGAATGAGTGAAAGAGGAAAGTCCTAAGGACGAGGGCTTCTCACACCCGCATCAAGGTCAAGATAGCCCCGTAGCTCCTGTTGCAATGATGTCTTCATCAGTAGCCACTGCAAACGGAGTAGTACCCAGTTTAGTGTCAGACTTGACATCCAAGTTACCATTTTGTCTGCCATGCATAACCCTAGTCCTTTGAAGTTTGAGTCTAGTTTCTTCATTTGGGACACTCGTGGGTTCACCTTTTGCTCCGGTCATGTCCCTACCATTGCCATTATCTCTACCCCTCCCTCCTTGTTATCCATCCTACATGGCTTTGACCCCTTCCTTCTCCTTCCCAACTAGCTCCACATCCCTAATGACCCCCACGTTCCCCATGTCTGCACCATCTACTTTTGCAATGGTAGTGCTCGTAGCATACCATCTATCTCCACTATGGCTACATTAGTAGCAACTGCACCACTGTGGTCTCCTACACGGGGTATTGTCTCATCATCCACTCCACCATATGTCTCCTTAGTACCCACATTGAGTACTACTCCATCGAGAGGCTCTTCTCCTCTTCCTTCTACCTTAGCTTCCGAGGTGAGTGTGGTGGTTCTCAGTCTTGGAGAAAAAGCAAGACCTCTTGAGTTATTCTCAACAAAGTCCAAACTTAGAAGTTCAAAGGTCACCTACATGAGGATGAAGAAGCTCATGTGAGGAAGTTTCTCACAGCATGCAAAGCCAAGGGTGTGGAGAACGAGCATGCCTTTCTACACCTTTCCTTTGTCAATTTTTGACTGACCACTTTCAAACTTGGACAGTCTAAGGGAGGAGTTTCTATGAACTTTCAAATTGGAGAAGTTTGAACATATGATTGTCCAGGAGTTGTCCACTGACACCATGAAGCTTGGGGCAAGCATCTTAGAGATGTATACAAGGATGAGGGTATTGGCGGAAAAGATGTTTATGCCACCTAATGATGTTATCATGAAGGGGTGGTTTTTGAAAGCATTACCCCCTACCATTGCTATAAGGTTGGTTGATAAACTCCATGAACATGCCTCACTTCAAGACTTCCTAAAAGAAGTTCTTAAGATGGAACTATCTCAGCTAAGTTTTGCATCATCAACAACGACTATGACCACCCAACTCCCAAGAGAGGAGGAATCGTCCGCATGGCAGCAACTCAAGAAAGAGTTAGAAGAAATCAAAGAAGGCCGGAAGGATAGAATAAAGGTGGATGGCTAGTCGTCCTTTGAGGCCCAGATTCGAAGTGGTCTTTGGTGCACAAAATGCAAGGGTTCTAACCATGGTCACTAGGAGTGTCCCTCTAAGTGCATAAGGTACCTACTTCTACCTCATTTTGTACATTTGGTGAGATCCACAGACATGATGCATCTGAGTGTAGGTACCTCAAAGGATTAAGGAAGCTTCTTCTAGAGTATATTCCGAGGGAACCTCTAGTTGATGTGTAGTCAATAAAACGGTACCCATAACTTTTAGCCTAGCACCAGTACCTCCTGCTCCCCCTCTTGCATGAGCACCTGAGCCACTTCCTCCTCCTATCATGCCACCTCCATTGCTTTCGAATCCCCCTTGCTCCAAGCTCGTGTGCCCAATTCAATTGGTGCCCCTTATTTCTATCCTCAACCTTACTATGCACCGTACCAAAACCACTTATGTCAGGAGGTGGCTATGTACCCCCTTATCAACATGGTCGAAGGGGTGGTTTCTGAGGTGGATGTGGAGGTGCAGGAGGCAGAGGTACCAACTTTAGAAGAACCATCATGTGTTAAAGATGTGGCGAGTATGTCCACTACCAAGATGATCGTACACAGTCATTCAGGGAACCCTCTTGTATACAGTGCAACACAAATGACCACTACACCAGAGATTGTCCCAATGGAAGAGCGAAACCCACATCCCAAGTGAATATGGTTGATGTAGTAGTAGCGGGGGAGGGTAACAACACCCATTTGATCGGCACAGTGTTGGGCGATGTGACACAGTCACAAACAAAAGGCGACAAATGTAAGGATGACTCACAGTCAGCATGAGAGACCTCAGCACTAATCAGTTCGACAAGTGTTCCCCCACCAATGTCATTCTCCCCCTCTAAGATACGCAGTACACCGAGGAATAGACCGCCCTTGCTTGCCCTTGCTTGCTCCTGATAGTGATTCAGAAACAAACTCGAAGGGCACATAGCCAGTAAGGTCAACCACTAACTCGAAGGGCACATAACCAGCAAAGGGGAAAGGAGTGATGGAAGAGACACCACAAGAGACAATGACTCATAGTTCAGACATACATCCACATTCTCGTGTAAGCTTCGACCCTCGGCCAGAGGCTAGGAAGATGAGGTCATTACTAGTGTCTAGCACTACTCCCTATTTGAAGACCTTATGACTTTCAAACCCAACATCCCTCTACGACAACTTTGTCTATTGTCCCCCAAATCAAGAATCAGACAATTACATTTCTCAACCGCCTCCAGGAGGTCGACATAAGAGATCTACTCCGAGTGAGCTAACACCAGAGACATTACTGGCTTAGCATGGGTCTACACTAGACCACTTCTCTGCCTACACTGCCCTCACTTGTGAATAGAGTCCCAAGCTCACCGTGGAGATTCATGGAGTAGAGCTGAAGGACATCTTCCTTGATAGTGGGGCGATCGTAAAAATTAGGTCGAAAGGTACACTAAAAAATGGGGATTGAAGTTGACAAGTGATGTTCACATTTAAGTACACATGGCTAATCAACGTAGAGTAAAACCAATGGGCACAATCAAAGGTATTCACATGAAGATTGGCGGAGCAACTCTTCTCTCCAAATTTTTTGTCCTTGATATGACCAAAAATGAACAAACTTACCCTCTACTTCTTGGTTGGCCACCATGGTTGTGGTCTACAAAGGCCATTCAAGATTGGTCAACTGATTCAGTTTGGTTGCCCCTGGGATCCACTACCCTTGAAATAGATATGTTCATAGGACAAGCAAGGCACATACCAATAGAACTGGGAGAGGAGGATTTTGAAGAACAAGCCAAAGCCGAAGAGGAGCATTAGGCTTGTGGGGACTAGCCCATGGGTGGTGACCAAGATAACAATGAGGAGACAACCCTGGAAGGATTCGAAAGTTTGACCTACTTGTTGGATCGGGCTGATCAAGAAGACAAGGAAGTTGTCATTTTGGATTGGATGGGATCCTTGGGCTCCTTAGCTGTCAACATGGTGGAACTATGCCAACAAGAAGATCCCAAAGAACACCTACTTACAGTATCAGAAGTCCACCAAGAACCATATGCATAGTCTAGCTGAACTAGTTTACGAAAGGACGCCCTTTGGTCTTTGTAATAGTCCACACATGTATAAGAGAATGGTCACTAGGGGTACTATAGTGGACACCACTGATCATACTGAGGACAATGATGGTACTGTAGTGAACACTGATGGTCGTCCAGTGGCCGACATGAACATTGGTCAAAATGATGCTAATGGTACTATAGCATACAATGATGGATCTACTATATACAATGCCGGTATTGCACAACCCACCAATGGTACTCCAATGTACAATGATGGTACTACAGAGTACAACCATGGTACTGTTGAGTACAATGATGGTCATACAAAAGACTGTAACACTAGTGAAGATGAAATTGATGGTGATGGTGATTAATAAGAAAGTGACACAAACATTGCTAAACTTGAGGAGAATCACCACCAAGAGCTTGAGGTCTTGGGGAGACCCAGGGTACATATTGGATATAGAGATGAGGACATGGTCGATCTCACTTTGCTTGACCTTTACTTATCAGAAGCCAACCACCCCTTAGTTGAAGACCTTCCTAAAACCACTTATGAGGTGGAAGGCTTGCCTTACTAGGGCATGTTGAAATAGGCACTGAGGCATCGAAGGCATACAACATCTATAGCATCTACTGAGACACTTCATCTTAGCCCGTGCACGTGCCCAAGAACCCACCAATTACTTACCCCCCATCTTGGTTGAGACAAGTGGAGGGGGACTTTCCATTTAAAGATACTCTAGCACATACAAGACTAAGAATGGGTGAGCCAAGTACCTAAACATCCCAATGCATTTCCCCTGTTGATGAGGCACAGAATTGGTGGTACCTACACATTGGGATTGAGGATCAACCCCGGCATTTGAAGGTAGCCACTTGGGTCAAGGAACATGACTATCTTCTAGCTACAATGACAGATCTTTTAAAGAATTTGTGGATGTATTTGCCTAGTCCTACAAGGATCTAAAGGGGATGCTTGCTGATTTCATGGAGCATCGCATCGACTTATATCCAAATGCAGACCTTGTGATTAAAGGTCCATAGTGCATGAATCCCAACTATGGCAAGGCAATCCAAATAGATATATAGAAAATGGAGCAAGCAAGATTAATCTACCCAGTGTATTACTCGAATTGAGTCAGTGGAATTGTCATTGTACCCAAAAGAGAGACTGGCAAACTCAGAATATGTGTTGACTATCGGAGTTTGAATGCTGCAACACGACATGATAGGTTCCCCCTTCCCTTCATAGATAGAGTGTTGGAGATAGTGGCATGACATGCTTTATACTCATTCATGGATGGATATAGCGGGTACAACCAAGTCCACGTGAAAGAACACGATCAGCCCAAGACTACCTTTGTCACTCAGTGGGAAACATACACCTACCGAATGATGTCTTTGGATTATGTAATGCCCCCGCAACATTTCAATGACTTGTAACCAAACTCTTTCAATAGAATATCGGCAAGTTTCTTGAGGTATTTCTAGATGACTTCTCTGTTTTTAATTATAAAACCACCTCTCATCTTGATCCGGCCATACAAAATGATCATCTACATAAGTTCGGATGGGTCTTTGATAAGTGCAAAGAAGTGCACTTGTATTTGATCCCTCACAAATGCTTCTTTCTTGCACTCCGAGGTGTTCTCCTTGTTCATATTGTTTCTGCTGAGGGCATGACTATGGGCTCTGCCAAGGTAGAGTCTCATTGCCTATATCTCGTACACCCAAATAGGTGAAATCTTTCTTAGGGCATGTATGCTTTTACCAAAGGTTTATACGTTTCTATGCCACGACATTGCTGTTGCACTAATAGGACTCCTACATCAAGACTGACCTTTTGTTTGGGCCACCCTACAACAACTGCTTTTGATGATCTAAAGCACCCTCTAGTGAAGGACCCCACCCTCAAGCAGCCAAATTGGGATGTCTCACGATTTTTCAGATGCACAAATCCTTACGATGGTGCTCTTCAAATGACTTGATAGTATCTCTAAGACAAAAATACCAAATGCTCTCCCAAGAATTACAAGAACCAAGCTTACATAGAACCTGACAACAAACTCTCATGAGAATTAGTCAGTTGTCGGTTGGCAAAGTAGATGGGCAAATCAATCTTGGTATCCTGGTAGCATAGATAGTCATGGGTAAGTCCACCCATAGGATAGCGCCATAGCCACCTCTGTCATTGAGAGGATCACCTGATGGATGAAGCAGATATGTTTTAAGTAGATGTGATTGCATTAGAGCAAGAATGTAGGGTGATTCTGCCAGCAGTACAATGGCAATTTTACGTAGTGATTGGCATGATTTTCAAGGCAATTGACGTAGGGATAATGGCATGTCTAGTCTGCATGCATTGGCTAGAGTGGGCAGATTTGTTGATTGTGATGGGTTGACCTTTATGGAAAGTTAAGTTTGTGGCACCAAGATCCCGAGTTTCAAGGTCAGCATGTTGTTTTAGGTGTTTAGCTCATGGGGGCAGGGGGGGCACCGGTAGTTGGAATGTGTGTTGTGTGGACCAAAACCCTTCATGAGGCATAAGGAAATATATGTGCAAATCTTAATATCAGGTGGCTATTTGAAGCAACAATCACTCAAGCAGGTGCTATATGACACATGAATGAAGGAAAGACTAATTCCATAAGCATGGGGTGGTTGCAATGTTTAAGATATGTAAAAGTAATTGTGGAGCCTCTCTCATAATCTCATTGGCCTTTTTGGGGCATGAGACAAACAGAGTGGCTAGGAGGGATGGGGAGTGGGGTCCCTGTCTACTTAGCGTAACTTTTAGGCCACATGTGTGGCCAACACCATCTTGAAATAAACCTTGAATTTGTTGCCAAATCCCAAATCTAAGCTCATGAGAAAAAAGAGCTTGAAATTTTGAGTAATTTCCTTTTTTTAACCTCCGCGCATCTTTTTTAATGTGACGTGGCACTTGGATGTCAAAATGCCATGTGACACTTTTGTTTGGGGGGCCTATTCCCATATACACTGACAAAAATTCAGACGATCACAACTTTTGGTACATAACTTGGATTGAGGAGGTCCAAAAAGAAAATTACTCAAAATTTCAAGCTCTTTTTGCTCATGTGCTCAGATTTGGGATTTGGCAACAAATTCAAGGTCTTATTTCAAGCTACAAAGTTTTCAACACGTGTATAGGAATCTCATGGGAATCAGGCAAGAGCATTCAAAAGTGGTGTGTGTGTGTGTGGGTGTGTGTGTGTGTGTGTGTGTGTGTGTGTGTGTGTGCATGTGTGTGTGTGTGCATGTGTGTGTGTGTGTGTGTGTGTGTGTGTGTGTGTGTGTGTGTGTGTGTGTGTGTGTGTGTGTGTGTGTGTATTAAAAAGTCCCATCAATAATTGAGCCATACAATTAATTCCATCAATTGGATAAAAAGTTTTTTTTTTTAAGGGAAACATATAAGAAAAGAATGTTTAAGACATCTAAGTTGAAAAATGCAATAACCAAAGTTTGCAAAAAATTTCAACAAAATTAAGAATTTTGAATAATATTCAGTTTGACAAACATGATATTGAGAAAATATGTCGAATCAAAATTTTTGTGTGTGTGTGTGTGCGCGAGCATGCATGAGCACATGCATGCACCTACAGTCTCTCTCTCTCTCTCTCTCTCTCTCTCTCTCTCTCTCTCTCTCTCTCTCTCTGTCTCTCTCTCTCTCTCTCTCTCTCTCTCTCCCTCTTCCTCTCCCTCTCCCTCTCTCTCTCTCTCTCTCTCTCCCTCTCCCTCTCCCTCTCCCTCTCCCTCTCTCTCTCTCTCAAATGCCACAGACGCTGCCAAGTGCTAGTTGTAGGGAGCACCAATATGGGGGTCCCAAACCCTGCCCCATAGCCATGCAAGCCTCCAAAGCTCTCCAAAAGGTCTCGAGAAGGGATAGCTCTTTGTACCACGTTATTGCTTATGGGACTTCTCTTAGCATATCTACATGTGTCATCCATGCGCCATAGGGGCCTTTTAGCCCCCTCTAATTTCCATTAACCATATGTTCCACAAGTGGGGTTTGAGCCACACATAGGCCTATATTTCCAAAACCCCCCTATGGTCCAAACTCCATGAGTGTGAGCTGGTCAACAAACACACACTAATCACCGACACATGGCAAGATCAACCAATCAAAATCTAACTACCCACACAGGGCACGGTCGGTCAAACCATGGCAACCACCCACATAGGGCACGGGTGACCTAATAAATGCTAGCCACCCAACTCACCTCCAATTCATGGATAGTTGATGCACAAGACCATTGATGCAAGTCATCAATTCCAATGCCAGCTAGCCACTTGTTTTGCATATTCTTCAACTCTAGCCACAGAGTAGTAGTAGCTACCCTTTACTGTAGTTCGAGCACAACGTGGGTCACCACTCCCATGTGTGTGCAGACATTGTTCTATTGCTACACCAAAGTTGCCAATCCTTAGTCCATATAGCCATGCAAGTACACATATCACCACCACAGTCCGTAGGCTATCCCGACTGCTCTGATACCATGTTAGAAAATGCCGCAGATGCTACCAAGTGACAGTCATAGGGAGCACCAAATACGGGGGTCCCCATACCCCACCCCATAGCCATGCAAACCTCTAGAGCTCTCCAAAACGTCCTGGGAAGGGAGAGCTCTAGAGGGTTTATTTCTCTTTTATATTCAAGGGTCTTTGTACCACGATATTGCTTATGGGATTTCTCTTGGCACATGTACACGGGTCATCTGTGAGCCATAAGAGATTTTTAGCCCCCTTTAATTTCCATTAACCACATGAGTAGCATCACCCATCGAAGACGGGACAGGGACAACTTTGAATTTTCCTACCGCATCCATTGGAGCAACCTCTCCAAACCCCTCTCAATTCACCCAGGAGATTGCATACAATGTCTTATCTAGAGTGTTGAAACTATCTGTAAAGTATAGGGATCACTCTCATCTAGCCACTCCTTTCTCTAATCTTAGAATGCTAACTACTACTTGATTACTCTAATAGCTGTCTCCCAAGGAGGTATGCTTGCCAAAGAGGGAGGTCCAAAGCTAACGATGGTTGGGATTATCCTATTCCTTGCTTTCCTCCCTTGAAGATAATCTTGCAAAGAAACAAAGGGATCTCATGGATTATGAATACAAACTACAAAATTTTACTTCTAACCCATGAAGCTAGTCTGCCTCCCTACTTTGTCGTGCAACCTAAAAGCACACTTCATTTGATGCACTAGGAAAGCATGTGAGGATATGCCATACATTTGATCCCAAAACATGGAAGTAAAACCAACTATAGAGCAAAAAAGCACACTACATCTGATGCACTAGGAAAACATGTGAGCATCCATACATATAATGTTTGCACACCAGAAAGTCTTTGGCATCATCTACTCAAGTGAAGTTGGGTGTCTCCTGCCCCCTAGAGCTTGAAATAACTCTACCTTTGTCAGAGCTACTTGCTGCATAAATTGATGCACTGTCACTCAATCCCAACACTACAGTGAACACAAAGTACATATGCTCAAGGCATGTAAGGTTTTTGACTTGCCTCCCTCTGTGTGAAGTCAAGGCATGTGCAACATGGAAATTTTGAAATTGAAATAGAGTATGTCAGGCCCTTGGAAATTGAACCAGGTGTACGAACATGAAACACATGTACCTCATTTGGAATTATAATGTTCTCTCTAACAACCTCCCCTTTCTCTATAAGTGCCTTGTCAATCCTTTGAATGAACTCTTTATTCAATTTACTTCACTATGATACAATCTTACCATCACGTCGAACATGGCTTGGTGTGTGGGTTTTTTCCAAGCGAGACATGGGTCTCATGTTACTGACTACATCATCTGCCTCAAACACAAACCCTGCCTTCATGAGGTCCTCCCTCTCTTCCATAATAATAGATGTCCTGCTTGCAACCTTCCAAACACCTGGCGCATTCCCACGAACACCTTGAATAAACATATCCACCTTCCAAGTGTGGGTCACAGAAGTGTTGCAGAACCAAACAAACTGCTCGATCACCCCATTAGGATGCTTCCTTCTTCCCTTGAAGCATGGAGCTGGCACACCATGACTTGCACTTCTTCCAAGTGCATTGATCATTGCTTCACATCGTCGCCGAGTTTCTTGCAGGTATCCAAAGCACGTGACAACACTGTGTGGCTCAGTTCTCCTAATTGCCCAATTGGCATCATGCATCTCTGTCTCTTTACAAACCTCCTTCTTTGAAGGAGTCACAAACTCAAGTTGTCATTTTTTTCCAGCCACTCTCCTTGTTGTGACTGTAATGTATTTGGGCCGATGACTATCAAGTGCATATATCACAGATGAACATGTGGAACTCCTCTTTCTTCGCACACTCACAAGCTTTGTCATTCGTTTAATCATCTCGTGGGAGTGTATCCCAGCCTCCTCAAGCAATGTGTGTGTTAAAGCAACAAGCTTATTCCTGTCCCCCTTACTAGATCCACTCCCATCAACAATGCACTTTCGGAGGGTTTCCAAATTTATCCCAGTTCCTAGATGTTTCCCAAACATGAAAGCATTGTAATGAGAACATTGAAGCATGCTCATAGCCAGGTCTGCTGCACAAGCTTCATACAATGAGATATGTTTTGCATATGCATGTGCTGCTCTCATGCTTGAGTGTTTTGTCTCTGAAAGATTTGTAGTTGAAACAAAAGTGAATGTTCATCCTATTGCAAGAACATTCCCCCCCACTAGGAGACTCTAGCATCCCACCAAGCTAACCATGTTTGTAGTGTTGGCAACTCCCCCTCTTTGACATGTACTGTGGAGACCAAAATAATGATAATTGTCTCTTGCAGTGGTCAGGTAGAAGTTGTGGTTGTTGTTACCCTCCATTTCCACCACAATAGTTTATGATCTTCATGAAACTGAGGCTTTAGGCACCTTTTCATATGCTCAACCATGCTCATCTCCCAATGGAAACCAATGTCCTTTCTTTACCCTCCATTACATTCTCAAGGCCCCCATTATACACTGTGCAGACAGCAAGCCAATTTGCACCTGCACCATCTGCCATGAAGCTTTGAAATTCAGGTGGTTCAAATCCACTTTTCTCCATCTGGTTGTTCAAAAGCTTCCATAATTGAACTTATACATTTCTATCTTGTACCTTAAATTGCTATTGTCTGAAGTTCTCTTATGTAGGGGTCATATACATGAGCTCCCATTGTCAACCATCCTTTTACTTGATGGACATGGTCAAAGTGAACCCATTGTGACCCAAGGCTCCCACTTGGGTGCATGCAATTCACCAGGTCCATGCCGGATCCTGGACCTATGGTGGACATTTTAAAAATATGTGGCTGCACATCATCTTGCAATTGTCTAGGAAATAAAATGCTTTGCACATATGGGTACTTGCATCTCCATTTTAGATCCATTATTGAATCCAATCCACCATCTCCTCCTCGAGCTTCACTTCTTGCACTCTGCACCACTCTTTGAAGCCGCCTCCTCTATGTCATTGGTGTGATGGTATCCAAAACCTCTTAAAACTGATTATGATCAAGTATTCTAACATCAACCCCATTCTTTGCAAGCAACATATCCATCATCACAACTTTTGTCACACTAACACCTCTATGTTTTTGCAAGAAGCATTTGTATTCATCTTGGCATGCCTCAAAACAATATCTTTGACCTCAATTTCTTTTGCACTGTTTCTGCCCTTCCCTACAAGATGCTCATGTAAACCAACATGTATTGCACACCTAGTTGTTCTTTCTCTTCCATGTGGGATGCAGTAATATATGGAAGCACTACATTCATAAACACACTTTGGGATTGCCAAGAAGTGCTTGCATAAAATGGACCCCAATGTGGGATCAATTGGACCAGGAATAGGAGGTCTCCTAAGCTTTCCCCTCCACTTTGTATCATTCAACACTCCCATACATTCAAGATAAGGGCAATCAACATTAAAGCATATTAGGTATCCAGAACATCTACTCATTCTGACAACACCATGGAAAAAGTCTTGTGAGCAAGTGAAATATTTTGTCCAAACATGCCCATCTGCATTTTGTTCCATGCCAATCATTGGTGAACCATTGGGACATGGGGGAAGCTCAAAGACAATGTACCCATCATAAGTTTGTGGCATTTCTATAACCTTTTCAATATGAAGTGTAGATGTAAGTGCAACGTGCAATGAGCTATGCAAAGGCATCCTCTCAATCAGGGAGAGAACACTAGTCACCTCTGTAGTTTCAAAATCAGTATGAGTACCTTTCCTTGTAATAACCTCCACTCGAAAGCTTGAATGTTGCTGCCCATTGATCTGGAAGCCCTTTTCACCATCCTCCAAGTCCAAGACTGGAAGAACTATTGCAATGTCATCCACTCCAATTTCATGATGCAAACTAATCTCCTCGGCCTCAATCTGAAAGTGCTCTTTGATGTCTGCGGGTGAGATCTCCAATATGGGAGTGTCATAACGGATGCATAATGTTGCAGCTTCTCCATATCGAATGTCCATGGATGAATGCATGTCTGTGGGGTGGGAACTAAAGATCAATGATTGCCTTTACAAGAAAGATGAATAGTGGATGACTAGCAAGGAACTAAGGATGAGAAATGTTACCAAGTATGGGAAGCCACAATGTAGAGATTAGATAGCTTGCAATATTCAGAAGAGATGTTTAATGTATTTGAGATAATTGGACAGGCAAGGAGAGTTGTTCAACTCTTGGAAGTGGCAATGCAAGTTGCGGTCGAAGAGGAGAGGAGAGGAGCTCATGGAATGCAAGCAATAGTAGAAGACAAGGTCTGATGCAATGGAGGTGGCAATACATTAAGAGAGCTCAGGGAATTGAGGTGACAGTACAAAACGACATAGCAAGGGAATGGAGGTGGAAGAGTTAGTTGGCTTTCTGCTGAATCATTAATCGTGGCAACCAACTGTTCATAGGCAGTGGAGTCATTAATTAATTGTTTTTTTCCTTAATTTCACTTTTTTCCCTTAAAGAAATGATCATCCTTCCAAAATATGACATTAAATGTAAGGAGAGGTGAACCCAATGCTATCATAAACTAGTCTAAGAACGTGACACTGCTGGTAGGCCAAGAACGTGTCTGCAAATGAGTCTTATTGTCATAACTCCCTTTCCTATAAACAATGCTTCTATAAATTTAGGCAACATGTATATGTAATGATCCTTGATGTCCCTTAACCTCGCATGATGCCCCTAAACTTTGACAACTTCCACTCTTCATGACGACCCCTCCACTCCTCATCATGACCCCTCCGCTCTTCATGACGGCCCCTCAATTCATGATTTTTAATTTCCGGTGGCGAAGAGACACCTGGCGAAAGAGATATGACCTCAAAAAACCTACAAAATTGGTGATGGCATTAATACTTCTACAAAGGGTGATGGCATTGTATGGAGTTCGATAGGCTCTTGCTCTTCCCTTGAAAAGTGGCAAAGGATCCATACAAAGCAAAATATGCAAACCTATGCAAAATATGGGAACCATATGCTTGAAAGGATCCATACCATAGTAAAAATATGCGAACCTATGCTTGAAAACTCAAATCTCTATCTCTTAACGAAACGTATTTGTACAAAGGCATCTACGATGCCTCCTTCTGTGAGATCTGCGCTTGACGGCTCCTATTGGTTGAACTACTCCTTATGCTTGATAGCTTGACGAACTCCTCTTGCTGCTTAATGGCTTGGTCATTCCTTCATGGTTGGCTATCCTCCTCCTAGTCAAACTCCTTGAGGAACGTTTCTTCTTTGCTATGCCGGGTAAGTAAAACCTATATTCTTTGCTTCTATAACTCATTCAAGAACATTTCACTTGCCCATAAGCCTCTTGTTTCAGAGGCTTGTAGGCTAGAAATAGGCAGCGTGTTAACACACTGCCTATTTTTAACACGCTGCCTATTTCTAGCCTATAAGCCTCTTTCTATTGAGTTTCTTTCCAAACGAACTTCTCTTATGGTAGCTTGAATGTAAATGTTGAACTGCATTCATAGGCTTAGTTGTTGCTCTAAACATTACGTTGAAACAAGGGGAAGAACAAACGTTTTTGCTCTAAATTTCTCCATGAGTGTCGTGTCTACAAACAAAGGCTCACTATCCTTGTCCATCATATTCCACCTTTTCCTATTTGAAGTTATCAACAATTGTAATGCAGCCTCTCAAGTTTCCAGATAATGCGGCCTCCTTTTGCACTCCTCCTGGGCGAACCACGAAGTCCCATACATCCTTTTGACAATGCCACAAGGCCCTTGTTTCTGAACCTTGTGGGCATGAAATAGGCAGCGCATTAACGCACTGCCTGTTTCATGCCCACAAGGCTCATAAATAAGAGCCTTGAGCCATGCCCATAAGGCTCATGTTTCTGAGCCTTGTGGGCATGAAAGAGGCAGTGTGTTAATGCGCTGCCTCTTTCATGCCCACAAGGCTCAAAAACAAGAGTCTGAAGGGTTTGTAGCCTGCATATTGGAAGGTTGGGTGTTCTTACCTTTTGAGGAACACTGTGGTATTTGGATAATCATTCTCACACAAAAATTTGGAGGATACTTATCTTCTATTTGTGTGGACCCATAAGAGGATGCTAGTAACATGAAATGGCAGGTGTGTCCAGTAAATGGTGTATGTGTGGGAAAACAATAAGGAATGGCTCATGTGTTGGCTGACACTTGGTCTCTATGTCTTGGGATTTTGCTTGTAGGGATTGATGGGAGGTGAGAATGGTCTTTTTCACTTTGGAGAATAAATCCCAAGCTATTATCAATTGAATAGAATACTTATGATCACCTTTCAATAAAAGCATCATTAAAGAAAGTATGTGAGCATTGTAACTGTGTGTACATGTGGTCATCAGTTGCTTCAATATGAAGGTTCCTTTAAGAAGTGTTAACTTATGTGTTGAGCTATCAGCATATGCCATGCGATAGCATATAGCTTGGGTTTTGTTAGGGCATTAGTTCTTTTGGTACCGTACCATAAGCTAACAAAGGTTCATGCCCATAAGCCTCATG
This sequence comes from Dipteris shenzhenensis, assembly GCF_047967505.1. Lineage (NCBI taxonomy): Eukaryota > Viridiplantae > Streptophyta > Polypodiopsida > Gleicheniales > Dipteridaceae > Dipteris > Dipteris shenzhenensis. The sequence continues at coordinate 17,574,383 of NC_141622.1, forward strand.
TTTTTTAGGCTTAAAAGCATGAAATAGGAAGCGCATTAACACGCTGCATGTTTCATGCCAACAAGCCCAAAAAACATGAGGCTTATTGGCAATACCTATCATGCCCATAAGCCTCATGTTTTTTGGGCTTATTTGCATGAAATAAGCAGCGCATTAACACGCTGCCTACTTCATGCAAACAAGCCCAAAAAACATGAGGCTTATGGGCATGAACCCTTGCTCCTCTTGTTGAGATCTTCAAGTTGAATCCATGCTTTATTGATGACCAATTTGCTGTTCGTGAATCTACTTTGGATAGTGAAACAACTCTCCATACTTTCAATGAATGGTGTATGGTTCTTTTGGAATGGCTTTGTTTTCTAAGAGCTGTTCATGCAGATGTTTTTGATATTTTCTTAGATCATTTATGGCAAATTTTGCAACTAGAGGATGGGAATTGGGATCTTGTAAAGTAGGGTTGCCTATTTTGGATTGACAAACCTACTTTTCAAACTCCTTTTTCCCATTTTCATAGCTTCCTATACTCCATTTTGAGCTCGTGTTTTAGAGGCATGAATGAATGAAATAGGCAGCGTGTTAACACATTGCCTATTTCATGCATGCATTCCTGTAAAATAAGAGCCTAATGGGAGAGCATTGAGAGCATGAAATATTGGTCTACCAAACCAAAATGTTGTACTGCCAATTCTATCATGACCATATATTTGCTATTCTCTTTTCTTTCTTTAGAACTATGTTTGAGAATGTCTCTGTTGGCCCATGTCAATCAAGTTAGCTCTGAACTATTGTTTCAATTCTTGTTACTCCAGATGTCAATGTTTGCTTTGATGCTTCAATATTATTGCTTGAAATATTCAACACTTTTTAATGTGATCTACCTCCTTCAACAATACATGCAGTTTGTGATACATATGGAGGGCATTTCATTCACTTCTTTTGTATTCTTTTGGAAGTGCAATTGTTTTTTAGTCAAGATCCATAGATGGGAGTTTTAGTTTGGATGTATAACTTGGTTGCTCATTTAGGTTTTCTTTCACAATGTGGATTGGTATTTATTTTCTAATTTCTTCTCCAACAAAAAACTATATTTTTGGCATTTCAGGATGACAGGAAGAAGGGGAAGAAAGATTCAGGAAGGTAAGCAAAAAAATGCAACAAGAGGAAAGAAGATAGCTCCCCTTGCTGAGACTTCAGTAGGTGGGACTGGAGAACAAGTGAATAATGTTTCAATGAAGAACAAGTGAATAGTATTGGCACATCATCTCCTCCAAGGGAAGAAGAAGGAAAAGATGGGGTGGAGATGGAGGAAACAGAGGTGCAGGTGGAGTTTGGAGGTGATGTTATTGGGAGATGCAGGATAGTCAATTCTGATCAGTGTCCATGAATCCCTCTTTGTAGATTGAATTCATGTGCAAGGGTCAGAGGGCTTCATGATGATGTTTCGTCTCTGAAGAATACTTTCCAGGTGGAGGGTTACCTTCTTGAAAAAGAATCCTTTATTGTTTCAATATGCAAGAGTGGTGGAGAAGAGCAACTAGTAACTCATGAGATTAGAGAGTTGGGATCCCACCTAGAGGGAGGTGGATGCTGAGTTTGAGAAGGAACTTCTTGCGGGCAATGCATTCAAGTTGATGTCTAGGAAGATGTTCTTTATGTGGGAGGGAAATCACAGGACCACAGCATGGATGAATGTTATCAAGGAAATTTTTCCCACTAACAAGAAGAGGCATATTAGAGTTGTATGTACAATTATTGATCCAAGAATAAGTGAGATTTCTGTATTGGCGGGATTGCAGAGAATGAATTCATAAGTAATGTTTTTTTATCAAAAGCAAATAATTTTGTGTATTCACATAGTACATTGTCTCCCATAATATCATTTCAAACATATGACTTGAGTTTGAATTTGTCCTTTCAGCATGAATGAGCATGCCGTGAGCCAAGTCTTAGGGACATACTCATAAATGCTCACAACATTTGTGAGTGTGATCCCAATGTATTCTTGAAATCTTTGTCCCCTGCAGAAGTAAAAGCTATAGAGCATTAGAGGGCTCAAGAAAGTAAGGGGAAGAAACCATGGTTTCCACTAACGAGGGGGTATCTTACAAGACTTGTATTTTAGGTATAGTTATTATCTTCTTTGGTGTTTCATTCACTTTCATTTCTTTGGTTGCTCTAACACTCCAAGCTTGTGTAGGTTGAATATAGTATAGATCTAAAGAAGGCACTTGATAAGATATCCAACAAATTACCTGTGGAACAAAGGAATGAGGCGGAGGCAAAAGCAAAGGGTGCAAATACAAAAAAGAATAGCTGACAGGATGGGAAAGGTTACATTTGTTTTTTAACACTTAGAAATATTTATTTCCAACTTTTATGACTAGAATGCAATGCTACAATATTAGTACATTCATTCCGAAGTCCTTTTCATGTTTGGAATGCTTGCATAGGTGCTTAACTGTATAGATCCAAGTTTGGGTGAGAGATGGTTAGATAAGATGTTTGGTCTATAGTTTGAAGGAGCAGATTCGTGTGTGACATTGAAAAAATTGCAGCTCATTTTGCAAAGTCTAACTTGAGGCTAGAAAAGAAGATAATTTTCCTTTCCTTGTTGGAGGCCACTAAACCTACATGAGAAATGTATTTCATGCTAGTTGGAGATTTGGAATACAGAATGTGAGTTATAGTTATATGTTTTCTTGATTTATTGAGAGTGCTTCGAAGGTAGAAGAGGAACAAATTTCTATTGTGAAAGTAATTCTTCTTTAAATTCATGAACAGATGGATTAGTAGAGAGATTTTCTTGGAGAGAGTTCAAACAATGGTCATCAAAGTAAATTTTCGACTTGAGCAATGTCACCACCATGGGATTCCCGTTGGAGACCCCAAAGCATTATACTATAGAACAGTATATGGAAGACATTAAACTAGAAGGGAGAAAACACATGTTCATGGCATTGAGATCAAAAGAGGTGAAGAATGATGCTACAAGTGGAAAGAAGGGAGAAGGTATTTCTGAACTCGACATGGCAGCACACAAGGTTGTTTTTAGATATGCTACTTTCTCTTGTAATTATTTGTACTTCTGATTTGTTTGTTGGGATGTTTGCTTTATTGAACTTGTTGGTTATCAATTTGATACATGTTTATGCAACTTTGTGAATGTATTTTCTGCATGTTGGTTGAAAGGTATCTTGCATATTTGGTAAAAGAGAAGAAGATACCTGAAATTTTGAATTTATGCAAGAATTGGCTAGAAGTTGGACACAATGCATGTGTTTATCCACCTACCATGCATAGTCTCTCTCAGTGGGGGAATTAGAAAACTGTCCTTGGTGGATTGACTTTCCTAAAGGACAAGTGCTAGTGAGGGAGAGGGATTTGTTCAAAACATATGGTTCAGGAAAAGCAAAGAAGAAATTGTGGATAAAGGAGAGGAAAGATCTAGGAGGCTAAGAAAAGACAAAGAGAAACAAGAACCATCTAAAAAGAAAGGTAAGGAGAAAAAACACATGTTAATTATTTTTGTTCATTGAATGGATTTGGCATTGTTTGGTTTTGTGAATATTTTCTGTCTGTTTAGATACGGAGCCACTTAGCCCTCCAGACATGATAGACATGACATAGAGGTTGCAGGTGATCAACTGGCTTTCTTATATGTATGTCTTTGTTGCTTGAAATAAAGGCTTGAATGTGGCTGAAATAGTTTTTTGTCTCAGGCGCAAAGTCTTCTGAAAAGGTTGTACATAAATATGTGTTTCAAAAACCACAATCTCCTGATGTTACATTTGTCGGTGGTATCACTCCATTATATGCATGCATGGTTGGTGATTATATAACCATGGGAATCGACTTTACACAGGGAAAGACAAATGACAGATATGCTATCCTCCATGACTTTTTTGTGACCTTGGTTAGTCCAGACAGGGATCACTTGAGGATGGGTAAGAAGGTAAAGTGGGCTTCAAATTTTATTTTTCTTGATTTTCCCAGTGGATGCCCACTAGAGGAGAGAGGTCCCACCCCAGTGTGGAATGTTTTGTTAGAGGAGCAGGCTAGCAGTTGCAGCCACATCTTTGTCTGGACAGTGGCTGGTTGTATGTCTTATGGCAGGTAAGATGTATAGATTTATTTGAATGGTATGTAATCTTTTTTTTTTTCAATTGATCGGCTTCTTTTACTATAGATCATTGTGTGTCTTGGATGGAGAGATTTTCTTATGTTCAGGGATTGGAAGTTGTTAGACGTATCGTCATACATGATAAACTTCCATACGGATATTGGAAAGAACGGGGCAGAACTCATAAGGTAAGCAATATGTTCAATCTTTGCAGTCCTTTCAAAGTGATATTTTCATGTGTCTTGCTATATATTGTACAAATAGTATGTACATAGGGCATCCACATATCATCTAGAGGATCAATGAAAAGCGTCTGAAACAAAGTTGCACTCTCTTCCCAAAACACATGTGGATTCTTCTTGGCTCTGAAAAGTAGAGCCAACAACGATACATGCATCTACAAATCAACAATACAAAATTAAAAATTAGTCTTGGAAGCATGATAGCATTGAAACACGGCATGATTCAAAACAAACCAAACATAACTCAAATGAAAACACTTATTTCAAGTTTACAACATACTACCTGTAGCTAAGAGGACAACCTTGCCAATGTCCTCTCAAGTGGTCCGAGGTGGGCTAGAGAGGAGTAGCTTTTTTATTGGGTGCCTTTTATCTATGTTGTGTGCTTCAAGTGAACTTGTATTGGAGATGGGTTGTGGCACAGCTCCTCTAATGCATGCATGTCAGGCTAGTGGTAGGCCTTTCTTCTTTTTTGATTCTAACAGCAGTATTGTGGCTAACATTGTTGAGCCACTTGTAGTGGATCATTTTGGGAAAAGGGTGAGGTTAGAGCATGATGGAGATGGACAGGATGATAGAGTGGACCATATTCCAAATCCTTTTGATGAGTAGTATGCAGCTAACCTCATTTCTTTTTTGACAAACAATTTGGATTTTTTTGTATGGATAATTTTTATGCTCTGTTTATGTGCATGTATAATTTGATGACATTCATGGGTACCTTTAAATATTAAAACTCTAGTTTGTGATATGTTTCTTAGTGTTAATCAAATGTTTTGCAAAAACAGCATTTATTTGTTGGTAATAATCAAGCACTTTTTTCAATAGAAGTTCATCTTGTGAGTGCCATGGATGACTTTTCCATTTTGACTTACTATGGTTTGAAATATATTTTTGGTTGTAGTACATTGCCATGCTATGCAGAAGAAATGGCAAGGTTCATGGCAAGCAACCGAAGATATGATAAGAGGCCTCCAGATAGGCAAAAACCGCATAACTTCTTAGTTGATGATGAATGTGAGGAAGAGTAGAATATTGTTGAGAAAAACTTTTTGTTCGTAGTTTGCATATAACCATGTGGTTGAGAAAAGCTATTTCTTAATATTCAAAATTTCAAGAGGTACTATTATTGTTCTCTATATGATGGAGAAGATGGCTCGCAAATCACACCAGAGTTTTAATTAAGATATGGGTGGACTATTTTTTAAGCATTCAATTGCTTCATGGTTTAGTAACGGTTTCAGTAAGAAGAATCATATTGAATGCCATGATATATTTATGGAAGTAATACAAGCCCATGCTAGGAAGTGTTAAGGCAATTTGTTCATCACACTTATTTTTTAAGTGATACTTATCTTAGTAAGTGAAAAATATCATGCAATGCGGAGTAGTGTAATTGTAGTTGTTCGTATCAAAAGGCCCATTTAAAATGCAAAATAATTGTTGGGTTCAAAAATAGAATCCCCTGTTTTAGAGAAGAAGATTGGTTTCTGTCAAGCACATGTACTATCAATGCATAATGTGAGTATAATGTCAATTGGAAGTTATGATAGGCTAAAATCTACAATCGAAGTATGGTTAGCATAGTAAAGTATGTTCTTACGAATGATGCAAAGCCATGCTATAATGCCATTCAATGGCAAATTCTGATGCTAGAAGAACTTCAGTCAAATTTACTTGGTGAAGAACTCAAGACTCAGGCCATTCAGGCATGCAAAGGTCATTCTAATGATCATGCATTCACAGCTTCAAATTCTACATCACTATGACAAGGGTGGTTGAAGCATCGCAAGGTATTAATCACCTTCCAATAGGGCAGGAAGCTCTTTGGCTAAGTGACACACATACACTAGATCAAGGGCATGGTCCAAGTGGATTTGGGTATGGGCTATGGTAGGAACTCTCCTTGTGACTCACGTAGTAGAAAGAACACCGAAGGCCAGATATGAGTGGTCAGGTCTGAGTGGGGGGGGTATAGTGAGGTTGTGTATCCATGAGACAATGGACCCAGTAGGTAGTCCACTGTGCTAGCCCTGCCTCCATGTGGGAAGCATGTGAATCCCCAGATGATGGCCATCTGTAAAGGCCATTGTAGATGATGAGGTCATGGACAGCTCCCAACTCAAGTAAGTGACACATGTATGCTGTCACATGTGAAGTATCTGTAGAAAGTCTCCAAATCCCAAGCTCTGCTACATCTAACTCTGGCATCATGTGGGGGTCTCTCTCATATGTGAAGTCAAGTAAGCCCACTTGCCTATCCCTCATCCTTGCATTGAAATCCCCCAGAAGGAGCGTGTCTCCCTATCTAGAGAACTCTATGATATCATCATGTATCATCTCATAAGGACTGTGTCCCTCTGTAATGACATCATGGGCATATGATGATGTGTTTGGAGGGAAATAGCATACTGCAATGAAGATCAGTTGGGCATCTAGTAGTTGTACTCGTATTTACATGTGACGTGCGTGTTCCTCTCTTCACACCAAAGATATCAAAGGTTCAAGTGTGTTTTGAAAAGGATAGCTACACCTCCAGAGCCTCGTACTCCACTATCTCTCCTTAGTTCTCTCCTTAGTTCACTAAGGGCAGCCCTCTCTCTGTGCTCTCATGTGTCTCAGTGTAGAAGATGATGTCTCTACCTGTGTATGTCTCTGAGGGTCGAACCAAAGGGTACCATTATAGTTCCATATAGCCACACTCAGCTTGTTTTGTGCACTCCCCTCCTGGCTCTGACACTGTCATAGTTCCCCCTCTTCCTTCTCCTCTTCTCCCTTATCACCTCTATTAGCTCTTTCTTGAATAATCGCTTTGCCATCCTTGCAAAGGCAGCCCATTTCCCTGCTTCCCTTGCGGCCATTACCGGTGTCATGCCTTCCCTTCTATGCTCCTGCTGTAGTAGGGTGAGGTCATCATCCAAGTAGATTTTGGTCCCCTTCAGGGATGCTCACATGCTCATGAGGTTGGACCTATCAATTGTAGTTCGAAGTTTCAGCACTAATGGTCTTGTTGGTATCTCCGTCTTCCCTACCTCCAAGCTATCTCACATGTAAGGTTGTTGGAAAATAGGGCTTGAGCATTTGCCATTGGGGTATCTCCCACTGTTAAACCTCTAACTAGGACATTCATTGCTTTACTAGCCCATCTTTTCTCTTCCTTTAGTGTCTTAGAAATGAACTCTTTTTTGGGAGCTGCTGATCCCTTTTTAACAACTTCTGTCCATTCAAGCATCACTTCTTTCCCCTTGTTGAGTTGTTGTGCGAACTCAACATGCTTACCATTCATGGTAGTCTGCATGGCCTCCATCGCTTTCTTAAGAGCTGCATTTTTTCCTTCAAGCTCATCCATAACTTTGTTGCCTCCTTCTGATGTTATTTGCTTGCCCTTCATTTGTTGTAGCTCAGTCCCCAATGTGTGTACTTGGTCTTGTAGCTTGGTGTGCTCATTTTCCCATTTTGCTCTCTCCTTCTCCCATTCTTCTTTCTTGGCCTTCTCCTTCCTCCATTCTTCTTGTACCTTCCCACCATGTTTCCGAATCTCAACCAATGTTTGTCCACATGTGCTTTCTTAGACACCAATAGGGCCACATTGGTGGCCTCCAAGTTGTCTATTTTTTCTATCAGCTCGAGGCAGATTTTGTTGAGGCATGTGAGTACATTTGTGGTATGTTTATGTGATGTCCCTACTGGTAGGGCTGCCATAGTTGTCTCCAAACCTTGTTTTCCCCATGTGTCTTCTACTCCCGCTCTTGTAGGCATGGTATCGCTGCTAACTGTGAATATGCAGTAGATTTTTCTGACTTACAAGACCTATGTGTGGCAATGCAGAAATAGAGACATTTTCACCCCTTTTCTTGATCTTTTTTTTTTCCACCCTATTTCTTGATCAAAGCTAACAAGCTGGTCTGTGTATGCCCCAAGCGATGAGACTTCCTCACACATAGGATGGATGAGATCATCAAATCATTTCGCGGGGGAGATTGGATGGGGACTTCTTTCGGAGGGAAGCCACCCATCCCTGTCACTAATATGGGAGTGTGGCACACTTATGCATGCTCCCTATATGATGTCCTAAGGTAGACACCTCCAGACATGTCCTCTATGCCTAGGCCCACTACCTGCCATCCATTCACTAAGCAGAATGTGCAGGCTGCACTTCATTGGCTCCACAACCGGAAAGCACAGGATCATGAGGGCCTTCAGAAAAAGCACTTCGCACATGGGCAGGAAGTTCTAGCACCGATTCTTGCACATATGTTTAACCTTGTAGTTTGTCACGGATTCCCACCAGCATGGAGCACCACCACTATCGTACCAATACACAAAGCAGGAGACCTCATGGACACCGGGAACTATCTCACCCTCATGATTGGCCACACATTGGCCAAGATCTATGGATCGGTACTAGAGAGGGAGATCAGCAGTCATACAGAGGCATGGTGGTAGTGAGCATTAGGGCAGGCAGGATTCAAGAGGCAACACTCTACTCTAGACCACATTTTCACTCTGAGGGCTATCATTGAGGAGGCGAGGTTGAGACATCAGAATATCTACACATGTTTCGTAGACTTTTGTAAGGCTTTCGACACTGTCCCATGATCCCGCATGATCAAGATACTACAGGAGATGCAGATTCTAGAGACACTGATCTAGGGTGTGATGAGCCTGTATGAGTCAGTTATAGGTAGGTTCCATGCTCCTGGCGAACTATTGGATTGAGTCGAGAACACCATTGGGGTGAAGCAAGGCTACCCTCTCTCATCGACTCTCTTTGGAGTCTACATCGATGAGATCACATCTTTCATAAATCGCCTAGGGGGCGAGCGTTCATTACTAGGTGATCTCCTCATATAGATATTGCTATATGTTGATGATATAGTCCTTATATCCTCTTTGGCAAAGGGGCTGCAGAGAGACCTGGAGGCATTAGAGGTGTTTTGCAAAGAGAGAGACCTAACGGTCAACCTTGGGAAAACTAAGGTTATGATCTTCAATACCTCACAAGCAGTGTTTCATCGACTTAGTTTCACCTATCATGGCGAGCCATTGGAGATAGTGAATTTGTACACATATTTGGGAGTAGTCTTCACAGGACCCATCTTCACGATGACCCATGCAGCCCAGGAATGGCTCACACGAGGGTGTAGTGCTTTGGCTAGGCTAGAGAGACAGTGCTTCCAGGTGCACTTCTAGGATCCACCAATGAAGGGCTGGCCTTTTGACACACTGGTGTGACCAACTGCCATGTATGTAGCACCATTCTGGGGATGCAATCTTTTAAGGATAGATAGGAGGGGCTTCAAGCGGCTACAGGTGACGATGGGGTCCAAGATGATCTGATGTAAGCCCTCATCCCCACATGAGATAGTACAGCAGAGTTCGCCATGACACCTCTCCAGGTTGATGCCATCTTTTAGACAGTGACTTTCATCCATAGAGTCTGGGACTTACCCCACTGGAGACTTCCAAGGTTGGCCCTAGAGTCATCCAGATGACTAGTAGAGAGCAGGGCAGATGGTATGCATGCATATCCACTTGGTCTACTAGGCATGGTATCTAGATGGACAGGATTCCCCCCTTTTAGTATAGCATAGATGCACCTCCTGAGTTGATCCCGCGAGATGAGATCAACTGTATCTTATGGTTAGACCTCCTCTAGCTTCATACATCCTAGACTTGGGGGGAGGACCAGGAGCTCCCCACCAAGACACCGTTTTATCGCAACCACTTCTTGAGAGTATCAGAGGAGTAATCCATCATCAAACCCCAGTATCTTGAGGACAGAGGAGTCTACCATGCATTGAGGATTGCCATTGGTCAGATGCGGGTTTCATCCCATCAGCTAAGGATTGAGGCAAGGAGAGCAATAGGTATACCTAGAGAGCAGCGGTCTACATGCTATGTACGCTAGTGGTGGTTGAGATAGAGGAGCATTTTCTTTGTGTTTGCCTAGCCTACTACAAGATCCGAGGGCGCTACCACTATCTTTACCAAGAGAGGGGAGTGGTTTCGGCCCTCTATCATGATTGATCCATTTCCATGACCAGGTATGTATTGGACTTTATCTGATGGAGATGCATTGGCACAGGGAGACAATTATGCGACAGATGAAAGAGCAGCAGGGGATAGCCAGACCACCACAGGATATAGAGGATGATCGGGCACAGTGACACATCACATACTTCTATACATTTGAGTCAGCCCCAAGACACAGTGGAGTGGAGGAGGAGGAGCTCGCTGACATGAGAGCAGCCTAGATGAGTAGCCGACACAGTACCATCAAGAGAGGGGCACAGAGACCACATGCACAATAGAGAGTCCCCAAAGTACACTCTATTGATGTCTGACCTCCTATCACCACTTTCCTCGAGGGGGACCGACAGAAACAAGGGGCCACTTTGGACATAGCTCAGAGATTCTAGAGAGCGAGGAGACTGTGTGCCCATCACACTACGAGGCATCTCAATAGACATAGATACGAGACATCTTCGCAACCCACTAGAGTGCCATCACTATACCAAGCTTCGATTTTTGATTCTGCTCTGAGTCCCAGTGTCGATACTGATTGGTTTTTTAGTTTGTTCTTGATACTGGATAGATTGATCTGGCCCACTATGCAGTTGCAATTGACTATTTCTATTCAAGATTATGACTTTGTTGTTGGGATATCTCAAGGTGTATGCCTCAGGCACACCTTATGTTTCTATGTGTGAGTGCTAGAGGCATAGTTAGGTGCCCACAAGCACAGTTAGGTGGTGGAAAAGCCACATAGGATGATTGAGTGAATCTAGGAGCAGATTGAGGAGATGATTGAGGAGCTTTGAGGTCATCAGTGATGTCAGTGACCTTGTATGAGGTGCCTACTTAAGGACCTCTTTCTTCTTCATTCTATAAGCAAGTATTCTGAGTTTGTGTCCACTCTACTCTTTCTTTTCAGTATTCCAACATGGTATCAGAGCCCTTTGATCCCCCTTGAGCCCATTTCTGCCACATCATCATCTTCTTCTTCATCTTCTTCTTCTCCATTTTCCTCTTTCTTCCCAAAATCTTTGAGAGCTTAGTTCTCCATCTACAAATAGCCATTGCCCAAACCCTCTGAGCTGGAAACTCCTCTAGCATGGGCGAACTTCCACCTGCAAGCAATTGAAGAAAAAACGTTTGTGGTGGCTGCCATTCTTCAAACAGTGAATTTCTTCTGTTGCTCAATACTCTCTGCATACTCCGCCATTGCCTGAGCCCTCTTAGGAGTAGATGGGCGACCTCAAGACGAAGATTTTGAGCCATTTTTCAGGTCATTTGGTTCAGTAACGAGGGAGAAATCATCAAAACTCAGTTTCAGCCTGTAGCAACTCTCCCGGGCAAAAGTGCGCACCATTTTGTCCAACCTCTGTGCTGGACCTTCTCTGGTATATGAGCTTTCTTTTGCTTCAAAAAGCCCTCTTTTCCTTGCTTTGAAGAGTGAGCTACAAGCCCTCCAAGTTCAGCTTTTCAGTTTTGACAGTTTTGGACAAGTTTTTGAAGATGATGCTACATAAAATGCTACTCTAGCATTTCTGGTTTTTTGAAGCTTTCAATAACTTCAGTACAAGTGTGGATTCAGTTTTGTTTTGACTTGCTAGACCTGGTTTTGATTGGAAAATGTTTATTTCATCCACTTCTATGAAGCATGTAAGAAGAAGCATCATTGTTTGAAATCTAGTCACTACTATTTGCTACATTAAGTGCTCATATTTTGGAAGTCTTTCAGTTATTTTTGCCTTGTAAGAGAGATAGACACTGCCCAATATTTGGGTTAGACCCTCTCATGGCTACCATATATAATCTTGAGAAGTTCAATGGAAAGGGGTTCCATACATGGCAAATGAAGGTAAAATTTGCATTAATGCGGGAGAACTTATGGGGACTTGTCAAATCTACTCCTACCGCTTCTTCTACGGCCTCAAATGCTGGGGAATCTTCAGCTCCAACACGACCGGCAAGGGATCCAGCAAGAGAAGAAAAAGCATATGGTATAATTGCTTTAGCTTTGGGTGATGATTACATACATCATATATCTGACTTGGAGTCTCCATCGGAAGCATGGCAGAAGCTAGATTTGATTTTTGGTGCAAGCTCTCATATTTCTAAACTATCACTTAAAATCTCTTTCTTTGAATTAAAGATGGCAAGTGATACTACTTTAGCTGCCCATGTCAACTATATGCGGAGTCTTATGACTCAGTTAGCTTCTATCAACTCTCCTATCACCCCTGATGATGCTATGGCAGTACTACTTAAGAGTATGCCTGAAAGCTTTGATCACATTGTAAGCACTTTGAAGAATCTTCCCAATCCAAACCTTGAAGGCATTATCTCAGCTCTCCAAGAAGAAGAAAGACACTTGGAGTTAAGGAAAGGCAATGACACTGCTTATGTTATGAAATTCCAAAAGGGCAAGTACTCTCCTTGCAATCACTGTGGAAAGACAAATCACCTTTCAAAGGACTGCTTCAAAGTTAATCCATGTAAGCACTGTGGCAAAAACAACCATAGTGAGAAGTTCTGCAGAGCCAAAGCAAAGACAGAAAATGCAAATCTACTTACAGTTAATGAGCCTCCACAAGATGAGGCATCCTTTGAAGATTATGCATTTTAAATTATCTCTATGTATGCTCCAGATCACTCTTTTTATGTCAAGGTACTCAGCCTGGATAGTCCTCCAAAATGAATGAAAATAAATTATTGTGTGTTGTGTTTTGTGAACACCTCTGGTCACCTTATGATGTAGGCCATGTGTATGTTTGTTCCATGGTACCTCCTACAGACATTGTGTGCATGTACATGTAGGAGAGATAACCATTGGAAGGTCTGTTTGTATCCCTTTCTGTTTACCTTACACCCAAGGAAACCCTTGCTAGCATGAGAACCTAGCCATAGATTTATCCTTGACCACCATGAGATGGCATGAGAAACTATGAGACTAGATGTATCCTTGACATAGCCTGAGGCATCTCCTTGAGGGGGGGTTTGTTGGGATATCTCAAGGTGTATGCCTCAGGCACACCTTATGTTTCTATGTGTGAGTGCTAGAGGCACAGTTAGGTGCCCACAAGCACAGTTAGGTGGTGGAAAAGCCACATAGGATGATTGAGTGAATCTAGGAGCAGATTGAGGAGATGATTGAGGAGCTTTGAGGTCATCAGTGATGTCAGTGACCTTGTATGAGGTGCCTACTTAAGGACCTCTTTCTTCTTCATTCTATAAGCAAGTATTCTGAGTTTGTGTCCACTCTACTCTTTCTTTTCAGTATTCCAACATTTGTTAGCATAGATTAGTCCTCAACAAGGGTCCTAGCGTGCCCCCACTAAGGCTTGTATGATTTCGCTTTTCTGTGTACTTTGTCCCATAGGCCTGCGAGGCCTCCCGTGGACGTTAATATATCTTTCTTTCTTTCTTTCTCTCTCGCTCTCTCTCTCTCTCATGTGGCATTTTGACAGTTGGAAAAAGATTCTCTCTCTCTCTCTCTCTCTCTCTCTCTCTCTCTCTCTCTCTCTCTCTCTCTCTCATGTAGCATTTTGACACTTGGAAAAAGATTTCACAAGGAAAAAAAATTTGCCATATGGTATTTTGACGACTAAAACACTACATGGCAGTCTTTTCAAATAATAAAAATTAACTTTCTTTGGGTTTTGTATATATGTGTGGGGAGAAAAGTTTTAAGAAGGCAAGAAAACCTTAGGATGCTTTGAATTAGTAGGATCAAAACTATATTGAGAGAAAGAGAGAGAAGAAAGAGTGCGCTCTCCATTTCTGGGCATGTGCTGAAAGATACTCATTTTATATATATATATTATATATATATATATTATATATATATATATATAAATAGAGAGAGAGAGAGAGAGAGAGAGAGAGAGAGAGAGAGAGAGAGAATTTATTAGAGTCTTTGAAGGACCAATGGGTCTATGAGACTGTTAGAAACTAGATACGAACAAGCTGAAATGGTGGAGCTACTGAGTAAGCATCAACACCCATACTACATGCTACATAGTCAGAAGAACCTCAATACAAAGTCAAAGCATAATGTCCATGTCAATGTGGCCCTCATCATTGCCACTATCATGATAGATCATCAAAATACATCAAAGACCCCAATGCAAGATCATGAGGGACCCAATCTCTGATGAGGCATTGGTAGCATAAAGCCAGAGATAGAGTGATGTCAACTATCACATGGGCACCATGCAACGTAGTCTCCTAGTAGAAAGCTCTGTGTCGGACCAGTACTACAATTACCCTAATAGGCGGTACCCCCATCTTGAACATGGAAGAATGTCTCCTAGTGTAATATGTGTGTCCATCCTCTGTAAAGTATGATGCATCTCTGGATCTGGATCTCAGCTGCATTTTAGGGCCACGAGATTATAACCTATGTGATCTAGCTAGGAAAACTCTATGATCATGCTCTAAGAGGATACTGAGAGTGCTCTCAACGGAAGCAAGAACGGAAGAGGGAGAGAGAGAGAGAGAGAGAGCCACACAAGTTTTGGTGGGTGCAGAACCGCCCTAATCTTCTTTTTCATTTATATATGTGTTTGAGTATTGTACATAACCGAGGTAAAGGCACAGTGACCTTTAACCCCCACAACCTCCCACTTAAAGGACAATGTGCCTTTAAGGGAGAACAACCAGTGAGCATACTATCCAATGCCCATCAATACACAACAATACTCAAACCGCTAACTAGGTAGACTCTTCGTCAGCATATCTGTAAAGTTATCATCTGTATGAACCTTGACAAGCTCTATGCGCTTGTCCTCAAGTACCTCCCTGATGAAATGGTACCTGACCTCAATGTGTTTGGTCTTTGCATGAAAGACCGGATTCCGTGCTAGCTGAATAGCACTCATGGAATCACTATGCAATGTCGGTACACCTGTATGAATCCCCAAATCTCCCACTAGCTGATCAAGCCATATAGCCTCCTTGCAACCCTTTGTGGCTGCAACATACTCAGCCTCTGTGGTAGACAAAGCAATGCACTTCTGTGCGCAAGACATCCACGACACTGCACCACCTGCAAAGGTGAACACATAACCAGAAGTGGATCTCCTACTATCCACATGCCCTGCATCGTCTGAATCTATGTACCCAAGTACACGCATGTCTCCTCTACCAAAGAAGATGCACATCTCCTTGGTACCCTTCATGTACCTCATGATGCACTTAACTGCCTCCCAATGCCTCTTTCCTGGATTAGCCATATACCGGCTAACAACTCCCACTACAAATGCAATGTCTAGTCTAGTAGCTATCATAGCATACATAAGACTCCCAACCGCTGATGCATAAGGAACCTTGGCCATCATGGCCCTTTCCTCATCTGATTTGGGACTATCTGTATGACTCAATTTCACATATGGAGGCAATGGAGTAATATGTGTGTCCATCCTCTCTAAAGTATGATGCATCTCTGGATCTGGATCTCAGCTGCATTTTAGGGCTACAAGATTATAACCTATGTGATCTAGCTGGGAAAACTCTATGATCATGCTCTAAGAGGATACTAAGAGTGCTCTCAACAGAAGCAAGAACAGAAGAGGGAGAGAGAGAGAGACAGAGAGCCACATAAGTTTTCGTGGGTGCAGAACCACCCTAATCTTCTTTTTCATTCATTTATATATGTGTTTGAGTATTGTACATAACCAAGGTAAAGGCACAGTGACCTTTAACCCCCACAACCTCCCACTTAAAGGACAATGTGCCTTTAAGGGAGAACAACTAGTGAGCATACTATCCAATGCCCATCAATACACAACAATACTCAAACCGCTGACTAGGTAGACTCTTCGTCAGCATATCTGTAAGGTTATCATCTGTATAAACCTTGACAAGCTCTATGTGCTTGTCCTCAAGTACCTCCTTGATGAAATGGTACCTGACCTCAATGTGTTTGGTCTTTGCATGAAAGACCGGATTCTGTGCTAGCTGAATAGCACTCATGGAATCACTATGCAATGTCGGTACACCTGTATGAATCCCCAAATCTCCCACTAGCCGATCAAGCCATATAGCCTCCTTGCAACTCTCTGTGGCTACAACATACTCAGCCTTTGTGGTAGACAAAGCAACGCACTTCTGTGCGCAAGACATCCACGACACTGCACCACCTGCAAAGGTGAACACATAACCAGAAGTGGATCTCCTACTATCCACATGCCCTGCATAGTCTGAATCTGTGTACCCAAGTACATGCATGTCTCCTCTACCAAAGCAGATGCACATCTCCTTGGTACCCTTCATGTACCTCATGATGCACTTAACTGCCTCCCAATGCCTCTTTCCTGGATTAGCCATATACCAGCTAACAACTTCCACTACAAATGCAATGTCTGGTCTAGTAGCTATCATAGCATACATAAGACTCCCAACCGCTGATGCATAAGGAACCTTGGCCATCATGGCCCTTTCCTCATCTGATTTGGGACTATCTATATGATTCAGTTTCACATATGGAGGCAATGGAGTACTCACTGCCTTCCCCCCCTCCATATTGAAATGCTGCAGTACTTTTGTAACATACTCTTTTTGTGAAAGCCAAAGGAGTTTCCTACTCCGATCACGCGTGATGCGCATACCAAGAATATGACCTGCAAGTCCCAAATCCTTCATATCAAAGGCCTCATGCAACTTGTCCTTTAATGCATCTAGCTCATAAGTATTCTTGCTAGCCAATAGCATATCATCCACATATAGTGCCAAGATTATCAGGCTATTATCCTTAGCCCTTTTAGTATAGAGGCAGTGATCAATTTCACTCCTAAAACCTTGGGACCAAATGAAAACATCAAACTTCTGATACCATTCTCTAGGCACTTGCTTAAGACCATAGAGACTATTCTTCAGCTTGCAAACTAAATGCTTTTTGCCCTTTTCTTCAAAGCCTTCTGGTTGCACCATGTAAATTTCCTCATGCAAATCCCCATGCAAGAAAGCTGTCTTGACATCCATCTGCATAAGCTCCATATCCTCTGATGCCACTAGTCCAAGCATGCATCTAAGTGTGGTCATCTTCACAACCAGAGAGAATATCTCATCAAAGTCCACACCCTTCTCTTGCTTGAACCTTTAGCGACCAAGCAGGTCTTGAACCTAGGCACATCATCACCTGTGACCTTCATTTTGTAGACCCATTTACATGGCAATGCTTTCTTTCCATGTGGGAAAGAAACCAAGTCCCAAGTCTTATTCTTCATAAGTGAACTCATCTCTGATTGCATAGCATACTCCCACTTGCGTTGATCCTCGTGCATCATAGCCTCTCTGTAGCAAGAAGGCTCCCCGCAATCAATAACCATCACATAGTCTACCCCTGGAACAAACCTATCAGCCGGTCTAGACACTCTAGATGATCTTCTCAAGGGCATTTCAGCTTGCTATCCCACCTGTATTATCAGCCACATTTGGCTCATCATTTCCACTAATAGATGATCCATCATCTACCCTTGATTGTATACCTGTGGGAGTACTTGCTGGTACCATTTCTTGCACATTTTGGTGCATGGACAGCTTGTTGTCTATCAACATATGTAGGTGGATTTACATCCTGAAAAGTGATTCTCCTCATTTCCACATCCCTCATGGGTGCCTTATGCATCTTCTTCTCATTGAAGACTACATCATGGCTGCGTATGATCTTCTTTGCTTCCGGATCCCAGAGACGATAGCCCATCTCTCCACTTTCACCATAACCCAGAAAGATGCATTTCCTAGACTTAGGATCTAGCTTCTTTCGAAGCTCTTTTGGCACATGTGCATATGCCTCACACCCAAATATACGTAAATGAGAGTAAGAGGGCTTCTTGCCACTCCATGCCTCTTCAGGAATACCACCATCCAAACTCTTACTAGGTGATCTATTGATCACATGCACTGCAGTCTTCATTGCCTCAGCCCAAAAACCACCAGAAAGACTTGCATTGGAAAGCATGCATTGCAACCTTTCTTGAATGGTACGGTTCATCTTTTCTACAATTGGATTTTGCTCTGGAGTATGAGGGGATGTGAGCTCCCTCTTAATCCCACGTGTATCACAGAAATGCTGAAAGTCATGAGAGAGATACGCTCCACCATTGTCAGTCCGTAGGCATTTAAGTGTTGTACCTGACTGATTCTCAACCAAGGCCAGCCATTTCTGAAATACCTGGAACACATCACTCTTCCGAGCTATAGCATAAGCCCACACTTTCCTAGTTGCATCATCAATGAACGTCACATAGTATTCAGCCCCACCTAATGACCGTGTAGGCATGGGACCACATACGTCTGAATGCACCAAATCAAGCTTTTCAAACTCTTTCTTTCCCCTTCTTTTATGGGCTGATTGAGTTTGCTTCCCATAGAGACAGTGCTCACAAAATTCAAAATCAGAGAAACTCAAATGCGGTACATAACCCAAACGGCATAAGAGTTTCATTCCATTCTGGCTCATGTGCCCCAACCTGCAATGCCATAAAGAAGTGCTTGGCTGCTCAATTATTGCAACAACATGATCAAATACCCCTGATACATGTAAGGGATACAAAGTCCCACACTTGGCACCCCTGGCCAAAAGCATAGAGCCCTTCTGAAATTTCCAACTCTAAAAGCCAAAAGTGGTATGAAAACCAGCGTCATCTAGCTGACCCACTGAAATAAGACTCTTGGTCAACTTAGGCACATGTCTCACATGTTTCAAAATAAATGGAGACCCATTTGCAAAAGAAAACTTTATGTCACCTGCTCCCACTATGTCACATGCATAGTCATTTCCAAGATGCACACAACCTGTATTTCCACTGTCATAAGTGGAGAACCATTCCTTATGGGGAGTAACATGGAATGAAGCACTAGAATCCAAAATCCAATCCTGGGAATATGCATCATCTGAAGTGGTAAGCAACTCTGCAGATAAACTAGACATGAAGAGAACGTCATTGTCACTATCATGTGTGACTACATTGATCTCCTCGATCTTCACTTTTCCTTTGTCCTCCCTTAGACTCTCCTCCTTTTGATTTGCACCCCAATTTGCATTCTTTTTCTTATCCTTTTGCTCTCTTTTTAGCTTGTAGCAATCCTTTTTCATATGGCCCTTCTTGCCACAGTGGTAACACTCAATGTTTTGTGCCCTGGATTTGCTACGAGACTTCCCTCTTTCTTGGGACTTCCCCCTGAGCTGTGATCTGCCCCTTTGCACATTTAAGGCTGCATCCTACTTGTTGCCGTCCATAGACTTCCGTCTAATCTCCTCGGCCAACAAGCTACCCACAACATCATCAAATTTCAGTACTCCACCAGGTGCAGAGTTACTGACAGCTGTACGGAAGGTATCCCATGAGGATGGCAATGAACATAAGAGAAATATTGCCTTAGTCTCCGCATCAAAATTCATCTTCTAAGCCTGAAGCTGGCTGAAAATAATATTGAATTCATTTAAGTGAGAAGCAATGGAGACCCCTTCCTTCATCTATAGCTCAAACAACCTCTTCATGAGGTAAACTTTATTAGAGGCAGTTTCCTTTTCATAAGTGGCACACAGTTTCTTCCACAAATCTTCCATAGTCTGCTCATTTACTACTGTCAAATAAACTGACTCTGCAAGATGAAGTCTAATAGTAGATTTTGCTAATGCATCCAACTCATTTCAATCATCCTCAGACATATTTGCAGGCTTAGCTTCAATCCCTACCAAGGGTTTAATCTGCTTCTTTTGAATAAGCACATCCCTTATCTGTTCTTTCCATAAAGAAAATTTTGTCCCATCAAACTTTTTAATGTTGAAAAACTCCTTTTCAGACATGGAAGAGGACGCCATGATGCAAATGAAGGAAAATCCCAAATGCTAGTACCTGCAAAAGAGAAATCACACCAAATACCAGGTGCACCCAAATGTGTATGCCACAATAGAGTGAAATATCACCAAAAATCAAAGCTCAAAGCATCAAAAGATGCATCTAACTCATGTGCATATACTATGCATCCATATGAGCAAATCTGGCCCAAATGAAAATGCCAACTGCAATGGCAATCCAAAATGCCAATAAGTGCCAAATGACTCAAGCATAAACATCGTCCACTGGCATATGCATTAATAATATCTCATCCAAGAGAGCATAGCACTATCAGTGCATCACTTGCAATGTGTCAAAGCTATTCCTCAACATAAAATAGCATCCATGTGCAAAGCGTCCATAAAAATAGCATCCCACAAGGCAATTTGGGCCTATCAGCGCATCCAATAAGGACCGCAATGCATCGAAATGGCCTATAAATCATCCACTGCAACCCAATGCACACCACGAATGAGCACACACTGCTCAAACTGCAACCAAAGTGATCTGCATAAGGTATGCTCAAGAAATCATAGTCCTACGGTAATGACCGCTACTGAAAATAGAACCTGAGATGCCTCAAAACATGGGTACCATTGCATAATCGGACTCAACAAGAAAATCTGCAAATGTCTCTCTTCTGCTGGAACTCCAAAATCCCAACCGATGAGTGAGAAATGGGAGTCAACACTTATCCACTGCCATGTGGCATAAATCTAAGGTTTCAAAACCTTAGAATGAAAAATGCATAACAGAGAGACGAAATCGAATACACAGAGATCTATAACTCTGAAAATCCTCCATTGAATCGTGTAAGAACTGACATGTAGGGGTTTTTGGGCATCAGGAACGCAATGGGACAGACGGTTTTGGAAACCGTGGTCTCAATCACTGGGTCCAACACACGGACTGAAAAACGTTTTTGGAAACATAGCTATTTGTAAACTCCACCAGAGTGCGAATGATGAGCAACATAGAAGTTTTAGGACCTCTTGAGTCCACCGGAACTGACAGATTTGCAAATGGTTACTCCAAACTTAAGTTCCAACACCCGGGCAAAAAAACGCAGAAATTGACACAGTGAGTCAAAAATCTAATGAAATGATCCCAGATTCAAGAATGAAGGTGTTTCCAAGCTCCTGAAGTGAAGTGGACACCAAAAGCAAGCAATAGTTGCCTCTACAAGTTAATACGGAGTCTTTGTCATCGAACGGAACAGGGAAAAGCTCAAAAACGACTTTTTCTTTGAAAACACTTAACAGGCTCTCAAAACCACTTCGCAAAACCAAAGTGACTTTTCCAAAGGTTCCTCCAAGGTCTCTGCACACTCCGATGCAAGTAAAGTCGCCCACAAAGCTTCCCACAGAGCTTCTCCTTCCTCCCACAGAGATGCTGAGCTTCCAGGTATTCACACACGCTCAGCTAGATCACCCGAGCTCTGATACCAGTTGAGAGTGCTCTCAACAGAAGCAAGAACAAAAGAGGAAGAGAGAGAGAGATAGAGAGCCACACAAGTTTTGGTGGGTGCAGAACCACCCTAATCTTCTTTTTCATTCATTTATATATGTGTTTGAGTATTGTACATAACTGGGGTAAAGGCACAGTGACCTTTAACCCCCACAGATACTGGCATTGCATCTCATCCCTGTCTTTATAATCTGAGTAGAAGCTCTCGATGTCTAGTTTCCTCATGTATGAAGTTAGCCATACATCTCTGGTCTGGGAAGGCAAGAAAACAGGAAAGTAGCCCAAAGCTATCTCTAAAGAGGTAATGAAAGTGACCCCGGATCTTGTAGTATATTGGAGGCCTAAAGATGAAATGCTCCTCTAACTTAATCTCCTATAGCTCACATGGAATGCATATGCATCATTCCAAAGGTACTCTCTTGGCTTGTCCACTCTCAATGCAAAGTTAGAGCGAAGAAACCCTCAACTGTCCAATAGAGATCCTCAATGAATGGGGGAGGTGGATGTAGGTATATCCAGGAGGATCAATAAAGCCCTCATTCACAAATACATAGGTAGTGATCTTTGTAGAAACTAAGCTTTTTATTGGTCTCATGCAATAATCTATGAGCCTAAAATAGTAGTATACATTTTTATTTAATTTATGAGAGTCAAAGAATAGACTATTGAGCTCCTCTACAGTCAACTTAGATGGCTTTCTCATCATATCCCTCAGTTCATGCCCTTTGTTTTGATTCTTCTCTCATTGATAGAATTAGGCTAGACTTATAATATGACTAATACTTTAGACATAAGCTTCACTGTAAACAATTAATGTGATATAGACTTAGGCTTCTTGTTTTAATAGGCTTTAGAATTAGTGTTAAGCTATAGACCTTTGTGTATGTCAAATGAATTATCAAAATATACATGCTCTTGAATATTGTACCTCCTTGTGATGTTTTGTTCTCTTCTTTGGTTTAGTTAAGTTTGCAAAAAGCTAAAACTTCACGAGTGTTGGTTATAGAGGTAGTTGCTCGACTAGTTAGGGTTAAGACTAATAAATTCTATATGATACCTTGATTTATTGAGATGCTAGGCGTTTAATTTTACGTGGTATAAAAGAGACTTTTGAGAGGGGTGCTAATGGTTGTCTTTTGCTCTGCTTTGTAAATTTAAAATTTTTATTCCAATTAGTTAATAGGTCTATCTTTCTTAGCTTGTGGGGTAGTCATTTTGGTATCTTGGGTGATGACACCTTAAAAATTCTACCAAACTTTTATGTTCTAGTCGTCAACTTAGATCACGCCACCTTCGTAATTGATGCCTTTCCTCTCTACGTCCTCCTTCTCTTTGAGCATGTTGAATGTCTCTGGTGTGTCATCGTGGCTGGATCCTTGATCTAAGATCTCTCTATGTGTTTCTCCTAGGACGTCATTTGTGTGTTGCTCTCAGGAGCTTAGTTTTCTAGTGGTTCTGCAGATTTCACATTTGAGTTTGTTATTCTTTCTAATGACTCCTCGTCCTTTGTTCATCAGCCCAAGTTGGTGGTCTATGTCTGCATCTCCTTCGGCTCCTTTTGTTCACTAGCATGGTGATCTTTCTCTGTGTTCCTCATGCTCTTGGGCACTTCTTGTGGTCAAAAAGCCCAATGTTTTCTCCTTCATTTGGTCATTCATAAGGTCAAAAATCTATGTTGCAATCCAAGCTAGTCAAAGTATCATAACCTCAATCCTCAACATAAAAGGTGAAAAATGCATTCAACTAAACTAAAAAAAGGAATCTATGAATCTCCGATCTGTACTTTAACTCCTCAAGCATCACCTTGGCATTTAGTGTAGCAACAAACTTCAAAACTAGTCTAGAAATGCTTGCAGAAAACAGAGGACTTTGGAGGATTGCTACCTCACTCCACAAAGCATCAAGTGAGCATCAACTGCACAATCAAAGGTATTTGGAAGTAGAAGACTTAGTGTAAGTCTCAAACCAAATGAAGCTTCACACCACTAGGGGCAACAGCATCTTCTCCACCTTTAAAAAACATGTCTTCTTCAAAACCCGACTTGTTTTTCCTTAGTTTCTCCTCATTCCCTTGACCATTTGCCCTCAAAATTCACCAGCAGGTAACCCATAGGGTTGCCTAAGTGCACCTTAAACCGTTTTTAAAATGGTGGCTCCAACAAGTTGTATCCACAAAAATGGCGTGGGATTAAGCGAGTATCAGTACGGGCTGCTATAGGACAATTTCCAGAAACCCATCTAGAGTGGAAGTGTGCCTAAATGAGGGGAATCTATGGCTGAAAGGGTTTGGAGAATGGTTGCCTACATTGGGAGAACAAGCGCTTGGAAATTCTACTCAAAAGAGGAGAAAATGAAGAAGAAGAGAGTTTGAGGGAGAAGATGATGACATGGCACTCAAGGAGGTCTCAAGGAGAGTGAACCAAGGCTTTGATGCCAATGTTGGAGTTGCAACAGAGTTTATTCATGAGTGTGAGGGAGAAGATGATGACATGGCACTCAAGGAGGTCTCAAGGAGAGTGAACCAAGGCTCTGATACCACATGGAGGATTGAGCAAGTGAAGCAAAAGAGAGAGTTTATTCATGAGAGACAGGTCCAATATATAGGCTCCAGTTTCATCCAGTTAGTGACATCACATGTGAGCTCAGTAGAGCATCTAGATCCCATTACATCAATTTGTCCTTTACTCATCTCCACATCCCTCACGGGTGTCTTATGCATCTTCCTCTCATTGAAGACCACATCATGGCTTCGTATGATCGTCTTTGCTTCTGGATCCCAAAGAAGATAGCCCATCTCTCCTTTTTCACCATAACCTAGAAAGATGCCTTTCCTTGACTTAGGATCTAGCTTCTTCCTAAGCTCTTTTGGCACACATATGCCTCGCACCCAAATATATGCAAATGAGAGTAAGAGGGCTTCTTGCCACTCCATGCCTCTTCAAGAATACCACCATCCAAACCCTTACTAGGTGATCTATTGATCACATGCACTGCAGTCTTCATTGCCTCACTCCAAAAACCACCAGAAAGACTTGCATTGGAAAGAATACATTGCAACCTTTCCTGAATGGTGCGGTTCATCTATTCTGCAACTGGATTTTGCTCTAGAGTATGAGGGAATGTGAGCTGCCTCTTGATCCCATGTATATCACAAAAATGTTGAAAGTCATGAGAGAGATATTCTCCACCATTGAGTCCGTAGGTATTTAAGCATTCTACCTGACTGATTTTCAACCAAAGCCAGCCATTTCTGAAATACCTAGAACACATCGCTCTTCTGAGCTATAGCATAAGCCCACACTTTCCTAGTTGCATCATCAATGAATGTCACATTATATTCAGCCCCGCCTAATGACCGTGTAGGCATGGGACCACATATGTCTGAATGCACCAAATCAAGCCTCTCAAGCTCTGGCTGATTTAGTCTGCTTCCCATAGAGACAATGCTCATAAAATTCAAAGTCATAAAAACTCAAATGCGGTACATAACCCAAATGGCATAAGAGTTTCATTCCATTTTGGCTCACGTGCCCCAATCGGCAATACCACAAAGAAGTACTCGGTTGCTTAGTTATTGCAACAACATGATCAGACACCCTTGATACATGTAAGGGATACAATGTCCCACACTTGGCACCTCTTGCCAAAACCATAGAACTTTTTCAACTCTGAAAACCAAAGGTGGTCTAAAAACCAGCATCATCTAGTTGACCCGCTGAAAGAAGACTCTTAGCTAGCTTAGGCACATGTCTCACATTTTTCAAAACAAATGGAGATCCATTTGCAAAAGTAAACTTGATGTCACCTGCTCCCACTATGTCACATGCACAGTTATTTCCAAGATGCATACAACCTATCTTTCCACTGTTATAAGTGGAGAACCATTCCTTATGGGGAATAACATGGAATGAAGCACGAGAATCCAAAATCCAATCCGAGGAATATGCATCACCTGAAGTGGTAAGCAAGCCTGTAGGTAGACTAGACACGAAGAGAATGTATTGTTACTATTATTAGTGTGACTGCATTGATATCTTAATTTTTCCTTTGTCTTCCCTTGGACTCTCTTCCTTCTTATTTGCACCCCAATTTGCATTCTTTTTCTTATCCTTTTTCTCCCTTTTCAGCTTGTAGCAGTTCTTTTTCATGTGGCCCTTCTTGCCACAATGGTAATACTCAATGTTTCGTGCCCTGGATTGGCTATGAGACTTCCCTCTTTCTTGGACTTCCCCCTAAACTGTGATCTGCCCCTTTGCACATTTAAGGCTGCATCCTACATGTTTCCATCCATAGACTTTCGTCTAATCTCCTCGGCCAACAAGCTACCCACAACATCATCAAACTTCAGTGCTCCACTAGGTGCAGAGTTACTGATGACAGTTGTACGAAGATATCCCATGAGGATGGCAATGAACATAAGAGGAATATTGCCTTAGTCTCTGCATCAAAATTCATCTTTTGATCCTGAAGCTGGCTGAAAATAATATTGAATTCATTCAAGTGAGAAGCAATGGAGACCCCTTACTTCATCTACAGCTGAAACAACTTCTTCATGAGATAAACTTTATTAGAGACAGTTTCCTTCTCATAAGTGGCACATAGTTTCTTCCACAAATCTTCCATAGTCTGCTCATTCACTACTATGAAATAGACTGACTCTGCACGATGAAGTCTAGCAGTAGACTTTGCTAATGCATCTAACTCATTCCAATCATCCTCAGACATATCTGCAAGCTTAGCTTCAATCCCTTCCAAGGGTTTAATCTACTTCTTTTGAATAAGCACATCCCTTATCTGTTCTTTCCACAAAGAAAAATTTGTCCCATCAAACTTTTTAATGTTGAAAAACTCCTTTTCAGACATGGAAGAGGATCCCATGATGCAATTGAAACAAAATCTCAAATGCTAGTTCTTACAAGAGAGAAATCACTCCAAATATCAGGTGCACCCAAATGTGTATGCCAAAATGGAAGGTAATATCACCAAACCTCAAAGGCTCAAAGCATCAAAATGCATATGACTCATGTGCATATACCATGCATCCATATGAGCAAACCTAGCCCAAAAGAAAATGCCAACTGCAATGGCAAAACAATGGCAATCCCAATGCCAAAAAGTGCCAAAATGCCTCAAGCATAAATGTTGTCCATGAGCATATGCATCAGCAAAGTCTCATCCAAGAGATCAAGCACAACATGTGCATCCATTGCAATATATCAAAGCTGTCCCTCAGCATAAAATAGCATCTATGTGCTAAACGTCCATCAATAAAGCATACCACAAGGCAATCTAGGCCTATTAGTGCATCCAACAAGGATCACAGTGCATCCAAATGGCCTGTAAAGCATCCGCTACAACCCAATGCAAACCATGAATGAGTGCACATGGCTCAAACTACAACTAGAGTGATCTGCTTAAGGTATATCCAAAAAAATCACAGCCCCATGGCAATGACTACTAGTGAAAATAGAACCTGGGATGCCTCAAAACATGGGCATCACTGCATAATCGGACTTAGCAAAAAAATCGACAAATATCTCTCATCTGCCACAACTCTAAAATCTCATCCAAGGATGGAGTAAGAGCTAGTCAACCCTTGTATTTACTTGCAAAAATGAACCTTAGGAAACTTAACCTCAGCCAAAATGCCATGTGGCACCTATGTAGAAATTTCAAGAGATCTGCAACAACAACAAAGAAGAACAATGTCGACTCAGAGAATCATAGCTCAAAGAATACTTCACCAAATTACGCATAAATTTGCAAATAACAGTTCGGACCCGTTCATAAGTAGAAGTTTGGACCACTCTGAATCCTTCGGGATTGTCGAAACTGCAAATGGTGATCTCTACGAGCCGGTCCAGCACATGAGCATCGAAACATAGAAGAGGATCAGAAACTTGGCACAGATTGTTTTCTTGCTCCAAACTTGCTTCATTGTTGCTGGCTACTCATGCTGCTGCCCTCTCCAAGTGCAACTTGTTGCTTGTAGCAATAGAATATCTCTAGAAAGCAACTTGTTTTTACGGTATGCAGCCTTAAGAGATGTTTGGGTTTGTTGATCCCTCCTTCATCCATGTGTCATGATGTGCATTGTTGATGTAGATCTCGCTTTTCAATAAGAAACTCTATATTTGAAAGTTGTATAGCTTTTGCCTCACGTATTAATATAGCTCCCCTTGGTTATAATGTCTCGCGTATTGATATAGCTCCCCTTGGTTATAAAAACAAATGCCTCTTTTTATATACTGTCTTCCGAGAATTTCTTCTTCCCATTGCAAAGTCCATCACCATCCCTTCTGCGTTGTGAGAGCAAAATCATTTCGTAACCTTCAAAATTATTTCTGGGATCACGAGGTGGAAAAAACTGCTTCACAGGTTCGTTCACTCCAATTTGCTTCCTAATGTTTTGGGTCTTCGTTTTTATTGTGCGATGCTCGATTGTTGTTCGCTGCAAGTTTTTGGGTGATTTTTTATTTTCCAGAATTGCATGAGATAAGAGGAGAGAATCGACACAAAGGAGAGAGGTGCCTATAATTCTTCATCAGCCGAGGTGAGATCTCGAGGCTTAATATTGCTGAGATGAGCCTGAATAGGAGCAGCATTTGGCTGCATCGGAATTGAGCGTTGGGATCGAATCTTCCGTGCCTCTTTTGCAAGCCTTCCGTGACGATCCGTCTAGCAGGTTGACCTCACATGTGCAGCCTAAAATTTTCTATTCTTCTTTGTCGTTTGCATCTCTCTTCTTGAGAAAATCCATCGATGCTTAAAATTCTTCCTCGTGCTAAGAAAGTTACTGTACTTGGTTTGGGGACTCAGTGGCTCGAGACTCTTATCGGTAGAAGCTCGACATTCCGGTCGGTCTGCACCTCTAGTAGTCGAGCAGTTGCTCCCAGATTTCAGCACAGACAATCCTTTTTGCTGCTCGACACTATAGTCGGGACTGGCATCAAGAAGCTCCAATAAAGGAGCCTCTTTAAGACTAGAGCCCATACAGTAGCTTCTTTCTGCTCCTCTCAGGATCGATGAGACGGCAACCTTCTGAGATTCAAGTTGTTTTGCGCAGTAAATTCTCATATGAAATTCCTGTTACCAGCCTAAAGTCTCTAGAGCAATTTTAGTGAAATTAGCATTCGTAGAAAGCATTGAGAACCTTTCGTCACATGTGGAGCTTTGATGCGATTGCTTTGAGGTCATTTTGCTCTACGAAGTCTTTTACTACAGCATCCTCTCCTGGCCTTAGACTGTCTCGCCCCTAGGTGATTTC
This sequence comes from Dipteris shenzhenensis, assembly GCF_047967505.1. Taxonomy (NCBI): domain Eukaryota; kingdom Viridiplantae; phylum Streptophyta; class Polypodiopsida; order Gleicheniales; family Dipteridaceae; genus Dipteris; species Dipteris shenzhenensis. The sequence continues at coordinate 17,603,330 of NC_141622.1, forward strand.
TCGTCTAGCGAAATTAGAGGTTGCTTTTGGCTTTAGCTTCTGCTCGCAGGCTTCGTTGATTGACAACCAGCAGACTACAATTCATGGAATGCGTTGATTGCTAGCAGCAATTTGTAGTCGTGGTGCCTTCAGCAACAGCAGAAGATTCATTGGCGATCCGTGGAGGGGGGGGAGGGATTGAGAATCTTCTTGCTTCCTTTTAATGCTTTTCTGGAGCTCTTTGGCGTCATAGGAGCTTCCTCACTCCTGAGAGCTCATCACGGAGGACAATGGCTAGTCTTCTTGATAACCTTCATCTCGTCCCTCATCAATTTAGATCAATTGTCTTCCCGATATTGAATATAAATTCATGCGCCTTTGCTTCATTGTCCGTAGAAATTGGAAGCTCCGTGCGCCTCTGCTTCATTGCCCGCAGAGATACTAAGATCTTATTTTTGGCTCTGCGCCACTGCCCGGTGCCCACAATTCTCCATGCCCACTTCATCTCCTACGTGCAGCTCCTCAAAGCACTCCCTGAGTCCTTACCGCTCTTCAAAGCACACTTCTCACCGGTCTTTTGAGCAAGCATTCATTTCAACAGCACTAATCTAAGGGACGAAACTACAAATCAGAGCTCCGACTTGCAATGAGGTGAGAGGTGGATGGTGAGAGCGGGAGGGAGAGGGAGGCCTAGCTCCAACATCTAATCAAAACTATTTCAATAAAGGGCAACCTCCAAGTAAGATACAAAAAGCTTGAATAGCTTTAATATGCTTAAAGTGTTCACGGCTTAGATAAATGGTGTATATTTACGACATGTATATCTACGACATGTGATACGAAGCTGAGAGATGATTATGATGATGCTGCTGGTAGTGCTACTGTTGCTGCTGCTGTTGGGGCTAAGGGTTGGGGTTGGAGAAGAACGTGCATCTAGAAGAAGTCTCTACTACAGTAGGATTGAATGGCTCATGTTGTTTTCTTCTTTCACAATGCTTTAATGCGGTGTCTTAGATTTGGATCGTTCCTTTATTCCATTCAAGAGCGAGATTCGATGATGCCTTCACACGTTCAAGTTTCACTGCTGCTATAAATAATAGTCTTCTTTTTGACATAGAAAAAATTCCGAGAGATTTTTTTTTTGTATTTCTAGCTCTTTGATTCAACCGCCCATCCGGAGCAGCAGCTTGCACGAAATTTGAATATAGTAAGCTCCTCCAAAACCAAGCATCCTTCATGGCCCAAAAGGAACGAATGCATGAGGCAACCCATGCAACGATGAGGGATTTATTGGGCAACTACGTATATCCGAGCACAAGACTCGTACGCTTCACCGATTACCATCCCCCCACTTTGAGTTCTTGTTCTTCAAAAAATTGCTAAAGAAAATCCCCTTTAGGAATGAGAGTGAATTGCTCTTAACATCCAATCAAACAAGGTCGTACTTTCTGGAATGTCACATGCGCGGGATTATCCAAACAGAGTAGGACATCGATACACTCGTATCGAATTAGTGTAAGATTCATATGCTTGTGGATGAGACAAGACAACAAATAACCAACATGATCTTACAAAAGAGTCCTCTGTGAGCCATGGATATACTTCTCTAACCATTTGTGAGGATGCAAGTGACAACACAATTGAGAGGAACCGAATCAAGAATCTGCGACTACTAGATGAATTTAAAGGCATGGAAATATTACACTGACAAAAGATCAAAGTGCTATCTACAAAAACATCTTCGAGACAGAAGGGGGGCTACACATTGTTTGCAGAACACCAGGCTTAGGTAATACATTCATGATCAAGTACATTACATATAATCATGTTCTACACAAAAAATCCATAGTTCTATCAGTGACAACTAGTATTGCAGCACCATGCTTGAGCCGCCTGGCGAGACAATAGTCCATCATCAATTCGCCCTTCCAAAGAAGAACAATGTGTTTTGTAGTGCACTCGCCAATTCAGATGAACGCTACTCTACTTTACTTTCAGCAGACACAAACATCATTGACGAGATATCTATGATGACGTCCCAAATGATGAACCTAGTGGTTCAACAACTATGTGAGGTTTGCAACAACAGTACGCTATACCCGTTCCAATCCAAGAAGGTGCTTATTTTGGCGACATGTAACAATTGCCACCGGTATGCAAATGTAGAGTCTCTGCAAAGGACTATTGCCATAAATGCCACATCAATAATTCACCCTTCTGGAGAATGGGAAGATTTCACTACATGCACGCATCCATACAGAACCTAGAAGATCCAGATTTCAATACATTCTTAAACATCATTCGCACAACACCACCAACAGAAGACCAAATCCAACGATACCTCAGTGTCCTAATGATCACAAAAGAGGATGCAGCAGCGACACAGAGATAACTATTCTATGCACTCACAGACAGGATGTACATCGATTTAACGATGCAATATTAACATAACGATTCACAGGCTCCGACATCATACCAGTCCAAGTCGTGTCGAATTCCATCAACATTGATGAACTCAAACATTGGATCATGGACCCAAATTTTTATGAAGTTCCTCATGTGGCAATCGGGGCAAAAATCATGCTAACAGAGAATATCAACTTGATGATCGAGGTGGCCAATGGAGCAATAGAAACTATTCAAAGACTGGAGTGGGACAAAATAACATCCATATTGGTAAGGATTCATGCCGTCCTCTCCTCTACAGGAGAGCATATAATCCTTAAATGCTCAAAGCACACACAAAAGGTGCTGAATAGAATATGGTATTACAAAACGACATTCCCAACCACGCTCGCATACGCTATGATTGGCCACAAGTCACAGGGCGCAACACTACAAGGAAAGGCATTAATCGTGATATGGCAATCGTTTGCTCTAGGACTGACGTATGTCATGCTCTCTCGAGTGACTAGTCATCAGAATCTTCGTATCTTGCATGGCATAAAATCGAATGACTTTGTATCCATGTCGTACATTGCACCACCGGAATAAAAAAGGTATTTTATTTAAAACAACCATCACATCCACTCTTACGTTTCAACTAGTAGTTAAATAACAAAATAAGGCCGACATGGGACAAAATCAAACAAATGTCACAAAATATAACTGAGTTGTCATTCCTCATTTTGCCAGATCGAGCAACCCAAAAAAAAAAGGAGAACTCAAAGTAATGGCTAGCGCAAAAGAGGTAAATCTATATGCTTTTACATTTCGGCTTTACTACATCAAAGTAAACGTGCCTCGATGATATTCAACAAATTTGATATTCAGTACTTTGCAGCTCTTCCACCAACAATTCAAAAAAAAAGGAAATATAGAAGATCGATGAACAAGAACGCACCTCCAAGATGCAAAAAAAGCAATGAAGATATTCTTCAATGACAAACATATGCGAAGAGCTAACGTAGCAGGAGTACTACCAGCAGAATACATCTACGGATTCAATTCTCATGAAGAATATCATCCACTAATGACAAGAGTAATCTAGATCTTGGTAGACAAACCAAAAGGGTCCAACAACCTTGCAGATGGGCTGATTAAACACATCATAATGAAACTCTCATATGGAAACGAATCAATCAACAAACAATTGACTGCTCGATGGCATAGATGCTCCTTGATAAATGTGGTAAACGAATATCCACCTACTATTTTTCTGCCCAAATAAAATAAAATAAAATGCAATCCACCTACTGCATGACAATCCTATACTTTGCATTCAATGTCAACATCGAAGACCTCACGCAATTAGACAAAAAAGAAGCGGATAACATACTTCCGCAATTCAAAGACGTATACAATGTGGAGACAGGTGAGTGGCCGGTAACTATTGAAAAAGTGGCGTACAAGGTGGACCTAAAATTCATTGAAGAACATTACGACAAGGAAGAAACTATCTTCCCGACTCCAACAAAAAATGAAAACGGAAGGTAAAGTAGAGTTTACATAATTGTCTACTATCTTGCTTCAAAAATACCATGAAATTACACTCACACTTTACTATACTATATACGCAAACATTGCAAAGACAAAACATAGCGCAACAAGCAAAAATGAGACTTCTGTTATGAATTTTATCTATTGCATCACTTGTCTTGACAATGGAAATAAATACATTGGGCAAACTACAAACATTGTAAAGTGACTACAACAACACAAAGACTAACCCACCAGCTAAAATGCTCATTGATGTATACAAGTATGTCCCATTTGAAAGGCACTTCAAGATGGACATACTAGCATCGACTCAAAGCAAGAGGAAAATATCTTGGAGCGCAAGCACATTCTATGCCTAAGAACAACATCAATCTCAAGGGGTTACAATAACATAAAAGAAAACCCACCAAGTCTTAGGAAGTATTATTTAAGTATTAACATAAAAGGAAACCTAGCAAGTCTTAATTATTAGTACTTAAAGCGGAGGAGACTTATTTAACTGTATTTTTTGGGGGCTTGAATCTAACTTATATTTTTGTTACTCCTTTTTAAATCATGTACAAAAACATTGAGCCGATATCATCACTTTCGACTACTTTTGACTACTTCTATTATGATTTGCCTACATTAATCTTTGATAAATCAGTGTTCCTTTCAAAAAATTAATTTTTACTTTAAGAAAATAGTGTTCATTTCTCAATGTCATTTAACAATGACTACCTACCGACATGAAAACTTGTGGCTATTTTTGGATCTTTTAATTATGATTTAACCACATTAAATTTCAAAAAACTACAAAAGAAATTAGTGTTTGTTTCTACAATAGTCTCATTTAACAATAAAATAAAAACGGGATGAAAAAACAAAAATCTAACACAGTTCGCAGTGCTTACAATTATGCCTCACTATCTGCCTACCACGGATCTAGTTTTCTTTTGAAGACCAAAAAACAGCGAAACACAAGCTAGAATCATGCTGTAGTAGGTCGTTTTCGCTTGCCGAGGGATAATAGATGACCTCCTGCTCTTGAATCAAGCCACAAACTGTCCGGAAAGGAGGGACAGCCTATTGTGTATACACACTAAACAACAAAAACGGCCTAGTATATGTCAAAATACCGCTCCCATGGGTAGTAGGAGACTCCACATATCAACTATGGTCGAAGATAAACCTTCTTGGGCTGGAAACAAGCTCTAGGAAGCAGGCAACGGCCTGAAAATCACTGGTGCAGCAAGAAAAACGAGATCCCTTCCTCCGTTTCGAAGCCACTAGTGAGTAGAAGCTCTCCCACAAGCTTCCATAGCAATAGGAAAGCAGAGGGTGGCAAGAGGACAAGGCTCTGATACTAGTTGAGAGCGCTCTCGACGGAAGTGGAATGGAAGAGGGTGAGAGAGAGGGAGAGCCACACAAGTTTTTGGTGGGTGTAGAACACCCTAATCTTCTATGTCATTCATATATATGTGTGTTTGAGTATTGTACATAACCGGGGTTAAGGCACAGTGGCCTTTAACCCCCACACTCACTATGTCGGCTCTAATGTTCTTCACGTCGATGTGAGTGTTCTCATGTCTATCTTCCTCTAGAGGTCACCTCTAATGGTGTTATGAGAGTTTTCTCTTGGTAATTCCTTGTTTTTCTCTTCGGTTCTACTCATATCTCTGATGTGGCTTCAGTAACAACGAGCCCATGTCCATTTTGAAAGAACATGGCTGCTCCATGTGAAGTCTTTGCTAGCTTGCGATGGTCGCCCTCATCCTCAGTTGTCTTGTTAACGGGTCTTCTATCATTCTTCACCTTTCTTGAGCTGGCCTAGCTTACTAGATCAATTCTTTGTTAATTCTTTTCAAGGCTCTGTTCGGTCTCATTGGGAGAAAGGTAAAGTTGTTTGTGGCTATTGTCCATCTATGGGTGTCAACCCATTTCTATGATCGACTGGTGGGAGGAGGGAGCCATGTTTGTCATTCTACACAGGCTACAGTTCTCCTTGGGTCATCAATCCTCTGTTCTTTCCTAGAGGACTTTATTTTTGTTTGAAAAGTTCGTGTGGTTCTTTGCCATCCTCAAATCGAAAAGGAGACTTCAGTAACGAATTTTATCCATTGCATCACTTGTCTTGACAATGGAAAGAAATACATTGGGCAAACTATAAACACTGTAAAGCAACTACAACAACACAAGACTAACCCACCAGCTAAAATGCTCAATGATGTACACACGTACGCCCCATTTGAAAGGCACTTCAAGATGGACATACTAGCGTCGACTCAAAGCAAAGATGAGGCAAATATCTTGGAGCATCAACACATTCTACGCCTAGGAACAACATCAATCTCAAGGGGTTACAATAACATAAAAGGAAGCCCAGCAAGTCTTAGGAAGTATCACTACTTAAAGTGGAGGAGACTTATTTAATTGCATTTTTTGGGGGCTCGAATCTAACCTATATTTTTGTTACTCCTTTTCTAATCATGTACAAAAACATTGAGCCGATATCACTTTCGGCTACTTTTAACTTCTTCTGTTATGATTTGCCTACATTAATCTTCGATAAATCAGTGTTCCTTTCGAAAAATCAATTTTTGCTTTAAGAAAATAGTGTTCATTTCTTAGTGTCATTTAATAGTGTCTACCTACCGACATGAACACTTTTGGCTATTTTTGGATCTTTCAATTATGAGTTAACTACATTAAACTTCAAAAAACTACAAAAGAAATTAGTGTTCGTTTCTACGACAGTCTCATTTAACAATAAAATAAAACAAACCACAAGCTGGAATCACGTTGTAGCAGGTTGTTTTCGCTTCCTGAGGGATATAGATGACCTCTCACTCTTGAATCAAGCCACAGACTCTGTCCAGAAAGGAGGAGGAGCCTATTGTATACACACTAACCCTTCCTAGGCTAGAAACAAGCTTTGGGAAGCAAGCAACGGGCTGAAAATCACTGGTGCAACAAGAAAAACGAGATTTCTTCCTCTGTTTCGAAGCCACAAGCGAGTAGAAGCTCTCCCACAAGCTTCCATAGCAATAGGAAAGCAGAGGACGGCAATAGGGCAAGGCTTTAATACCAATTGAGAGTGCTCTCAACAACAGAAGTGGACTGGAAGAGGGTGAGAGAGAGGGAGAGCCACACAAGTTTTTGGTGGGTGCAAAACACCCTAATCTTCTATGTCATTCATATATATGTGTGTTTGAGTATTGTACATAACCAGGGCTAAGGCACAGTGGCCTTTAGCCCCCTCACTCGTTATTTTGGCTCTACCATTCTTCCCGTCGACTGAGTGGTCTCATGTCTATCTTCCTCTAGAGGTCGCCTCTAATGGTGTTCTAAGAGTTTTCTCTTGGCAATTCCTCGTTTTTCTCTTCGGTTCTACTCATATCCTTGATGTGTAACGGGGCGAGCCCATGTCCATTTTGCAAGAACATGGCTGCTCCATGTGAAGCCTTTGCTAGCTGGTGATGGTCGTCCTCATCCTCAGTTGTTTAGTTAACGGGTCTTCTGTCATTCTTCGCCTTTCTTGAGCTGGCCTAGCTTACTTGGTCAAGTCTTTGCTAATTATTTTTAAGGCACTGTTTGGTCTCATTGGGAGACAATCATAGGTAAAGCTGTTCGTGACTATTGGTCCATCTATGGGTGTCAACCCATTTCTATGATCAAGAAACATTTTCATTGCTTAGTTGGAAAAGGTAGCATTTTCATTGCTTAGTTGGAAAAGGTAGCATTTTCATTACTTCGTTGGAAAAGATAGCATTTTCATTGCTTGGTTGGCAAAGGTAGCATTTTTAGGAGATTAAAGGTGTGGAAGTTTTCTTTCTCCTATAAGCCTATGATTTTCCCCCGTTATTTTGGCTTTCACAACTAAGAAGATGAAAACTATTTTCATCCTCCACCTTTGTGTGTATTCCCCCATTGTGTATGTGAGAAAGCTACAAGTGAGACTCCTTACTTCTCTCCCACTCTCTTCACATGGTATCAGAGCTCGGTTGATGGTAAGGAGCCCCCCCCAAGCATCGGTAAAAGTATTGCTTTTTTGAAAATTTAGATTTAGGTCTCATGTCCTTTATTGGTAGTGACTTGCCACACGCAATCTACAACTTCCTTGCCTTTGTGAGAATTTTGAAAAGATTTGAGATTTGAGCTTTTCTTCATCGTATATGGTAGGAAATTCAACCTTTTTGATTCAAGAATGTACTTGGAGTCGTCATAGAATAGGCATATGTAAGCGATGACCCATAAAAGTTAGCAATTTATTTATCATTTGATTTTCTTTTTGTAGTTTGTCAAGGGAAATCCTATAAGCCTCACAAAAATATTACCCATCAATGGCCTTGAGCTTGCATCTATTGAAGAACCTATTTTTTAAAAGCAGATATCTCTTTGTTGAATTGTCCCTGTGAATACTCTTTTTTTTTCATTATGCTAGCCTTGATTGATGGAATCAAGATTGCATATCTCCTAAGCAGGACAAGTACTATTGGGAAGAGTGAACATGATTGATAAAGGGAGATTTTACAAAGCATGAACTAGGTGAAATAGTGCTATTAAATATGCATGAGATTAAGAGCTAGAAATGGCTACATCGGATCTTGAAAATCTAGCATGGGTAGTATAAGAGAGAAATCCATACAAATAAAACTTAAAGGTCTCTCAAAGCTTGAATCCTTGCAATTAGATGGCCTATCTACAATATTAGACCTAGAAGGCAAGAATCTAGGGGCAAATGGTCTCCCTTGTGAGTCTTATAAGGATTTTGGAAGGTCATTGGCAATAGGCTACTCGAAATTTGGGAGGGAAGCTCTCGCCCTGCCCCAATTTTTGTGGAGCCAATCCACCGAATATTGTCATCCACTTCAGCCGGTGCCAAGTGGCACATTTTTGTTCCAAAAATGGTCCGTATAAACTTTGTCTCTCTTCAACACCACTGCCCTACATCACCCCCTATAGCCGGTAGTCCAATAGCAAAGCCAGATTGAATTGTCCAGCGGTGGATGGGGTGTTAGGAAAGGAATTGCTAGCTTGTTGGATGATGCTTGATGCTCGTTAATGTAGAGTCAGGGACACATGCTCATCCAGTGCATGGGGACTGTCTCTAAACACTTGCTCTGGATGTGATGAAGGCTGGCATTAGAAAGATAGGTTGGGCACATGTGGGGTTTTGATTTCCTGCTGGATGTAATGGAATCAGGGGCACATGAAAACCTTAAGTTTGCTGGACTCTATCGGAAGTTATAGGCACATGGTAGGATTGAAATCCGACAAGGAAGAGAAGGAAGGGGGTTCTTTATTTCTATTGGATATCCCCCTCTTGCCGACCCTTACCTGCCATGAATGTTGCCTGAAGGTTGCTAAAATTGTTGCATGTGTGGGCACATCTATGAGAGAGAGCGAAGAAATGTCAAGCCACAAGACAGGGCCCTTACGAGGCCATCATCAAACGTCGATCTTGGGATCGAACTCAACACACCCAGCAAGAAGAGTGACTCGCGTGAGGGGTCGTCCCATACCATCGCTAAGCAGTGAAGCACGGGTGTCTTTGTAAGAGAGGCTTGTGAGAGGGCCCTCCAAGCCTTGGAGATTGTGCCCATATAGAGCTCCGAGCAAGCGAGTGCTGGAGCCGGGTCAAAGCCAGCGGAGGAGATAGAGAGTGGTCCCTCTCACCCTGGGCACATGTAGCTTTTTTGGGGTGGTTCAGACAGGGAAAGCAATCGGATGCCTACCGGAAGGCACTCGGTTGCCTGACTCATGCAATCGGGCTACACAGGCAGGCAAGGTTCGGCAAGAGGGGGATATCCAATAGGGATGCTTCTCTCACCTACCGGATGTCAATCCTATCATGTGCACGTAACTCCGAGAGAGTTCGATGAGCTTCAGGTTGGCATGTGCCACTGATTCGGGTTACTTACGGTAGAAATCTTCTTGACGGGATGCTATCAGAAGAGAGAGAGCAAGGAGCAGAGATGGGGGGGAGATTCTCTTGCAAGGGAGTGAGCTCACCAACAAGAGAGAGAGTGGCAAAGGAAGGAGGACGAGCCAAGTGTCGAGCTAATTTTTGAGATGCCTCGATTTTGCTCCACGTTTCTCGTGCCCTCCTCTCTCACGGGCCTTCATCTTCCTCCCCCCTCCCTCCATCCATGGCTTTCCCAATCCTTTCTGCTCACGCTCTTCACGGTTTCCTGCTCCTCTCCGGTAAGTTTCCCCCTTTCCTCTCCTGTTTTTCTGCCTTCCTTCTGCTCAATCCGCACACGTCGCCTCCGTTTCTGTTCCTCCTTAATCCATTTCATGTCTCCCAATTTCACACTTATGTCTTGGATCGTTCGAAATTAGAATTTTCAACTGGAAATCTGGACCTTCGCTCATCCACACGTTTTTGCATTGCCTCTCATTTTCTTCTTCATAAGCTTGTTCCAGCCTTCGTCTCAAGCTTCCTCGAAAACTTTTGCATGCCTAGCTGATCCATATTGCTGCTACTGTTGCTGCTATGTGCTTTCCTTTTTGTGCTTGATTTAAGTAGTGGAGCGGCCTTTCGCTGCTTGGTGCAGATTTGGTTTGTCTCTGCTCTTTCACTCTGATTCCAGCAATTGGCATTAATGTTGTCTTGGGTACTTTACAAACGCAAAACTGCAATTTGCTCAATAGCAGCAAGTCTGAACTCTTCAACGGGCGTCATATTCGACGTTCGGCATCTGTCCCAATTATCTCGTCTAGAGCATTTCCTGGCTTGCTTTCACGTACACCGACATCAATCAGTCCGATTGTCCGAGTTTCCTTGTCAGCCTACTCAGCAAGATGCAGCGAATTTTGTTTTTTCCGACGAGGCGAATACTAAATGAATGGTTCCGCTTTTATATGTTGCCAGCCTCCCAGCGTCTGCAGTCTGCAAGGTATGCTTTTGTGAACTTTACGTTTTAATTTGTCGTGTACAGATCAATTGAGAAATGGCCGCAAATGCACGGTTTACATTCATCGGAACCACAGAAATTTCAAGCTACACCGCGAGGGAGTCTGTTAGTGCCGTGTCCGTAATTTCTTTTCGGAGTCTGAGAGAGGAAACACACCTCGAGAAAGCCAATTTCCTCAGACGACGTACACCACAATGCTCGCGCGAGTTTAGAACAATAGTTGGGTGGAAGCCAATGTCTTCCCAATGTGTCGGAGTTGTAAGGGCATCATCCGTGGTGAATACGGATAGCGCCATCGACACAACCTTGGAAGAGAAGGCACGGAGTTGCATTTGTGGATTTGTGGTTTTTAGTTTAGATTAAATAATGATCTCGTCTTAAATGGACTTCCATTCTACAGGAGCTAATCACACAAGAAGAAACAGATTTAGTGGAGCCTGAGAGGAAAATGCCAAAAGAGCCCGAACGTGATTTTGCTGGAACGATTAATATTCCAATATACGTAATGTTACCGGTGAGTAACTGGTCTACCCCTTGGCCTTAAATACAGCTAACTAGCTTTCTTTCCGTTTGAGCAAATCAAGTATGATAATGACCTTTCGAAATCGCAGTTAGGTGTTGTAAACGAGCGAGATGAAGTGGTTAATCCGGAGGGGCTTTTGAACGATTTGAAGAGTCTGAAGTCAGCAGATGTGGATGGAGTTATGGTAGACTGCTGGTGGGGTCTCGTTGAGTCTGAGAATCCACAGAACTACAACTGGTCTGGTTATAAGCAGTTGTTTTCAATCGTTAAGCAGGCACAGCTCAAATTGCAGGTGACCCTTATCACATGTGAAGGGCTAAAGTTTTGCAGTTGAAATTTGTCGGTCATCTTGGGGCAATTGTAATTTCCTTTCGCAGCACAAGTACACGTTCAATTTGAGTAATTAAGCATGACTTTAGATCTTAATACATGTATCTGCCATGGTTAAACCATTCTTGAGTAGTTTTGAGACCTCGTGCTCAAAAAGCATTTATCAGACATGTATGCATTATATGCAGGGCAATTAGAATTTGCTTTCAACTTCTATATTGCAATGGTAAATGCGGGTGTTTAGTTTTAGAACTTAACAATTCCTGAAGCTGAAGGAGATCGTTTAATGAGTTCTTAGGAACGTTAAGGGTAAATTTAAATGTGATCTTGAGAGGCATAAGGTAATCAAATTGAAACGAAGCAATCTCTCTCCAAAATTTGCGCTCCTTATCCCTGCATCCTGTTTTTTTACTTTTGCAGGTTGTAATGTCATTCCATCAATGTGGTGGGAATGTAGGAGATGACGTGAACATCCCTTTGCCTATGTGGATTATTGAGATTGGGAAAAAAAATCCAGACATTTTCTTCACTGATAGAGCTGGAAGGAGAAATCCAGAGTGCCTTTCTTGGGGTGTAGACAAAGAGCGCGTGTTCAGAGGACGCACTGGACTTGAAGTAAGAGATTAATGTCGTACAAATTTGTCTGAAGAAATGGTGAAACTTGGAAACGGAAACAAATGATTACTTTTTGGTTGTCTATTGGTTTTCTAACTAGCCATGTGAGGTTTCCATTCATGAGTTGCTGCTGACCAGAAGAGCTATATGTCAAGGGTTGATGGTTAATTCTATGCCAGGGCCATAGGGTTCTTGGAGCCATTTTGATCTGAGGTCCTAGACATGGTATCTGTTTCTTCTAATTAACCATTATTGAATGTAGATAGAACTTTTAACATTAGACCATACAATTGTCTGGTACGTGTAGAAATGCCGTTTCCACATGTTACTTGGCCATGTCCTTTATAAATTATAAATGTTTCATGAACCTTTGTAATAAATCCCACCAATTGACAATTTAGTCTTTCAGAGGGCAAGAATCAGTGACACCCAAAAAAGAAAACTAAACTATATTTAAGTGCACAATTGCAAAAAGCATATCTGTACTTTCATTTGCGGTGTCTTTCAAGTTGCTTGCCACAAAGGTGGAACGCTGTTTCCTCTCAAGAATTTTAGCTGGATGAAGAAAGAGGGAGAAGGAATCCGGGATGTATTTTGATGTTGCTCTTATATGCCCACAATATGGCATTGCTAGACAGGGTAGTACTTGCGTAGTAGAGCCAAGTTTCAAAGGTATTTGAATGCACTCAATCATTGTTTAATTAGGATTATTCAGGATGGAGATTAATGTTGTTAAAGCAAGGTAACTCTCTTTTGAAGGATATAGCTTAGGATGTAAGACTCGGAGATTTTGTCAACCTATAAGTATCTAAGACTTGGATTTGAGCATTATTGCAAAGGTAACATATTGGAGGTGAGTATTTGCAGGATACAAACCCATGGGCGATAGAGGAAAGGGCACATTTGGATTTGGAAATTGAGTAGTAACACTGGTGCAGGGTGTCATTCTGTATAGCTCTCACATAGCTTAGCAATGGGTGTTGGTTAAAAGTTTGGAACAAACCAAGAGAGTTCTGAATAAAAGGGCTGGAAGCTAAAACTTAATCCATTTTGTTGGCAGAGGTAGGTATAATTCCCTCGGCACTTTTCTGTTTACTCTGTATACAAATTTAAGAAGATGCACCAGAGGATGAGTCTGGGCATGTTCCTCGATTCAATGTAGATATATGTCCCTGCCATATTAGCGGACATGCAAATTTCTTCTTGTGAAATTTTGTTCCATGTTACGGCCTCCTGATATTGCAATAGACTCTTTCTATACTCTTTCTATCTTAAGTGGTGCGTTGCCCTATCAGCTTTCTTTTCTAAGCATCTTTTGCCTAGAAATGCTCGTTTGGGAGAGACTAAAATGAAATAATGTAGTCTTCACAAGCAGTCGAGCTTGAATGAAGTGAATGTGGACTACTTTTTTATCAGCCTTCTCCTGTAGTGCTAGCCTTTGTCACAGCTCAGTCTGCCCTTCACCTCCGGACTGCTGACAGAAAGTTGGTACGAAGACTTTTGTATAAATGGATGCTCAAGTGTGTGTGGGTGTGGATATGTATGTGTGAGAGCATTTATTTGTACTTTGGTCCACACCCACCATTCGGTGCTGATGACATCGGTGGGGACGTCATAGTAGCTAGTCCCTGCTATGTGTGATAGATCTAGTTTACGGTTTTCAACCTTGTGAGTGACTATCAAGAGATTGAAAAGTGCACTATTTGTTGTGCTCTCAGAGGATGAGTCTGGGCATGTTCATGGATTCATCTAGATATATATCTGCAAGTCATATTGTTCACAAGCTTGGAGAAGATGTTCAGAGGAAGTACATTAATTAGAAGATTCAGGTAGACCGAAGGTTCTTGACACACGGTGGGCATGACGTCTTATTGGAATAATTTGATGGCATGCTCGTTTATAGGTAGATAAAGTTGAAGCCCAGGTCCTTTAATGTAGATGAGATATCTAAAAGGTCAGTTCTCAGGACTTTGAGGTGGATACAGGCTGAAGCAAGATTATTGTGAAGAACTCCATTGAGAATACAGCTGATGTATTGCTTTTTGGAAGCATTTAAGAGTATGTTTTGGAACATAAGTCCATTCTATCCTGCACATTTTGAATATTTACTTATTGGCTTTGTCCCTCTTTACATGATATCCACCTCAAGCTGCCAGATTCATTTGTTCTTATGTGCTTTCCTTTCTTAAGCTTTTGCGATAAACAATGTACTAGCAACTTAGCCATTTTTGTTTGAGCTTTATCTTTTGCATTCATTCACATACTGTCCTGGCTGCCAATATTGCAGGGAGGGGGAAAAAATCCAATCTCATGCTCATTCTCTCTTTGCAGGTCTACTTTGATTATATGAGAAGTTTCCGCCAAGAGCTTGATAGCTTCTTTGAAGATGGCACAATTGTAGAAATTGAGGTTGGCCTCGGTGCATGTGGAGAGCTGCGGTATCCTTCGTATCCTGAAAGATATGGATGGAAATATCCTGGCATTGGAGAATTTCAGGTGATTTGAGTTTTCCTTATCCTGTAGAACACCTGGTAAGAGGAGCATTTTAACTTCTAATGGCTTTTTCTGTAGAAGTCTCTCTCTCTCTCTCTCTCTCTCTCTCTCTCTCACACACACACAGAGGAACGCGTGTGTGTCCCTCTCTGACATGCACATGACCACGTACTTCTGCGCACAAATGCACACATGCATGGGCTTGCGCTCAAGTCACAGGGAAATGGTGGGAAAATCGCACACATGGGCGCTTGTTCACATGTATGCATGCACAAAGCCTGCATGCTTCAAACCTTGAGTGCATGCAGATGCACTCAAACCAAAGCTCATTAAGTCTGTTACATACACAGGATTGTCTTCTTAGGTAGTGCATTATCTGTCAAGTCAGAATGGTTCATGTAAATTTTCATGCATCATTTATCATGCGTCTGCTGAGCTTCTGCCTTCCATTGAGTGATTCTTCCCCTTGTGCAGTGCTATGACAAATATCTGCAGAAGAGTTTGAGACTAGCTGCTCAAATTCGAGGTCATCCAGAGTGGGGCAAGGGACCTGCTAATGCTGGGCAGTACAACTCAAGGCCTCAAGACACAGATTTTTTCCGTGACGGTGGTGACTGGGACAGTTATTATGGAAGATTTTTCCTTCGATGGTATTCAAAGGTTCTCATAGATCATGGTGACAGGGTGCTTTCCTTGGCTAATTTAGCATTTGAGGGCACACGCATAGCAGCAAAGGTGATAATCACTTTGTCATGCACAAAGAACTGAAGAAATTGTGAATGACAGTCTTTAATGGCAATAGCCCATCCCCGTTTGTCGTTGTTTTGGGTTTGATGCTAAACAGATAATTTGCAAAATTTTGTTTACTAAATGGCTATTATCTACCAATGTTGTTTCTGCAGATATCTGGAATTCACTGGTGGTACAAGACTGCTAGCCATGCTGCAGAGCTTGCTGCTGGATTCAATAACTCGACTCACAGAGATGGCTATACACCAATTGCAAATATGTTTAAAAAGAACAATGCAACTTTCAACTTCACATGTGTAGAGTTGCGGACAATGGCTCAGGCAAAATCTTTCCCTGAAGCTATGGCAGATCCTGAGGGGCTTGTTTGGCAGGTAGCATTAAGCCTTTTGCTTTTGTTAGTGCAGTCAAACCTAGAAAAGTAAATTTAAAAAACGATTTATCTATTTTTCCATGTGCATGTTATCATGTACTTACTTATTTGTTAAATTGCAGGTTTTGAATGCAGCATGGGACGAAGGAATACATGTGGCCAGTGAAAATGCATTGGCTTGTTATGACCGAGATGGTTATAATAAGATTCTGGAGAATGCAAAACCCAGAAATGACCCTGATGGTCATCATCTGGCGGCCTTTACTTATTTAAGACTCAACCCCACCCTTCTGGAAGAAAATAATTTTCAAGAGTTCAAGCGCTTTGTCAAGCGCTTGCATGGTGAGTTCCCAGGATCCCTGCTGATGTTCTTCAAGCTGTCAAGCTTTCTGCTATATATTCTGCCTCCTTGCACTTCTATACCATTTCCTTTTATGTGATGAATTCGATATTATGGCCATTTTTCAGAGCATGTTTACCTTGTTTTAAGAGAGTTTTATAAGTTTTGAGGACCTGTAAGTAAATTTTAATGGTTTGCATGCTTGCTGCTGTAATTTGGCTCAAGCGACATGTACAAAACCTCCATGAAGACATTGACAGTTTACTCTTGGCATGAGATAACCCTTACGAAGTGGGACTGCCAGCTTTACTACCCAACTTCTCAATCTTGAAAAGTCTCCTGTTATGATCAATCATTTGTCCCTCATGCAGCAAGGACACTTGTGTTTTTCGTGTAAATATATATTATCAATCATCTCTTTTCTAGTGCCTTCTGATGTTTGTGTAACAAGGTTTGCCTTCCTTAGCTCAAGTCCTCCCATGCATATGGTACAAACATGTTATTTAGAAAAGAATGACTGTTTTCGGAAACTGTTTCCTTTCTTAGATCATTAAAGCTCCTGGCAAACTTGCATGGCCTGGATTTAAATCTCCTCTTGTGCTTCTTGACAAAGTCATCACGGTAATGACAGACAAAGTTCTCTGTTTTTACTTACAGGAGAGGCAGTCCATGATCTGCAGATTTCGAGCGATTTGTGAGAAATTATGGAATATTGGCCAACTTCCAGGTGCTTCTGTAATTTTACAATATATTATTTAACCATTCAAATTCACGTCTTTGTCTCAGGGCCAGCAAAAATGTTATTCTCAATTTGATTTTTTTTGGTTGGTTGCAAGCTGTGAATGCTGTTTTAAACCACTTATTTGTCTCAGGGCCAGTTAAATGTTTTCATTTTAGGCCACAGTTGAATTGTGTAGGTTTCCCAATAGTAGTCTTTTTCCTCTTTTTGTGGAGGTTCGAATTTGTGAACTCTGTTTTAGATCCCTCACAAATGGGGCAGGATAAGTACAATTCACATACCAATTTCTGTGCTCAGAGCGTGATGAACAAAAGCGTTTATAAAATATGTCATGATGTTCCATTTTGGATGTGTTTTGAGATCCTTATATCTCGTATGGATCAAGTCATCACAATAAACAGTATTGTCCTCTAATTTAAATTCTGTTCATTTTTTGAATCGTACTTTATTTTTTGGAACTTGCAAAAGATGCCCAAGAATGTTATTCGGTTTATTAACCAAAAAATTAACTTCTTAATCATAGTATGGAATAGAGCAACAAAGACAAAGAGAGAGAAATGCTAAAAAGAAGCCTAGTGCAATACTAAAGCGATTCATCACGTAAAGGGGAAGAAGAGGTTAGGGTGATGTGCTAGAGGAATTTTTTTTGAAGGAGGGGAGAGGGCCTTAAGAGATTGAAGAGCAAGCCTACTATGCTACAGCAAAGAGAGAGAGAGAGAGAGAGAGAGCCAAAACATTTTGATGATTTAGAGAATCGGTCTCACGGATGGAGAGGATTGGTACAAGAGAGAGAGAGAGAGAGAGAGAGAGCCCAAACATTTTGATGATTTAGAGAATCGGTCTCATGGATGGAGAGGATTGTACCAATCTCAAAGTCCAAAACTTCATGAAGAGGTTGTCCCAATTGTGAGCACACGACAGGGAGATGAAAATTTGTTAGATAATCATGGAGTTAAAACAAAGCATTCACATGTGCATTTAGTGCATGGCTATGACATTTCGATTTGGTTTCTAAGCATGCATGATTTTGATTTATAGATGGTAACTTTAAGTCATTGACTTTTCTTCAAGATACTTGATAGTTAGATAGGCTATGCTCAAATGGCTGGTAGGTAGATGGTCCTTAGTTAAACCGGATGTTGGTAACTTCTATCCTTTTCAAATTTTCACACCTTATCATCCAACCTTGCAAATTGACACCTACTGGACCAACATTCATTGCCAACCCTTGGTATTGCCATTGAGGCTTGTCTTAATGTCTATTTCCTCTTCTTTCAATATTGTCAACAAAGACTGACCCTAACTCCAAATTATTAAGTCTCTTCAAACCTCTTGTGATTTTTTGCAATCCCAATGTTTATAGACACTACCTTTCTCTCACTCTGGACCTTGAAACCATTGATTTCTAATCTCATCGCGTAAACTATGAATTTAATGAGACATGGTTTTTTTTGTGGGGAGGAAATTATCTAGCCACAACATTGTATGTGAGTTGGGCAACTTGCAATTGTCTAAGTCCACTTATGATTGTGGCTTTTGATCGTGCATGATTTTCATGTGGGGGAGCAATCATTTTAGTTCAAAATAGCAAAGCTAGACCTAGAGAGGCGCAGGGGTTGTCAATTAACTAGTCCACCTATGATACATGTGCATCCAACCATGGCTTTTGAGCATGCATGAAATCTATGCTTTCAAGGTTGGGGAGCATAGTTAATAGCTAGTTGTGCCTTAAAGAAGTGTGTAATTCATGTATGCTCGAGCATGGATTTTGAGTAGCTGTATATGCTAGACTATGTGTTATAATTATAAGCATTCATGCTCGTTAACTCATGAATTCAGCCAATTGCCTCTTGACAAGTGTTGCAAGTCACTAGATTTTTTGCTCTTGAGATGTGTGTGAATCATTCAGTGGAGTGCTCTCAAGAACCATGCAAGTCACTTGTAGGCCATGTATGTTCAAGTATGGGTTTTAAGCATGTATGCAAGATGTTGAGAGCTCAAGCCCATCATCAGCTAGTTGGCCAATTCCAAAAGCTTACTACTTTTAACTTTGGATGCAATTAAGGCTTTTCTCTCACACAAAATATTTGACCTCATAATTTTTTAATAGATAGCAACATAGAAGTAGCTTAGTAGCTTCTTCTTATCTCTTGTTGGACTTCCTATTCCATATCTTAACTTCCATTTTCTATCACATAGGGTGACCTACATGAGCATGCTTTTTGCCCCAAAAGTTCTATAACGAACTATATGAAACATAGTGAGAACTATCTTATATCTCCCTTCTTATGTCATCATAATCTATATACTAGAGCTTCCATCAAGCTTGGATTAGTATGTAATGCTTTTTCCCTCTAATAATTTAACTAGGACTAGGAGGCATGCGACCCTTGAATTTAACTAGGACTAGGAGGCATGTGACCCTTGACTTTAACTAGGACTAGGAGGCATGCAACCCTTGAATAATGAGATAGCAAGTTGAAATAGTTCTCTTTTGGCCCTTGGTTTCCTTCTCTCTATTGCAATACTTTGCCAAACAAACTATTAAATTGGGAGGATGATAAAGGTGAGTGTGAACCTTGATAGATTCTATGCTCACAACTGATAATCTTTCCCACAGTTACCAAGATCACACACAAGATATTGATGCGGATTCTTTATCAAACAATCAACCCGAACAATTGCGACATAAAAGATGACAAAATTCCTCTATTGCAAGACAAGACTCAAAGACTTTGGCTCATCCCTACTGGGCTTGCTGCCAATACAATGTTGTAGACTTGACTAAGGACCCTACGTAGAGCTGCTTTGATATGCAAGTAATGACGACAGAGAGAGAGAGAGCCACGGAGGCTCAGACAAGAAGAAGGAAGAATTGTGCTATCAAGCTATTTTGATGATCATAGTTGGTACCTCCATGAGCCATCGCCCGAACTGCAATGTAAGAGCCACGTCTTGTCCATGCAAAGGTCAGCTTCTAGACTACGCCCAACCAATCATCACAATGAGTTGCACACACAGACCAATCATGTTGAGTCGACTAGCTTCTTTGATGCCCACGAACCTATGAATGCCACGGCACCCTAAGGTTGAAGACTCCTCATGAGGACCCATTCTCCAACATACCCCCTCTAATTCGAAATGAACTGAATAGAAAACACAACTACTAATTGGTTGCTTAGGAAACTTTAACCAAGACAAACTTCTCAAACTGATGCAATAGACCATCATAAGAGCAAACCAAAAATGACTCAAAACAGGTGAGACACCATAAACACCTTAAGATGTTCATGATCAATATGGGCGCTAAGAACCAGCGCACCATAAAGTCTCAAAATGCCTAGTCATTGTCCGCAACAGCAAAGTCTGCATGTTCTTCTGAGGAGGAAGCTTCATAAGCTTTATTTTTTGAATCACTTACTCTCTACTCCTGCTGCTTGCGCCAGCAAAGTTCTTCATCATGTCCAGGCTTCCCACAGTGACCACAACCTCGCTTGCTCTTTCCCTAACTCTTTTTCTCTTTTATTATGTAAGCAGTGTCACCAAACAATAATGTCTCTTCACATCTCTCCTCACTAAGAAGTAATGCAACACAATCAAGGAAGTCAGTGTCTTCATCCAATCTCATACTCTTGCCATCTCACTGTATTTTGAAGGGAGACTCTTCAAAAGGATGGCCATCTTATCATCAGCTTCAACTCCTGAGCCAAGATCATGTAACTTTCTCAATAGAGCTTGCATTCTATTTAGAAACATTCCCAAGTGTTCAGTTTCATTCATCTTCAAATCAAAAAGCTATTGTTTTAGAATAGCATTGGAATGTTTCATACGTACCTCGAATAAAGTCTCAAGGGTTCTTGGCTTCTATCTTCTTTACATCGCCATGGTGAAAATAATATGACCCAAGAGCCCGTCCAATCAACCCAATAGCTTTATCATTCCTCTAACTCCATGATGCTATCTCCCATTCAACATCTGGCTTTTTATTAGTTCCATCAACAAGACCGTAGAGACATTTTTGCATCAAATAGAGACGAGTAGCTAGCTGCAATGAAGAAAATTACCACCTTTGAATTTCACGAGGGAGCTTTCAGTCGATTTTTCTTTCTTTGTGAACTCCATCTTCACCTTCTAGAAACCTTCATCAAACAGTGCTCTAAAGCAAGCTTCAGCCAAGACATCAAGTAGCCCTTTTCTTTGATGATAACCTTTGCTTCTCGATTTCTTGTGTTCTCGTGGAAAGACAAGCTCTTTAAAATCCTTGCAGATTTACCTCCTTGACATGGAGAACCGAAATGCACAAAATACTTCAGGATCCCTCACGACCCGCTCTAATACCACTGATAGTTCCTTTGCTCATAGCTTCTACTTTATCTTTCCCACAATTACCAAGACCACACAAGATATTGACACAGATTCTTTCTCGTGACATAAGAGATGACAAAATTCTTCTATTGCAAGAGACCTGACAAGACTCAAAGGCTCTAGCTCATCCTTACTAGGCTTGTTGCCAAAACAATGTTGTAGACTCAACTAAGGACCCTACGTAGAGATGCTCTGTTATGCAAGACCTGACAACACAAAGAGAGAGCCACGAACGCTCAGACAAGAAGAAGGAAGAAGTGCGCCATCGAGTTGCTTTGATGATCACGGTTGCCACCTCCAAAAGCCATTCTAGAGTCGCCCTAACTGCTATTCAAGAGCCACATCTTATCCATGCAAAGGTCAGCTTTTAGACTATGCCATTCAAACAATCTCGTCACATTGAGTTGCACACAAGACCAATCACGTTGAGTTGACTAGCTTCTTTTCATGCCCACAAACTAGAGAACGCCACGACACCCTAAGGTTGAAGATTCCTCATGAGAATCCATTCTCTAACAAACCTTGGATAGTGACTTGTTTGCCATATGGAGTTGGTTGTTCACTTTGGTAGGTGCCTCAATAATAAATTGCATTCCACTAATGGACCTCACTTAAGAAAGTCCATACACTATGGGAATTTAAAAATGAAGAATTCTTTGGAATAGATAGACATTGTATTTCATATATATATAATCCATCAGTATAATGTGTTGGAATGGTCACCTTCCGTCTCTGAGCCCCCATATGAGGAGAGCTGGGGGAGGTGGAGCAAGGTAGGTTAGGGGCTATCATACAAGCGGCATAGGCAGAACATGTACCCGGCTTCTTTGACAGATTTGCAACAGACGCGGAAATACAATTGTGCATGGGAAATTGCTTGGAATAGGTGTGATGCCGTGTGGTATGCACATGATCGACTTACTATAGTCGACCAATTGGGGCCTATAAAAGGTAGCCCTTCAGGGTTCATAAGTTATACATTAGTTTTGCAAATTGTGGAGTGTCTGCCTCAACAAGTTTATCCAGGAGCATTTGGTGGAGCAAAGGGAGGTGGCTAATTATAGGGATCAAAAGCAGCGCACAGGTCTTCACCACTGGTTATCATCAAGGGCAACAAGGAAGACGAGTAATGGAGGAGAGACTTGTGTCTTACGTTGGGCTACATCAAGAGCAGTAGGGTGGTCAAGGATCTACATAAGCATCGCCTTACAAAGGGGCTGTCCAGGATGATCTGTTTGAAGGTGTGTTTATGGGGCACATTTCTGAGGCAAACTCAAACTCTAGGAAAGCACAAAGTCCATGTGCTTTGGAAGTGCCACAGAGGTAGAAGAACAGCTTTGTGCATATATAGGGGTTCACACCTAGATAGCACTCTCCTATTAGAGGGTGGGACA
The DNA here is from genome assembly GCF_047967505.1 of Dipteris shenzhenensis. NCBI lineage: Eukaryota > Viridiplantae > Streptophyta > Polypodiopsida > Gleicheniales > Dipteridaceae > Dipteris > Dipteris shenzhenensis. The sequence continues at coordinate 17,626,066 of NC_141622.1, forward strand.
CTGGACATTGATTTTGATTGTGTCCTCAATAGATGGAAATATAAGCTTTGCTGGTACTACATCCTACTCATCTATGCTAAGCACACGTTAAGGAAAGCAGTTTAGGATTGAAATATACAATTGCATGAGCTCTGGGTCAATAACTCTCTTTAGGGATAATCTGCTGCTACTATGAGGCTTGTTGCTTTCTTTACCAATATGAATTTGTGTTGAGACAAAGATGAAGAAGACAGAGATTGTATTTCTTTATATATAAGCCACCGGTATAATATATGGCTACATTGAGACAAAGATAAAGAAGACAATAGCAAGAAGAACAAGATGAAATAGTTCTCCTTGGTCCCACTGGCATCCATATCTCTTGTATATAGAAGCCATCGGCATGATACATGTTTACATTGAGACAAAGGTAGAGGATCATATAACTCCATGCATTATGAGTAACCAATGACAAGAAGGGCAAGATGAAATTATTTTTCTTCACTATATTGTCCCACCTTTCCTCCCATGACTATTATTTATTTGACTTGGTCTTGTAGTGCTCACAGAACACCCCTCTTTTCCTATTTCTTAGCTTCAAGGTATCTAATGGGTTTGTTAATGGTCCTATGCCACAAGATCAAAGAGATATGGAGCATCTAAGCAATGACGACTTCTCTTCATAGCCCCTCTCTAAACCTGCTAATGTGTAAGGTCCATGTTGATGGATGTACCAATAGAGCCAAAGCATTTGCATCTAAGCAATGACTTCTTCTCTTCATAGCCCCTCTCTATACTTATCAACCTTTTAAAATACATGCATCATAAGAAACAGATGGACCAAAAGAAAAAAAGAAACTGATGGTGGACGTACCAATAGCGCCAAACCATTGACCTTCCATTTCCTCCGCTTGACTCTCTAATCTTCATAGGCCACTTCTGTTTCCATATCTCAACACTATGAGTACCTAATGGATCTACTGATGAGCTTGTTGCCATCGTGAGGGGAAGATGAACTAGCCAGATTATTAGGACAAAGGGGTAACTAAAATAGTTTTCTAATAAGCCTAGTCTATTTGAAGCTTTAAATTGCTTAATTATGCTTGATCTTTAATCTTGATCTTGTAAATTTTATGCCTTTTATTTTATTGATCATTGTGTAAGCTATTGAAATGAGCATATACCTCAGACTCTACACCCACAATGAAGAGGAAGAGAGACACATCAATCTTGGCTATATAAAATGTATACTATTTCTTCAATTTCATGATAAAATATAACATACAGTTTCCCTAAGTCCATAAGGAATATTTGCACATGACTCAGGTCCCTTTAGGATTCCCTATAAGTCATAGTGTATATCCCATATACGCAACATATAAAACATATGTTCACCTTATGTACATAATCAACGATGCTAATGACCCATAATACTCCCTCATCATTGGATGGTCTCTATATCACATAGAGATACATATGATTTTATTTTTAAAGGCAAGGCTTTGGGGAACAAGTTTGTTACTTGAAACAATGAAGAACTTACTAAACCGTTCCTTCTCTTCCCTTCTCCCACCAGGAAGTGGTAGTGGATATCAATGTGCCTTTATCTTTCACGATCCTTAGGATATTTTGCCGATGCAATAGAACTTTGATTTTTACAACAATCATGTAGCATTATCTTATATTACACCAAGATCCTCCAAGAGGCATCAAAGCCAAGTGGCATCACATGCGCACCAAGCAAGGCAAGCATACTCAACCTCTACTCTAGACAATGCCATAGTTGCTTGCTTCTTGCTAGACATGACACAGTGAGAATTCATCTTAAATGTATACCTTTGACCCAACTAGAAGTAGACAAAAAAAAAAGGCTTAGTTCCCACAAACTAGAGACATCGAAGGTGGTAACACAAGTGACAAACCTTTGCATAGTAGCAACACACTATTGCATGGTGGCATAACTCCCTTGATTAGTGTGGGTGCGGCAATGATAGATTTGTTCCACCTATGCATTTAACAATCGGCAACTCAAAGATTGAGTAGAGTAGGTCAACCTCCTTGTGACTCAAGAGGGGCTTAACTAAGGGTGAAAGCAAACATTGTGGACATTTAACAATATTGAATAGACCTTAGTCCCATATGTAAAAGTACATATCAAGGTGAAAGTCATTTAAGGCCTAGAACACAAGGAGCCCATTGCCCCGAATCCATTTTATGCGGTTGGGTCCTTTTCAAAGTGGCGAAGCATGCTAGAATGGGCATCCTTGCGAGGGCTCCACGTAGCATCCATGCCAGTGTCCATGATATTTAACAAAATGGTAATGTTCTCAACTAAAGATAAGTAATACAATGTTGTCTCTTGATCCTTAAGGGCCCTACAAGATGCATGTCATGGATGATTGAGGACATAAACAATTGTGCTCAGACTTGTTGATGCCAGAAAGCACATGTTCTTGATTTTCCATCACGGTTTAAGAATGGAACTATAATAACTTTTTCTATCAGTGGGGTGCCTAGTAGTACAACTATAAATGATTGCGACCAAGGTTCAAAATAGAGAACTTTGCTTTGGTAGCTAGTACTGGTTGATTCAAACTTTTTGGTCCTTTGTGGGAGGACTCATCATTTCTCATTTAGGACAAAGTTCATCACTAGGACAAGCTATAATGTTCCAAAATCCAAGTGCTAATAGAGAGAGGGATAGTTGCCAAGACTTGAAGACCAAGCTTTAGTGCTCTCAAATGAGGGACAACATGCACCATTAGCTCCTCTATCCTAGACACTTTATTCTCATGGTCTCATTTCCCATCTCCCCATGGCCTTGGCATTGTAATCTCGAGAACACAAGCACATTGGACATTCACAACTTCTCTATCATAGATTCTACTATGCTACCCAAGTAAAGGACCAACCCTTTTTTTCATTCAGACTTTGCAAGCCCATGTGAAAGCATAGTGTGTTGAATAACTCAATGGGAGGGAATGGAGGAAAAGGTACATTTAGAAGGAGAAGGAGGGATGGGCTTCATAGGATGTTTAGAAGGGGACGAGTGAGCTTAAGGGCAAGAGGGAATTTAGAAGGGATATTTAGATGGGAATGGGAGGGAATTCAATATGGATATTTAGATGGGAATGGGAGGGGATGGGGGGAAGAGAGGAAATTTACAAAGGAATGGAAGAGGATGGCGAAAAGGGAAACTATGGGTCTAGCATTCGTTTCCTTTTATAAAGTTTTGAATTTTATGACTCTGTGAATTAAAAGACCCTAAACTGTATACCCTTCTACACGTATATTTTTTTAATAAAAAAACTTAAACCCTAAACCCTTCTATATGCATATTTTGTGAATTGAAACCCCTAAACCATTCTGTACATATACTTTTATGAATTTATTAGATTTAACGGCTCCCTTCACTTAAACCCATGATGTGAACCGAATGGGAGTGATGGGGGAAAGTAAATTTTAGAATTGGATGAAAAAAGGTGAAATTTAGAACGATGATGGAGGGGAATGGGGATGGAAGGAGATGGTGGAAAAGGGAAAAGGGATGGAGGGGTATGGGGAATTTACAATAGAATGGGAGGGTATGAGCAAAAGAGGGACAATTAGAAGGGGATGGAAGGGGACAAAAAGGAAAATTATATGGGGGAAAAAGGAGATGGGACAAGATCTGGGGAAATGGGAAATTCGAAAGGGGATGAGAAGGAGAGTGTAAGGGTAGAAGGGATGGGGGAAAGGGTGAGGGAAATTGGTAGATTAGGCATTGGAGGGGAAATGGGAGAAAGGATGGAGGGGATGGGAGGGAGTGGGCATTAAAAATGGCAAGGCAAGGGATGGAGAGGGTAAGGGTAGAAAGGATGGAGGGGATGGGAGCGAGTGGGCATTAAGAACAACAAGGCAAGGCATGGCAAAAAGGGGGGAAGTTAGAAAGGGATGGGAGGGGATGAAGGACGACGAAGTATTTGGAAGGGGATGGGAGGGGATGAAGGGGGGGAAGAAATATTTGGAAGGGGATGGGAGGGGGGAAAGGAAATTTTGAAGAAAATGGGAGGGTATTTCAGGGAGAGTGAATTGAGAAAGGGATGGGGGAATTTTTCAGGGAAATGAGAGATGGAGAAGGAGAGGAGAGGGAAAGGAAAATGAGAGAGGAGAACTACAGAGATGGGAAATTAAAGAGGGAAAAGAGAGAGCTATAGGGAGAGAGAAAGTAAATAGGGGAGCAGGAGAGAAGGGAAATTTTAGAGTTTATTTGAGAGAGGGGAGGGGAGGGAAAGGGAATGGGAAAATGAGAAATGAAGAGGGGGAGACGCGGTGAATTTTAGAGATTTTTGGGAGAGGAGAGGGAGATGGAAAAGGGAAAAGAAGAGGAAGAGGGGCATTGATGAGAGAGTGTGAGGGAGAGGGGCATGAAAGAGGAAGAGGGAAATGGAAAGGTTCGCCAGAGCCATGTACTTGTCCATGACTGTGACGCGCTTTGCGTGGATGGCACACAAGGTGGCATGGAATGAGAGAAGAATAGCGAGGAAGAGGATAAAGCAAAGGGGGAATGAGAGAAGAATAGGGCGGGACAAGATCTATTTCTAAAAGCCAAAACCACATTTTAAATGTGAATCGGGAGTCGAATAGGGAGAAGGAGAAGGAGAGAGAGAGAGAGAGAGAGAGAGAGAGAGAGAGAGAGAGAGAGAGAGGGAGGGAGGGAGGGAGGGAGGGAGGCGGGGAGAGAGAGAGAGAGAGAGAGAGAGAGAGAGAGAGAGAGAGAGAGGGGGGGGGGGGGAGGGGGGGGAGAGAAAAAGAGGGAGAGGGAGAGCAGAAGAGGGAGAGAGAAAGGGGGAGAGAGGGAGATAGGAGAGAATTGAGGAAGAGGGAGAGAGGAATACTAAATGGGAGAGGGAAATAAGTGGGGAGAGGGAGAGAGGGAAAAGAAATGGAAATGGAAAATGAGAAATGGAGAGAGATGTGGAATTAGGGAGCTTACATCTCACCTTTGTAGTTCTTTCAAGAGTCTCTCCACACCTCTAATGCCCTCCCTCATTAAGGCATTTGAAGCTTGTTGCTACAAGTCATTGATATTAGAGAAGGAGATCCACTTATTGTTTGTTGTAGGTTGTGAGCTTCAGTGAGCTCTCTTAGCTCATCTCCACACCCTGCTTGAGAGCTTCTAACTTGACTCCATCCATTATGGCTACCATTCATAGCTAGCCCTTATTGCAAGTGTCACCTTTGCTACTACCAAGACTATTTGAGCTACAAGTTCTCTCATGTGTATCTCTCACATGTTTGGCAAAGCACCTAGCACTTATAAGCCTTCACAAAGCTGCCTTCCTTGGCTCTACTAGGCTATATGGTCCATTGAAAGACTCTTAGCTCTTCTTTACCATCCTTCCAAGCCTCTTATTAGGCCTTACTTGAGGGTCATTTTGTAGCTTTAGGTACAAAGAATTCATGAAGAAGGGTGTGGGTCTTCTACATGCTTTCTCCTGTATGCCATCCTATAGTTGTGGTGATCTATTGGAATTACCAAGGCTTTGAGACTCTATATGAGCCTCGTCTGTGACTTCTTGAGCCCTTAGGCTTCCTTTCATGGTATCACCTAAGCTTAATGAGCCTTTTTGTATTGGTTATTGTGTCACATATTATTGGGTCTTTCTAGAGGAGTTAGGCCTATGGAATCGCTCAACTCCTTATATTGAATCTTCTTGATAAGTGAGATGATTGCTCGAGATTCTCTACTAAACCCATAACTTTTGCAAGCTTCCAAATCTTGTACACCACTATTAACTAGTGAACGTGAGTGAGAGAAATTGTTTTTTACGAAATCTCAGTCACATGCTCCTCGAGCTAACAAAAGTACATGTAGGGGATTGGGATTTGATAGTAAGGTACTCATTGCCACTCCACTAGGACACTTAGTCCAAAAACGATATTCTTAATTATCACTCACACATTTCTCCATAAAAAAGAAGAAGATTGATAGAATGACACACAATGACATAGACTTTGAACTATTGATTGTCATAGTAAAGAGGTGAAGAGGAGGGGTTAACATACGATCTTAGCTAAAACATAAAGCTTTGATACTGTGTTGAGGTGAGCACATAGTTCACATTTTAACACATAGTAAAGAGGAAGAGACACACATCCATCTTGGTTATACAAAATATATTGTTATCTCTCGAATAACAACATGAATACAATACAATATAGATTGAACCCTAATTCTCGGTTATCCATAAGGACTATCCACCCATGACTTGGGTTCTTTTAGACGATTCATATAAGTCTTAGCCTCTATCCCATGCATACAATATATACAATCCCATGCATACAATATATGTTTGACCATCACCGATAGAGCACCGAAGACACCTTCTAGACATCCTTCTTCTTATCATATCAACACATTTCCCTCGCTAATCACCAATAGAGCACCAAAGAAACCATCTAGAATTAAAACTAACCCAGGCTCCAAGCATAGTTTAACTAACCCAATCCACTTTCAGTTTAGTGACTCAAACCCAACCATATCAAGTTTTGATAAAGTCTCTTGAGCCAAATGTCAATTTTTAAGTCCATTTCCTTCAATACTTAAAGGTATGTGGGGTCCCCTTTGAGCTGATTTTAAACTTTCCTATGGATATTTTGCTTGTTGAACTTGATGTGAAATGCAGGTTTAGCCACTAAAAGTACAAGTTATCTTCATCATTTTGAAGCTAATCCAATGGCCATCATTACTTTGTGTACGCATTGCATTGATTTTGACCTATTGGATCCATATTTCACTCGCTTGAAGTCTAATTTGAACTTGATGTGAATTGTAGCTTCAAACACTAAAATCACAAGTAATCCTCATCTTTTTGAAGCTAATCTAAAGATCATTGGCCATCATTACATTGCATACTGTGGTTGCATCAATTTTGAACATAATTTTGAGTAGTATATCTTGACAAATTTGGAACCAAGTTCAAATCGATCTTCATAAGCAGCGTCATGTAGTGAATGTCATAGTATTACGTGTTCACATGATTAAAGATTACATTTTCACATCAAACTAGTTATCACAATTATATTTCCATGAGTCTTGAAGCATTCTTCATCCACGTATTGGATGCGGCAAGAAAAATATGCCAAAGAAATATGGAGCTATGGAATTCATTTTTACAAACCAGCAAAGTCACTTGTTGGTAATGAATTACAAGAGAATACTAATCCTCCTTGATTGGATTTAACAATTGTTAAAATGATAAGACATTAAAATGTCCTCAACATTGAATATAAACTTGCATAAATTGCTTAAGTAGATGCCTTTTTCATGACAATCTCTCGAAGGGAATTGATCATCCTTCATGTTAATGACATCATCTTGGGGTCCCTTGCAAATAGCTTTAGTATGCGGCAATGCAATCAATAAAAGTCTTGCAAAGTATGTCACTCCACTATTTCAAGGTGATACAAAGTTGGAAGCTAGCCATGGTACTTTCTCATCAATTCATACGATTTCTCATTAAGCTATGTCTATTTTTCTTTCACCTTTGGCAACCTTGCATCGCTCTTATTGCAAAAGATTATAGTAGTTTTGACAACTTGCATGACACGCACACTAGTTGCCATCATTCACATACAACTCCATTACTGGACTTAGATACCAAAAAAATTTTGTCATCACCATCAATTCAATAATATTTCTGAAGATATTGAATGTGGAAGTCAAGTTAAAGCATGCAAAAAGTCAAGATGATGTTATCATAAAACTTCAAGGGGCAGTAGTTTATAGATAGCAAACACTAGTTGCCATTATTTATAAATAGCAAACAAATTTTGTCATCACCAGCATTCAATAATATTTTGTCATCACCAACATTCAACAACAATGACCATGTTGAATGTGCAAGTCAATTTAAAACATGCAAAAGTCAAAAAGATGTTATTATAAAACTTCAAGAGATGAAGACATTATAATAGTGAAATCATATCAATACATTGTTAGCATTTCAAAGTGCACTTTCAAAGACAAGGTGCATGACATTACATGGAGAGAACCATGCAACAGATCAATGCGCATCATCATGAATAATAGTTAGATTTAATCATCAACTTGAACGTTAGGACAACAAATGCAAGCAAGGTACTACACATATTTCAACATCACAAATTGTGTCAGAGTTGGCACATGCAATCTAGACAATGTAACATGCATAATATCATATGTGATAAAGATAACCATGCAAATAAGTATGTGAAAGTCCCCTACATCTAGAGCATTAACCTGACTTTCAAGTACCCACAAAAGGTTTTAAAGACAATAATTGTACTTATTCATCAAGTTCAACATTAGGACAACAAATTCAAGCAAGGTAGTACAAATGTTTCAACATCAAAAATTGTATCAGAGTTGGCACATGCAATTTAGACAATGTAGCATGCATAACATGATACTTGATAAAGATAATCATGTATATAAAGTTTGTGAAAATCTGCTACATCTATTAAAAAAAGAGCATTAACCCAACTTTTAAGTACCCACAAAAGGTTTTACACCTTATTTTTCTCTTAAGCAATCTTTAAGAAAAATCCACTAGATTGAACTTTGGTCACATATAATTGATCAAACACAATTAGTCCAATGCGACAACATTCAAACATGTCAACAATAGATATTTGGATGCAAATCAATACAACTACTTTTAATTCAAATGTAGATATTTGGTCCAAGAACTCACAACAACAACAATCCTCTTTTGATCCATACGAGGATTTTATATGTTTCAACAATCCTCTTTTGATGCATACAAGGATTTTATATTTTTCAATTTGAAGAACTCTCAAATTCCTTATGCTATGCAAAATGCATCGGAAATAACTAGGAAATAGCATAGCACTCCGTGTTCTAGACCTCAAGTGCTATTTCCCACACCTTGAGAACCATCAATATGACACTTTCATAGTAATCTAACATTTCTTTATAACTTATTTGTTATGTCATGCACAAAGGGAAAAATGTCCAAAGTATGCTGTTACAAGGGATAAACATTAAAAAAAAGGCATCCTTATTTCCCCTCTTTTTTCCCTCCATGACATAAGACCCTAGAGCCCTAATGACATGGAAGGGAAAGGGTGTTTAATGAAAAAACCAATCCACCATGTTAAATATTATAATATTTGGTGAAAATATGGATTTATGTCATGTTCCACCCTCAAATGCTTTCACAAAGTCTTGTTTCTCACAAAACCATTGACTTAAAGCACTCACTAGTTTTACGGCCCTACTTTTAATGAAGTTTTTAATGAAAGGAAGAGTAGATAGATAGCAAGAAGAGTAAGCTAACTTAACGTTTTGAGGTCGCTTAAAATACTAACGACTTCTTTAACAAAGTTAGTTCGACCAAATAGAGATGAAAAACATGGAAGGCCCTTTGGACCCAAAACCCAACCATCTCTCCATAGTCCCTTAGTAGGGCCAAAAATGGAAAAGCAAGGAGGCAACAAAACCACTACGGCCCTCCTTTTAATGAAAGCAAGAGTAGTTGAGCTACCAATCAAATGCTTAAACATGATTAACACTTAACATACCATTATTCATTAGCTTCTTTTTTAAGTGGGTTTGCTTGACCAAAAGAAAAGGAAAAGATGGCATATGCCTAGATCATTAAAATAATCACCTAAGTTCCATAGAAGGCCAAAAAATCCAAAACCCAATTTTTTAAGTGGGTCAGCTTGACCAAAAGCAAAGGAAAAGATGGCATCTGCCCAGATCATTAGAAAATTCAATTAACTTCCATAAAAGGCCAAAAAGGTTGGGGACTACATGCAACCTACAATGTGCCATTTAATAAAGCTTGCTTTAAATGGTCCGCTCGACGATGCAAGAAGGGAAAGATGGCTGTCAGGTGTGCTGTTCACACAACTTGGTGGCTAGGTTAATGTGATTGGTCGAACACGATGGTGGAGTTTCAAGAAACAAATAGGTTTTTTCCTACGTTCAAAAGCTTGACAGACATGCTCATAGTGTCACCCCAACTATTCTCTTGAAACATGTGCGCTGTGAAGTTCACCTCTGTGATTGGTCCAATTGGGGCAACATCTCATGGCAGAGGACATGCATCGCTTTCATCTAAATCAACCCTAGGATTGTGTGTCAAGGACCACTGACAACTCACATGATAGGACGTTGGCCTACCCATGCGGTTGCCCTGATTCGAATCCTCTTAGAGAGCGTAGGTTTGGAGCAAATGTGCCCCTTGATGGGACCATGGGTAGGTGTGTGGGGGAACATAAAAACAAGACTGCACAAGTGCTGCCTTTTAGTATAGTGGGTGAAGCAAGTGCTTTCTGATGCAAAAGAGAAAGCAAAAGGGTGTTGGGCTATAAAAAGGCAATTTTCGCACCTCCATTAATGGCAATCTCAAACACAACTTAATTAATATTTTTACAAAAGTGAGTTTCAATACTCCACGACCTCTAAGCTAAAGAAGACTTATTGGATTGCAAGGGAGAAAGTAGTGTGCTCGTCCTCCCTCCCCGTTCGTCATCTCCACCTCCCCCTCCTACTCGGCCTTCCTTCGCTCCCTCGCCTCTCCTCGCTACAATCATACACTTGTCTTTTGCTCTTCCCTTCGTCGCATGAATATACAGAACTCTGGTGTGAAGGAACCTCACTTGAAACTCTCTTGTGAAGGACCTCACTTGTGTATCACCCAATGCCATTGTATTTCAAGCTGTTTACACATCCACCCAACATGTGGGCGCCCAAAAGAGCCATGGGCAGTCTCAACTGGGTGAACCCCATTACAAACTAGTTGCCCATTGCAAGTTTTTAAAAATTGAGTGCCCACCCATGTGGCAACCCCCTTTCCACACCACTCAATGGCCACCCAACGATGGTTATGTGATTTGTGGGACCATGAACACACAAGTGATTGGTAGATTTGGAGGGTGCTCATCGTTGGGCGCTTGGGTAGGACGGGATGTGGACTCCATGTAGGACTAGAAGGTTTGGTCGTTATAATGGGATGCTCACCCATTGTTACTAGTTCAATCAGCCGCCTAACGATGGGCGCCTCTCATTGTGTAAACAACTTCACTTTGGGTAGCTAGTGTGTAACCTCCCCTAAGGTGGAGTGCTGGAAGGCAAGGAAGGTATTTTAGGGTGGGTTTAGACCGCCCGATGCCCACCCTCCAAAACTTGACATGAAGGGCCCTTGTATGAGGTGGCCCAATAAAATGAGTGGTCTCGTCCGAGACTACAAAAAGGGGTGGGTGGTACATGGAGGCTGCCCATCCCATGGCCAAGCCCAGAAATAGTGGTGCGAGATGGATTGAGTGGAGATGAAACCCAGGACGTGTCCCCACAACGATATCCTTCAACGACCAAGCCAATTATCTATTTCCTTGATATTGATGGCAGCCTGACAATGAAAAATAGGTGGGCAGGTGGTGTGAAACACCACACCCGGCGCCCGTCCATCCTTTTCCTTTTGCATTTTCACGGGATCAGGGGTACCCGATCTCCTTCGCTCCCTCACCTCCTTTTTGTGTTGTTTCGAGAGCCGGCGTTGTTGTGCGAGGCATGTACACCCACCAGACATTCTCATGGAGAACTCTTGCTTATGTATTCGGAGACACCTCGACTGTGGACTCTTTGAACCAAATGAAACACAAAGAGCGGAGTCACGCCTCGCGTGCTCCGCGCTGGAGTGAACCAAATGAAACACAGAGAGTGGAGTCACACCTGGTGGGAAGGAACCTCACCTGGTTTGATTGTGGACTCTTTGAACCAAATGAAACACAAAGAGCGGAGTCACGCCTCGCGTGCTCCGCGCTGGAGTGAACCAAATGAAACACAGAGAGTGGAGTCACGCCTGGTGGGAAGGAACCTCACGTGTATAATTCCATGTGGATTGTTTTTGAGTTTGATTGAAGGCAAAGCTTTCTCTGAGCTCTGGCAAAGCTCTGCTAAACCCTAACTTTCCCAGCCCCTGTCTTCCTCCATGGCTCGCTTCCTCCTCCTCTCCCTTCTCCTCGCCTTGTCTCTCTCTTCCTCCCTCGCCCTCTCTTCCCCCCTACGCCGTATTACCCTCAAGAGAAACCCCATCGACCACTTCTCCCTCAAGTCCGCCCGATTGCGCCTCCAGCACCCCTCCTCTCTTCCCTCTCCTCAGGGCATCCACCTCAAGAATTACCTCGATGCTCAGTATTACGGCGAGATCGGCCTCGGGACCCCGCCCCAGACTTTCACCGTCGTTTTTGACACCGGCAGCTCCAATCTCTGGGTGCCTTCATCTAAATGTCGCCTCTCGGTATGCATCTTTTTCGAAATGTCTGGGTTTCAATGGCGCATACTGCGATCGCGTTAGTGGAATTCAGGCCTTATAGGACGCATGTTCCCGAATTGGACAAGGCAAAAGAGATGGAATTCTGATCCCTGCTCATAAAAAAAAACGCGTATAATTCTCCTCTTTCCGTGAAGACGTGCTTCCTGGTAATTAAGTTCTAAGCTGATTTAGTACGTAAGTAATTATATCGTTTAAGCTGCTAGCATTCGAGTGATTTATTGGGTCCATGAGGGGTTCCTGTCCACAAACTGTCGCAAACATTTATTAGAGTCCGGTCGAGTAACATGTGGTCTATGGCTCATTTTCACACAACACTGTCACACTATTGGTGCAGGTAGCTTGCTACATCCATCCCAAGTTCAAGGGAAGCAAGTCGTCTACCTACGAGGCTGATGGTATGTCCAGTCTTTATGTGACATGCTTCTCGTGTACTGAATGCAATCAAGAACCAAGTAACTCATGTGATGGATTGGCAGGCACGGATTGCAACATCCAATATGGCAGTGGAGCCGTCTATGGTGTACTTTCTAAAGATAAGCTGACTGTAGGCGATTTGGAGGTGACTGATCAGGTGAGATAGCTTCTGTATCATGAGGCTTTTGGCTGAACTTTAAAGATGCGAAACAAGGATATGTTATAGTTGTTACAAAATGGTTAGGCCTTAATGGTAGACTTCCCTTATCTTGTCTTAGTTTGTGTTGTTTGGATTGGGATTTTATCGCTTAGTAAGCACTAGGTTTACTCAGGCGATTCACAAAATCTTTCAGAACTTAGGTGGTGCCTGAGTATTTAGGAGAAATTAGCTTACCAAATTGCTCTTATTTCTCCTTTGACTGTTGATGTTGTTGTGTGTCTCTTACAAAACTTTCTTCCCTTGTCTCTTTTTCTCTCCTTTTCTCTTTAGCTTGTTTGTAAATGATGCCGACTTCTTAAATGTATTTGAAACAGGATTTTATGGAGGCAACGAAAGAACCAGGGTTGACTTTTCTGCTTGCAAAGTTTGATGGCATATTTGGACTTGGGTTCAAGGAGATTGCAGTTGATGATGTAACTCCCCCTTGGTAAGATAATTTAACGCTTAGTGCGTGTGTTTTTGTTAAAAAATAACTTCCTTTTCGAAAGAGGATAGAAAAAGCTGGTTTATTAAAATGGCCACACAATATTGCATGTTTGAACGTTTTATTCCTTTAGCAAGTTGGGTACTCAACTTGAACCGTGATGTGAGCCTTAGAAATCCCATCAATGCAGCTTTTCTTTGAATAGATACTAGTGCTTTTCACTCCTTGTTGCTCACATTTCCCGCTCCCCATGTAAGGTTCCCCCTTTGCTCAGCCCTCACAGCTGCTCTCCCGTTGGTTTTCCTGATTCCTTTTTAAAGTAGCCTTGGTTGAGTCCATGATTCTTTGGAAGGCCTCCATCCTAACATTGTATGCCTTTTCTTCCTCTTTGCCTCTTCCTTGTGTGTATCTTCACTTACACGCCCCCTTGTGAGTTAGCTCAAGCGTTTCCTTTTGAATTGTAGTTATATCTTTCCCGTTGGTCTTCCTGATTCCTTTCTAAAGTAGCCTTGATTGTGTCCATAAGGCCCCCATCCCAACATTGCTTTTTCTTCCTCTTTGCATCTTCCTTATGTATCTTCACTTACATGCCCTTGTGAGTTATAGCTCAAGCGTTTTCGTTTGAATTGCAATTACATCTTTCCCTCAGATTTGAGATTAGGGTGGAAATGCATTCTTGGACTTCTAATTGGATCCCTTCCTTTCTAGTTGTGGTATTAGCTAGCTTGATTTTCATCTCCTTTTTGTAGGGGGGGGGGGTGTCCTATTTTTCCCTAAGCGTCTCGATTGGCTACGGGTTGATTGTAGATGGAGAGAGCCAAGGTGCTACGAAGCTGTGGCGCTTCTGTTGCTTCGTTAGAGTAGGGGTTGGCCGGTCGTGAGGCACTCTGTAGTCCGTTGCTGGCTATTCTGTGGTGCTTTCTGGAAGGTGGAGAAGTCACGAATGCTTTGTAGTATTTGCTTCCATTGGCGACTCGTTGGAGGCTTTAGCCATTTAGTTGCAGGGCATTGCTATTGAGGACCCGTTAAGCTGTTGCTATGGAAGAAGGCCTGCTGAAGAGGCTTGTGGGTCGTCGAGTCATTGTTGGCTGGAGCGTTGGACTCTACATGGAGGCGTCCGAGTTGAGGGAGATGGAGGCGCTGTTCAAGTGTATGGAGAGCCGGTTGGGAGACCTTGGAGGGTGAAGAGTGGACGGGAATTTCAAGAACCATAAAGAGAAAGCATGAGAAAACATAAGTACCTAAGGTGTACGTACAACTATTCAAGGCGAGCTAGACCTAAGCTGTGATACCATGTGAAAAACAAGAGATCAAGGAGGCTCAAAGCAGACTGAAGTTTCCATCAAAAGTACATCTACTGGTTTGTCCATAAGGAGCTCCAAGAGATAGGGAATGTTGCTTTTTAATCTACTAAGAGGTGTAGGTGTTCTTGCACTGTTCTCAGGTTGTCCGGATTTCTCATCTTCATGAGATACTCGAAGTAGATCTTGTTATGTAGGACATGGTCCTTCAAGCCCATAATCCACTCCGGATGTGGCCCTCATCCATCGGTGGAAGCTTGAAAAGACTTCACATTTTGAGCACACGTGGTTTTAGTGAGACATGAATTGCGTCATGCTTTTTTGAAGTGGGGAGTAGCAAAGAATATATCTCATGGCTAGCTATAGCATCGAACACAAAAGTGAGGAAGGGTATTGGAAAGGGGCCAATCACACATGGTTGCTGCTTTGAGCTGGTGGTAGTCCATGCAAACGTGTAGCTTCGTGTTCTTCTCGGGGACAATGATGATAGAAGATTCCACGTGGAGATATGAAACATAGTTGCAAGAGTTTGTCAATTTCTTCCTTTACCTTTTGGACATAGTTGGGGCTCATTTGGTAGCATTGTTGTCGGACTGGCTTGGCATCATACTTGAGCACAATCTTGTGCTAGTAAAATTGAGGATTGATTCCCTTTGTATTAGTGTAACTCCAAGAGAAAACGTCAAAAAAGGACTCTATGAGGCTTTGGAGAGACAAGAGTAAGCTAGGTACCGATTCAATAAATTTAGATTTGATCCGAGCCCAAATTTAGATAAGATAGGGTACTTCCCTAGCTCTTTAGATAATTGTGTAGGGGTCATAATATCCATGGGCTAACTTGGTGCTAACCTTTAAGGAGAGCTTGTGGAGTTGTAAGTGCACAAAATCCCAATTTTAACTTTAAATACCTCTTGCATTTGTTTGCATACTTCTTTTGCTTGGTATGACCATGCTGCATGTTCTTTTTAGCCAGTTGCAAGAGGGCATCATCGTTCGTAGGTCATATCTTGCTTGTTGATTTTCCATGGCCATTTGATGGCACTAAAACCAACCACCTCTCCTATTTGGCTGACAAGGTGGCTATGTAAGAGCGTATTTGAGTATATTGACCATACTTTTATACAAGTAGTGATGCTACTTTGAAGGCATGTAGGTTTTCCAACATTTCTTGGTCATACACATTGTAAGTGAGCTCTATTATCAGACTTTTGGCCTACATTTTTGGGTCATACACATTGCAAGTGAGCGCTTTGTCATCCGACTTTTTACTATTTCAACTGTACTCCTTGCTCTTGGATTAAAACAGCCCCCAATCCTTTGCCACTAGGTTTCGTATCGAGAATGGAAGATTGCGAATAGTCCGCACATGCTGACACTTGGGCGTTAGTAAAAGCAAATTTCAGGTATCCAAAGCTGACTCGTGCTTCCTTTGATCTCAAGAAGGTATTGCTATTTAGGAGATTTGTGAGAGGATTTGTCCTTTTGCTCATGCATTTTACCTTTGGGGTATCCATTCTGATCCCATTTGTAACTTAACTTCTGTTTAATCTTCTCAGTGAGCCTTGTTTATTTAATAAGCTCAAATTTAAGAAAGGTAACTAATTCTTGAACAGTGTCAATGGTTGTAATGCTTGGTGAAATTCAGGTCTCAAAACTTGAAAGAAATTATGGCAAGCTGAAATAGTTAAGGTACTAGAAATTCGTTCCCCATTGTGCAAAGTTTTTCCACATCCCTGCAATCAAAGAATGACTTAGCACAGAGCCATTGACGATAAGGGTGGAGGTGACCCAAATGGTGATCTGGGAGTGCTCATTGACAGATGCTCCAGAGTTATTTGTTTTCCACAATCTGCTATGACAGAATTTATGGACCATGGTTACGATTATTTTTGCTGGAGTTGTCTTAAAAAGTGCCTTTTATACATCAAAGCTAAAATAACTCTTATGTTGGGTATATTTCAGAATATTCATGTTTTGAAAGGAAGATGGGGGGTTGTAAGTTTTTTTATTGGACCATTGCTGAGGACCTCTTTTTGAGCAGCAGCTACATGTGGCATACTAGAATCAATTTGACGTGCACAGTTATGTCTGAATGGGACTCGATGATCCAAGGTTAAGGCTAGTTGAAGCAGATTGTTGAATTTGTGCTTTTCCTCCTTGTTATCTAGGTATAACATGCTGGATCAGGGGTTGGTCTCGGAGCCTGTTTTTTCATTCTGGATGAACAGAAACGCTGATGATGATGATGGAGGGGAGTTAATATTTGGGGGAATGGATCCTAATCATTACGATGGACAGCACACATATGTGCCAGTCACTCGCCGCGGTTATTGGCAGGTTGTGCCTTGCCTTCCTTAACTATGGTTCTGTGAGCTGCCTTTGGATTCTTGCTCCCCTCTGACTAGGTATCACTTGGCATTATTTGCAGTTTGACATGGGAGATTTTCTCATAGATGGAAAAACTACAGGTAACACATATGCTGACATGTACAGTATTAAATGCTATCTGTTTGTGCAATGCTGAGATCAACATGCTTGGTGCACCAAAAAATGTTTTGTTGATCCTAGCTTGTAACAGGTTTCTGTGCCGAGAGCTGTGCTGCTATTGCAGATTCAGGAACTTCTTTGATGGCTGGTCCAACGGTAACTGTCTATTAACGTTTTGAAGGAAGCTTTAGAGTTGTTGAATGGTCTGTGATCCTTCTTAAATGCTTTCAGCGCTTAGAGCTGGCTCTAAAGAGTTCAAAATTCTCTTACAAATCCCTCGTCTCTCTTTCTCTGTCTTTAGTTCTTTCACTCATTGTACAAAAATGTAATTGTAAGATGTGATGTTTTAGTCTTATGAAAGTATATATAGATTCTACTCTCTCTCTGTTTCTGGATAGGCTACGAGGAAAAGAATTATGCCCTGTTGTTTCATATTAGCGCACAAAGTGTCTACATGATGTGTATCCATGATTCTTATAATGATGATGTTTTGTTATGGAGTTCATGCTAGTCAGATTCGTGAGCAGAAGTTCTCCACTCTTTTCTACATGTTTGTCTAAAAATCTGGACTTGGAAAGACAGCTGAGCTTAGATTCATATAAGGTGTATGTTGATTGGGTGGGTGCATTGTTTTCTGGAAGGTTGATCCTTTTCACCAATGCTTGGTTGTTTTCATAAGCTGCTATAGATCATTGTGTACTTTTATTCAGTTTGTGCTTTGTATGTGGCTTGTGTGACTGAGATGCCACATCCGTGTCTGGTGTGGCTTGAAGAAGTTCAATCTATGTTTTCTGACTTTTATTGGTTCTTACTCCAACAACCTCTGCAGTTTAAGAATTGGCTTGTGTATATTGCGTGATAAAGTTTTTTCTCATACCTAAGATGTTCCTTGGCAGGGTATAATAACTGCAATAAATGAGGCAATAGGTGCCTCCGGGGTAATGAATCAGCAGTGCAAGAGTATGGTGACTGAATATGGAGATACGATGATTGAAATGCTTGTGGATCAGGTTTGATGTTGCCCCCTGAACAGCTTGCATGCAGAACTTTTTGTTTCCTTGTGTTAGCACATTAGTTGTTGTTTCTTTCTGCTTCTTTTACAAAAAAAAAATTTTGGGGTTAGGTTGGGTTGTGATGGGAATTTAACCTAATCTCTCTCTCTCTCTCTCTCTCTCTCTCTCTCTCTCCCCGCTGTTCTTATTCTAATTTTCTGCTAGGTTCTTTCTTTTTGCTTTCAAAGTTTTTTGTGTTTCAAAGCTTAGTAAGCAGTGGGTTTACTCAAGAGGTTTCGGAATCTTCTGAAACCCAGATGGCAGCTTATGCTTGGGTACTGATGAGAACATAATTGTAGCTTTGCTTTCCAAGTTCTTTTGCTTCTTTTTTATTTTTCTCATTTACACATTTTAAAAAATTCTCTCTTCTGTTCTTTTGCTTGTTCTATTAAAATTTTAAATTAATTTGTAAGATTGGATATATTCTAGTCTTATAAAGGTATATATAAAAATGATCTTTTGTATACTTAGTCACGTATAGCTTTAAATTGTGCATTTGTGGTGTGGATACAGATGAACCCAAGGAAAATTTGCTCAAAACTCGGCATGTGCTCTCATAGGACCAAGGGTGAGGTGATTAGGTAAATTTCACTGTCAGCTGGCTCGGTAATGTCTGCATTTGACCCATTAATTGATGTGCATTTTGTACAATGGATGATAGGCTTAACATGTATTGCACATTTCTGTAAGTATGTGGGTGGTGAATTTTCTTTCCAATTATGAGCTTAGCAAGAGGAAGAAGAAATGTGGTGCTTATTCTACTTATGTTGGGCTTTTCATTGCCATTATCTGCTGTGAAATTATTTGGACCTTATTGCTGAGTGCTACAGCTCATACTTTGCCTTGAAGGAGAACTTGTGTTATTTATCGTAGTTCTCTGATTGGACACAAATGTTGTGAACAGTCAAAAAATTGCAAGCATACTGGATAGAGGTCATGAGGTAGCTCATGGTGTTGGAGATGCTGGCTGTTCAATTTGTGAAATGGCAGTTGTCTGGGCTCAGAACCAACTAATGAACAACCAGTCCTCTGAGTTCATCAAAACTTACCTCAACAATGTAAGATATTGTAATTATAAGTCAACTGTTTGGATGCGGGCTGGAACAACAAAGATAGGATGAAGCATTTCAGGTCTTGAAAACACTGGTGGTGTATTTAGAGTGTAGGGGAGAGCTGTGAAGTCTTCCATGATCCAACCTTAACATGTGGAGCTTGTTTGCTAGATGTGTGAGCGCTTGCCCAATCCAAATGGGGAATCTGTTGTGGACTGTGACCAAATTGATTCAATGCCTACGGTTACTTTTACTATCGGAGGAAACCATTTTGATCTTACACCTGAACAGGTTATTATCTAGTTCTTATTCCTCGTGTAGTTTCTGATCTTTGTGACATAGGTGAGAATTATGCTTAGCGCAATTTCCTCGTGGCAGTATATTTTGAAAGTGGAGGTAGGTACGGAAAGGCAATGCATCAGCGGCTTTATGGGACTGGACATTCCTTCAGGACCATTGTGGTATGGCTTTTCTGGAAAGTGAAATGCTGAATTTACATGCTTGCATTTGTGGTGTGAATTTGAGTGGATTTTATTTTTTTGACTAAGTTCAATTTATCTCAGGATTTTGGGAGATGTCTTCATGGGAGTATACCACACGGTCTTTGACTATGGACAGACTCAAGTAGGCTTTGCCAGGGCAAAATAAAGTGTTGGGATACTGTAGGGAATCTGGATCCCTTGGGAGGCCGATTGCTACAAAGCTTTAATACTCTCTCAGTACTGTCCTTTAACTTCCCATCTGTGGAAGCTTGTATATAATGTGTCATCTGTAAAAAAAAGATTTAACACAGCACATAAAGCACTACATAATCTCTATATACATAGATTCACGTGAATTATGTATGCTATCCATCAACCATAGACAATTTGTTGATTGCAGATATTATAAACCAATGCATTGTCGTATCGTGGGTTTTGACATCTATAAAAAATGTGTGTATAGTATATTTGATTTGTTTATATATATGAGAAGCAAATTTCATATGGCTTGTTGGCATCATGTAAATGTAGCAAATTGAAATGTCATCACGTTATGCTGTTTTTTTGATTCCATTTAAGGAATGAATCTGTTTTTGAGTAACTTTAAACCAGCTGGAGAAGCTTTTAGAGTGTTGAGCGTGCAATTCAATGTTTGGCTTTGTGGTCAAGCCTTAGTGTGGTTTGGTCACAGGTTATGCACCTTCTCATTTGTGGTGTCATAATGGACAGTACTAAAGAAGATGAAGGAAATCTGGACTTGTGCTTGCTGCTTTGGCATGTTTGGTGATATTAAAAGAATGAAGATATATCTTAGCCCTACAAACCACTAAGGAAGGAGGGAAAAGAGGCCATAAACTGGATTGGCTACAAGGTCACGTTAAGCCATGTGTTGTAATAAAAGCAACATGGACATTCCAACAAAGAGAACCATGATACTTGCAGAGTGTTGTCAAGATCCATTCTAAACTTGTCATTGAAATGGTCGTCAATTTGCTGCAAACACTTTGAACTTACCTCTTATAAAGGAGGATGTCCTCGAAACAAATCACCTAGATCTGAGGTGATAGATCTTGTTTGAGGTGGATTTGTAGCTCATGATACTTCCCAGTTGGCAACCCATCAATAATCAAGTCTGCCCACTTGGTAGCTATATACCTCTATTCACATGGCAATCCACATTTTGCCCTAGGTGTTTTCTCCCTTTACAATTGGGGCATTGACCCTCATATTCCAGTAGGCTGCACATTGGAGACGCTAGCCCTATTAAATGGGATATACTTTGAGAGAGAATTGCATATATATTTGAAAAATCACATAGTAGTACTAGCCAGCAAAGACAATAGATTCAATCTTTACTTCTATTCTTGCATGACATCCTATCACACTCACCTTTTAGAAAATTCAAGCTAGGGTAAACCCTGGTTGGTGTTCTTTTGACAATGGCAAATATAGACACATAATTTCACAAAAGCAAGCTTTCATTCATATAGCTATAGAAAGAATACCCCTTTACAAGATTGGCCCAATCCTAGATTTACAAGAATGTCATTTTTAATGCACATTTTTTGCATATTTTCTAGTTTACTTACTAAAGTCAAATTGGTCTCCTAATGCCAACCTTACATGTCAATTGTGATATGGTGGTAACTTGCTCTATGTTAAAATGTCAAAAGGATTTTAGGAGCAAAGACTTAAATGGATTTCAAACCACCCCACAAAATTTTGAGACAATATTTCACAAAAAAACATGAAGAACCAATCCACAAGGAATTTTGAGTAAAAATTCACAAAAAAAAAAATTTAGGAACCAAAAACATTAGACACAAGTTTGGACAAAGAGATGGGATTCTCTTCCCAAGCCGAGTGTATTATCTTGGACTCTACTTATTAGAAAATGTTAATGATGTACTTGGATATCAGATATCGACTTGTTAGGGGTTTCGATGATTGGAGCTCATTCCATCAATGGCTCTACATACATTCCATTAGGACTAGGTTGTTGGCCTAAGAAAGGGTGGTGGAGTCTATGTCAAAGGTGGCCTAGTCGAGGCCCCTTTTATATATCCACCTTGTGGCTTGGTTTGGGATTAGAACGGATCCCAACTAGGGTGGGAGATCTGGTTGACCACATCAAGAATTGACCCATTTGGACATCGGGTGTGGCACAATGACAAGACGGCCCTTATATGGGGCCAGTCTATTGTTGTGGAAGGGAGAAGTGGGACAGACTTCCTCCTTGTCGCTATATATACAAGGCATTTTGCCTTCTCTCCAAAAGTGACATCTTTGCCTTTGTCTTTTGCAAAAGAGAGATTGTTGCCTTTGTCTTTTGGGAACATCCTAGAGATACTTGGAACTAATGCCATGGTTGCACATATTCATCTAAAAGCAACCTATGGGAGTATACAAATGGCAGTATCATATAACAAATGGAATCAAGTGTAAAGCTTGTTGAAAACCTTCAAACTCAAAGTGCTTTGGTGAAGATATCTGTCAAATTGTTTTGTGTCAGAACATAAGACAAATTTCCCTTGCTCAAGTCTCTCTTTGACATAATGATAATGAACCTCAATATGCCTGGTGCTTGCATCAAACAATGAATTGTGTGCAATGGCTAAAGTACTTTGACTATTAGTGTAGATAGTGGTGGGAGATTTTTGACCAACATTAAGATCTGCAAGGAGCTTTTGTACCCAAATACATTCCATCATAGCTGTAAAAGTTGCCTTGTACTCAACTTCATAGCTAGAGGTAGCAAGTGTTTGCTGAACCAAGAATACATGAAGCTCTAGGCATAAAGCAGTTGCCACTATGTGACAATCTAATGTCATAACATCCTTCCCAATCACTATTTGTAAATGCATTCAAAGTAAGTGAAGAGCGACGATCATAAAGAATGCCCAAGTCTTGGGTGTCTTTCAAGTATCGAAAGACATGTTGTAATGCTTGCCAAGTTGTATACTAGGACTATGCATGAATCTGCTTAAATAGGGGCCATGCATGACACAAATATATCAAGCATTCAATAGTCTGCTGATTGAGAGTGGCATCAAAAGGCTTAGTAGAATCATCCAAGGAGAAATGAAAACCAGGGTGTAGAAACTAGCTAACAATCCTCAAATTGAAATATGTGTGAGAGTTGTCCAATGTATCTGGATTGACTCATCATAATTACCCCCTCAACATGAGCAAGTTGAATGCCAAGATTGTAGTGAAGATGACTAAATCTATCATTGCAAATGACTATTGCAAATCAATCTAAAGCCTACAATCTATTGATTAGAAGGTCCAATCAAATGCATATCATGACAACATATTATTGACATAAAGAAGTCAGCAGGATCATGCTTGCGGACATAAAGAATCTCTTTCTAAAACTATTTTGAAAACCTAGTCTGATAAGGTAAGCTTGTATCTTGGCATAATAGTTTGCTTCAACCCATAAAGCACTTTGTGCAAAATGGAATACCTCATTTTTAGGTCGTTTGATTTCAAAACCAAGAGGTTGAGTGACAAACACAAGGTGGATTTGATATCCAATTGATGCACTTGCAAATGATGATGGGTTGCAATAGCAATGATACACCAATGGCACTTCAGAGGTGTGTGATTTACCTAAAGGCATGTGTGCCATAGGCACTGAGTGAATATATTAACTCAAAAGGAAAGTTGATGGCAGTATTGATTGGTACAAAAGCCCATCTTGTTGCAAACGCTTATGCTTAGTAGTAGCAGGGCATTGATTTCAAGGAAACATTTGCACCCACTTCACGTATTACTACCATCACTGGTGAATTGAGTTTAACTAAGATTTCATAGCTCCATCTAGTCCTTGCTATCAAAGCCATCCTTGTGACATAATGACTCTTCATTGCAAGCTGTAGTAATCAATGCAACCTTACTAAGTGTCCTTGCATGTGACAAGAAGCTACTCTTGTGTGGCTAGACAAAGACTCAGATTGTTTCCTATCCTGTAGATTTAGGTTCAGTATGAGGTCTAACTAGGGGTTAGGAATAACCTAAGGTAGGACCTAAGCTAGCAAACGTGGAGTCTAGATCACTAGAGATGAACTAGCTTGCCATAGGGCATCAGCCTGACTTGGGGTGGCGTGTCCTCCAAGCAAAGTCAAGCCCAAACTTGGCAAGTGTAACCTAGAACCATACGCCAGGAATAAAATGGTAAGTATAGGACCCGAGTTATAGATGGCCGGGTGCCTAGCCTATAAATATAGGCTAGGTGGCTCAGTGACAAACGTCCTTAGGAGTGCGCTCCTTAGTGACCAGGACCTGTTAGCATGAGAGTAACAACTAGGGGAAAGGGCTTGTGGTATGGGATGCAAGTCTGGACTCTGAGGTTGGCTAGGTCTCTCCGGTGGTTTAGACCTCTAGCTCGGGGGTGGCTCGACGTACTGAGCCTATGGCTCGGACGTGAGCTGTTAGCTTTTACCCTCATGGGTTGCTTGCGGGCTTGGCCTGTGGTTGGTTTGATTGTTTTGAGTTCATCTGGTTTAGAGCACGGTCGATAATACCTCACCAGGGTCTAGGGTTATCCAGACCTAGTTGAGGGATGTTACAGGAAGGGAATTGGACATTGTTGTGGGCACTGCCCTCATCAATATGTATGAAAAGTGTGGTAGCATGGAGGATTCAAGGGCTGTCTTTGCAAGGATGCCATTGTGGTCTCCTGATTGCCATGCTGGTGGCGTGTGCCGTGAATGGGCATGACAGGGAGGCCCTTCAACTATTTAGTCGAATGGGGTTGGAAGGCATTAAGACAAACAAGATCTTGGCATGGCCATGCGCAAAATGCCATGCAACTCTTTAAGAAATACAAGAGCAAGGCATAAAGCCTAACCAGATCACCTTCACTAGTGTACTAGGTTTATGTACCAGCCTTGTTGCCCTTGTAGATGGAAAACTGATCCATGAGCATATCTTGGACAATGGGTTGGAGCCGGATCTTGTTGTAAGGACTGCCCTTGTTAATATGCATGGAAAGTGTGGGGCTCTAGATGAGGCATACTTTGCATTTAAGCCTTTTTACACTGCCCATGCCTGGTGTACCCGGCAATCATTGCATTCCATAAAGCAAAATCTTTTTGAAGCGTTCTGAGAAACAATTGTTGTGCATCGTTTATGCTCCCACATTTTGCATACATGTCAATAGGAATAGGATGTCTAAATCATAACCACTTCTCATGACCAGATCATGACTTTGCTGTCTCTGTTCTATAGTCCTAAGCAAGCTGATGCATTAAGGATGCTAATAATTGTTACCTTGTCTAGCTGGACACCTTCCACAACCATTTGCTGGAAAAGTTGGAAAGCATCCTCAACTTTACCATTTTGAATGTGTCCAACAATTATTGCAGTCCAAGAAACTACATCTAGATCAATCATCATGTCAAACACTCATATAGAATCCTCCATGCTTCTACATTTCACATATGTGTTTATAAGGGTGTTGCCCACATTGATTCATATCCACATTCAAAGGTTGTCTTTGCAAAGATGCCATTGCGAGATGTGGTCTCCTGGATTGCCATGATGATGGCCTGTGCCCTAAATGGGCATGACAGGGAGGCCCTTCAACTATTTGGTTGAATGGGGTTACAAGGCATCAAGCCAAACAAGATCCCGGAATGGCCATGCACAAAAATGCCCTGCAACTCTTTAGAGAAATGCAACAACAAGGCATAAAACCTGACCAGATCACCTTCACTAGTGTATTACGTGTATGTACCAACCTTGCTGCCCTTGTCGATGGAAAACTGATCCATGAGTGTATCTTGGACAGTGAGTTGGAGCTAGATCTTGTTGTAAGGACTGCCCTTGTTAATATGTATAGTGTGGGGCTCTAGATGAGGCATACTGTGCATTTAATCTTCTCTATTCCAAATGGTTGTATACAACAATGAATCGAATATCTGACCTATCTCCCCCTTTCGAGATCAAACAGATCCACCTCGGACTCAGGGAGAAGGCCTGTGTCAAAAATCTCCTAGCAAGCTAAATGGAAGGGGGTAGAGATAATCTCCCAGAAATTTCGAAAGAAGGCCGGAGTCAAGCCATCCTCCCCGGGCACTTCTGGGTCGGGAGAACCTTGAGGGCTTCCTAGAGCTCCTCATCTATGAAAGGCTCCTCAAGTCTGCTGCATAAGTCCTACGAGACTACTGTTGGAACATGATCCCAAACTAGCTCTCGGGCCACAAGACCAGCTAGGGTCATCCTCTCTGTTTGAAAGAGCTGGCTATAAAATTTGGTGATTATGTCAAGAATCTCCTGCGGGTCAGTGTGCATGATGCCCTATGAGTCCTGAAGACGCTGTAGCTGTGTGCCGATCGATCGCGACGAGCACTCTCTAATCTGTCACTAAGCCACTGAGAAATTGAGCCCTACTCCCTGAGCCTCTCGATGGAGGCGAGGTCTCTCCTCAAAGCCCGCTCTCACTCTTGAAGGGTCCTCCTCTGCCTAAGGGCGTGAGCCTGCAGCTCCACACTACTCCTCTGAATCGCATTGGCCACCGACGCAGCCCTCACTCGGTGCCATCTCTGAGTGCTCCCAGATCTTTGCCATAACCTGCTGAATCTCCTTGTCCTGCAAGAGGTCCTCTGAAATGTGAACCCCCTTCTGGGGGAGACCTCGGCGGGGTTGATCCAAGTGAAGTACCACTGGAGAGTGGTCAGACATCGTGGTACCTACAAGAATCTCGGTAGAACCGCCTCTATCTAATGCCCAGTCCCCAACATAGAAGTAGTCTAATCTCTCGAGCAATCCATCATGTCTCCTCTATCCAAAGGAGAAGAGAAGGCTGGCAGGAGTCCTGCTGAACTCTAGCTCTCTCCACGGGTCTCTGCCATTGATCATGAAAATGAACTGCTCCCAGGTGCTACGCTCTACTGCTGGCATCTCTGAGAATGAGGCGCCGCCCTGCTCATCTTCCACAAACTCCAGGTTGTTGAAGTCCCCTCCAACAATCCAAGAATCAACATTCGGAAGACACTCTAACAGCCTCCTCCAAAAGGTCGGGCGATGCTGTCTACACGCTGGGGCATACACATTCAGGATTCCAATCCTGGACTCTCCCGTCCAAACTCCCATCCAAACTGCCCGTCCTAGAATGAGCTTGCCTTGATTGTAGACCTCTGGAGCCAAAGTCTGTGAGACTGAGATGCAGACCCCTCCGCTTCGTCTTACTGCGGGAGACCACTCCTTTGGACCTCTCCATGGGAGAAGGTGATGGTGTCGTCTGATGTCTGTTGCTGCTGAAAACATGTGCTCTTGAATCATGAGGATGTCCACTGCCCACCCTACCACTGCCCTCTGCAGCTCCTGCTGGAGCATCAGGTACTGCGGCTGACTACGAACACGATCGTGGAGCCCGTGTACGTTCCAACTCACTATGGTCCAGCTCATGAGGATGGGGGAGTCGGGAACAAGGCCCTCCTATGAGTGGGTGCCTGTCCTAGAAAGATTGCCTTGTGTGATTTTGCTGAGGGTTTGGAGGGCGAGTAGTCAGTGTATGTGCGGTGTCATACTAGGGTGGATACCGACTCAATACCGATCTTTCGTGTCCACTTCATCATTAAGGAGGCTTCCACCTTGAGCAACTCGGCGCACGTCTGGAGGGGCCATAAGTGTGCCTGCTCCATCTTTGCCTCCATCGGCAATCTAATAACTCTGGTCGCCAAATGACACCCCGGCTCTTCACGCATGAAGCTCAACTGAAAGTTCACCTCCGCGCCATGGGCATACCAAAGATCTAGTCCCTGTGGTCCCATCCACTCGTCCATCATGAGCATAATCTGATTACCCAAAATAGCATCAAACACCTTTGGGGACCACTTCTCCAACCCTATGGAGGCAAATGGAAATCTCCAAATGGGGTGTGTTTGAGATCCCACTGCACCGATCGAACCCCCCTTTCGGGGCTGAAGGACCATGAGCGTGACCTCCAATGGTAGAGGGTATGAGTCCAGAATCTCTAGATAGTTCCAAGGTCCTAACCTCCAGAAGTCCCATGGTAAGGGACGCCTAGGCCGGGAAGACAAGCCTCATCCCTCAGGATCCCTCTCTAAGCGGACCTACTGCTGTGATGAGGAAGCAAAAGGGAGTGTCGTCGTTCCCTTGCCTGATGGCAAGGGTGTCGAAGCAGAAGAGGTTGCTACTTAAGCGGAGAGTGGGGCGGCGTAAAGACCAAATTGCACCCGGATTGAACCCAGATTTCATGCATGTAAAGATCTATTATAAATGAAGTTTTGCAAAGTGTTTAACCATCAATTTTGGGCTCCAGTAGTCGCCTCATGTAGGCACTAATTTCGGCCCGCCGCTTGCTTATTTTTGACCATTTTTGGGTCCACGAAGGTCGAAATCGTAATTGGACTTCGCAGTCATGCATCCACTTGAAAGTTACAAATAGGACTTGTTTATGCACCTCAGATCTGGACAAAGATCTGGACAAAGACTAGCCCCTACATACTTTTGCAAGCTTTCTTTGGCCCTTGATGCTCTCCAAGAATTCAACCTCTCACCATCGATAAGCAACATGGAGGAAATCACAATTGAAGAAGCAATAAGTAGCGACGATCAAAGTCCTTCAAAACACCTTAAAGAATGACGCAACCGAAACAACAACAACAACAATGGCAGACGACACTTTAATAAATTGGAAATGCCAAAGTACAATGGGACCGTACAATGGGACCCTGCCAGGTTCCTTCAACTCTTCGACACAGCATGTTGTGCTGGAGGCGACCAGTCGAATGAAACAAAGCCACCTGGTTCTCGATGGCCCTAACCGATGAAGCTTCGGAATGGTACCTCGACCTTCTCGTAGAGGAGAGAGCCACATGGGAATTACTATCTGACTAGTTCAGAAGAAGATTCCAAACAGAAAGGCTACAAGATGACCCCGCATTAATACTCGGCAATATAGATATGTGCAAGAAAGAAAAGGTCAGAACATACCTTGGAAGAATGAAAAGATTAATAGCAAAATGTGATCCCCGTCCGGACAACAAGTACCTCACAGCATGATTCATCTCTGGCTTGAAATAATCCATTTGCAAGGATATGAAAAAAGTCAGCAACGATAATGATGGCTATAAATCAAGTCATCGCGACAAGAAATCTTCAAAGAAGGGAAGCACTTCCCACAAAGATCGCACCAACGAAGACAGAGTGGAAGCCATGGCCCTAAGAGTAAAAGAAGAAATGATGCAGGCCATTGAGCAAAAGTTGCATGTCTCTCAGCCACCACAATACCCATGGAGAGAAAATATTTGGTGCCCACATTGTATGGCCAACCATACAGCCAATGAATGCCCGAGCTTGAGGAACAGACTTAACCCACTAGAAATGTCTCAGCCCCCACGGTTATGGTGTCCCATTTGTGATGTTGTAGGGCATGATGTAAATACTTATTTCTAAAATATGAGGGTAGCACACAACCCCGGCCCCAACAATACCAATAGCCGCTACAAATCCCAGTGTACAGACAATTGGGACTGGCACCTAATGCACAAGTGCCACATCTCAACCCACTCCCAGTGAGAACAGAAGTGCCTCAACTAATGAGGAATCCCAATCCTCCACAATATCCACGGGCTCCCAATCTTGCTCCAGTAGTTCTAGTGCTGCAACTCCAAACTGAAGAGCTGGAACCTCACTATGAGTATAAGACAGAATACCCTATGTACTACATGGATGGTGTCGAAGGACTAATCCTGGTGTATGCTAATCAAGTAAGGCCCACCACATATCGAAGACCCATCAAGTGTTTTGGTTGTGGAGAAAACCACCGCATAGCAGAATGGCCACACAAGGGTAACCCCACTTCATTCCAACCTGTGTGCAGGGAATGTGGAGTTGGGCATGCTTGCATGGATTGCCCACTAAGAACAAAGCCTCAACCAACCACGGAAGTAAAACCTCAAGTACCCCTGGGGATGATAAGTGTGGAAAATCACAGTGTGGCATCACAACCAATCTTGATCATAACAAAGCAGCACGGCAAAAACTCCTTTCTGCTCAAAAAGCAAAGAGCCCTCTGGCAAAACAAGCCATGCCAATTTCACAACACAGTGAGACCTACCTATAGCACAGAAAGTGCCACCCAAGGAGCCAAGGAAGCATACCCCAATGCTCAAACTGAAAAGACGTGCTACCAAGCCTTGAAGTAATGGGTTCAACAAGAACAAGAAAAATTTGAGGTAGATAGGATGGCAACAGCATCAGTCAGAGCACCATCAACACCTAGCATTGACACAATGATTGATCCCAACAACTTCCAAGAGGTAATAGAGCAACATGCAAAACATCCCCAATTGGATGGCACTGCACTAGCAAGCTTGATAAGCTGCTCAATTAGGATGCCAATTGGGACCTTACTAAGAAATTGCCTTACAATGTGGGAAAGTTTCAAGGGATGGATTGAATCTTCACAATACTTCCCCCCACCTCAAGAAGAGGAAAAGATAATTTCGGTTAAATTCGGTGCTCGGGATGACATAAAAAATGTAACCATCCCACTGGAGCATAAAGCCTTTGGTCAATACATAGCAATAGTGGATGGCGGAGCTGGAGTAAACATTCTAGCAAGAGAGCTATATGCAGAATGGGGCCTACCTCCAATGAAGAAGGCCACATTTAACATCCGCCTGGCTAACCACACGAAAATGAAGCCATTGGGTATCATTGACAATGTGTCAACAAAAATTGCTGAAGTAAGATTCACACTCCAGTTTACTATCTTGGATCTTCCCAAGGGCACCACAGCATACCAAATATTGTTGGGAAGACCATGGCTTTGGGAAGCATCAGTACTCCATGATTGGGGCACCAATAGGATCACTATCCAAAATAGAGAAACCGCTGTCAAGATAAATCTGGGAACAAGGGAAATCAAACCCACGATTCCTAGAAATGTTGAAGACACTTCTTCCACTACAGCCACCAGTCATGCATTCCTTGAACCTATCAATGCACAAAAGCCCATAGAAGGAGATACACAAAGTGACATCAACAATTGGATATAGACGTTGGCTACAATAGATAATTGTAAAACAACACATCTAATGTTGCTAGTTGTGGATGCCCAAATGATACAACTAGAAGCACTGATCTGGGATGATGAATCAGAAGTAGTGGAAATGCCAATCTTCATGAGCCATCGAATGGGACAGTGACCCTAAAGAGTCCATAATAGAAGGCTATGGGGCTGACATAGAGTGGGATATGGAAATAGAAGCTGATAATGCATCCTTGGAAGGCCAAGTATTTGACAATGACTTGGCAATCCTACAGGCACTCATGGCCATTGAATTCCCCAAGATCGACCCTCTATCACAATCCAAAAGCAATCGATCTAGAAAAAAGGAGGGTGTATAGCACCACAAGGCCAAGATAGAGCATTTCAATGAATTCGAAAGATGTAGACAAGAGTGGTAGAATTGTACTTGACGAAGCCCACAAAAGCACCTGAGTCCCCAAATTTTAAATGGGATCTTGAAGGATTTGAAGGTCTTTGTATGGTTGAAGAAACACTCCTTGGGAGTGCAACTCCTATTGAAAATCCATCATTGGTCTCACAAAGCAAAAATCTTAGAAAGTTCAAACCCAATGTGAGAATGAAGAGTAAAAAGGTGAATAGTAACAAAAAAGAAGAAAGGCTCAACACATATCCTTGCTTCTAACCAATTATGTATCCACTACCCATAATGGCAAAACCTACATTGCCCATCTATTGGCCATAATAATTGGGTTTGCAATAGAGCAAGAGGATGACTCTGTACCCCTCTCAACACAAGATATAGAGGACTTTGAAGCATTGCTATTATTGCCAGAATGGGAATTAGACCCTCCACCTAATGTGATTGATCTCCATTGCATCCATGCTCTCTTACACTATCGTGTTCTAGCATGCCCTTACCCTTGCATTCTCTACCCTTGTACTCCTTCCTCCTCCTCCTCCCTCCTCCTCCTCCTTCCTCCTCCTCCTCCCATCTCTTCTTCTTCCTCCTCCTTTCTCCCTCCTCCTCCTCCTCCTTCTCCTTCCTCCTCCTTCTCCTTCCTCCTCCTTTCTCCCTCCTCCTCCTCCCCCTCCCTCCTCTTCCTTCCTCCTCCTTCCTCCCTCCTCCTCCTCCCCCTCCCTCCTCCTCCTTCCTCCTCCTTCCTCCTCGTCCTCCTCCCTCCCTCCTCCTCCACTCTCTCCTCTCTTCCTCCTCCTTCCTTGTCCCTCCTCCTCAACCCTTACCCCTCGAATTTGCGAAGGAGACTAGCTCTCCACTCCTAAACCTTGGACTCCTCCTAAACCCTACAACCCCCTCTGAACCCTGGATCTACTAGTTAATTCTCTCAACCCTGTCCCCCTTTCTAACCTTGAAATCCCCTTCTAAACCCTTGAACTCCCATGGATGCAAAAGCCTCCATCAATCGTTATAATCAATCCCTCTTTCTCATTCACGTGCGCATGAGATCTACTTTCCATGGTTTAGCCTACACCTCTCACCGGAACACGACCCGAGGACCTATGCTACACTTGTGAACACCTATGCTACAACGAGCAATGACACGAGTGTAGGTGACCAACACCCTTGGAACCTGCACTTGGGTAAAACAATGACAACGTAAAACATTGCCAATATAGTGCCATGTGCTAAGAGTGCATGTTTCTTTTGTGAGTGGCTAATGCATTTTACACTTTTTGTGATGAGGGTGCTGTGTGTGGATTTAAAACAAGTATCTCTTGGGGCTTTTATTTATACAATTTATTCGTGGTGGTCGAAACATGTGGGTGCGCTATGCATGACTAGTGAGGTAGGCATTCCTCCTATATGCTTAATTTGCTAAGGGAATCATAGGGCAGCTGGGACTCAGTCATCACCTCTGAGCCCTAGGTTGAAAGTGATTGAAACTACCTATATGTGCGAAGGTGTACATATGCTAGTGAGTGCTTGTGAAACAATCTAGTCCTAACTATGGAAGACTTGGGACCCCCAAATCTTCATTGTTGTCGAGGATGGCTTGCATGTTGATGTAATAGCACTTCAGTCAGCTCCCGTTTATTGTTGTTGTGAATTGGACTTCATCTAGTGTTTCTAGTAGCACAGCTCCGATGGGATTCATTTTTTTGACTCTATAGGGTCCTTGACCTAGAAATTTGAGCTTGCCCTTATGGACTTTGGTATTGTACAGCAGAACTAGGTCACCTTCCTTGATGTCTTTGTCTTTGAGGTTTCTATCAAACCATGCCTTCCTTCTTCGTTTTTTTGTTGTCATGGCAAGGTAGGCAACTAATCTGGTCTCTATTAAATTACATGGTGTAGCTAAACGAAAACTGAACAAAGAATAGAGAGTACACAACAAACTGGACAGGAACAAAATTTCCCTTCAATATTGATGTAGTACAGATGATGGCTCCATCCACCCATGCGCTCCCATAGTGGAGCTTAGATGGCGATCTAGATAGATACTAGGTGAAGAGCTACTAGTTGGAAGATCTGATCTGATCTGATCTGAATTGATATGATCCAATGGACTAGGGAGGTCACCTCTTTATAGCTATGAGGGTGGTAGTTGGATCAACATAGTCGGTGGAACCAACTAGTCAACCTAGTTAGTGGAATTGATTAGTTGTCCATGGAATATTTAGGGAATATTCCCTATACCGTCACATCGGGGGCTCTACCCCCGAACCCCCACCAAGGGGGCCCCCTTGGGACCTCCTAGCTAGGGGCCAGTTGGGCCCTAAGCCCCAGCAAGAATAAGGGCTCCCACACAATCACCTTTCTACCATCAATGGTCTCATTATAGACCTCATCTGATATGCAAGTCAGGTTCCATCCAATGTTTCAGCCTCACACATGGCTTCTCCTCATATGGGGGCCTTACAACTTAAGCACCTTGGACCAATGGTGGTTACCAAGAGGGTGGGGCATTGAGCATATCTAACACCCCCCCTCGATGTCCACCTGTAGGTGAACTACCTTCTCGGCCTAATGCCGAGTCTTTGAAGATGATTCTGAAGCTGATCCTTCTTGAGTGCCCTGGTGAAGATATTTGCTCCATTTTGCTCTGTTGGATAGTAGACCAGCTCCACTATTCCATCCTCAATCAAATCACACACATAGTGATACTGAATCTCTATATGTTTTATGTGCGCATGAAACACTAGATTTTTAGCAATGGCCATGCAACTTTGATTGTCGCACCTCAGCACAGTTTCCTCATCCTCTTGCACTCTCATGTGCCATAAGATCCTCCTCAGCCACACTACTTCACAAGTGGCAAAACATGATGCCTTGTACTCAGCCTTGGTAGAAGACAATGCCACTATTGGTTGTTTCTTACTGATCCAAGAGAAGATACCTAAACCTAAAGAGAAACAATATCCATAAATTGATTTCCTAGAATCAACATCTCCAGCCCACCAATCCGAGTCACAATGACTAGCTAAGGAAGTGCCCGTACCATAAGTGGTGCCATAATCAAGAGTGCCCTTTACATGCTTGAGCACCCACATCCCTGCATTCCAATGATTCTCTCGGGGCTTATTGGAGAACCTGATCAAAACGCCAACAGCAAAACTGATGTCCAGTCTGGTGTTGCACAGATAGATGAGACTTCCAACCAACTTCTTCTACCTCTCGATGTCTGCTGGTGGTGAGGCATCCTCCATAGACAACCTCGCATTTACGTCCATAGGTGTAGCTATCTCCTTGCACTCAGACATACCAACTGCCTTCAAGATCTCCCTTGCATATTTCTGCTGAGAGATGAAGATATTGCCTGGCTCTTGCCAAACTTCCAATCCCCAAACAATAGTAAATCATAAGGAGATCATCCACATATAGAACAATAATAGCAGATTTTCCACCTTTCCTGTACACATATACAAGTTAGCATCTAAGGCACATCTTTTGAAGTTTAATTTATGAAAAATTTTTTATATCCATTGGTACCATGCTCTTGGGGCCTGTTTTAGCCCGTACAAAGCCTTCTTGAGCTTACATACCTTGTTCTTAGAATGGGGGGCCTCAAACCCTGGTGGCTGAGCCACGTACAGCTCCTCCTTGAGGTTACCATTCAAGAATGCTGATTTAACATCCATTTGATAAACTGGCCACTTTTTATGAGCAGCCACTGATAGTACTATGCGAATAGTGGTCATTTTGGTAGTTGGAGCAAAAGATTCCTGAAAATCAAATCCTTCAACCTGCGAAAATCCTCGTGCAACCAATCTGGCTTTGTACTTTTCCAAAGTCCCATCGGCCTTGTACTTTACCTTCCAAACCCACTTGGTGCCAATAAACTTTTTGTTAGGTGGTTGATCTACCAGCTCCCAAGTTTCATTCTTCATGATGCCGTCTTATTCTACTTGCATAGTGTTTTTCCAATCTCAGTCTACAAGTGCCTCCTCTAAACTCATAGGCTCCTTTACTTCTGCAATAATCTCAGCCATCAAGGCCATATTGAATATGTGAGCAGAAGCCCTCCTTTGCTCCTCGATTCTTTGAGCTGCTCAATAGACATAGGCATCTAGTTATCATGGTCATAGAGTTGCCTTACCCATCGCGACAATGGCTTTTTTGGTGGTGTAACAATAGGTTGGTGACTTATACCTTCATCATCTGATATTTCCTCCTCCTTTATAGCTCCTAGGACAGGTCTATAGTGAATTACCTCTTCAGTTGATGATAAAGTGGAAGAGTTCTTCTCTGCCTTCACTGCATGTGGTTGCTCCCTGAACACCACATCGCGGCTTGCTATGATCTTCTTTGCCTCTCAGTCATACAACTTATAGGCTTTCTTCTCATCACAATAGCCTAAAAAGATACATTTGGTGATTTTTGGTTGTAGCTTGTTTCTCTCTTTGTCTGGTACATGCACATAGCATTCACACCCAAACGTTCTGAAATGGGAGATAGATGGCTTCTTACTACTATAAGCCTCATGTGGTGTTTTACCTTTGAGTGCCTTTGTATAGCTGTGAGATTAAGGATGTAAACTGCAGTATTGATAGCCTCAACCCAAAAGTGGTTTGGCAATCTAGCACCTTTCAACATACACCTCCCCATCTCCATGGTGGTCTGCATTCGACATTCAACAACCGAATTTTGCTGAGGCATATGTGGTGTCATCGTTTGTCACTTGATCCTTGCTCTGGCAAAAATCTCCAAACTCTGTAGCAACAAACTCACCACCACCATCTGATCTGATTTTCTTCACTTTTCTCCCTGCTTCATTTTCAACAAGCTGTAGCCATTCTTTCAATTTACCAAAAGCTTGAGCCTTTTCATGAAGAAAGTACACCCATATCTTCCTACTATAGTCGTCGACAATCAATAAAAAATAGGAAGATCCCCCCAAGGCCTGTGTAGGCATCTTACCGCACAAGTTAACATGCACCAACTCTTGAGGAGCGTTTGCTCTATTTTTGCTTTCTTGTGGGAATGCCTTTCTTTGTTGCTTGCCCATCATGCAAGCTTCACACAGTTCTTTGATTTCTGCTACTATAGGTAAGTGAGCAACTATACATTGCTTTTGCATCTCCTTCAGCAGTGCAAATCCGATGTGGCCGAATCTTTCGTGCCAAATTCTACTTGTGCAGTCTCCAGCAGTGGCTGTAAGAGCACTTAGCTCATACAGATTGTTCCTCCTTACTCCTGTGCCAACAAGATTGCCAGCACTATCCAGACTTTTTGCTCCTGTCTTGTTGAACCTCACCTCATGGTCAAGATCAGTTATGGAAGCAACTGATAGCAAATTTCTCTTGATTTGTGGAACATACAGCACACTAGATAGTTTCTTAACATCTCCATTTACAGAAACATATGAAACCATACCTATACCCTCAACAAGGCATTTTGCATTATTACCAACCGTCATGGTGATGGGTTCCTGTAGAGGCTGCATGAAACAATATAGACCCTTCTTGTAGGTCATGTGACGGGAGGCACCATTATCCAACACCCATGAATTAGTGGTTGAAGCTTCTTGAACTGAGGAACACTCTTCCTCAATGGCCAAAAATAGATCCAACTCTGCTTCCGCTGTGTTAGTTGTCTCTTTCCCCTTATCTATCTTCTTCAAGGTACGATTCTTTTCATCTGCTTTCTTGACCCGGCAATTTGCAATCACATGGCCCTTCTTCTTGCAGTAGAAGCATTCTCCTTGAAACTTCTTCTTGCTGCCCTTCTTCTTTTTGTCACCACTAGTAGAGGACTCACCTTTGATGAAGGAACCACCTTTGCCTTTCGTAGTGGCAAAGAATGCAGCATCCCCATTGCCACCTCCATCTCGAGCTTTAAGCCTCAATTCCTCCTCCATAAGTAAAGCACATAACTCCTCAAATGACAATGGTTGGGGTCTCACCTGAGTGTTAAGTGCTGTTACCAGTCCATCAAACCTTGGTGGACATATTCGGAGACACCGCTGAGCTAGCTCTTCGCTAGTCTTTTGTATCCCAACACCAGTCATCTAGTCACGTAGATTTTTTATTTAGATTATGAACACCTCCACTGTCTCTCCTTCATTAAACTTCTCAGCTACAAGTTGATTCTCCAGGTTCTGGATCCTTGTTTGATTCCGTGTCTCATACTGACTCTTCAATATGTTCTAGGCCAGAGTTGCCTTAGATGTATGCTGAATCAAGGTCAAAATACTATCAGTAGTACTTGTAACTAGGGCACACAGAGCATTTGCATTCCTGCATTTCCAAGCTCATAGAAGGTCGACATTAGGAGGTATCGATCTCCCTAGATTTGCTAGGTTGGGGGTTCCTTGTGGTTCTGGGTCAATCCCCAGTACTATCTCCAGAAGCTCATATGAATCCAGAATAGTAGTAATTTTAAACTTCCATAGAGTGTAGTTCGTACCATCTAGCTTGCCTTCAGTGAAGGCTGGTGGGCGAATCCTCAACACCTGGATTGTTGGTGTAGCAACAGCTACTAAACTCGAGCCACTTACTATTGAGCTGCTTCCTATTGCCATCACTCAGTATGCTATTGAAGCCCTTGCCTCTCTTCTATTCTTCGATCCTTAGAGCTGTCTGCGAAGGAGACTAGCTCTCCACTCCTAAACCTTGGACTCCTCCTAAACCCTGCAACCCCCTCTGAACCCTAGATCTCCTAGTTAACTCTCTCAACCTTGTCCCCCTTTCTAACCCTGAAATCCCCTTCTAAACCCTTGAACTCCTGTGGAGGTGAAAGCCTCCATCAATCGTTATAATCAATCCCTCTTCTCATTCATGCGTGCATGAGATCTACTTTTCATGCTTTAGTCTACACCTCTCACTGGAACACGACCCGAGGACCTATGCTACACTTGTGAACACCTATGCCACAATGACCAATGACACGACTGTAGGTGACCAACACCCTCGGAATCTGCACTTGGGTAAAACAGTGACAACATTTGGCACCGCTGTCGGGGAGGTTAGTGCCTGAAGTGAAAGCGGAGCACGTGCTTGCATGTGTGAAAAAAGAACCCCCTATGAAAAACCATTCAAGATACATCCCTCAAGGCAAAGGAATGAAAAAATGCTTCCAAATGATGCAAAAGGATAATGTTGACTTTCAAAATCACATTAATACACTAAACACCCAAAATTAACCCTTAATCCCCTCACATCCTATAAAAGTAACACCAACCTCCCTCATTTCTTTCCCCACACTTTTGCTAACCACTTCCTTCTCCAAATTCCATTAAGTCTTCATATTTTTCATCTATCTCTATTTTCCATCCTCGAACTTCTATCCACCATCATACCATACCAATAAGGGAAGGATCAAAACCAAAGGTATGTGGACCTTACCAGAAAAATCCCAAGTATGGCACCCATGTCTATGAAGAACTAGAAAAACTACTAGAGACTGGTTTCTTTGATGAGATCGAGCACACCGATTGGGTGTCACCAAATGTGATTGTTCCTAAGAAAAACAAGAAGCTCAGAATATGTGTGAATCTCAAGAATGTCAATGCAGCAACAATCAGAGATCATTATCATCTACCATTGACTGAAACAGTTTCAGAAAGGGTAGCAGGATTTGAAGTGTATAGCTTCTTGGATGGGTTCAGTGCGTACAACCAAGTATAGATTGCACCTCAAGATCAAGCGTTTGCCATAGAATGGGGCATGCCATTTGGCTTATGTAATGCCCCATCTACTTTTCAAAGGGTAATGTATACTGCCTTCAAGGAATTTCTCAACAAGTTCCTACAAGTCTTCCTCGATGACTTGTTCGTACACTCAGGAAAAAAGGATCACTTGAAATGCCTTGAAGACATGCTTAAAAAATGTAGGGAGTATGGAATCTCTTTGAATCCTCTAAAATGCTAATTCTTGGTCACACACGGAGTAGTCTTGGGACACATAGTCTCTTGACATGGGATTGCAACTAACATGGACAAAATAAAGATCATCATGGAGCTTCCCTCCCCTGCTAAATGCCAAGGGAATTCAAGTCTTCATGGGACATGCTAGATACTATAGAAGAT
The DNA here is from genome assembly GCF_047967505.1 of Dipteris shenzhenensis. Lineage (NCBI taxonomy): Eukaryota > Viridiplantae > Streptophyta > Polypodiopsida > Gleicheniales > Dipteridaceae > Dipteris > Dipteris shenzhenensis. The sequence goes on from NC_141622.1 coordinate 17,665,303, forward strand.
TCATACTGAGGTATGCCATGATTGCAAGGCCCCTATACAAAGCTCCCAGTCAACTTCATTTTGACAGACGAATGCGAACAATCATTCGAAACCCTCAAGTGGAGATTGATCATAGCCCCTGTTCTAATGGCAACAAATTGGGACATAGACTTTCATGTACATATTGATGGTTCCAATTATGCAGTAGGGAGTGTGTTATGTCAACCTAGCAAACACAACAAAGACTACCCAGTATACTTTGCAAGCAGACAGCTAAATGATGCAGAGGTGAATTACACCACAATAGAAAGAGAAGCCTTGGCAATGATCTACAGCGTGAAGAAATTTCGACACTATCTATTGGCTACTGACTTTATGTTCTACACAGATCATCGAGCCTTATTATATCTTGTGAATCGGCCCACAGGCCGGATCACTCGATGGCTTCTACTGCTACAAGAATTCAAGTTCAAAATCGTGATGAGAAAAGGAGCTCAGCATTTCATTGCTGATCACATGTCACGATTGAGGACAGGAGAAGAGTCAGAAGGAATAGAAGATGACCTACCACATGCCACATTATTTCAAATAGATGTTGTGCTTGATTGGTGTGCAGACATCATTGGGTATTTAATGGCAAGAAGACCACCTCTTGAAATGAAAGCAGTGGATGCTAGGAAACTAATTTTAAAAGCGGCACCCTATGTACTCATTGCAAGACAACTATACAAGATGGTCAAGGACCATGTTTTAAGGAGATGTGTGATGCCACATGAGATCATGCCAATCTTCAGTGAAGCACATGAAGGCATTGCAAGTGGATATTTCCAAGGGGAAGAAACAATAAGAAAAGTCCTTCTCACAGGATACTGGTGGCCAACACTTTGGTTAGATGCCTATGAATATGTCAAAAGCTATGATGTATGCCAACAAACTTCTAAACCACAACACAAAGACTTCAATTCCCTAACAACAGTTGTTGCTTAAAAACCCTTTAAAAAATGGGGGATTGATTTTGTGGGTCCCATCCATCCAGCAGCAAAAGGAACACAAGCATGCTACATCATTGTGGCCACAGATTACTTTACTAAGTGGGCTAAAGCTAAAGCTGTCAGAAAGGCAAATGCCAAAAGCACAGCAAGGTTCTTATACGAGAATGTGATCACCCGATTTGGATGTCCCATTGAAATTGTGTCAGATAGAGGCACACATTTTGTCAATAATGTCATCCAAGAACTCTTGTCTGGCTTTATGGTGATCCATAGAAAGAGCACACCTTACTACCCCTAAGGGAATGGGCAAGCCGAATCCACCAACAAAATTCTATGTATTGTCCTCACCAAGGTAGTAGAACCAAAGTGTTCTGATTGGGCAAAGAAACTAAACGTAACCTTATTGGCATATAGAACCACCTCTAGATTTAGTTTTTCTCTCTCTAGATCCTGATTTTGCAAGTATGATTGGATCTTTTCTATAGAGGATTTTGGCTATCCTCATCCTTTAAGATTTATCATACCATCTTTCAGACTCAAGATATTACAAGTGGAGCTTTGCCCCGCTACTCTACACACACAATGCTCTCATAGTTGTTGTCCTCGACTCCACTTCTGGCCCTTGTTGCCATAGGGTTAACAACTTGGCATTGGGAAGGCCACCCCCACAATAGTTACCTACAGTAGGTGACAAGATGCCAAAGGCCAAAAGCCTTTAAAGATTGGAATTCTATAGTTCCCCACCTCCCTAACATAATCCCTATGTAGAGGAACTTTATCCCTTTCACATTCACTCTTCACCCCTCTTCACTTCACATCACCGTTAGTGTGAGGGTGCCAGTGAATGCATTTTGCAAAGCCTCTCATATACAGCCTTGACTTACATCTTCCATGGTGTGCCATCTTTTCTGTCTTTAGATTGACTTAACCTAGCTCTTCTTATCCTAGCTTGCAACAATGAAGGGAGCACATAATGAGTTGGCCTCATAAGTTGCTTAATCAATTTTCCTCGTAGCCTCTTAGGAGCTACTACAACTTGATCTTTGTTAATCGACCTACCATCTAACCAAGAATGCTCCTGGCTACTTTAGCATATGCTGGTTGAATTTATGCGCTCTAAGTGATAGATTTGTTATGTGACCCTTTATGCTTGTTGTATGCTCCTTTTTCTTTATTTTTTTGTGTCATGTTTGGTTGCTAAATGGCCTATCAATAGGCCTTACCTAGCTTTCACACTATCTTTCATCCTCGCCATCTTATTGGTTTTGTATTTCCATATACAAAACAATGGATTTCTTATGATTAGCCCACACTCTCCCTTACAAGTTACATTGGTTTGGGTGACCTCAAATATACGTAGACCAGTGTGCCAATTCCTAGACTATGTGTGTGTCTTATTGCATATTTTGTGGGTGCAAATGTGGCATGTCTATTGTGTGTGCTTGTCTCTTAGCTAACTATTACATGATTGGTTTAGGCTAGGCTATGCTAGGTTAGGTTAAGTTCAAAGCTACAATGCACTTGGATCATTAATCAAAAAATAGAATCACACATTAATTAGTGTTTGCTACCTTCGCGATTGCACCTAAACATATGTAATCATGTGTTGATGTGGGTTCTACATAAACATACTTCTAAAAGGGTTTTTAATTCACCACAACCTATTTGCAATCCTAATCACTCCTCAATCTTAAAGAATTAATTAATTAGTCATCACTCTAGTCCCTCCCCTATTAGCCGCAATTAACCTATGCTAAACCCCCTCAATTAACACTCAGCCTACCCTTCACTTACCCTTGCTACCTCCACTCAGCCCTCCCTCTCTCCCTCTCCTCTCTCCCCTCTCCCTCTCCGCTCCTTGCACTCAGCCCTCCCCTCTCCCTTCGCTCCCTTCACTTAGCCCTCCCCTCTTCCTTATCCCTCTCCCTCCACTCCCTCGCTCAACCCTCCCCTCTTCCTCGCCCCTCTCCCTCTACTCCCTCGCTCAGCCTCCCTCCACCTCTCTACCCTCCACTCACCGGTCTCTCTCCCGCAACTCTCTCTGCATCCCCCTACCTCAAGTCTTCCTACCTCTACTGCACTTCAGATCATAAAGTATGTTGAAACTCAAATTTTTGCAAGAAGTTCCCAATCTCTAGCTCCTCCTTGGTATGTCATCCTCATCCGCATCGCTGCCATCGCTATCAACCAAGCTGACACTCTCTAGCATCTCAATCACCACCCCATCCCCTCAGTTGCCCCCCTTACCCTGGCCTCAAATGCTCCAACACTGATGAAGTAGTTGGAGTAGGTGTGCATCCAATGTTGTGTGCTCTCATATACTTGCAGAGGGCGGCTGATGACAAACTTCTAGATCTTTGTGAAGCTTCTCGCTTATGTTAATCTCACTTCAAACAAATGGTGGATACGAGATTCCTAGATATAGAGCAAAATTTATACAGTGCAAAGGCACTATAAAAGGATTGACTGGCACACCACATGTTCCACAGCCACTGGGTTATGTGCCTCCGTGATCACAATAAGCCATAACTCGAGTACATGTAACAAAATGGATCTAGGGGTATGTTGACTCTGTGTTAACATGGACTTAGGTAGCACAAAATGTGTGTGTAGAGTAGAGGCAAAGCTCCTCTTGTACTGGCATAAGGCTAGGAATAATCTCTCTTAGAAATCCAAAATGCATGTTCTACATGCAACTCCTACATGCAACTCCTACATGCAGGTTCTACATGCATGTTCTACATGCAAGTCCTATATGCAACTCCTACATGCATGTACTACTTCCTACATGCAGTTTCCACATGCAACTCCTACATGCAACTTCTATGTAGGAATTGCAATTTCCACATGCAACTCCTACATGCATGTTGTACATGCAAGTCCTACATGCAGTTCCTACATGCAACTCCTACATGCAACTTCTATATGTGCATCCTAGATCCAAGTTCTACATGTAGAGATTGAAAGTCTTACAATTCCTACATGCAGAGAGAGAATCTTCTTAACTTGTATAAATACCCCATAATGGAATGAAGCCTACACTCTTGGGGGCATTGTGTTGAATTCTACATTGTTTTTCCATGCAATTGTCACCAAGTGTCCATGCTCTCTTGCACTCCATGTCCAAAAGCATGCCCTAACCTTGCCTCCTACTCCCCCCTCCTCCAACCTTGCAATTCCTTCTCTCCCTCTCCTCCAACCTTGCACCTCCTCCTCTCCCTCTCCTCCTCCCTTCTCATCTCTTTCCCCCACCCCCATGCTCTTACACCTTCTTCCTTTCCCTCTCCTATGCTCCCCTTACATCCTTACTCTCTTAGTCTAGTTCCTCACCCTTGACCTCCATGATCTATGAGGGAGATGAGTTCTCCGCCATGTACTCTACTCTGAAACTTGGATCCTCCTTCTAACCCTTAAATTCCTTCTGAACCCTGGAACTCCTTTTGAACCCTTGAACCTCTCTAAACCTTGAAACTCCTTCTGAACCCTGAACCTCTTCTAAACCATGGAACCTCTTCTAAATCATGTAACCTCTAACAACTTGCTTCCCATCCCCGTATTGACTAAAGACATAAGTAAGGATCTTGAACATTAGATGGAAGTTAGGGGATAGTGTTTGTCATTGGAAAGCCAAGTTTGGTGGAATCTAGCACAAGGACATTCTAGAGAAGATGTCCACTATTATGTGGTTAATTCTACACAAGTTAATATGGACCAATGCTAGGGGGCACATAATTGTGAAGGGGGATGGTCTCTGCAAGCACTGCTCAAGGATTAGAGAATATATTTTTCACTTGTTTGTCTCATGATCTTATGCTAGGAAAGTCTAGAAAATAAACCATTGAATTGGAATTCTATTATCCTGGGCTAGTCCATTAAAGTCAAACAATAAGTCTAGACACATGTTAGAGTTCATGCACTATGGTTTATTTGGTTCTTTGGAAATCCTTTTCACAGTTAAGTGATACTATTACTAATCCTGATTCTTTCTTCTTGGAATGGTTACCAGGATCACCAGAGATTGGGACAAGTCATCAATACCTTCAACAAAGACCTTGATCACCTTTTCCAAGAGATCCAAGATCATGAAGTTGAGAACCATTAGAAACAGCACAGGGAATTCCAACAATACCTTCAATAAAGACCCTGATCATGTTTTCCAAGACATCCAAGATCATGAAGTTGAGTACCATTAGCAATAACACAGGGAATGCCAACACAAAGGCTGCATCTCGGACTCAGAATGAATCTACCATTCCTTTTTTGTTTGCTATAGCATGCATTGTTGACACCTCCTTTTGATAAATTACTCTTTGGTTTATCCTACCCGGGTGGTAGAGGAATATATTCTATTATGTTTGATGTTCTGCTAGTGTAGAGGGTTGATTGTAATGGAAATAAAACTATGTATCTTTTGATATCTTAATATAGAACTATACTTTTTACTTAAAAAAAACAAGAGGAACATATTGTAGGCAGGATTATGGTGGGAATCTTATTCAAGGATGCTCAATAAATGTATGCAGTGTGACGTATGCCAATGCATTGGCCGTCTTTTTCCTAATTAGTCTCTGCCATTACAACCTATTCATCCTTGGGAAGTGTTCCAAAGATGGGGATTGGATTTTGTTGGTCCTCTCAAGCCTACCAGGTTTATATAGAATAAGTATATTGTGGTTGCTACTAATTATGCTACAAAGTGGGCAGAAGCTAAGGCACTCTAGGATAACTTAGCTCATAGCACAACAAAATTTGTATTTGAAAATATAATATAATAGGTATGGATGCCTCATACACCTTATCAATGACCAAGGATCACATTTCTTGAATAAAGTCATGCAGTTTTACTGAAGGATCTACAACCTATCATGCCTGAGGCAATAGAGAATTGGAATCTACAAACAAAAATCTCAAGTTGATTTTGACCAAGACCGTGCAATCTCATACGAGTGAATGGGACACTAACGTACATGCCATGCTATGGACATATAGAATGGCATTCAAAGCCACCACAAACTTAACTCCATTTAGAATGGCTTTTGGTTCAGAAGCTGTGGTACCCTTAAAATTTGTTGTTCCCAGTCTTTGAGTCACAACTGAACATCACTTAGATGAGTCCAAGGCAATCAAGGGGTGATTGCATTAGGCAGCCCACCTAGATGAACGGTGTCTCCAAGCATCTTGGTCACAATAAGTGATTCAAAGGAGAAGGAAAGCATGGCATGATAGACATATTGTGCCTAAACATTTGGAAAAAGAAATGTTGGATATAATGCTAAATTGGGACCTTGAAAATAAGCTTTCAAATTGGGATGGAATGGGCCCTAGAGGTTAAGTGTAGTGTTTCCTAACGGGATAGTATAGCTCGAGGATTTACAAGGAAGAGTGTTTTTTGAGTTGTACAATGGGAGAAATGTCTTGAAAGCCTTACCGAGTGGTAGGTTCCTCGATAGCCCGTGGCTTAGATACAAGTCACTCAATCTTGATCGTGACTTGGTTGAGCCTAGTGTATCAACAAGCATACTAGCAAGCTATTTGGTTACAGTGGATGGGGAAACTCACATGCAGACATGTGGCAGTAAGACAATTATGAAGGCATTAATTTTGGCTTATCATAATATATATAGGGGTGTTTTACTGAATAATGCAACCTCTAATGTGACAAGATGTCCATCTTTAGCCACTGTTCATTGTTTCCACTCAACTCTAGACATTCAATGTTCATCTTCTTTATCACATACAGTTGTGTTTGCCTCTTACTCTATTTGCCCTTTGTATTATCTTTGTTTTTGCTCCCATCCCTCTATGTTCCCTTTGCCTTTTTCTTCCATCTCCATCTCCACCTACATCTATCTCTATTTGCACCACCTTCCTAACCATGGAGGAATGAACAAAAGTGATCTTCACGGGTCACCTTACCACTAGAAGTGACACAGGTCATCTTCACGAGTTGCTACCCCTCATCCAATCATAGAATTTACAAACGAGGTCCTCAAAGAGATTCTAAAATGCAATCCTCTATTTTGTTTTTCAAAGCTTCCACCATGGGCAAAAGTTTGGGATGAGGCCCTTGTAAAAGAATTTTTTGGATTCTTATGACGCAAAGGATCGCAACATCATAATCCAGGGAATTCATGTTCAGCTATCTGTAGCATTATTGGGAGAGGTTTTCTAGTTGGTGACTCTGGTAGCACCATGTGCACTAGCAGCCAACAACGGGTGTGATGAGTACTTTGAAATGGATAGTTACTCATCACCATAGGGTTACCTGATCAACAAGTCTCGAGCATGCCTCAAGATCTAAAGGTACAACAGCTATTTTGAGTCACTCAAAAGTAGTGGAGAAAGTTGACGTGGCTTAGGCCTTATTGTTTTTGGGTCCTCCTAGCCAATGGATGCCTAAAACAAAGGTTGAGGTGATGTTTGGTGAAAAGGGTAAAGCAAGGTTCCTTCCTCGACTCATTTTATAGACTCAAAGCCAGGACACGATATAGGGACTTAGACTCCCTTGGTGGTTTGTTTTGACAAGGTGATACAAGTGCTAGCCCCACCACTTTTTAACACATCTACTCAGACTTCACCCAAGTGGGTTTTTGCGGCAGAGCCCATTTTGGAGGGACAAGATGTGATCCCCTTGCCACCCTGGCAACTGAAGTTTTGCACTGAGTGCCTAGTCAATACCGATTTCCTATCTGCTATATGGCTATGTGACACATTGTCTTGCCAGACCCTAATCCCTGTAGACCACCTTAGCTGTTCCATGGAGTGATACTCAGGTCAATCACCCTAGAAGTCTCTATTTATGACCGCACCTATTGCAATTTTGTTCCTTTTATCCAAGGCCAAGCAACTCTCCAACATAATATCCATAAGGTAGAGAGGCACCATATTGCAGCTTGGATCCGTGCATTGCCCCATCCCACTATGCCAACCTTTTCAAACTACTACACCGCACTACTTAGAGAGGTAGAGATATTACTCAATAGTCATATTATTGAGGCATCTGCCATGTGCATCAATATTTGGTATCTCTACAAGGACCCAAGATTCAGGTGGCAAGAGGGAGTCACACCAGCAAAAATGATATGTGACTCATGTTGACAATGCCTTCGGCATCACCAATCCATCTGAGAGCCCACTCGTCAAATGATGGTCTATGGATTGGCTTATAGATCCTAAGAGGCCTCCCATCAACATCATCTCTTTGTATCTATGGCCTCATGATCCAATGTGAATGATCCACCCTTTCGACCCTCCCTCTCCAAGACCATCTTCCTCTCGAGCTCCTCCAAATGATGCCCCTAGCCCACCATCCTTTGCTACCCCTTCATGACAAAGGCATGACCGCATGTAATGACCTTGTGGTTTCAACCTTGTGCATCTGCATTTAAGTAGTGCCTAGCTCCAGCTAACATCAAAGCATGAGGGGCTAGTTGTAGAAAGTTGAGGTGAAATGTTGGCCCTTGCATCAGGCAAACACAAATGAACTTACCAACATAGGCACACGAGCAAGTGGCGCTTATGGCTAGTGAATAGGCAAGTACATCATTGGCTAACTTCCTAAAACTAAGGTAGTGACCCCGAGTTTGAGGAGGAGTCATGCTAAAGCCAAGGATAGTAGATCAATGGCAAGCAATGGTCCAACAAACCATGAGTGTTAGTAATAAAAGTCCGCTTAGCAGTTAGTCTACTTAGTAGAGAAGCATTGTAATAGAGAGGAAGAGAATGCCATTTATTGTGGTTCCCAACCTCTATCTAGCTTAGCTTGTCATGGATAGGAGCTTGCATAATTGAATGCTCAATGCAAGCCCAGGCAGCTTCATTGTATAAATCGATTCTTCTTTTAATACAATTGTGGTTTGCTTCCATCTTATATATATTGCTGTCTACTATCCATTTATTTGTTACATGCTCAATCATATCATATGGTTTACTTTTCAATAGCAACCCTGACCTCTGAGTTATTTCTATTGACATATGTTTCATCACATACAAGCACATTCAGACGCACAAATTACTAAGGACTACAAGAGTGAGCATATTCATTCGAGCACTGCACAAGTTAGGTTAATGGTTCATGAGCACCAAGCACTAATGAGCACCCATAAGTTAATCAAAGGGGAGTGAGAAAATCAAACGTCAATGCTTGGTTTTGTTGCTCGCTTCTTTTGCCTCACTCAGTTTTCACTGCTCACTTGATTGCCTCTTTAAATAAAAGTCTACAACAATCAACTCCATATATAAGGGATAATAAGAAGGATTGAGAGAGAAAGGGGGTAGAAAGAGTGACCACTTCGCTCACATATAGCAATGAGACGAAGGGAGCATGACCACTCAAGACGTCACAATAGGGAAGCTCCACATGGCTCTTTGCAACTAAGGGTAACATCAAGGAAGGGAAGAGGCAAGCTTAGTAGCATGGACAAGGAGGGAGGGGAGAGCTCGAAGGTTCAAAGGGTTGAGTGGGAAGGAGATGAGTCAAGGTAGGAGGGAGGGTAGACAAGGCCCCTAAGCTGCTACCATGTAGAAGTGGTAATGAAGCCTCATAATCACAACATTAAGTCACCACCAACCCCTTCACTTGCCTTAGAGCTGAGTGATGGAAGGAGATGAGTTGAGGCAAGAGGAAGGGTAGACAAGGCCTCTAAGCTACTACCGGGTAGAAATGGCAGTGAAGCCTCACAGACACAACATTAAGTCATCATCACCAAGCCGTTCACTTCCCTTGGGTCATGCACAACACGATATCACAAAGGTAATATAAGAGCCTTTATATGCAGTTCTCCATGCAGTCATCTTTCGTTCGACTAGTCTTTGATCCAGGTGGACATATTCCCTTCCTCTTTCCTTCAGCCTATCTTCTGGGCTTCATTCCCAAAGGCGAAGGATGACCCACAGCTTAACAAGGGGAACTGCACATTTATGTATAGGATCATAAGTTGTAATCATTGTACATGCTTCTGCTACGTAGTCACTCATGCACATACTACTCTAATTCTTTTCAGTTTTGGATGCTAGCATACGCACCAAATGAAATCCACAAAAAGATCTTATATTGCACCCTCTACTTACCCAGTGCAATTTAACAGGAGGTGTTAAGGATGGTGTAAATTGCACCATACCTCAAGGGAATTAGGGGAAAACCCTAACCTTTAACCTAAGGGGTCCACATCTATATATGTTCATGTTCATGTTCAATACAACTTAGTGTACATGTAGATATATTGTGTGCACTCCTGTCTCTCTCCCTCTCTCACTTTCTCTATCACTAATTAATTAATAGGAGCTTTCACCAACTGGGGGCCTACTAGATTGGTGGAGGGTGAATGGATTCAGTTTTTTCCAAGTATGGATTGGATATGTATTCACTATTTTACCCTTGTGGTGGCGTGGTTTGGTATTTTGTTAAAATTAATCCTTTTGTCGATGGGTCTCGCTCACTTTTGCTCACTTGCTCATTTATGTTCGCTTGCTTTTTGTCGCTCACTTTTTGGTAATCCTCTTATTTGCATAGGTGGTAGGGTTCACTTGGGATTACTAGTTTAATTGCATTTTTTTCAAAATTATATTATTCATTTTTTCAATAGTATATTACTTGTCTTTTTGTGGGATTGGCATTCATTGTATTATCTCGGATGAAGTTCTTGTGATATGCTTCATGGTATCTTTCCTTTTTACTTCAACTGCCGCCACCATTGCCCTATATATGGTGCATGCATGCTGCTTATGGTATGAATGCACCTAAATGGCTTAAAAGTTGGGTGTGCAACACACTTTGGCACCTTGTATTTCTCTCATTCTATTAACTTGGGTACTAGTGTACCAATACCTAGATTGTGTGTGTGTGTATTTGATGTCTTATCACATATTTTGTGGGTGTGGATATGGCATGTCTATTGTGTGCACTTGGCTCTTAGCTAACTATTGCATGATTGGTTTAGGCTAGGCTACATTAGGTTAGGTTAAGTTCAAAGATACAATGAATATGAATTTGGATCGTAAATGAAAAAAATAGAATCATACTCATTAGATTGGTGTGTGTTACCTTAGGGGATGCACCTAAACATATGTAACCATACGATGTGGGTTCAACATAAATATACTTCTAAAAGGGTTTTGAAATTCACCACATCATTATAAAATTTAAATTTTTTATAAAGGGAATGAATGATATAACCCCTTGAATAGCAAAACGTTTAGATTTTGAGAAGAGGCATATACATAGACTTTTGAGAAGCAGAATAACCATTTTGATTGAAGTGATTCTTGCATGTTGTTGATATTTGACACTCGCAACAATGCTCTAATTTTAGTTACTCATAACAATGCTCTTATGGACATTGGGGATAGGGATAGAGAGAGGAAGCCTCCTCCAATAGAGGGGTCGATAAACATGCGCAGTAGCAAACACAAAGTTCTTTGTTGGGTGTAGCTAGGAAAACCCAAAGCTCGGCACCCACTACTATGAGAGAACAGGCAACATATGTGTGGCATTAAGGTAAAGGTCCCATTGATTTTTAGTGTGCATTGATGTCATCAAACCACGTCAACATTTTCCATTTCTCCCTAATTTTCCTTAAATTTTCCCCAATTTTCCCTAATTATTTCCTATTTCTCCCTTAATTTTCTAGTTTTTTTCTAAAATAGTCCTAATTTTTCCTATTCTTCCCTATTAACTACTTCCCTAAACTACACTATTAACTACCTCCCTAGACTACACTACACTCTTAACTACTCCCTAAACTTACCTCCCCTACTCTTCCCAACTACCCCTATTTACTTTCCCTAAACTGCATTCCCTAGCTAAGTCTTACTACTCCCCCTACCCCGTTCCCCCCACCAACCCTACACTCTTCCCCCCCTCAGTTATTCATTTCGTGGTGCTTCCCCGTGACCACTCAGCTCCTTGCTCAATGTGCCCCATTGGCTACCTAGAGGAGCGAGGGTGCTAAGAGGCCATCTACATGAAAGACTATGTATCATATAATAATGTTAGAGAATATTATAGTTTGTATAACAAGGTCCCAGAAGCCATGTCAACTATGATACAATCGAACTTCGGCACATTTGAAACCATTCATGTGGCTTACCTTGAGTCTCTATGCAAGGAGGATGTACAACTAGCCATTTTTAAATCCACCAAACCTCCAACCTCAAAAGATACTAACACTTCCCGTAGTCACACTTGCCCAAAATCCTCTCCCTTATGTAGAACTTAGGTCAACCCTCCCAGTCCATTCGCTCTCAATACACTACCTCTAACCCACTCCCTAACACCTCTTCTCTCACTGCCACACCACCCACATCCACAACCACAACACAATCACACACATCCACATGCACTAACAAATTATGTGCTACTAGGGCCATTGAATTTGACATCTATGGTGGATGTCGATGCTTTCCTCTAATAAATTCTATGCATCACACTCATTTGCTGAGAACTTTTTAAGTGCCATTGGTAGGTATTCCAGCCCAGGATAAAGAAGGAACCTTCCCCATGCATGACGATGACTAGCCATAAGTAGAGCCTAGTCCAAACGATAGGACCTAGTATCAAGTCATCCACTCCTTCCAAGCCCTCGCGACTTACATGCCAATGCTTTGTCGATGGTAGTGGGCTGATTTTTGAATGTTGCAAGAAGAGCTCGAATGTTAATACAAATTTTCCCGCTTCAACTTCCTTTATGTTTTGACAACTCTCGGGCTCATCCACCAACTCAATACATTCAACACCAAGTACACAGAGGTGCTTGACCTAGCCATCGTTTCCTTGGTACATTTTTTTGGCTGATAATAATTTGCTACGTACATCCCTAAACACTTAGCAATAGTAAATAGAATTTACAAAGTATTGCTAGTAATAGCTTAAACCAAAAGCAGTGAAATGCTTGTTAGCCAAGAGCTACAAACTTTGTGTCTAATTGTCAAAGAAGTTCCAAAATCCTTTGATCATGTTCAAAAAAGAGAAGGTATCAAATAAAATGCAAGGAATTAAACCAATAATTCAAAACCGAGGTGAATAGAGCTTGTGATTACTAAAGATAATAAAAGTGTGACCTCAAAAAACAAATTTTGCTACCCTTTGAGAGGGGCAAGTTCAACCTTCAAGGGCAAGAATAGTTGAGGAAGAGGTACATCCAATCTATTTCTTATCATCTCACGTTATGAGGGCCACTTCTTTGGTCTTTAATACTTTGTGCATTTTTTACCATCGTGTTGAGAAAGCATAGGGGATGGCTCAAATAATTAAAACTTGACTATTTGATTCTACACATGATTCCATGCTACTCTTTAGAAGAAGAAGTTTTTAAAATTAGAAGGATATCTCCACTATATTTAGCTTGAATATAAAAAGCAAAGCATGAAATTGGTATATACAAAAAGCAAGAAAAGAAAATAGGTTGCTCTAAAGAGACAAAAAGGTCTATGTCTATCCCAAAAAAGGTATGTGATTTGCATTCTTGGGGTATGTGATCTATGAGAACACGGAGATGAACCATCATGAGATATGAATAATGGAGTTAAAATGCACGTTGTGCAAGGAAATTTGAGTAAATTCATGAATGGATAATGGGATGTCAATATCATCACAAAGACAAGTGAGAGCTCCAAAAAAAAAGTCAAATGGCTATCAGTATATTAGCTATGGGTCCTATATAAGTTTTAGTATCAAAAGGTGGTCATGTGCATGACACCTCAATCTTATGCATTGGGCATTATGGTACATGTGAATGATCATTGTGGCATTGGAACATGGACCCTAATCTATATAAATTATGTTGATCATCTTGTTCTTGTGAGAAAGGGAGTGGAGTCTTGTCAGTTCAACCCATTCCTTAGCCTCTCTCCTTGTTCATATTCATATGTACAATATCTTGTGTTCTACAATACAATCTTGTCACTTTAGCCAATACTACCAAGCCTCTCTCCTTGTTCATATTTATGTCATATAGTATCTTGTGTTCTACTATATCAAACTAGGTTTTGCTCTAGGCTAGCTTCACATTTAGGCTAGACTGGTTTTTTGGTCAATACAATGGATGTGTGAATATAGATTTAATGCCTTAAGAAGGTTCGTTTCTCTTGACACTATATAATATGTAGAGGACTTTGAGATTCCTAAAGAAGTTTTTATAAACTTGAAGCTAGAGTATGAACTTCTTTCACACATAAAGCACGTGATTTCATAAAGTGTAAGGAACAAAATACAACAAACAGGATTGTGATACCAACTACGTATAGCATTCACCCTTAGATGATGGATCAAGCTTCTCGACATCTTTCATTAAAGCACATAGCGTTAAAAATATGATATAAAAATGTTCCCCTTTGTTTCCTTTTCATTTGTAATTTGTTGATGATTTAGAATACAATCAAGGTTAATGTCCACACGATATACACCATGCATTACCTCAATTAGTATCTCATACTTTCTCCAATCCTTGTCCTCCATTCTATCACATGTACTCAAAACGTAATCATATTAGTAATGATCAATTGAATGAATCATCAAATCAATCAAACCCTATATAATTATGCTCAACATACAATAATCAAACATAACATCAATAACACTAGCGATATTAGTATTACCAGGAGGGATGGGTTCGGACATTACTCCATGGCCAACTCCTCCAATCGTTACATGATTGGCCCATTCCATCTCCTTCAATTGCTACACAATCACACATGGGTGACATAAATTAGTAGCCTAATGACTGCCGAGTGTGGTGAACCACCATACCTGTGGTGTGAACCAAGTCTTAGGTTGTTTACACACAACTAAACTAAAGGATGCCTAGCCACCCATTATGGGTTTAAAAAAATTGAGTGCCTAGCAATCCCCTTTACACATCGGCAGAGTTGAAGGGTGGCCATCGAACGGAACGGTTTTCCAAGGGCAGGACAGGGAGTCTGTGTGGGACTCGAAGGTTTGGTCATGGGAGTTGTATGTATAACAAGATGCCGGCCCATTGCTAGCCCATAGTAAAAAAAACTCAGATTGAATCACTTGTAACCAGCTTTAAGAGAGCAAATACATGCTCACAGAATCTTGTTGGGTTGCCAAGGTGCTTGCAATTATGGACTTTTGCCCAAATTGTGGAAATCTGCTCCTTGTGGAACATGCTGCCGCTGGCAGAACACTCCGATTCTTCTGTCCTACTTGCCCATATGTGTTCCCTATCACACGGAAGGTGAAGTACTTCATCTCTACCTTTGAGATTCTACATTGGTTCTGCTTCTCATTCTTTAGCTTACTTCTGTTTTTTTTTCCTAATCGCAGATAAGCCACAAGCTCCAGCTTACTCAGAAGGAGGTGGACGATGTCCTTGGTGGAGAAGAAGCATGGAAAAACGTGGATCGCACTGAAGGTTAGTCAATTTGGTTGAAGTATTGAGCACGTGCTGCTCTTGGTGGGCGAATCAATTTTGCATGACTTTCGAGAAGACGGGTCTGCATTATTTTGCTGACATTAATGCTACCCCGACCAGAGTGAGATCAAGCAGAAGTGACATGCGTGATATGCTCGATCTAAAAATTTTCGCGAATCATGATTACGTTGCACTGAGTCGCTTTACTCATCTTTGCAGCTATCTGCCCGAAGTGTACCTTCCGACAAGCATACTTCATGCAGATCCAGATTCGATCAGCTGATGAGCCCATGTCAACTTTTTACAAATGCTGCAATTATAATTGTCAATTCCAGTGGAGGGAGGGGTGAAAAGTACACTTCACTTTCCTAGTTAAGGCTTTTCATTCTCCGATATATACACAATTCACTCGGTGAAGAAACGGAGTGATTAGAGACACGCTGATTCATTCGAATGCTCCAGGATTTTTTTCCAATCCGCAGTGTCAGGCTAAAATGGGTAAATCAAATCGCTTTAATGCTCTAGGCGATGAGTGCAAGATCACCGAGGAAGCATGACCTCTCTCCCATGAGGCCTTTATAGGAATTTATCTTCGGATTTTGTAATTTGGTCATATTCAATAGAAGTTCATTTTCTTGCAAAATAAAAAAAATGATCTATTTCTTCTAGATTCCCTCCTATCTTTCATTAATTGAGGTGATGGTTTTTCCTCTTTGATGAGGGCTATACCCTCATATATACTGCCCATTTTTCATCCTTTCTAGCAGCGTTGACCGTGGCTAATTCAGTTGCCTTCTGGCTCAATTGAGCTAGCATCCTCATCATCGTCAGCCATCCATTCAATGCTAGCATGGCTGGTTTGATATGTGCTAAAGTTGTATTGAATGAATCCTAGTCTTTGTACCAGCCTCTACACTAGAGTCGAGTCTTCAGTGCATTGTCACATATGGCTTCATGGTCCTTAATCTCTTCTTGAATATCAGTTTTACTTCCCTTTGTGACCACCTCTATAATCAATTCCTTCTCGATTCTTTGCAATTCAGTTTGAACAAGATCTTTTGGGGAGAGAGAGAGAGAGGTAAGCATGTACACATGTTGTAGTAATCATGGACACGTTGCGACGTTCTCCATGTACGGTTATGATTCCATGGACCCTTGGGGCGCCCTTTAACACTCTTATGTGTAAACTCACATTGTTATCCTCTACACCTTCCCTCAAGATCAAGATCAACAGCATGATCATGAAATGGGTTTGTATAGAATATGCTCCCCGTAATTGAATTTAATTATGGGAATATTCAACCTCTTCCTTTGTGGTGGATTCCTATTTGATATGGTCCTGATGATCGTGTTGATATACTTTGATTTTCTTCTTTTTGATTCTGCACCACTTTGTGAGTGGTGACTCAACCTTTTGTCGTTGTACTTCTGGATCAAATATCTTTATTTGATTTGCATCCTTTACTTGTAGATTGTCGATGTCGATTGCATGAAAATGGATTGTTTTTGGACTTTGATGACTATTTGCCTCTTTTGGATTGGATGTCATCACACATTGTTGATTGATCACATATTATTGTATGATCAAATTAACATGTGGTGCAATCTGGGTGGATAATCCATAAACATTGCGTCATAAAGAAGATATGCTGCGGCTGGTATCTCACCTCTGATTTGCTTGGCATTGTTTGGATTAGGAGGTATTTGTATCCATAGTTTGCATTGTTTTGAATGTGCTTGCTAATTTGTTGTGTAGTTTGTCCTCCATATTTCCCTTGCATTTATGCTTTTGCAAGTTTCAATTGTCTTGATCAATAGTGTGGATGGTGTAAGTGTATTCTGACTTTGTTTGATTGAATTAGAGGAATTATCTGCTTCTCCATTGCTATTGCATAAACGTTGTCACAGTTGCAAACTGTTTACATGATGATCAGTCCTGTTGTATTGCACATTCGTGTAATACTTGTGTGTGTTATTTACTAACCTTTACGTAAGTCTGACATATTTGATTGAGAAAACTTGTAGGATCATAATTAAGTCCTAGTGTGAATGGAGCTCTTCTTAGGGGATACCTTATGAAAGATTCCATGATGTGGCAACTGACCTGGGGTTAGTTGACCTAACTAAAACTACGTCAATTTAGTCAACTTGGATTATATTTGGGCTAGACTTGATCAGGGTTGACTAACTCATAGGTAAATTGACTTGAGGTAAATTTGACCTAGGATTAGCTAACAAGGGGCTAAGCCAAGCTGTGGGTAACCTAAGCTTAGCTTTTGCTGGAGCAAAGGTGGCTCTGTGTTGAGGTGTTGCTCAGTTCGTGCTACTGCTTTGTATTGGAGCCTTTTGGAGGTTGCGAGTTTTCTTCCTCTCTTAAGCTCTTAGAGCTTTCTACCATGGTGCTGTTGTTTGCATGATGTTGTTCATTTGAAGCCTTGTTTGCTGAGACAATGTTTTGTGCTGCTCACTGCTAACTGTTCTATTTTGCTGTTGCCGGAGGCCTTTAGCTGGTTTGCTGTGTTTCTGCTAGTTGCCACACTAGCTTTATTTGTGGCTGTGAGTTATATGGGGGCTGTGTGTTGCCTCAGTTTGTTTGCTACCTTTTATGCCTGTGGTTGTAGCTTTACTATGTGTCCATGCTAGCTGCTGTTTGCTTGGACTTGTCAACTGCTAAGCTTGTTTCTCCCTTGGCTTGTCGCTGCTCATGCTGCTTAGATGCTCTCGTGTGCTGCTTAGTTTTGGATGGCCTTGTGTTGGCTCACACTGCTACTTCTAGACATTGAAGCTTGCTTTGCTGAGGCACTGAACTGTTAGGCTGGCATCATGCTGCCACTGCCTAGAGCTTTTCTAAAGCTTGCTCTGCTGCTGTTTGCCTCTAGAGCGCTCCTTGTCTGATGAGGCTCACTCTCCTCTTCTTGGTTGTTGCTTGGGCTTCTAATTTCTACTATGCTGAGCACTTGTATATTCATGCTTTTGTGCATTGTTGAAAGAAAAACAGGTGAAGGCCATCTCAACCAAAGTGCCCTCCCAGGTAGGAATAGATGCCCATACCCATATATATATATAGAGAGAGAGAGAGACAAGTTCTCTTGGAGATGGAGAGTGCACTCACGAAAATGGAGCAACTAACTGCACACACACAATCAACCTCAGACATAGCAACCCTAGCTGAGGAAGCTTCTTGAGAAGCTTGGTAGTGGCTTCTTATAGAAGCCAGGGCTTTAGCCTCATTCTATGTGGCATAGTAACAGAGTGTCTATGTGGCATAGTAACAGAGTGTGCCCAATCAAAATGCATCAAACACAAGCCATCGATGCAATACCTGCATTTGTTTGCTGCCCTAGATGAGTGACATGGTGAGTGCATGCTTGTGTCACACATCGCAAGGCCGGACAATAGATAGGCTCAATATCATTGCTCAGTATCTTTTCACGTATATAGCACTATTGTACCTCAAGGTGCTTTGTCCAAACATGAAATACAAGATCCTTAGCCAGTTTAATTATCGATCAATAATGGAGTTGGATCTTTTTGGAAAAGACCAATAGCCTCTTCAATCATATATCCTCACAAGCTAAATTAGTGGGTGCACTGTATTTGGCTTTTGTGGAGGATATAGCAATGGTACTTTACTTCTTACTGCTACGCGATAACAATGTTGAAGCAATATCTAGAAGTAGACCTTGTGTCATTTGAGCACCCTGTTCAATCACAATCGGTAAACCTTGACGGCTCTAGATCATCTTCTTTTATATTTAATCCCATGAATTAGGATTCCCTTGATACACCTGACAATTGCAACCAGCCTTCAGTAAACTAAAGGGCAGTAAACTGTAACTAGCTTAGCAACCACGTCATTTACAGCCTCATTGCATATCTTTCAACCACTTCATTAAGCACAAAATCACTTAGAGAAACAACTTTGAAACAGAAAACTGGATGGAGGCTAGAGTGCTGCTGCTTAATGAAATCAAACAAGAGACACCACACTAGCCCCAAATACCTTGGCGCCCCTTTCGGTCTTTATTTAATTCCTTTGGCAATGGAAAATAGTGTTCTTACACCAAGGGCTAGCCTTCATCATGGCTGAGTCTGCCCTTCACCTCCGGAGTGCCGACAGAAACTCAGTACGAAGACTTTGTATAAATGGATGCTCAAGTATGTGTGGGTGTGTGGATTTGTATGTGTGAGAGCATATTTTTATACTATGGTCTACACCCACTGTTGGGCGCCGATGACGTCAGTGGGGATGTCATAGTAGCTAGTCCCTGCTATGCATGATGGAGTTTATGGTTTTCAACCTTGTGAGTGACTATCATGAGATTGAAACTGCACTATGTTGTGTTTTTAGAGGATGAGTTTGGGAATGTTCCTGGATTCATCTAGGTATATAAGGGCTCACCCTTGCAGTCTGCTACACTAGCAGTCCACTACACAAGCCAGCACTTGGCTTCAAAATGCATCCAATTCGAGTGCACCAACTAACACCCAACTGCCAGGCAAGGCTAAGGCATTTCTCACAACTGTGTCCAACCAAGGGTGGCAATGCATTCCACAAGTCCAAAACAAATGCTCAAACAGCCTCAAGGCTTTAAATGCATCCAAACTGTCCCTTCAAGGGTCTGGCAATCCACACTCCACTAAGTGGCCTCTCAGGGCGACAATGCATCAATACGGTGCTCACATGCAGTAAATGACCTCAATACAGGAAGAATTCCACACACAGTTCCTTTGGCTTCAATGTGAGAGAGAGAGAGAGAGAGAGAGAGAGAGAGAGAGAGGTCTCTATCTTCCTTGAGAGACTCTATTCTAGTTCACTCTAGCGATTCCACTCTAGTCTAGTCTCCGATTTATAATAGCGAAGGTCGACCTATCTACATTCTAAGGTCTATAAAAAGCAACAAGCTACTACTACGGCCTATCAACAACAACGCAAAGGATCCGATAAGCATCGACATACAACAAGCTACTACTAATTTCTATCTACAACAACATAAAGGACCCTACAAGCGTCGACCTAGACCCTGCAGTCAAACAACAAAGCTTAAACAAAGCTGTTGGCTGCTTTGAAACATAGCATTTAAGAAGATCGAGGGCAGTAGAGTTTGCCTCTTCTGATTGTCCATCTAATTGTGGGTGGAAAGAAGATGAAAGATTCAGTGTAGTGACCATGTTCTCAAACAAACCTCTCTAGAAAAGGTTGGTCAAATGGGGGTCTCGATCACTAACAATTGATTGAGGCATCCCGTGGAGCTTGAAAATATGAGACATAAATAATCTCGCCATCTGATTTGCTGTAATTTTCTTCCGCACTGGAATAACTGCAAGTTATGGTCCAAATTCCACATGTCCTGATGGTATACGAGGCAAATCGAAGATGAAGTCCATGGTAATGCTTTGCCACGGTCTATCCGGAATAGGCAATGGCTGTAGCAATCCAGCTGGCTTTTGCCTATCGTACTTTACCTTCAACATCCTTCCTCAAAGTTGGCCAGTAGAAGAAGTGCTCCACACCTTTGGCTGTGGCTTCAATGCCTCGATGTCCTGCATATGGTGGGGCATGCTGCATGACTCTCCATCAAAATCTTTGGCCTCAACTGCTTTGTGACACAAAGTCTACCATGCATCATTAGGAATCCATCCTTAAGCATATAGTGCTTGACATGTCAATTGCCCTCAACCAACTGATTATAAATCCTTGCAAAATCATCATCATTGGCATACTGATCCTTCATGGCATCAAGTTCACTGTGGTATGCAATGGTGACAGCCGAAACTTGCGGTTTCTTTGATACTGCATGAGGACTTGACTTCTTGGAAAGTGCATCTACAACAACATTCTTCTTACCAGGCACATGCACAATCTGAAAATGAAACATCAAAAGGAAATTTTCCCACCGCATGTTTTTTTTGACAGGTTTCTCTGAGTGAGAAAGTATCTCAAGGATTGATGATCCGTTTGGACATAAAAAATCAGCACCTAAGAGGTAATGCTTCCATGTAGAAAGAGCATGTATGACAGCTGCCATCTCTTTCTCATATATCCCAAAATTCATCTCAGCATCGGTGAGCACTCTGCTCTCATACGCAACCACTCTACCGCCCTGCATAAGTACTCCTATGTTGTTCCCACAAGCATCACACTGGATAGCAAAGGGCTTGTGTAAGTCTAGCAAGATTATGACAGGATCGGAACACAGCTGCTTCTTAATCTCTTTGAAAGCTGCAATTTCCTTAGTACCCCATTGGAAAGACACTCCCTTCTTTTGTAGGGCATGCAGAGGCGATGTTTTTCAGCCAAAGTACGAGCATAAGCCAAGAAAGCTCCGTACTTCATGGATGTTTTTCAATGGTGGCCAATTCCGTATGGCTTCCACTTTGGCAAGATCCATCCTAACTCCAACCTTAGATATTATGTGCCCGAAAAAGTGGATTTCGTGCATGAAAAATTCACTCTTCTTGGCATTAACCAGCAACTTATGCTTCCTGAGCTATGCAAAACCAATTGCCAAGTGCTTTTTGTGCTCAACCTCGTTCTTAGAGAACACTATGATGTCATCAAAGAATGTCTCGACAACAGCTCTGTGCTCTGTGAAGATTTTGTCCATCATCCGATTGAAGGTGGCAGGTGCATTTGTCAACTTAAATGTCATCACAAGAAATTCATACAAGCCAAATGTGGTTTGAAAGCTGTCTTTTGCACATCCTAAGGTCGTATCGTGATCTGATGGTAGCCACTCTTCAAATCTATCCGGCTGAACATTGTAGACCCCTTTAACCTATCCGAGATATCTACAATCCTGGGTATCGGGAATCTATTCTCAATGGTTATCTTATTGAGAGCCCTATAATCTATGCACATCCTCCACGAGCCATCCTTCTTTTGCACGAGCAAGACTGGGGAACAATAGGGCAAGGAGCTGGACTGAATTAGTGTTAGAAATCGACCAATAGAGGGTATGCATAGCGGAAGACTGATAGAATAAGTGTAGGGTCCCGCTTCCAACACTTAGCCAAATAACGCCAGTTCTGCTATGGTTTACCGAAACGGGGCCAGAAACGTCAAACGAACCTGGCAGGGGAACGTTTTCTACCTCACAAACGGGCCCTCAGTGCATGTGCGGTGCGTGTAGTTCGTGCCCACGCTGTGCCGTCCTCGTCCCACCCCCTTGCCTTCCGTGAGTCACCCTTACCTTTCCATGTTTCAAAGTGCGTGATTGTGCCCACATTCAGTCTTCTAGTACCTCCCTGATGAAATGGTATTTCACATCTATGTGCTTGGTCTTCTGATGAAAGACCGGATTCTTTGCCAACATGATAGCACTCTGACTATCACAATGCAAGACTGGCATATCTCCTGTAATGCCCAAATCTCCCACCAGCCGAGTAAGCCATATTGCTTCCTTGCAAGCCTCAGTGGCTGCAACATATTCAGCTTCAGTGGTTGACAGTGCAATGCATTTCTGCAACCGAGACACCCATGATATAGCACCTCCTGCAAATGTGAAAATATAACCGGTAGTAGACTTCCGGTTATCTGCATTCCCTGCATAGTCTGAATTTGTAAAACCATGCACCAATGCATCCTGCCTACCATAGCATATGCACAAGTCTTTGGTACCCTTGAGATACCTCAAGACGCCTTTCACTGCTTCCCAGTGCCGCTTGCCTGGATTTGCCATATACCTGCTGATGACTCCCACCGCAAAAGCAATATCCGGACGAGTGGCAACCATGGCATACATCAAAGAACCAACTGCAGATGCATACGAAACCTTGGCCATCTCTGCCTTATCATCATCTGATCTGGGGCTGTCCTCACTGCTGAGTTTTAAATGAGGAGGCAACGGGGTACTAATAGACTTCCCCCCCT
The DNA here is from genome assembly GCF_047967505.1 of Dipteris shenzhenensis. Taxonomy (NCBI): domain Eukaryota; kingdom Viridiplantae; phylum Streptophyta; class Polypodiopsida; order Gleicheniales; family Dipteridaceae; genus Dipteris; species Dipteris shenzhenensis. The sequence goes on from NC_141622.1 coordinate 17,688,519, forward strand.
CCATTTTAAACCTCTGCAGTACTTTGTCAATGTACTCCTTCTGTGACAGAAACAAAAGTCCCTTAGACCTGTCACGAGTAATCCGCATACCTAGTATGTGATTTGCATCACCCAAGTCTTTCATGTCAAAAGACTTATGCAGTTGCTTCTTCAAAGCACTAATCTCCTGCTGAGATTTGCTGGCAATCAGCATGTCATCCACATATAGAATGAGTAGCATCAAACTGCCATCCTTTGCCCGTTTGGTGTACAAGCAGTGATCGGTCTCACACCTATGATACCCTTGGGACTGCATGAAGGCATCAAACTTCTTGTACCATTCTCTTGGCACCTGCTTGAGTCCATACAAGCTCCTCTTGAGCTTACACACAAGCTGCTCTTTCCCTTTAACAGCATATCCCTCTGGCTGACTCATGTAGATCTCATCATGGAGATCTCCGTGAAGAAAAGCAGTCTTCACATCCATCTGACATAAATTCATGTCCTCATGCGCAACAAGAGCTAACACTGCTCTCAAAGTAGTCATCTTGACTACAGGGGAAAAAATCTCATCAAAGTCAATGCCCTTCTCCTGCTTAAATCCCTTGGCAACCAATCTGGCCTTATACCTCGGTAAAGCATTTGAATCCACTTTGACTTTGTAAACCCACTTGCATGGCAAAACCTTTCTGCCTGCAGGTAGCTGCACCAAGTCCCATGTATCATTTTGAAGTAGGGAGTCCATTTTGGACTGCATGGCTTTCTCCCACTTCCTTTTCTCTGTTCTTCCCATAGCTTCCCTGAAGCTGGAAGGCTCACCACAATCTGTCAGCATGATAAAATCAGCCACATTATTGGCTCCTGGAACAAACCTGTCAGGAGGCCGTTGTACACGGGTGCTCCTCCTAACAAAGTGTTCCGTATTAGGCTGCTGTCTAGCCTGTTCGTCATGCATGACGGGTGGCTGTACCACCATATTTGGCTGTTCTACAGCGCCATTTGCTGGCATATCAAGTGGTGCATCATTGGCAAAATTGTTTGGCTGATTTTCAGCCTGTATACCCTCTTGAACAGGGTTATTTATAGCAGCCTGCTGCTGCTTATTAATGGGCATTCTTTGCTGTCCGACATCATCATAAACAACCCTCCTGTATTCCACAGGTTGCATGGGTTCTTTGTGTACACTATCCTCTTTAAAGATGACTTCATTACTGCGTATAATCTTCCGTTTGACAGGATCCCATAACCTGTACCCCATTTCACCTTCGTCACCGTAACCCATGAAGATGCATCTGAAAGACTTTGGCTCCAGTTTGGTGCGCAGTTCTTTGCGTACATGAGCAAAGCACTCGCAGCCAAACACACGTAAGTGCTTATATGAAGGTGGCTTGCCAGACCACACCTCCTCTGGCACTTTCAACTCCAAAGCCTTGTTCGGCGACCTGTTAATTAGGTGAACTGCTGTTTGCACGGCTTCTGCCCAAAAGCCATGGGGCAATGCAGCATAAGACAACATACATCGAACTTTCTCCTGAATAGTTCGATTCATCCGCTCACTCACACCATTTTGAGATGCATTATGAGGGGCTGTGAGTTCCTGTTTAATGCCCTTAGCTTCGCATAACTGTACAAAAGCATGTGACACATACTCACCCCCATTATCGGATCTGAGGCATTTCAGCCTGCGTCCTGTCCGATTCTCAACCTGAGCGACAAACTTCTTGAAAGCATCTAAGGCATCGCTCTTATGCTTCAAGAAATAGACCCACACTTTGCGTGTGGCATCATCAATAAAAGTAATGAAATACTTTGCACCCCCTAGTGATAGCTGTGGCATCTCACACAAATCAGTGTGCACTAGATCAAGCGGTGCTCTATTCTGGGGAGTTCTCCTCTTATGAGGAGTCATAGAATGCTTTCCAAAAATGCAATGATCACAAGTAGGCAAATCTGAAAATGAAAGAGACGGCAGATAACCCAAACGTGACAGTTCTTGCATGCCTTTAACGGACATGTGTCCCAATTGGCTATGCCACAATGAAACCTTTGGCAGCTCGGTTATGGCAACAACATGATTACCTACACTGGAAACATAAAGAGGGTACAAGGTATCACTCTTATAACCCTCAGCCACTACAACTTGGCCATCAGTAATTACCCATTTGGAATCCCCAAATGTGGTGTGATAACCACTGTCATCCAACAAGCCAGTGCTAATCAGATTTTTCTTGATTTGCGGCACATGGCAAACACCATCAAGCATAAATATGCGTCCGTCAGGGAATACTGTCTGTATACTGCCAATCCCTGCAATCTGACATGCATAGTTGTTCCCAAGGTGAACAACTCCATGAGTACCTGTGTAGGAAGTAAACCACTCCCTATGAGGCGTAACATGAAAAGAAGCACCTGAATCCAAGAGCCAGGTGTGCATGTCATGGCCATCAACAACCAATGTATGTGCAATTACAGCAGAAGAACATAATACATCATGTCTGTCACTGTCACTGTCCTCTGCTGCAACATTCACTGCATCCAAGTCATCTGCCTTGGCCTTGCCTTGGCCTTTGCTTCCACTGCCTGCATCCTTTGTCTCAGCCTTCTTGGCTTTCTGATCCCGTATAAACTTGAAGCACTTAGACTTCACATGTCCCTTCTTGCCATAGTAAAAGCATTCAATATCCTTTTTGCCACGGGAATGACTGCGGGATTTGGACTTGCCAGCAGATCTCCCCTTCTGCTGAGTCCTACCTCTTTCCTGTACTTGCAAAGCATTGGAAGACTTGCTGCCCATATTATTCTTCCTGCTCATCTCCTCCATAAGGAGAGAGCTCTCCACATCAGCATACATAAGAGTGACATTTGAATTTGACAGAGTGGTCTTGAAAGTGTCCCAACTCTCAGGGAGGGTACACAACAAGAAAGTAGCCTTGAACTCCTCATCAAGGTTCAATCCCTGTGCAATAAGCTATGTAAAGATGGCATTGAACTCACTCAAGTGTGAGGTCATAGCTGTACCTTGCTTCATGCGAAGGTCGACAAGCTTCTTCAACCAATAAACCTTACTGGCTGAGCTCTTTTGGGCATACAACTCTTCTAGCCTCTGCCATAGGCCATAAGAGGTCTTTTCAGCCTGAACATTGAACACAAGAGAATTAGTGAGAGTAAGCATGATAGCCGCCCTTGCGGACAAATCAAGCTCCTCCCACTCATCATCTGCCATCCCAGATGGCTTGACACCCTTCACCCTTATGGGCTTAGAAATCTTCTTTAGCAGAAGTACATTCAAACACTGTTTTGCCCATAATGCATAATTGTGTGCCCCTTCCAATTTCTTTATGTTCAGTATTGAGGATTCACTTCCCCCTGATGCCATATCAGACAAGGAAAGTGCCTGACTCCCTGTAAGTCAAAAAAATGACTAAATAAAATTCTGATTTCTCAGAAAACCTGCTCTATCAAGAGCCAGGAGCACTCACAATAGTGCTGTTTTTTACTGTCAAAAAGTCCTGCAGCAAAACAGAAAATTTTCCCTCCAGTCACTGTACCTTCTGACACACTGTACTGTGCTCAAATAGGCATAAAACAGTAACTACAGAATGCTGCAGCTGTTCCACAAGTGCTTTACAAGTGCATCATCATCTGACGAAACACAAAACACTGATGTCCTGATCACTTCTCCCACCTCAGATGAGGTATTGCACTGATTTTATATGCATAAACCACTTGTCATACACTGTTTTGTCCACTGAAAAAGGCTCCAAACACCTCACCCTGTCACAAAACCTGCAACAAAGTATGGGACAAATCCCAAACAATCACCCTTCTGCCAAGGGGATAAAAGGCATCTGAAGTTCTCAAACAATAACTCAAGTGCTCACAAGCCAAATCTGGGCAAAAGCCCCTTGATTTGACACCTGTACCAAGTGAAAAACACCTCAACACTAAGGTAGCATACAAAATTCAGCACTCTCCTGGCACTTTCACCTGACAATGTAATGCATAAACTGCCTGTGTGCACAGTAGCAACACAGATCCCAATGTACAAACACCGAAAAATAAAATCTTTTGAGCACTGTCAACGATGGACAGTTAGGGACCGAGTAAACTCGATGCGCCCTGGCCAAGCGTGGCTCAACTGAGATTTTCTAAGTGCCGTACACAAAATGTGACCTGCAAAGAAATGTCACTGATACACTGCGGAAAACGAGACCAATGTGGGCACCCTGGCTCCACACTGCCTCAAGGCATACACTGCATACACTTCCAGGCAAAAGCCCTATGAAATTGTCACCCGAAAACTGAGATTTGCACTCAGCAAAAGCATAAAAGCCCTCTGCAAATTAAGGCATCTGACCTTCCCGAAACAAAATAATTGTGCAACCACCACACACTGTGGCACTAGTCACCTCAAGCACGAGGGACACGAGTGTACTTGTTGTACCTCAAGCACACAGTTTTAAAACTGAAAATTTCGGGAATGCATTAAAAAAAAAACCTCGTTGTACTTTTGTACCTGCGTGTACTTGCAAGTACCACGCAAAAGAGCAGAGTGCTCTCCCTTTTTCCTTCTTCCCCCAAAAAAAAAATTTCTGTGCCTGTTGTACCTGCAAGTACCTGCTGTACTTGCACAGTGTACCTGTTGTACCCTGTACTTACGAGGGCACGGATCCCCAAAAAAAATGTCGAACCTTGGCTGAGGGTACAGCCGGTACGGCTGGCTGTCGCGGTGTCCGTACAGCCGGTACGGCTGGCTGCAGCCTCGCTGGCTGCGGCTGCCTGGCTGGCTGCGGCCGCCTGGTAGCTGGTAGCAGCTAGCAGCAGCTAGCTGCTGCAGCTATAGCTGCTCGCGCAACTGCGGCGCGCAGCTGCTACTGCGCGGGCTGCGCCCCTGCTCGCGCGCTGCTACTCTGCTGCGCCCTGCTCGCGCACCTTCTAACAGAGGGCATGAGGCCCAAGGGGAGAGGGAGGGGTAGACCGGAGTGAGAGGGAGAGAGTGGCTCTGATACCACTTGTGAGGGAAAGAGAGGAGTGGAACGATAGAAGAGAGAGAGGGACCAGGTGTGTGGGTGTGTAAAATGTCATGAGCCACACCACAAACTCAAAGGCTTTATTAGGATTAGGTATTCACCCTATGACTGTCTTAAGACAGTCATAGGTGTCGTAACATTTTAAAGGGTGGCAATGTGCCTTTACCCCAACAGTTTGTAGATGCACTCGTCCTACCAAAGTTAGGAGGTCCTCTTCTTCCTTCATGATCTACAATCCGCTCCGCCATCACCAACGCATCCTTGTAATCCTCCGGTTCTTGCTTCTCAATTTCTCTCCTGGCCCAATTTTGTAGCCCATACAAGAAACCGTGCAGCCTGTCTATCTCATGCATATCAACAACTTGGACCATGGCAGGCCTATACTTCGTGACATACTCCCTCAATTTCCCTTCACCATGTCTTAGACCTCTCCATTCGTCTCTTATCTTGAACACCTCGTTTTGGGGAATGAAATATGCTCTCTCTTCACCTTTCTTGTCTTTCCTCTCTCTGGTGTGCAGACTCATCACTAGACAATGAACCAGTCAGATATAGAAGACACCAAAATAATATATTTCTGTCCAAAGCTATGGACACAATACAAAAGAGAGAGATCCAAAGTCCCACCAATGATGTGGTCCTCTGATCTTACCACAAGGTCCTTCTCCTATCTACCGGTTATCTCTAGACTCTAGCCCACATGCTCCACCTTGAGCTTTTGTAGACTTTCTGTCTAGATCACAACACCTTGCTAGGTTCAGCCCTTGAGAGTTCAGTCTGCAGCACACCTTCTACTCTCCTTCACCTCCAGGATGAGGCCCAAGGAAGTGTCTTCTGGCTACTCCTGTCTACTGCCTTTTCTGCTGAACTGTTGGATACATTATGAGGCCCAGGGCCTCTCCTTTTATGGGCCCAAGGCCTGGTCAAAATAGCCGACTGGTCAGCCCTATTTTGGCCGACTCAGTCTGGCTGGAAACTGACCTGGTTGGCTGCCCCTACCAGCCCAACCAGGGCCCTATATAAGGGTCTTTACTAGGCCCTTTGCAGCCTTTGTTCCAGGCAGGGACCCAGCCCTCTTGACCAGCCTAACCAAGGCCTAGTTGGCTGGCTCAACCAGTCCCAACCAGCTCTACTGTTGGCTGACCTGTTTGCTGATCTGTCCCGCCATATTCCTGCTCCATCTTTAGGGTATGTTGCAGGCCATGTGCCTACCCACACGCCTTGCTAGATAGCTCGCCATGTAGGCGCCTGTACCCCAGGATACCCAGCCATCTTGTGCTGCTCCAGATCTGTCTCTTCCAGGCCAGATCTATGCCATGTATGCATTGCCATCTGCCATGATCTTGACGCCATGTGTTGCAGCCACTTTGATGCGTCCCGGTACTTTCCTTTTTCTCTCTGATCTCTGTCCCCATGGCAGCCATCTTGCTGCCCATGTGGCCATCCCTCAGGACCTAGGTCCACTATTGGAAAGGTCACCTCTCCATCCAAATGTGGTAATCGAAGAGTTGTTCCTAGTGACATCTCCGTGTGTTATTGAGATCATATATGTTGACCTAGAAACCACAGTGAGGATGTTTGACATTGAGATGTGGGTCGACGAGGAGTCAGAGACCTTTGTGAAGGTGACGGACAGCAAGGAGTGCTGTTGGCACAGAGTCAACATATATCTTCTAGGTACGTGGCTGTTGACACTGGCATGAGGGTGGATTGCATGGAGTGCTTCTCCCTAGGTGATCAACAAAGGATGTGATATCATCAATATGTAGCCCGAAGAGAGTTGGTGAGAGGGGGCAACCTTGCTTTACCCCTATGGTGCTCTCAACCCAATTTGATAGACCCCCAAGAACGCGAACTCTCCCTCTGACGAACTCGTATAGACTCATCACTCCCTGATCATGACCTGTGGGAGATGCAGCTCCTGTAGTCGCCTAATCAGGCGAGAGCGAGGGATTGTGTCAAAAGCATTCCGAAAGTCCACAAAGCAAGTGTAGACCTTCTAGCGTCTCAACTTCTCTTCCTCGATGATGGCTCTCAAGGAAAAAATATGGTCGAGTGTGGAGTGTTGTCTCCAGAAGCCTGCCTGCCCAAGAGCCGGTTGTCCATGATCGTTTGTATAACTACTGATTGCCCTTTCCAGTATCGATCCATAAATCTTAGCCAAAGTGTGGCCAATCATGAGGGTGCAGTAGTTCCCAGTATCCATGGGGTCCCTTGCCTTAGTTATAATGGTCCTAGAGCTCCAGGTAGGTTGGAACAGGTGACATACTGCATGGTTGACCAGCTGCGCTAGAACCGGGGCCAAGACCTCCTGTCCATGTGCGAAGTGCTCTATATGTAGCCCCTCATGGTCTGGTGCTCTCCGGTTGTGTAGACAAAGGAGGGCATTCCTCACATTCGGTGCAGTGAACAAGTGACAAGTAGTGGGTCTGGGCATAGAGGACATATCTGGTGGCATCTGACCTGGGATGTCATATAAGGAGCATGCATATTTGTGCCAAATCTTTAGGTATGTGAGGATAGGACCTGCTGCCAATAGTCGGGTCTCCCCTCGGAAAGATCTGACCACCTCATCAATCCTGCGAGTGAGAAAAGTCCGCTTCTTGCATCATGTCGTCTGACGTGAGATGCAATGCGCCTCAGAAGATGTCAGGTTTCCCAGGGCCTGCTCGCATGTAAGGTGAGCTCTCATCTCCTTACACTCATCATCGTACCAGGGGTTCCGAGACATCTTCCCAATCAGGGCATGTGTGGGTCTAGTCGTAGGGAAAGATATGATGGCAGCCTTGTGTACCACTGAAGCCAGAGTGGTTGAAATCTCATGTAGGGTCGGAAGCTCTCGAGCTAAGTGACTCACGTGAATTGGGTCGAGAGTTCGGTCAAAGTGAACATGGGTCCGAGTGGGCGCATGGAGGACTCTCTCTGAGATTGGCCTGGTAGCAGAAATACTGAATGTCAGGTATGAGTGGGAGAGAGAGTGGCAATCACAAAAGGCAAGCAAGGACACAAGAACTAGGCCAAAGGAGGCAAGAGAGCCTATATTGTTGAAATCTACATAAAATAAGTGAAGTCCAAAATCAAAGGTCTTCCCTTTGCTACATGCCACCTTTTTAAGGGAGGGCCAACCCTATGCTCTCTTTCTACTCTCTACACTCCCATACATCCTTATTGGGCCTAATTGCCTCCAAGGAAAAACTCTCGTGCTATCTATGCTACTTTATATCAAGATGTAAAAATGTGGTAGTGATAACCAATGTGGTTGATATGCCCCTCTTCCTGATATTGATCCATGCTTGGATTGAGTGCGACAAAAAATTCCAAAAGACTGGGTGGGTTGTATGATAGTGTGCCAGTCTAGCAGTCTTTGCAAGATCCTACAAAAAGGATGATGTGGCTCCCAAAACCTAGTGTTGTGCATTTCCTTAAAGGTTTGGATATGATGGCCATACAGATTGTGGGCGTGGAAGTATAAGTGTAGCATTTGTTAGAATGTAGGTCTTTTGTTTGGATACCAATTTGGAGTAGAGGTTTAGATGCCACTATTTGACCATGGTTGTGTGTTTAGGGATGTCCGTAGCAAATTATTATCAGCCAAAAAAATGTACCAAGGAAACGATGGCTAGGTCAAGCACCTGTGTGTACTTGGTATTGAATGTATTGAGTTGGTGAATGAGCCTCAGAGTTGTCAAAACTATAAGGAAGTTGAAGTGGGAAGAATTGTATTAACGTTTGAGTCCTCTTCTTGCAACTTTAAAAAATGAGCCCATTGCCATCAACAAAGCATTGGCATGTAAGTCGAGTGGATGCAGCATCAACTATGGTGCACAACAATATATTCTCCAAGGTTTGGGCTTCTTTAGAAAGGGTATTCACCATTTGGACTAGAGACCCCCGTCGGCATCATTAATAGGGAGTGCTAAAATATTGGGGGTCCTGTAGCCACCTCTAGTTCTGGGGGGATGCACTTCTCTCCATTGCAAAAAAAATTGTTGTACAAACTCCGTCAAAGCTCTCACCTCCATGATATCTTTTGAGGTTAAAGCCGAGCAGGTTTCCGTTCCAAAGGCTCAGGTTTGTGGTTTCTTCGAAGGCTTGGAAGGAGTGGATGACTTGATACCAGGTCCTATTGTTTGGAGTAGGTTCTACTTATGTCTAGTCATAGTCGTGCATTCCTTCTTCATCCTAGGTTGGAATACCTACCAATGGCACTTGAAAGGTTCTCAGCAAAGAGTGTGGGGCATAGAATTTTTTGGAGGAGGGAAGCATCAACATCCATCGTAGATGTCAAATTCAATGGCCCTAGCAGCACATCATTTGTGTGTGCATGTGGATGTGTGTGATTGTGTTGTGGTTGTGGATGTGGGTGGTGTGGCAGTGCAAGAAGAGGTGTTAGGGAGTGGATTAGAGGTAGTGTATTGAGAGTGAATGGACTGTGAGGGTTGACCTAAGTTCTACATAAGGGAGAGGATTTTGGGTGAGTGCAACTAGGGGAAGTGTTAGTATCTTCTGGCGTTAGAGGTTTGGTGGATTAAAAAATGGCTAGCTGTACATACTCCTTAGCCTTGGGTAGACACTCAAGATAAGCCACATGAATGGTTTCAAATGTGCTGAAGTTTGATTGTATCATAGTTAACATGGCTTCTGGGACCTTGCTATACAAACTTCTAATATTCCCCAACATTATTGTATGATAGATAGTCTCTCATGTAGATGGCCTCTTCGCACCCTTGCTCCTCTAGGTAGCCAAGGCCTTTAGCCAGAGAATCTAGATGGTGGGGCTAGGGCTCCAAGTCGTCTAGCTTGGTTACTTCCAAAATGGCAGCTTCAGTGGAAAAGACTGCGAACTCTTGCAAGATTAGGCACCAACCTCTAAAATTCAAAGTGATTGGGTGCAGAGGGAGTTGGGAGATGTCCAAATCCTAGCAAAAAACTAGGTCTGAAGAAAACCATAGAAATAATTGGGTTTGTATATTCTGAGTGACGCCATAGTTGGGCTTCAAGTCTTGAGTGTTTTCTATGAATTCTTCTTCCTCTGAGCTATCTGAAGGTTTTTCCTCATTGGTTTCGCTCAATTCTACTTGGTCTACTTGTTGTTCTTTCTTGACTATCCTCCACTGAGCCTTATCCTTCCCATGGTTCTTGGTTTTGGGATCTATTGGGGGGGCTTCTTCTTCTACTTGTACATTCTAAGGGGAAGGACTAGGTGTCTCTACTATGTTTTCTTTCCTACGGCTGTTGCTAGCCAGACAGTCCTTAATGAAGTGTCCTCCTAGGCCACAAAGGAAATAGGAGTTGCGGATGTTCTTATAGAAGACTTTCTGTATCAGCTTTGCTCCATCCCCATCTAGAACTTGAATGGCATTAGGAGGGTTTGTCGCTAAGTCCATCAGGACACAGGCTTGGGGGTTTCCTCTCAAGCTGATAAACCTTTTCATTTCCAGGGCCGAGAACTGACCTAGAGGGGTGCATAGAGCCTCAACTTGCGGAAAGAGGGAGAGCAGGAGGTCGGGGAACTCTAACCAAATTAGTGCTTTGGAGAGCGGAGGTAAATCTAGGTCAAAGGTAGGTTCCCACATCTGAACAGACAGAGGCTGACTTCTAATGGTCCATGAACCCTTCTGCACTACTTTTGATGCCATTTTTGGTTTTTCAAAAAGGACCACAATGTATACGTTCCTGTGACGTTCAACTCTTTTCGAGACCAAAAGTTCCTCACCCATCCTTCAAGGAATAGTGCAAGTGGTCAGGGGCCATGGATATATCCTACCACCGTGTTGTGGATATATCCTACCATTGTGGTTGGGGGTCATGGATATATCCTACCACTGTGGTCGGGGGCCGTGGATATATCCTACCACTACGGAGGAACAGAGCCATTTTGTGGTTTCATTCAATATACCATTGTGAACTTTCAGCGTAGGAAGCTTACCTTTGCAGAGCTAGAGTCTGCTTTAGTTTTTTCAAGATCTCCTTAGGGGGTGGCAGTGGGTGGATCATTGAAGATTCTCCTTGCTCTCGGTGAGAGGCGCTCCCATGCTGATTGCTTCGGGGTCACAAAGCTTAAACAGGATTTGGATGCCTCCTTGGAGAGCTCCCACATAGGTTCCTTTCGACACCTTTGGCAAGGCTTGCCCTTTCTCAGTCTGCTGCATCGTATGCTAGGAAGGGGCTCCATAAGAAGGACGTTTTTGACCTTGTGCAGCAAAAGAAACCGCTTTCACATTTTGTATTCTATTCATGTCGTGCTGGAAAAGTGAAGTTGTCTGGTGCGGGGACTTGAAGTCCACCAGTAGTCTCTTGAGTTCCTCATTGGCTGTACCTTTCTGTAGGTCTTGCATGTCTTTATCCTTCAAGTGTAGGGTGAAGCCTGGTAGATTGGATAGATCCACCATCTTGTCTCTTGTCATTCTTTGCATGTCTACATCTTGCTCTATGGTAGTGTCTGTCTCATGATTGGGTCTCCCTAGAACTTTGTTAGTGGAGTCACTGTTTTTGGCAGCTTCAAGTTGAGAAGCTTTAGAGGTGGTGGAAACCCTATCTCCTCTACCATTGCTAGAGGAGGTCATCACGCTCTTGTTGCTCCATCCTTCTTGTCTCAGACTCAGAATGAATTTGCCATTCCTTTTTGGTCTACTATAATCTGCATTGTTGACACCTCCTTTTGATAAATTACTCTTTGGTTTATCCTACCCGGGTGGTAGAGGAATATATTCTATTATGTTTGATGTTCTGTTAGTGTAGAGGGTTGACTGTAATGGAAATAAAACTATGTATCTTTTGATATCTTAATATAGAACTATTCTTTTTACTCAAAAAAAACAAGAGGAAGGTATTGTAGGTAGGATTATGGTGGGGAATCTTATTTAAGGATGCTCAACAAAATGTATGCAGTGTGATGTATGCCAATACATTGGCCGTCTTTTGCCTAATTAGTCTATACCATTACAACCTACTCATCCTTGGGAAGCATTCCAAAGATGGGGAATGGATTTTGTTGGTCCTCTCAAACCTACAAGGTTTGCACAAAATAAGTATATTGTGGTTGCTACTAATTAGGCCACAATGTAGGCAGAAGCTAAGGCACTCTGGGATAACTCAGCTCGTAGCATGAAAAAATTTGTATTTGAAAATATAATATGCAGGTATGGATGCCCCATACAACTTGTCAATGATCAAGGATCACATTTCTTGAATAAAGTCATGCAATTTTACTAAAGTATGAATTTAAGATTATGTACACCGTCTCTACAACCTATTATGCCCAAGGCAATAGAGAAGATGAATCTACAAACAAAACTCTCAAGTTGATTTTGACCAAGACCGTGCAATCTCATACAAGTGATTGGGACACTAACGTACATGCTATGCTATGGACATATAGAATGGCATTCAAAGACACCACAAACATAACTCCATTCAGAATGGCTTTTGGTTTAGAAGCTGTGGTACCCTTAAAATTTGTTGTTCCCAATCTTTGAGTCACAACTGAACATCACTTAGATGAGTCTAAGTCAATCAAGGGGTGATTGCATCAGCTAGCCCACCTAGATGAACGGTGTCTCCAAGCATCTTGGCCACAATAAGTGATTCAAAGGAGAAGGAAAGCATGGCATGATAGACATATTGTGCCTATACATGTGGAAAAAGAAATGTTGGTGTTACTATATAATGCTAAATTGGGACCCATCAAAATAGCTTTCAAACTGGGATGGAATGGGCCCTACAGGTTAACTCAAGTGTTTTCTAACGAGAGTATAGCTCGAGGATTTACAAGGAAGAGTGTTTTTTGAGTTGTACAATGGGAGAAAAGTATTTCAAGCCTTACCGAGTAGTAGGTTCCTTGGTAGCACGGGACTTGGATACAGGTCACTTGTGTGAAGATAGTGGGAGAGAGGGAAGGAGTCTCACTTGTGGCTTTCTCACATGCACAATGGGGGAATACACACAAAGGTGGAGGCTGAAAACAGTTTTCCTCTTCTTAGTTGTGAAAGCCAAAAGAACTCAAGTACAAAGAAATAGAAGAACCCTATATGTGGGTCTCAAACCAAACTCAACTAACTAAGGTGGCATACTAACTGAGCCACGAACTAGTGTAGATAAGGATAGCTATCATCCAGCTATTATTCGTGGGCGGTGTACCAACCGCATCTGTAGCTAACAAGTCGGTGACATAAATGCACAACAGTCACCCTGGCATATCGCGAGTGGAGCTCGATATCTCAACGCTCCCCCTCGAGCTCAATCCCAATTCCTGCACAACACCAAGCAGGTCTCTGAACTTGCGCAGCTTCTCTGCACCCAATGCTTTCGTGAATATGTCTGCTACCTGATCCTCTGTGCTGACATAAACTAGATCAATAAGACCTAGTAACACCTTCTCCCGCACATAGTGATAATGCACCTCAATGTGCTTTGTTCTAGCATGAAAGACTGGGTTCTTTGCCAAGTGTATTCTGCTCATGTTGTCACAATAAATGACAACTGGCCCATCTGTAGACTGATGCATATCATAGAGTAGCTTATGCAACCAAGCTACCTCACATGCAGCCATTGCTGCACCTCTGTACTCAGCCTCTGTGCTCGACAAGGCAACTGTAGGCTGTTTCTTGCTGCTCCAAGTGACTGCAGCACTCCCAAAAGAGAACACATATCCACTGGTAGATCGTCTATCAGAAATACTACCAGCCCAATCAGCATCAGTGTATCCATGCAACTGTATCTGAACCCTAGCCTCATAAAATAGTCCATACTGCAATGTGGACTTCACATACCTGAGTATGCGTCTAGCCGCATCCAGATGTGGTTTCCTTGGAGCCTACATAAACTGACTTACCAACCCAACAGCATAGCTCAAATCTGGCCTGGTAATAGTCATGTAAATCAAACTTCCTACTATGCGTTTGTACATAGTAGGGTCTTCCAGAAGCTCACCTGCATTTGTGCTCAGCTTCACATTCTGCTCCAAAGGAACTGAAATAGGCTTACAGCCTGTCATCCCATATTTGGACAGCATGTCCAATCCATACTGCCTCTGCAAGAGCTGTATCCCACTTGGTGATCTAATCACCTCAATGCCCAAGAAATAACGCAGCTCTCCCAAATCCTTCATCTCAAACTTGTGCCTCAATAGCATTTTCACATGAAGGATATCTTCATCACTATCACCTGTGATGATCAAATCATCAACATAAATGACCAGCAACATAATCCCTTTCTTTGTTTTCACATAGAGTGAGAAATCTGCCTTGGAAATCTGAAAGCCAATAGTGACAAGATACTGTCCTATCTTGTCAGACCATGCTCTAGGTGCTTGCTTCAAGCCATACAAGGCTTTCTTCAACCTGCAAACAAACTCAGGATGAATAGCATGAACATAACCTGCTGGCTGCTCCATGAAGACCTCTTCTTGCAAATCACCATGCAAGAAGGCATTCTTTACATCCATCTGATGTAAAGACCATCCCTTTGATGCAGCCATAGCAATGGCTGCTCTTACGGTTGCCATCCTTGCAACCGGGCTGAAAGTTTCTTCATAATCAATGCCATATGTCTGTGCATACCCCTTGACAACTAATCTTGCCTTGTATCTATTCACAGAACCATTGCATTGTGCTTGATCTTATAAACCCACTTACAGCCAATTGCATTCTTGCCTTTAGGCAAAGGCACCAATTCCCATGTAGCATTAGCATCCAAGGCATCCATTTCTTCATCCATGGCTTTCTCCCATTTTTCATTTCCCATGGCTTGCTCAAAAGAAGTGGGTTCTGGTTCTTGTATCACTTTGACCATATAGGCATAGTGAATGGCTGTAAATCCATCATATTTCAGCCTATCCACAGGATACCTAACCCTGGTAGACCTGCGCAAAATAGGCTCACTTCCAAGTGCTCTCAAAACATCCCTGGTCTTCCTTGCTCCAGGTGTAACAATAGAAGGAATACCCAACTCATCATCAATGCTCTGTTCTGAGCCACTGGATTCACCATCCACATAAGAGTGACCTGCATTCACATCAAACATGGGCTGATCTACCTTCTCTTTTCCTTTTCGTGATACTTGCATACCACTCTCTGCATTGCTTTGAGGAGATTCTCCTGATCTCAATCTGCCTGTCCATGGCAAAGTATGTGAACCACTACTAGACGACACTCCAGGTCCACTAATATTTTGTGATTACTGCTGTGAATTCTGTGCAGCATTACCATTTTGTGCATCTACATCAATCATCACATTTACTGGTTTATACCAGCTGCTCATCTCATCAAAAACAACATCTCTGCTCACTGTAAACTTACGAGTAGAAGGGTTATAGCATCTATACCCTTTCTGCTGCAGAGAATAACCAATAAAGATGCACTTCTCAGCTTTTGGATCCAACTTGGACCTCAACTCATCTGGCACATGGACATAGGCAATGCAACCAAAAATTTTCAAATGAGAAATATCTGGTTTCCTACCAGTATACATCTCCTCTGGCGTCATGCCATGTATTGCTGCAGTGGGAGTCTTGTTCATTATATAAACTGCTGTAGCAACTGCTTCAGCCCAATAATAATCTGGTAGATCTTTTTCATTTAGCATAGCCCGAGATACCTCTCCAATATGCCTGTTTTTCCTTTCTGCAATTCCATTTTGCTGTGGGGTATGACTGCATGAATATTGCTACTTTATACCATGCTCCTGCAAGAACCTTGCAAACTCATTTGAGAGGTACTCTCCCCCTCCATCTGACCTTAGGCATTTTATTTGCAGGCCTGTTTCTTTTTCAACCATAGCTTTGAAAGCTTTGAAGTGCCCAAACACTTCACTTTTCTTTTTCATAAAATACACCCAAAGTTTTCTACTGAAGTCATCAATAAATGTGACAAAATAGTGACAGCCTCCAATAGATGCAGCTTTAGTAGTCCACACATCAGAGTGGATTAATTCCAATGGCTTTTTACTCTCTTGAACATGCCTAGGAAAAGGTTTCCTTGCCTGTTTCCCAAATTGATAGGCTTCACAAACCTTGTGCATTTCTACAACCTTGAATTTAGGCAATCTTGCAACAATATTTTGGCCTTGCATTGATTTAAGTCGCTGTATATTAACATGACCAATGCGTTTGTGCTAGATATCAATATCTGCAACTACACTGGTCCCATGTGCAAACATTGCTGCACTCAATTCAGGCATGTCCGCATCCAGCATAAACATCCTGCCCTTCTTCTTTCCTTTTGCTATCAAGCGACCATTATTTTTCATATCCTCAACAAAGCATCCATGAGGATTAAATCTGACCTGCAAGCCCTGCTCAACCATCTGACCAACAGAAACCAGGCTCTTGGTGATGTTCGGAACATGAAATACATCAGACAAGTATTTCTTTTTCCCATCCTGCATAGACAAAGGAATTTTGCCAATCTGCACAATAGAATGTGCAGTATCATCACCAGTCTCCACAAATCCTGGTTTTTCCATTTTCCTTGCATCTTGCATCCATTCAGCATGACCTATCATGTGGTTTGACGCACCTGAGTCAACATACCACACATCATTGCTTTCTTCTGCACTTGTCACAGAATTTGTCATATGCTGCACCATAAACAAATGCTCATTTCTGTCATCACCCTGTCTACTAGAGGATGCATAATTGCCTTGCTGCAATTTTCCATTCATAATGTCATTCTGCTTTTTGTAGCAGTCCTTAGCCATATGACCCATTTTGCCACAATAGTAGCATTCAACATTGCTGTTTGCATTTTGGCCTCTCTGCCATCCACCACGGCCTCTTTGGCTCCCCCTGCCTCTAGAGTTAACACGTCCTCCTGCATAGGACTGGTTTTCTTGCGTTTGCTTCATATTCTGATTTCTACCACGGCCTGCAGATCGGCCTCCTCTACCTTTGCCTCTACCTCTGCCAGCATTTGAGTAGAAGACAGTTTCTTTTGAAGTTCCTGCTGAAGAAGATGCACCCCCATTTCTCTGCTCTTCAGAAATTAGAAGAGCAATCAACTCCTCAAAATCAGGAAATTTTTCACGGACGGCAATGGATGTTCGGAACTGTGTATAATCCTTTCCTAGACCATTCAAGGTCACAGAAACCAAATCGTCATCATCCACTGGTGACCCAATGGAAGCAAGTGCATCCGCAATTTTCTTCACCTTCATGTGGTAGTCATTGATGCTCATGTTTTCTCTCTGCACATTGTGCAACTCCTGTTTGAGTTGCATTTTCCTGGCTTGCGTATTTGTGCTGTACATTTTTGCCAAAGTATCCCATGCCTCTTTTGGCATACTTGCATCCTGAATATGCACAATCATGGAGTCCGAAATACTGATAGACAGCCAGTACATAACTTTCCTGGCTCTCTCATGCCATCCTTTAAATGCCTGCATTTCCTGTTGACTAGGAACACTAGGAAGAACAAGTTCTTCTTCATTTCCTGTAATGAACTCCCAATAGCCTTTTCCCATCAAGAAATTCGTCATTCTAAACTTCCATGCCTGGAAGTTGTTCTTGTCAAGCTTTTCAGTGACAATCTGCGAAAGAGAATCAGATGCCATTACAGAACACTGCAAAATATTCTGTCACTGCAAAGAACACAGTTTTTGCCTCACACGGGCAGATTTGCAAAACTGACGAAAGTGGTATTTCACCACACAGTCACTTCCTAGTGACGATTTTGCATCAACAGGCAACAAGCATGAATCTACAACTCCCAATATCTCTGCACACAGGCATACGATGCAATTTCTGCGGCAACTTTTCACCGACCCGCAGAACAGTGGTCGCACAGCGAAAACAAGGCCTTTTCTGAGTGCCTACTGCGGAGAACTTCTGCCTCTAAAACGGGCCCCGAAACGGCCTCAAATCAGAAAAATAAAGTCACTAAGGGCTTCGCCCGCACCCGCAGCATATACTGCGCTCTCGCCACACCGCGAAGGGCATCTCAATCTGAGACAGTGCACTCTTGCACTTCTGGCTATGCTATCTGCAGAGATTTGCTCCCAAACTCGAAATAGGAAAGCAACACTGGTCCTCTTACCAGGACACCACGAACTTGGCTTGATTTCTTGAGCTCCTTACCACGAACAAGGCTCTGATACCATGTGAAGATAGTGGGAGAGAGGGAAGGAGTCTCACTTGTGGCTTTCTCACATGCACAATGGGGGAATACACACAAAGGTGGAGGTTGAAAATAGTTTTCCTCTTCTTAGTTGTGAAAGCCAAAAGAACTCAAGTACAAAGAAATAGAAGAACCCTATATGTGGGTCTCAAACCAAACTCAACTAACTAAGGTGGCATACTAACTGAGCCACGAACTAGTGTAGATAAGGATAGCTATCATCCAGCTATTATTCATGGGCAGTGTACCAACCGCATCTATAGCTAACAAGTCGGTGACATAAATGCACAACAGTCACCCTGGCATATCGCGAGTGGAGCTCGATATCTCAACAACTTGATCTTGATAGTGACTTGGTTGAGCCTTGTGTATCAGCAAGCATGCTAGCAAGCTATTTGGTTACAGTGGATGGGGAAGCTCGCATGTAGACATGTGGCAGTTTGACAATTATGAGGGCATTAATTTCATCTTATCATATGAAAGATAGGGGTGTTTTACTAAATCATGTAGCCACTAAGGTGTCAAGGCATCCATCTTTAGCCACTGTTCAATTGTCTACACTCAACTCTAGACATTCATCTTCTTTATCACATATAGATGCGTTCGCGTCCTACTCTATTGCTCTTTGTATTTCCTTTGTTGTTGCTCCCATCCCTCTGTGTGCTCTTTGTATTTCCTTTGTTGTTGCTCCCATCCCTCTGTGTTCCCTTTGCCTTTGCTTCCATTTCCACCTACATGTATCTCTATTTGCACCGCCTTCCTAGCCATGGAGGAATGAACATCTTGCACCATCCACTAGAAGTGATCTTCACGGGTCACCATCCACTAGAATTGACACATGTCATCTTCATGGGTCGCTTCCCCTCATCCAATCATAGAATTTACAAACGATGTCCTCAGGGAGATTCTAAAATGGAATCATCTATTTTGTTTTTCAAAGCTTCCATGGGAAGAAGTTTGGAATGAGGTCCTTGCAAAAGAAAATTTTGGATTCTTATGACGCAAAGGATCACAACATCATAATCCAGGGAATGCATGTACATCTATCTGTAGCATTTTGGGGGAGGTTTTCTTGTTGGTGATTCCGATAGCACCAGGTGCACTAGCAGCCAAAAATAGGTGTGAAGAGTACTTTGAAATGGATAGTTACTTATCATCATAGGGTTACTTGATCAACAAGTCCCCAAATGAGGGTCTTAGAACTTTCTGTGGATTCATCTTGGAATTTACAGGGCTGAAGAAGAGTGTAAGGTACGTGCTTCGCTAGTAACATTGCTCAGATGATTGCTGTCTTTGAAGACACCCAAGAGGTAGACTAGATGTCTACCTTTGACAAAACATTTGAGACACAGCTCAAAGCTATTAGTCGGGCCAAGCACACTGATAACTCAGTCCACATCTTTGCATGATGCACCATAGGCTGACTTTAGTTGGCCAAACACCCATCTCATGCCTGGCACTAGAGTAGGACCATATGACATAAAGGAGAAGAGTGTCGAGGAGAAAGGCACTGAAGAAGATGAGTCTAAGAAAAAAAGCAGCAAAGTAGGAGAAGTTCTAGGAGAAAGTAAATGAGCAAGAGAAGTATGAGGGTGAGAAAGATGAAAGTGCATGCTCCTCTTCTCCTCACAAGATTCTAAGTCAGATGACACAGGGTCTAACTCGAAAGTCATGAGCAAGCATGTCAAGGACAAGGAATGCTCCAAGTAGTAGGAGTAGGAACATTGAAAAAGCCCCAACAAAAGGAATAGAGATTGGGACCATAGCCTGATTAGCAATCGTCCAAAGAAGTGGTCACCATAACCTCGGTCAGTTCTTTAGCTCTACCCGCACCTCTGACGTCCTCCAAGATCTACTCTCGACCGACACTTTTCCCCTCAACCCTCTATTACTCAAAGATGATCACACAAAAAAGTATGCCACACAGACGTAGTGGCATTGCCTAAGGGTGAACATGGTCATAGTGGCTCAGCCTTTGGATAACTTAGCCAACCACTGCCTCCCTCCCTAGGTTCTAAATCACAATCTTTTGATTCAGATGTAGTACTAGGAGTAGTTGGTTGAGTTCTTTGGAGAAGAACATAGCGAGCCTTTGGAAATCATAGAATGCTCTCAGTATGGAAAGGGACAACTTATAGGAGCAGCTGGATAGTCGAGAGAATGTCTATGATGAATTGGTGTAGTTGCACAACCAACTCCAACATGCACACACTGAGCTATAGAGGGACCACAATAACTGATAGTGTGAGGTGGAGAAGTTTGCATGTCACTAACTTTGGACTCCATGCTTCCCAATTGAGCATGGTAGTGGAAGCTTCTCGGCTATAGATAGCTCTATAGAATGTGAAACATGTGCAAGTCGACCAACAAACCCTATAAGAGGCACATGCCAAGGTAGCAGCACTCAGAGCAAAGAATGCAAGGCTCCCCTAGGATTTGGAGGAAGTGGGGAGTCTACGGGCCAAGAATACATGGCTAGAAGAGAATTTGATGCATTACTCTCAACTACAGTCTCTGATTTGACTTCTCCAAACACCTGACAAACACCTAACAAAGCTTCTTAGGCAAAGGGATACGGATGATGATGACTCGATAGAAGGTTAAGAAGGACCTTGCCATCTCTCTTAGCCTCTCCCTCAAGTCTGACTAGTGATTCAAAAGCCTGCCTTGAGCTCTAAAGGTACAACAGCTATTTTGGGTCACTCAAAAGTAGTGGAGGAAGTTGACATGGCTTAGGCCTTATTGTTTTTGGATCCTCGTAGCCAATGGACACCCAAGCTGAAGGTTGAGGTGAAGTTTGGTGAAAAGGGTAAAGCAAGGTTCCTTCCCCGACTCATTTTATAGACTTGAAGCTAGGACACGATATAGGGACTCAAACTCCCTTGGTGGTGGTTTTGATAAGGCAGTACAGGTGCTAGCCCCACCAATTTTTAACACAACTACTCAGACTTCACCCGAGCAGGTTTTTGAGGAAAAGCTCATTTTGGAGAGACAAGATGTGATCCCCTTGCCACCATGGAAACTGGAGTTTTGCACTGAGTTCTCAATCAACAACGATTTCCTATCTGCTATAGGGCTCTACAACACATTGACTTGCTAGACCGTAATCCCCCTCTAGCCCACCTTAGCTGCTCGATGGAGCGATACTCAGGTCAGTCACCCTAGAAGTCTCTATTTATGACCACACCTATTGCAATTTTGTTCCTTTTGTCCAAGACCGAGCAACTCACCAACATAATATCCTTAAAGCAGAGAGGCACCACATTGCAACTTGGATCCGTGCATTGCCCATCCCACTATGGCAACCTTTCAAACTACTACACTGCACTACTTAGAGAGGTAGAGATATTACTCAATAGTCATATTACAGAGGCATCTACCATGTGGAACAATATTTGGTATCTCTGCAAGGACTCAATATTCAAGTGGCAAGAGGGAGTAACACCAAGAAAATGATATGTGACTCATGTTGACGATGCCTTCGGCATCACCAATCCATCTAAGAACCCACTCACCAAATTATGGTATGTGGATTGGCTTATAGATCCTAAGAGGCCTCCCATTGAAATTCTCTCTCTATATCTATGGCCTCATCATGATCCAATGTTGATGATCCACCCTTTCAACCCTCCCTCTCTAAGACCATCTTCCTCCCAAGCTCCTCCAAATGATGGCCCTTCATGACAAAGGCATGACCACATGTAACAACCTTGTGGTTTTAACCTCATGCATCTGCATTCGAGCAATCCTAGCTCCAGCTAACCTCAAACCATGAGGGGCTGGTCATAGAAATCCAAGGTGAAATGTTGGCCCTTGGGTCAAGCCAACACAGATGAACTTACTAACAGAGGTGCAAGAGCAAGTGGTGCTTATGACTAGTGAATAGGCGAGTACATCATTGGCCAACTTCCTTAGTAGTAGTAGCAACTAAGGCAATGACCTTGAGTCTGAGGAGGAGTCATGCTGAAGCCGAGGGTAGTAGATCAATGCCAAGCAATGGTCCAACAAACCATGAGTGAACACCATAACTTTCTTACACTTTGGGAATTCCCAATATGATTAAGATTTGGCCATATGGTTCGATCTTAACCATTAATTGGAAGTGAAATCCACCCTAAACACTATATTAGGGATCCTCCCAGGTCCCACTTTGAAATAAGGGGACAAGGTTTTGCCACATGGTCCAACCTTAACACATTATTTCAAAGTGGAACTTCGAATTCTCTAATATAGTGTTAGTGTTAGTAATAAATGTTGGAGTAGCATGGAGACAAGATGGAGAGACTAAGATAATGGAAAGGGATGGTTTATTCATGAGAGATATGCCCAATATATAGGCACAAGTTACATCCAAGAGTGACATCATATGTGAGCTCAAGAGAGCATCTCTAGATCCACAATTATCTCTCAATCACACACCACACTCCTAGATTCACTCATTCACACCTACTAACTAACACATCATCAGTCACACCTAACTCAGGCACACCTACACACACCATGTAGACCTTATGATCCTAGGTATGATCCCATTACATCAATTTGTCCTTCATTCCCCCCCACAAATTGATGACCTCATCCCTCAGCAATAGTACATGGGATGCTCCATGGCTTGCCCACCATCATGTGGCAATACACATGGCCCCAACCTGTGACTCACTCCTAGGACTCTTGGTTTACAATTGGGAGATAGACAATGACTATGCATGGGAATACCCTTAGATCCATCAAGGTAAAACATAAGACTAAAAATCATTTGAGGGGGACATCCCAATGCAGAGAACCCTTATTGACCACACACATACACACAAAAAAATCTACTTTGAAGATGTGGGGAAATTCCCCCCTTTGATGGCATATCTTGTCCTTCTCCTCCTTCTCTTCCAAGCTGACATAGCGTGAGGTACATTGTCATTGGAGAGGTTCTTGGTGTAGCCCTTCTTGTAACTCCTTTGCCCTTTTATCTTTCTTGCATCCCATATGCCTTCACATAAATCAAATATGCAGAGGGTCTTACCACTTGTTAGTAAAACAAGGGCAGTGTCTACTCTTGTACATAGAAGCTCATGAATGGATGGCATAATGCAATCATCCAAATGTAAATACACTTCAACTATCATGATAGAGACTACATTCATCACTGAGTCACCTTCAAGCATCAAATAGGCTACATCATTGTTGTCAATGAAGCTCATCATCCAAACATATACATAGTCAAACATAATCAAACTGGACAGCAACCCAAAGATCAATCTTGAATCGATGCTAGAAGACATTATATGGGCACATGACCAAAAGCAAAAGTGAAAAATGATAAATAAGGAAACTTTTGAGCATCTAACCACTTGCAATGCTTCAGCCATGAAGGATATTTGAGAGAAACCCCAAATCGAGAAAACAGAGACTCGAGGATCAAATTCAACCTAACCTGAGCAGAAAGAAGGTTTCTCATCCTCTATTAGGAATGAGAGGGTAAGATTCATCTTGGTGGACCATGAGAGGCTAAGATCATTTTTAAAACCAATCTTAGCCTTCCTTGCATGCCTAGTGGAGCATGAGAGGCTAGAATTAGTTTTAAAATTGATCTTAGCCTCTCATCCTTCAGTGATCTTGAGAGGATAAGATTGGTTTTAGAACCAATCTCACCCTCTCATTCCTAGTAGAGGACAAGAAACTAAGGTTAGTTTTAAAACCTATCTTAGCCTTTCATGCTCAATGAGGATGAGAGGCTAAGATTGGTTTTAAAATTGGTCTTAGCTTTCCTTTCATGCTTGGTGGAGCATGAGAAGCTAAGATGGGTTTAAACTCAATCTTAGCATTCGTTGCATGCTCATGGAGCCTAATCTTTTTGGTTTCAAAATAGGCCAGAGCCTTCCTTTCATGCTTGGTGAAGCATGAGAGACTGATGTTAGTGTTCCTTGCATAACCAATAAATGGAAGAAATGCTAAGGTCAGTTTAAAGATGATCTCAGCCTCTCATCCATCCATCGGGTATGCAATGAAGGCTAATATTAATTTTTAAAACTTGATCTTAGTCTCTTATTCTCCATCAAGCATGAAAAGAAGCTAAGACAATTTTAAACCAAGCTTAGCCTCTCATTCTCAGTGGAGAAAATACATCAAATTTCAAATTTTAGTAAGTGGAAAATTAGAATTTTAAAATTCAAAGTTGACATTTGAAGTTCAAATTAAAATTAGCTGCTCTATTCAATTCCAAATTGCCGGATTTCAAATTTGTTAAAATTTGACATTTAGGTTTCAAATTTGTTACCCTATTCAATTTCAAATTGAAAATTTGAAATTTCTATATTTAGATAGATAGATAGATAGATAGATAGAGAGAGAGAGAGAGAGAGAGAGAGAGAGAGAGAGAGAGAGAGAGAGAGAGAGAGAGAGAGAGAGAGAGAGAGAGATACATAGCTAGTGGTCCTGATAGGTGCTGGCAGTGGTAAGGCATGTGTTGGTTGTCCTAGTAGTTGCTAGATGTGTATGTAGCTATTAGTGGTCTTGGTCATTGTAGGAAGGGGGGGTGGCAGTGGAGAACGAGGTAGAGAGAGAGAGAGAGAGAGAGAGAGAGAGAGATGCATACCTATGTAAAGAGAGCGGGAGAGAAGGAAGGAGTCTCACTTGTAGCTTTCTCACATACACAATGGGAGAATATACACAAAGGTGAAGGCTGAAAATAGTTTTTCTCTTCTTAGTTGTGAAAGCCAAAAGAACTCTAAGTACAAAAGATTAGGTGAACCCTATATGTGGGTCTCAAACCAAACTCAGCTAACTAAGGTGGCATACTAACTAAGCCACTAACTAGAGTACATAAAGATAGCTGTCATCCAGCTATTATTCATGGGCGGTGTACTAACCGCATCTGTAGCTAACAAGTCGGTGACATAAATGCACAATGGTCACCCTGGCATATCACGAGTGGAGCTCGATATCTCAACACTCCCCCTCGAGCTCAATCCCAATTCCTGCACACCAAGCAGGTCTCTAAACTTGTGCAACTTCTCTGCACCCAATGCCTTCGTGAATATGTCAACTAACTGATCCTCTGTGCTAACATAAACTAGATCAATAAAACCTACTAGAACCTTCTCCCACACATAGTGATAATGCACCTCAATGTGCTTTGTTCTAGCATGATAGACTAGGTTATTTACCAAGTGTATACTGCTCATGTTGTCACAATAAATGACAACTGGCCCATCTGTAGACTGATGCATATCATAAAGTAGCTTATGCAACCAAGCTACCTCACATGTAGCCATTGCTGCACCCTTGTACTCAGCGTCTGTGCTCGACAAGGCAACTATAGGCTGTTTCTTGCTGCTCCAAGTGACTGCAGCACTCCCAAAAGAGAACACATATCCACTTGTAGATCGTCTATTAGAAATACTACCAGCCCAATCAACATCAATGTATCCATGCAATTGTATCTGAACCCCAGTCTCATAAAATAGTCCATACTACAATGTGGACTTCACATACCTCAATATGCGTCTAGCCGCATCCAAATGCAGTTTCCTTGGAGCTTGCATAAACTGACTTACCAACCCAACAACATAGGTCAAATATGGCCTGGTAATAGTCATATAAATAAAACTTCCTACTCTGTGTCTGTACATAGTAGGGTCTTCCAAAAGCTCACCTGCATCTGTGCTCAACTTCACATTCTGCTCTAAAAGAACTAAAATAGGCTTACAGCATGTCATCCCATATTTGGACAGCATGTCCAATCCATACTGCCTCTGCAAGAGCCATATCCCACTTGTGGATCTAATCAACTCAATGCCCAAGAAGTAATGCAGCTCTGCCAAATCCTTCATCTCAAACTTCTACTTCAATAGCATTTTCATATGAAGGATATCTTCATCACTATCACCTGTGATGATCAAATTATCAACATAAATGACAAGCAGAATAATGGCTTTCTCTGTTTTTCTCACATAAAGTGAGAATTCTGCCTTGGAAATCTCAAAGCCAATAGTGACAAGATACTGTCCTATCTTGTCAGACGATGCTCTGGGTGCTTGCTTAAAGCCATACAAGGCTTTCTTCAACCTAAAAACAAACTCAGGATGAACAACATGAACATAACCTGGTGGCTGCTCCATATAGACCTCTTCTTGCAAATCACCATGCAAGAAAGCATTCTTTACATCCATCTGATGTAAAGACCATCCCTTTGATGCAGCCATAGCAATGACTGCTCTTATGGTTACCATCCTTGCAATCAGACTGAATGTTTCTTCATAATCAATGCCATCTGTCTGTGCATACCCCTTGACAACTAATCTTGCCTTGTATCTGTTCACAGAATCATCTGCATTGTGCTTCACCTTATAAACCCATTTGTAGCCAATTGCATTCTTGTCTTTAGGCAAAGGCACCAATTCCCATGTAGCATTTGCTTCCAAGGCATCCATTTCTTCATCCATGGCTTTCTCCCATTTTTCTTTTCCCATGGCTTGCTCAAAAGAAGTGGGTTCTGGTTCATGTATCACTTTGACCATATAGGCATAGTGAATGGCTGTAAATCCATCATATTTTAACCTATCCACAGGATACCTAGCTCTGGTAGACCTGTACAAAATAGGCTCACTACCAGGTGCTCTCAAAACATCCCTTGTCTTCCTTACTCTAGGTGTAACAATAGAAGGAATACCCAACTCATTATCAAGGCTCTGTTTTGAGCCACTGGATTTACCATCCACATAAGAGTGACCTGCATTCACATCAACCATGGGCTGATCTACTTTCTCTTTTCCTTTTCATGATACTTGCATACCACTATCTGCATTGCTTTGAGAAGATCCCCCTGATCTCAATTTGCCTGGTATGTGAACCACTGCTAGAGGACACTACAGGTCCACTAATATTTTGTGATTGCTATTGTGAATTCTATGCAGCATTACCATTTTGTGCATCTACATCATCAATCACATTTACTGGTTCATACCAGCTGGTCATCTCATAAAAAACATCTCTGCTCACTGTAAACTTACGAGTAGAAGGGTTATAGCATCTATACTCTTTCTGCTACAGAGAATAACCAATAAAGATGCACTTCTTAGTTTTTGGATCCAACTTGGATCTGAACTCATCTGGCACATGAACATAGGCAATGCAACCAAAAACTTTCAAATGAGAAATATCTAGTTTCCCACCAGTATGCCTCTCCTCTGGCGTCATGCCATCTATTGCTACAGTGGGAGTCTTGTTCATTATGTAGACTACTGTAGCAACTGCTTCAGCCCAATAATGATCTGGTAGGTCTTTTTCGTTGAGCATCGCACGAGATACCTCTCTAATATGCCTGTTTTTCCTTTCTGCAAGTCCATTTTGCTGTGGGGTATGACTACATGAATATTGTTGCTTAATGCCATGCTCCTGCAGGAAACTTGCAAACTCATTTGAGAGGTACTCTCCCCCTCCATCTGACCTTAGGCATTTTATTTGCAGGCTTGTTTCTTTTTCAACCATAGCTTTAAAAGCTTTGAAATGCCCAAACACTTCACTTTTCTTTTTCATAAAGTACACCCAAACTTTTCTGCTATAGTCATCAATAAAAGTGACAAAATAATGGCAACCTCCAATAGATGCAGCTTTAGTAGTCCACACATCAGAGTGGATTAATCCCAATGGCCTCTTACTCTCTTGAACATGTCTAGGAAATGGTTTCCTTGCTTGTTTTCCAAATTGACAGGCTTCACATACCTTATGCATTTTTGCAACCTTGAACTTAGGCAATCCTGCAATAATATTTTGGGCCTGCATTAATTTAAGTCACTGTACATTAACATGACCAATGCGTTTATGCCAGATATCAATATCTGCAACTACACCGGTCCCATGTGCAAACATTGCTGCACTCAATTCAGGCATGTCCGCATCCAACGTAAACATCCTGTCCTTCTTCTTCCCTTTTGCTATCAAGTGACCTTTATTTTTCATATCCTCAACAAAGCATCCATGAGGATTAAATCTGACCTGCAATCCTTGGTCAACCATTTGACCAACAAAAACCAGGTTCTTGGTAATATTCGGGACATGAAATACATCAGACAAGTATTTCTTTTTTCCATCCTGCATAGACAAAGGAATTTTACCAATCTGCACAATAGAATGTGCAGTATCATCACCAGTCTCCAGAAATCTTGGTCTTTCCACTTTCCTTGCATCCTACATCCATTCTGCATGACCTATCATGTGGTTTAATGCACCTGAGTCAACATACCACACATCATTGCTTTCTTTTGCACTTGTCACAGAATTGGTCATGTGCTGTACCATAAACAAATGCTCATTTCTGTCATCACCCTGTCTACTAGAGGATGCATAATTGCCTTGCTGCAATTTTCGAGTCATGATGTCATTCTGCTTTTTATAGTAGTCTTTAACCATATGACCCATTTTACCATAGTAGTAGCATTCAACATTGTTGTTTGCATTTTGGCCTCTCTATCATCCACCATGACCTCTTTGGCTCCCCCTGCCTCTAAAGTTACCACGTCCTCCTCCATAGGACTGGTTTTCTTGAATTTGCTATATATTCTGATTTCTACCATGGCCTCCAAATCGGCTTGCTCTACCTCTGCCTCTACCTCTTCCAGCATTTGAGTAGAAGACAGCTTCTTTTGAAGTTCCTCCTGAAGAAGCTGCACCACCATTTCTATGCTCTTCAGAAATTAAAAGAGCAATCAACTCCTCAAAATCAAGAAAATTTTCACGAACGGCAATGGATGTCTGGAATTGTGCATAATCCTTTCCTAGACCATTCAAGGTCATAGAAACTAAATCATCATCTTCCACTGGCGACCCAATAGAAGCAAGTGCATCTGCAATCTTCTTCACCTTCATGTGGTAGTCATTGATGCTCATATTTTCTCTCTGCACATTATGCAACTCTTGCCTGAGCTGCATTTTCCTGGCTTGCATATTTGTGCTATACATTTTTGTCAAAGTATCCCATGCCTCCTTCGACATGCTTGCATCCTAAATATGCACAATCATAGAATCTAAAATACTAATAGACCACCAGTACATAACTTTTCTGGCTCTCTCATGCCAGCCTTTAAATGCCTGCAACTCCTGTTGATTGGGAACATTAGGAATAACTGGTTCTTGTTTAGCTCCAGTAATGAACTCCCAATAGCCTTTTCCCTTAAGAAAATTCATCATTCTAAACTTCCATGCTTGGAAGTTGTTCTTATCAAGCTTTTCAGTGACAATCTATGAAAGAGCATCAGACACCATTACAGAACACTGCAAAATATTCTATCACTGCAAAAAAACACAACTTTTGCCTCACAAGGGCAAATCTGCAAAACTGACGAAAGTGGTATTGGACCACACAGTCACTTCTTAGTGACGATTATGCATAAATAGGCAATTAGAATGATTCTATCACTCCCAATATCTCTACACATTGGGATACGATGTAATTTTTGCAATAACTTTTCATTGACCTACAAAACAGTGGTCGCACAATAAAAATAGGGCACTTTCCTGAGTGCCTGCAAAAAACTTTTGCCACCAAAACAGGCCCCGAAATGGCCTTGAATCAAAAAAATAATTTCACCAAGGGCTTGGCCCTTACCCGTAGCATATACTGCCCTCTCATCATTGTGCGAAGGGCGTCCCAATTTGAGACAGTGCACTCTTGCACTTTTCGGCTATGCTACCTGCACAGATTTGCTCCCAATCTCGAAAAAAAAGGAAAGCAACACTGATCCTCTTACTAGGACACCACAAACTTGGTTTGCTTTCTTGGGCTCCTTACCACGAATCGAGCTCTGATACCATGTAAAGAGAGTGGGAGAGAAGGAAGGAGTCTCACTTGCAGCTTTCTCACATACACAATGGGGGAATATACACAAAGGTGGAGGCTGAAAATAGTTTTCCTCTTCTTAGTTGTGAAAGCCAAAAGAACTCTAAGTATAAAAGAATAGGTGAACCCTATATGTGGGTCTCAAACCAAACTCAGCTAACTAAGGTGGCATACTAATTGAGCCACTAACTAGAGTACATAAAGATAGCTGTCCTCCAGCTAGCATTTATGGGTGGTATACCAACCGGATCTGCAACTAATCCAGATAGGTGCTGGCAGTGGTAGGGCATGTGCTGGTTGTCCTGATAGTTGTTGCTAGATGTGTACATAGCTATTAGTGGTCTTGGTAGTTGTAGGAAGGGGGGGTGGAGGTGGAGAAGGAGGTATTGGAGGAGTGGAGTAGCCTATATTAAAAAATCTTGAACTTACTATATTTAAAATGTATTTTTTGGGAGGTTGAAGTTCAAGTCCTTCAAACCATCACCTTTTTTAGTACGCATGGTAGATCAATGGCTAGTTGTTCCAAAAAGTATGCTATAGGATGTTGTCATCTCTATAGGTTGTATCTATCATATAGTTAGTTTTATTGTTGTAATTGCTATAAAGCAGCATGCCTATCCAATACTATGGGACACCTTGGCTTAAAAGTGCAAAAGTACTCCATGATTGGGGTTCAGAAGAGATGACCATTAAGATAGATAGTCAAGATGTATGCATTCCTACAAATCCTTGGAAGGTTCCAAGTAGTTGTCCGCCAAAGGAATTAGAAGTCACAGATCCATTTCCTCAAGATATCGAGTCACGATTGGTGGAATTACAAATACCACATGTGGGTGAGATTGATGTCTTCCTGTTGGCTCTTTCCTACTGCTTTCGTAGGAAGAGCTGGGTATTCTATGTTTGCAGGGTTCCGAGGCTTTTTGTCACCTATAGATATATTGGGATTGTCAGTTGTAGTATATGTGTAGCTTAGGACCTCGAGTCGTGTTCTGATGAGAGACGTAGGCTTAAGTGTGGTAAGCAAACAAAGTGCATGCATGTGTAAAAGGAACGTAAATCATCTTTGTTGAAGTAATGAAGGCTTTCGCCTTCGTTGGAGGTTGTAGGGTTTAGGAGGAGTTTGAGGGTTTAGAAGGAGTTTCCATAGTTCAGAAGGAGGTTCCAGGGTTCAGAAGGAGGTTCCAAGGTTCAGAAAGAGGTTCTAGGGTTAGAAGGAGGTTCCAAGGTTTAGAAGGAGGTTCCAGGGTTCAGGGTAGAGTACATGGTGGAGAACTCGTCTCCCTCATAGATCATGGAGTTTTAAGGGTTGAGGAACAAAGGGTTTAGGGGAGCATAGGAGTGGGAGAGAAAGAAGGTGTAAGAGCATGGGTGAAAGAAGAGAGAGGAGGGAGGAGGAGGAGAGAGGAGGAGGAGGAGGGAGGAGGAGGAGGAGAAGGAGGAAGGAGGAGGAGGGAGGAGGAGAGGGAGAGGGTGGGTTGTAGGGTTGGAGGAGAGGGGAGAAGGGTTGCAAGGTTAGGACATGCTTTTGGACGTGCAGTGCAAGGAAGCATGGACACTTGAGACAAATGCTTGGAATACCAAAGTAGACTTAACACAATGCCCCCAAGAGTGTGGGCTTCATTCCATTATGGGGTATTTATACAAGTTGGAGATCTCTCTTTGCATGTAACACAAAGTCGTATCACAAAGTTGTAACACAAAGTTGTATCACAAAGTTGTAACACAAAGTTGTAACACATTCTCTCTCTACATGTAGAAGTTGTAACACAAAGTTGTAACACAAAGTTGTGTCACAAAGTCATAACACATTCTCTCTCTACATGTAGAAGTTGTAACACAAAGTCGTAACACAAAGTTGTGTCTAGAAGTTGTAACACAAAGTTGTAACACAAAGTTGTTACACAAAGTCGTAACACAAAGTTGTGTCTAGAAGTTGTAACACCTTCTCTTTCTTCATAAGTTCAGGTTGGCACAGAGTCAACATACTCCCGGATCCATTTTATTACCCGTCCTCGGGTTATGGCTTATTGCGATCACGTATCTGGGTTGCCATGTTTTTAGTCCAGTGGCTGTAGAACTTGTGTCGTGCCAGTCGATCTTGCTATAGAGCCTTAGCACCATACAATTTTTGCGCAGTTTCCAGGTAGCCTGTATCTACCATTTGCTCAAACAGAGATATGTGGCATGCCTCCAAGAAGATCACTCTTTGATAGAGTCGACTGGTAATCTGAGCATCAATCCTTTCATTGGGATTAAAGTTGAGTGGAGGCAAATGGGAATCAAGGTAACATGGGACCTCCAGAATGAATTCTAATGTTTTACAGAATATGGCACTTTGGCGAAGGAAGCGATCAATGTTGCCGCGCATTATTTGTTCATGTTGCTGAAGTGCTCGGATCATGGTGCCTTGGATATTCCATTCCACACTAGAGTAGGGTTCGATCATTGGCCAATCAATGACTCGATCTTCAGCCAAAGTGTGTATGTTGGCTTCCCATTTTTTACGCCGTGGAACTGCATAGAACTTGGGATGGGTTCTGAGACATGGAGGTGCCTGTAAGTACTCCTTTAAGAAGATTACATCAAAGAGCTTAGGACGGCACCAATCAGGTTGTGGATCCAATTTGCTAATCCAACCTTCACTTATTTGATGCTGACGAAGGTTGGTAGGAAAGTTATCCAGGGTCCATCCACCGCGAGTTTTCATATCAGGATATTTGCTCCAAAATTCCTTGATGGGGTTACTGGGAAGTGGTATCTCATCAAAATCATACCCATCATTGGAACTTGGCATGGGCGTACGAATTGGATTATCCAGATCCTGATATTCAAAATCAAATACTGCATCATTTTCTGCTGATGGAAGCACCAGAAGTGTCGGAGATGATGACGGGGCCGGGAGAGAATCAAGGGACATTGGGGAGAAATATGGCTGAGTGATAGTGGCAGAAGGGGGAGCAGAGGGGAGGGGGGGAAGAATTGGGCAAATGGTTTGAGCAGCTTGGTAATCCTCAAGGGTAGGATTAGCAAGGGAGGGGAAAAAGCTAGGTGTGAGGGGCTCGTAAGTTTGTGACTGTTGGGTAAGTTGAAAATGGTGAGAGGCATGAGCAAAAAGATGATGGAGGGAATAGATGTTAGGATGGAGCTCGGGGAAGGTTAAGAGGGTGGTAGCAGCAACGAGAAGTGAGGTTATGATGTTGGCAGAAAGAGTGGTTAGATATGGGAAGTTGGATGTGAGATAGGCCTTGTCATCTTCCGACACTTCTTTTTGCTGGTGCGATGGGATGATCAGCTGCATGGGTTGGATGTTGGTTATGTCGTGCCGTGCAAATAATAGGGATGGCCTTTGTAGCAATGGCAACAAACCTACAATAACCCTGAGGGGAGGACTACCCATGAGGCAGACATATGCAATGAAAGCATCCGTGCTGAGTGTTATAAACCCGGCATGTGTAGACAGGCAGAAGATATTCTTCTCATCTTCAGACAAGTCTTGGCAAATTATGCACAGGGTTTTAGTCCCGATTGATCGTTCCCAGTTGATTGTTGGATGAGTAGATATGATCCTGATTTGGAGTTGCTTCCATTGGATAAGCACGCGTGCGTTGAGGTGATCTTCCACTTGTAGAGCAGCCACAAGCTCTTCATACACCATGGTTGTGCATTGTAGTGGGGCATCATTGGTGTTGTCTTCCAATGCCTCATTGTTGTGCACTAGCAATTGGAGTTCAAGCTTGGAGATGGCTATTTTTTGGGAGTGCATCTCATTCATTTTTTCTTTGTACTGATGGTAGATGGTTGTGTATGCCTCCTTAAGCTTTTTCATTTGCAAGGTGACCTTTGCCTGTTGAGGAATGTCTTCAGTGGTATTGGACCATTGGTCCAAGACTTGGGCTTGTGAAGTGCTGGCTTCTTGAACAATAGCAAGTTGGTCTTTTAAGAGTCGGCATTCCCTTGTAAGCTCATCAATGCTGAAGGCATGTACTGCCAAAGATTGTTTCATGTCTTCAAGCTTGTCTTTGCAATCCTGGAGCTCTTCTTCTTTGTGAATGAGAGTGAGTCGAGCTTGTGCCACTACCTCCGTTTGTTGTGCATGTGCAGATGTCAAGGAGTTATAGTAGGTCTGTAGGATTGCCGTTGCTTCTACTGCCTCAGTCAGCTGTGTTTGACTTTGGTGGAGGTTGGAGGTCACATCCCTTACTGCCTTCTCTTGAGCTTGGAGAGCCTGGTTCATGTGCACTTCTTCTACCTCCTTCTCATCTATCTGTGCCCGAAGTGCCTTGACCTCTATGGCGATTGCCTAGAATTGGTCTTCGATTTCTAATGCTGTCTGCCTTTCCAATTCTCTTGCATATGCTTCCTTGGCCAAGCTAGTGAATAGTTCTGACATTTGGATCATTTGGCTAGCTTGATGTTGGAGAATGATAGACGGTGATGAGGTCTGGCGATATTGCTGATACAAGTGGTGCCCATGTAGCCATCCCGATGATTCTGTAGTACTTGGGGGAGGTTGTGCCAATGGCCTTTCAGTCCCTTGTGTACAATAGTCATACTGCTGATCTGGCATGAGCTCTCCTTGGGGCTCATCGACTGGCATGGCGTCGATGGGCGGTTCGAGTGCTGATGTGGTCTCAAGCTCTGGTGTTGATCTTTCCTCAAGTTCAGGTGCCAACCTTGTCTCGAGCTCGGGTTGGTGCTGTTGGTGGAGACTTAGTGGTTGTAGTTGTGCACCGAGTTGTAACATTTCCTGGGGCAATTCTGCAATCCTACTTTCTAGAATAGGTACTTCTGTTAAGGCATCTGTACTTATCAATGTGATAGCTGGAGAAGTTGATGACGGCTCCCATACTGGTGAGAAGGGTATGTCCAACTCCTCAATTGGCTTTGGTGACTGGGGCAGAGTCATTTCTCTTTCTTGTAGTTCTTTTTTGATGATTATAGCCAATAAGTGCGGATTTTACATTTCTGGCCTGAAGAACCATCGAGTTTTTTGGTAAAGAAAATGACGAAGTGCTGGACCCAGTCTTGTTTTAGCTTCCTACTCAGCAAAACAAATGTGCGGAGTGGAAGGGAGCGTTCCTTGCCGTACTTTATTCCTAGGATTGTGGATAGAAATTGTGATGCTTCCTTGAGGCGATGGTCAAGGATTGTGCGAAGCAATATGCCATCTCTATGGATCAGGGTGCCCTTGGTGAGGAGGGACTGTACTTCGATAAACTTTGCATCAACAGACCGTTTGGGGTATTTGCCACCTTGTTTTGGTAGTGAGAAAGCCCTTTGAATGACTGTACTATCGAGGATAATGTTCAATGGGCTCTGCTGTACAGTGATTGTACCGTACTTGCCATCCTTTGCATTGCTGGAGTAGTAAGAATGGAGAAAGTCCTTGACGTAGGTGGTCAGGATAGGACTGTCCTCCAAGGATTTGAGGCTCTCATGCAAACTGCCTAGACCCCGTTGCTCTAAGTAAGATGTTGCTTCCTGGGAAAGAGCATAAGTCGATGTGGGTGGCCAGACAAGTTCCAATGATTGGGCCTTGTTAACAGTTGTGTAGGCCGGTTGTGACTAGGGTGGCATTTGTTCTGCTTGGTCATGCACTGAATCTTCTTCGGAGCTATTGCTTTAGACCACGAATGCCTATGGTCTCCGTGGTTGAGAGGATGTAGATGGCTACGAACTTTGGAGGGGGTACCGTGGTTGAGGCGGTGGGCTCTTTCTGTGCATCCTCTTTAGTGGCGGCATCTTTTCTGAACCTGCATCCATGTACATGTAGTGTACCATTGATCATTAAATTGATTGGCATGCCTATATGACCTTTCTGTGTGTGTGTGGGAGAGAGATCCTTTTTTTATACATCTTTTGAGAGTGTGGAATGAAAGTGTGTGGTACAATTATTCATGCAATCATCTATGTGTCTAAGCGAAAGCGTGTGAGTGCACGTGACCTAGTAGCTAAGTAGGGACTAACTATATGCTTTTTTTGCTGGGATTTTCATAGGGCAGCTAGAACTCATTCATCACTTCTGAGCTCTAGGTAAAATCGATTGATGCTACCTATATGTGCGAAGACATACATATGCAAGTGAGTGCTCGTGATACAATCTAATCCTAACTAAGGAAGACTTGGTTTCCCAAATCTTCGTTTTGTTCGGGGATGGCTTGCGTGTTGATGTAGTAGCGCTTCAGTCGGCTCCCGTTTATTGTTGTGTTGAATTGGACTCCATCTAGTGTTTCAAGTAGCACAGCTCCGATGGGATTCATCTTTCATACTCGGTAGGGTCCTTGACCTAGATACTTCAGTTTTCCCTTGTGTACTTTGGCATTGTATAACAGGACTAAGTCGCCTTCCTTGATGTCTTTAGCTTTCAGATTCCTGTCAAACCATGTCTTTCTTCGGCGTTTTTCTGTTGTCATGGCATGATAAGCGACTAGTCTTGTCTCTGTATGCTTTTCCAACTGACAGAGCCTTTCTTTCAAGGACTCATGATCACCCATGCGTTCCTGTACGATGCGTAGACTTGGTATTACAAATTCGAGTGGGACCACGGCTTCAAGGCCGTACACCAATTGAAAAGGTGTGTTCCCTGTACTGACCTTGAATGTGGTTCTGTATGCCCATAAGGCTACATTCAGTTTCTTTGCCCAATCAGAACGCTGTGGTTCTACTACCTTGGTGAGGATATTGCATATGATTTTGTTTGTGGATTCTGCTAGTCCATTCCCTTGGGGGTAGTAGGGTGTGCTTTTTCTATGGATGACCATGAAGCCAGACAAGAGTTCTTGGATTACCTCATTGACAAAATGTGTGTCTCTATCCGACACAATTTCAATGGGGCATTCGAATCAGGTGATCACATTTTCGTATAAGAATCTTGCTGTGCTTCTGGCATCTGCCTTTCTGACTGCTTTAGCTTCAGCCCATTTTGTAAAGTAATCAGTGGCCATAATGATGTAGCGTGCCTGTGTTCCGTTTGCTGTTGGATGTATGGGACCCACATAGTCAATCCCCCATTTTTCAAATGGTTGTTGTGCAAGAATTGGTATTAGGGGATTGAAGTCTTTGTGTTGTGGTTTAATAGTCCGTTGGCATACATCACAACCTTCTACATATTCATAGGCATCTGCCCACAGTGTTGGCCACCAGTAGCCTGCGAGGAGAACTTTTCTTGCTGTGGTTTCCCCTTGGAAGTGTCCTCCTGCAATGCCTTCATGGACTTCACTCAGGATTGGCAGGATCTCATGAGGCATTACACATCTTCTTAATATCTGGTCCTTGCCCATCTTGTACAGTTGTCCTGCAATGAGTTGATAGGGTGCAGCCTTTAGAATCAATTTTCTGGCATCTACTGCTTTCATGTCAGGGGGTGGTCTTCCTACCATCAAGTACCCAATGATAGCTCCACACCATTCTGGAACAGCATCTATTTGAAATAGTGTGGCATCTGGTAAGTCGTCTTCTACTCCAGTGGCTTCTTCTCCTGTCTTGACTCGAGACATGTGATCGGCAATGTAGTGTTGGGCACCTTTGCGGACCACGATTTTGAAGTTGAATTCTTGCAGCAAGAGGAGCCATCTGGTTATTCTTCCTGTGGTACATGGCCGGTTTACAAGATAAAGCAATGCTTGATGGTCGGTGTAGAAGACAAAATCATTTGCGGGTAGATAGTGCCGAAATTTCTTTACACTATACACCATTGCTAGGGCTTCTCTTTCTGTGGTTGTATAGTTGATCTCTGCATCATTGAGTTGTCGACTGGTGAAGTAGATGGGGTAGTCTTTCTTATGTTCACCAGGTTGACAAAGCACACTCCCAATTGCATACTTAGATCCATCAGTATGAGCATGAAAATCAATATCCCAATTGGGAGATATAAGGATGGGTGCTGTAATTAGGCGCCACTTTAAAAGCTCAAAGGCTTGGTCGCACTCTTCGGTCCATAAGAACTCCACTAATAATCTGTAAAGTGGTCTAGCTATCATGGCATACCGCAATATAAATCTTCTATAATAGCCGGCATGTCCCATAAAGACCTGTACACCTTTGGAATTTGTAGGAGGAGGCAATTCCATGATGATTTTGATTTTGTCCATGTCAGTTGCAATCCCATGTTGAGAGACGATGTGTCCCAAAACAACTCCGTGGGTGACCATGAACTGGCATTTTGTTGGATTTAGGGAGATGCCATACTCCCTGCATTTGATTAGTACTTCTTCAAGACATTTGAAGTGGTCCTGTTTGTTTGAATGGATGCACAGATCATCCAAGAACACCTATAAAAACTTATTCAAAAATGACTTGAAAGCTATGAACATGACTCGCTGGAATGTGGCTGGGGCATTACAAAGGCCGAATGGCATGACTCTATATGCAAAAATACCCCATTCTGTAGCAAATGTTGTTTTTGATTGGTCTTGAGGAGCAATTTGCACTTGGTTATAGCCACTGAAGCCATCCAAGAAGCTATATATTTCGGATCCTGCCACATTTTCCAACACTGTTTCTGTTAAGGGTAGGGGGTAGTGATCCCTAATTGTGGCGGCATTCACATTTTTCAAGTTTATGCATATTTTGAGCTTCTTGTTGCATTTAGGCACAATGACAATGGGTGAAACCCAATCAGTGTGCTCTATCTCGTAGATGAATCCGACATCTAGGAGTTTTTCCAGCTCGTCATAAACCATGGTGCCATATTTAGGATTTGTGCGATAAGGTCCACATACCTTAGGGTGAGCACCTTCCCTTATAGGTATCGTGTGTACTGCCACTTCTGGTGAAATTCCTTTCATCTCTTTGTATGACCATGCTAGGCAGTCACGGTATTCCATCAGGAGTTCTTTGAGTTTGATTTCATCTTCTTGACAGAGCTGTTTCCCAATGAAAACCAATTTTTCTTCCTCCCCTTCAAGGGCGAGGTCTATTGTGCATGTTTTTGTTGGTCCCTCATAGATTGGAGTTTCTCCAATGCTATCAGTTTCTTGAACTTCAGATTCTCTTAGTGGTCTTGGCATTGCTATTGGCGCACTGCCACTTGTATAATTCTTGAAGTATTCTGGCACTTCTCGAAGATCGGCCTCTGATGGGGTTGAACTAGCCTGACATGTGTCATGTGTACTGGGTGGCATAGTTGCATTTATTAATTTGTTAGGCTCTTCTTTTCTTTCTTTTTTTGAAGTCGCTTGATTGTGGCTTGTATTTCTGAAACTTCTTACGTTGGGAACTGTGGGGTAACTTTTCCACTGGTAAGGTGTTTCCAAGTAAGGGTTCATGTGCTGCACATACTCCTTCCAGTCCCTCAGGGGACCATTTAAGAGGCGGTGGTTCTGATTTTGAGGGAGCTGACTTTGCAAGGTACAATTTGACGATCCTTGATTGGACTCGTTCGAATTCATTGAAGTGCTCGGCCTTGGCTTTTTTGCGATTTCCTCCTGCAGCTTTCTTGCGGGATCTTCTACTGTTATTCAACTGCGGAGGTTCAACTTTTGGGAGCTCGACTGCCATTAGGGCATGCAGAATGGCTAGGTCATTATCAAAGATTTGATCTTAAATTTCAGCATTCGCAGCCTCTGTTTCAAGGTCCCAAGGAAAATCTGAGTCATCATTGGTATGGGTACCTTCTTCAAGTTCATTATCCCATTCGACGTCAGCCATAAAGAATGGCATCTCTAGATCGATTGGTTCTTCATGTGTCGGTGGAGGATTGACCTATAGTGCATTAACATCTATCTGTGAGAAGATGGGGTCTAATGAATGGCAGTTGTCGATGGTTGCCAATGTTTGTATCCAGTTATTGACATTGCTTTGTGAGTCACCTGCTATGGCATGCTGTTGCAAGGGAGCTGATTTGCTTGAGATTGTCGTGGAAGATGTGTCATTCAATGCTCTAGGAACAATTGGTTTAATAGCTCTTGTCCCCACATTCACCCTGACTGCAGTGTCTCGATTTTGGATTGTCAGTCTATCAGTTCCCCAGTCATGGAGGACTGATGCTTCTCGTAACCAAGGACATCCCAGTAAGATTTGATAGGATTTTTTGGGGAGATCCAAGATTGTGAATTGAAGAGAAAAGCGGACTCCTGCGATCTTTGTGGACACGCCATTCACTATTCCCAAGGGTTTAGCCCGTGAATCATCGGCAAGGCGTATGTTGAAATTAGCCTTTTGCATTGGTGGGAGACCCCATTCTTCGTAGAGCTCCTTTGATAGGACATTGACACCTGCTCCACCATCCACTATGGCTTGGACTTCATTATACGCCTTGTGGATCAAAGGCACAGTGATGTTGCATATGTCATCTCTCTCACCCATCCGCACAGGGATATCTTCAATGTCATTCATAGGTGGAGGGGGATTTGCGAGTTCAATCCATCCTTTGAAACTCTCCCAGAGATTGGGACAATTCCATAAGAGGATTCCGATGGGAATTGACACAGGGCAACTTAGGATGCTAGAGAGTGCGGCTCCTTCAAGTTGACGTGGCGGTACATTCTGTTGTGAAGTCTGTTGTTGGAACAAAGGCTCGAGTAAAGTATCAATACTTTGTGGGGCCAAGTCATGGATTGGGTCTTGAGCTTGTTTCTGAGCCTCAAATTGAGCTTGTTCATTTTGGACCCATTGCTGAAGTACCTGAAAACGAGCCTTCTCCACCTCTGCATTTGGGTATGGAGCTTCTTTTATTTGAGGCTCTGGTGTTGATGTGGATGAGCTCGACTGCTCATTGCTTGGCGGACGTGGAGGCACTTGTGCTTTCTTTTCCAGAAGTCGCTATGGTTGGATTGGAATGATAGGGTCCTTCGTGGCCTCTTTCTGTTGGCATGTAATTACATTGATAGGTTGTGACCTTATACTTGCCAGACCTAGACTTTGATGGTCCACCCCAATGATGCCGATGGGGATGTCAGGCTTAACCTCTGTTTGTTCTGGGAACTTATTTTTAATGGGACAATCCATACAGGCATGTCCTATGCCACAATCTCTGCAGAATGGTTGGAAAGTAGCTGGGCTACCACGATGAGGGCACTCTGCAATCCGATGATTTTCTCCACAACCGTAACACTTGATTGGTGCTCAAAATGTGTTGGGTCGTACTTGATTTGCATAAATTGGTATGAGACCCTCTGCACCTTCTACATAGTACACTGGGTACTCTGCTTCATACTCAAATAGCGAGTCTACTTCCTCGGCTTGTAATTGATGTATTGGTACTGCCTAAGGAGCTGGGTTTGGTGCTCTTGGATACGGTCGTGGATTCGGATTCCTGAGTAGTTGTGGGACTTGTGTCCGAATGGGAACAGGATTTAGCCTTGGAGCTGGGGGCGCTTGTGCAAGTGCCGGTTGCCTGTATACTGGCATGGGTGCCGCTTGGTATTGTGGAGGCCGAGGCGGATTGTTGCGCATGTTGAAGATGCAATTGTTCTCATCATGGCCACCGATGACACAGATATGGCACCACAACCGTGGCAGTGGATTTGCTTGTGCACTGATCCTTGCTCTTAGGACTGGGCATTCATTTGCTGTATGATTTGCCAAGCAGTGTGGGCACCAGACATTTTCTCACCGTGGATATGTTTGAGTTGGCGGCTGCGACAAGTGGAGTTTTTGATCCATGGCCTGCATCATATCTTCTTTCAGCTTCAAGGTCATGGCCTCTAGGCGATCTTCATTGGATGTTTCGGCAGTGTCCTTTGATTTACCTTTTTTTGAGTGCTTATCTCGTGTATTTGATCTGGCGTCATCACTGCTAGTGTCTGAGTCTGTCATGCCATCTTCGATGTCAATGGCTGCCACATGAGCAGCACTGAATGTTTCATAGCTACTTATCTTTTTCATATCCTTGTGGATTTTCTTTCTAAGTCCTGCTATGAACCATGCCGTGAGGTACTTTGCATCTGGGCGTGGGTCACATTTGGCGATCAATCTCTTCATCTTTCCCAAGTATGTGCATACGTCTTCTCTCCGGCCTTGTTCGATCTTGCTGAGTTGGAGAGCGGGATCGTCTTGTAGCCTCTCCGTTTGAAAGCGTCGTTTGAATTCGGTTTGAAGTAGGTCCCATGTGGTGCGTTCTTCCACGAGAAGGTCAAGGTACCATTCTGACGCTTCATCAGTTAAGGCCATTGGAAACCAAGCCACCTTGGTTTCATGGGATTGATCACCACCTGCTCGACATGCGGCATCAAAATGCTGGAGGAAGCGAGCTGGGTCTCCCCTACTATTATATTTGGGAAGTTCCAGTTTTCCCAAGGGGCGTCGGCCTTGATTGTTGTGATTTCATCGATTGAAGAAGTTGTCAGCCTCTGCATTGAGCTCGATATCCCCATCATGGTCATGACGGCGTCCAGCCATGTTGGGGCGTGGAGGAGTTAAAGGGAGTTGTTGAATCTCAGGGGGGGATTCGGAGTAGAGGATTGGTGGGGCGGTTGTTGCAGTGGAGTTAGTTGCAGATGGGGCGAGCATTGGAGTCGAAGTCGTTGGCCAGAACGTAACTGCATGCAGATTGTGCGTGATTTGCCAAGGGTGTCGCTACCCCAAGTGCGGGTGTGGATGTGGTGTTGTTAGGAGAGTTAGAGTAGTGTTAGTTTCTGTAGGGACCGTCGTGTTAATAATGTGCCTAAGATTGTCCTACGTGTGTAGGGAAATGTGCCGGTGCAGACGGATCGTTAATCGGAGGTAACAGTGTGAAAATACGAGTGAATTTGTGCAAAATAAGGCCCACACGGGGGCATGAATGAACGTGTGCTAGGGATTCCAAAATGGTGTGCAATGGGTTGGAAAAATACCCCGTAACGTGATGTTTCCGTGTGTGAAATTTGGGTTCAAACGGGGTTCAGTTTGGGTCCCAAACGGATGTATTTTGCGGGGTTAAAGTAGGGATAATTTTTGGTTTGGGGGGGTCCTAATTGTGGTGTGAATGGACTTTAGGTCCAACTGAGGGGTTGAAACCAAGTGACTCTAGTTAAGGAAACTAACCTAGATCCTCCTAGTTACTGTAACTGGGAGGTTTAACTAATTGTAGTTAGTTACTAACTGAAGAGTTAGTCTAACCTAACTGAGAGTAATCCTAACCGAACCTAGTCTAACTAACTAAGGGTTAACTAAACTAACCTAACTTCAATTACTACTAACCTAACCTACGTGAACTAATCTAACCGACGTTAACTAACTAATCTAGTTATCCTAACCTAACTAACCTAGCCTAACTGTAGTTAAGACTAACCGAACTAAGGTTAAAGCTAACCCTAGCGTTAGTTTTAGGTTAGTTTTTTTTTTTTTTTCGGGGGGGTGGTGGTTTCGCATGGGGGGAGTGGTTTCACGCAGGGGGGTTTTTGCGCAGGGGGGGCGGTTTTGCGCAGGGGGGGTGGTTTTTGCGAAGGGGGCGGTTTTGCACTGGGGGGGGCGGTTTTTCGCGGGGGGGGTTCTGTGCGGGGGTGAGGGGATAGGTGAGGGCGAGGGGGAACGGGGGAGAGGGGGGTGGTGCTGAGAGGGGGTTCAGGGGTTCGGGGGAGAGGGGCGGCATGGGGGAGGGGGCGGGGCGGCCGGGCGTGCGGGCGTCACCACTGGCGGCTTGGTCACTAGTGGGGCGGGGCGGGGGAGTGGGGTGAGCGGGGGGCAGCGCGAGCGGAGGGGTGAGGGGGTGAGGGGAGAGGGGGCTATGCGACGGGGGAGGGCGGGGGGTGGCGGGGGGCGGGGGAGGTGGGGGGAGGGTGGGCGGTGGCGAGGGTGAGAGGGGAGGGTGAGAGGGTGGTGCGAGGGAGGGGGTCGGGGCGGATGGTGGCACCGCGCCGCGGGCGGGTAGCCGGTGGTGCCACAGAGGAGTGGCGTGGGCATGGGGCGGGGGGTGGCACGGGCGTGGGGCTG
Organism: Dipteris shenzhenensis; assembly: GCF_047967505.1. Taxonomy (NCBI): domain Eukaryota; kingdom Viridiplantae; phylum Streptophyta; class Polypodiopsida; order Gleicheniales; family Dipteridaceae; genus Dipteris; species Dipteris shenzhenensis. The sequence continues at coordinate 17,732,321 of NC_141622.1, forward strand.
TGAGCGGGGGGCGGCGCTATGTGCACCGCCGCAGGGGCGGGGGGGTGGGGGGTGGGTCGCAGAGCCGCCGCGGGGCGGCCGGGGGGGGGTTTGGGTTGACAGGGTTTACAGAGAGGGGGGGTAAGCAGGAGGGGGTAAGGGGGAGAGAGAGGAGAGGGGGCAGGTGGGTGGGGGGGGTGGGGTTGACAGGGGTAAGGGGGGGGGAGAATGAGGGGGAGAGAGGAGAGAGTGAGAGAGAGAGGGGGGGGAAGGGGAAGAGAGGAGAGAGAGAGGGGGGAAAAAAGAGGAGAGTGAGAAGAGAGAGAGAGAGGGGAAAAGGGGGAGAAAGGAGAGAGAAAGGAGAGAGAGGGGGGGAGAGAGGAGAGAGAAAAGAGAGAGAGGGGGATGGGGAGAAAATGAGAGAGAGAAAGGGAGGGGGAGGGAAAGAGAGAGATAGAGAGAGAAAGGGGGAGGGATAGAGAGAGAAAGAGAGAGAAAGGGGGAGGGATAGAGAGAGAAAGAAAGAGAGAGAGTGAAAGGGAGGTGGTGGGGGTGGTGGAGGTGGGAGGGGGAGGGGGATGTGGAGATGGAGGGGAGGGGGGAGGGGGAGGTGGAGATGGAGGGGGGAGGGGGAGATGGTGGTGGAAGGGGGGAGGGGGAGGGGGAGATGGAGGGGGGAGGGGGAGGGGGAGGGGGAGGTGGAGATGGAGGGGGGAGGGGGAGGGGGAGGGAGAGATGAAGGGAGAGGGGGAAGGGGGAGGTGGAGATGGAGGGGGAGGGGGAAGGGGGAGGTGGAGATGGAGATGGAGGGGGGAGGGGGAGGGGGAGGTGGAAGGGGGAGGGGGAGGGGGAGGGAGAGATGAAGGGGGAGGGGGAAGGGGGAGGTGGAGATGGAGGGGGAGGGGGAAGGGGGAGGTGGAGATGGAGATGGCGGGGGGAGGGGGAGGGGGAGATGGAGGGGGGAGGGGGAGGGGTAGGTGGAGATGGAGGGGGGAGGGGGGAGGGGGAGGGGGAAGGTCACGAAATCATTAGACCTTGGTTTCCTGATATCAAATTTGGCCACTTGAGAGTAGCTATGTAAGCACTGAGGTGATTGTCTTCTACACCAACCATCAAGCATTGCTTTATCTTGTGAACCGTCTGTGTACCATAGGAATGTGAAGATAGTGGGGGGTGGTCGATGGAGAGGGAGGAGTGTCTTGCGTGGGGCTCGGAATGAAGAAGAGAATGGAGGCAAAAAGTGAAAGATGAAGAATGAGGGGGTGGAGTAGGTTTTTATAGGGTTTGATTTTAGGTTTAGGGTTTAACCCTAAACTCTTCCCGAGCCATAACTCTTTATGGAGAGCTCGGTTTGCTTTTCTGAAAAAAGGTAAAATGATCGAAATTCAAGCTCTACTCATCCGTGTCCACTACTAGCCTGATTGTATATCATGTGGCTTCTATTTAAGAAATTAAGAAAATTTCTTAAGGTAGTAACCCAAGGTTGATGCTTGGGGTTGATATGTTTGGCTAGAAATGGGAAAAAAATTTTACTCTCCTTGCCCTTGAGTGTTATGTTCGTGAAAGTTCGAAGAAGTGTCTTGTTTTACACATACCTACGTATGTTTACTCACTACTTGAGACGCTAGTCTCCCCGGCAACGGCGCCAAATGTTGGCTCTTTCCTACTGCTTTCGTAGGAAGAGCTGGGTATTCTATGTTTGCAGGGTTTCAAGGCTTTTTGTCACCTACAGATCTATTGGGATTGTCGGTTGTAGTATATGTGTAGCTTAGGACCTCGAGTCGTGTTCCGGTGAGAGACGTAGGCTTAAGTGTGGTAAGCAAACAAAGTGCATGCATGTGTAAAAGGAACGTAAATCATCTTTGTTGAAGTAATGAAGGCTTTCACCTTCGTTGGAGGTTGTAGGGTTTAGGAGGAGTTTAAGGGTTTAGAAGGAGTTTCCAGGGTTCAGAAGGAGGTTCCAGGGTCTAGAAGGAGGTTTCAAGGTTCAGAAAGAGGTTCCATGGTTAGAAGGAGGTTCCAGGGTTTAGAAGGAGGTTCCAGGGTTCAGGGTAGAGTACATGGTGGAGAACTCGTCTCCCTCATAGATCATGGAGTTTTAAGGGTTGAGGAACAAAGGGTTTAGGGGAGCATAGGAGTGGGAGAGGAAGAAGGTGTAAGAGCATGGGTGAAAGAAGAGAGAGGAGGGAGGAGGAGGAGGGAGGAGGAGGAGAGAGGAGGAGGAGGAGGAGGAGGAGGAGGAGGAGGAGGAGGAGAAGGAGGAAGGAGGAGGAGGGAGGAGGAGAGGGAGAGGGTGGGTTGCAGGGTTGGAGGAGAGGGGAGAAGGGTTGCAAGGTTAGGACATGCTTTTGGACGTGCAGTGCAAGGAAGCATGGACACTTGAGACAGATGCTTGGAATACCAAAGTAGACTCAACACAATGCCCCCAAGAGTGTGGGCTTCATTCCATTATGGGGTATTTATACAAGTTGGAGATCTCTCTTTGCATGTAACACAAAGTCGTATCACAAAGTTGTAACACAAAGTTGTATCACAAAGTTGTAATACAAAGTTGTAACACATTCTCTCTCTACATGTAGAAGTTGTAACACAAAGTTGTTACACAAAGTTGTAACACAAAGTTGTGTCACAAAGTCGTAACACATTCTCTCTCTACATGTAGAAGTTGTAACACAAAGTTGTTACACAAAGTCGTAACACAAAGTTGTGTCTAGAAGTTGTAACACAAAGTTGTTACACAAAGTCATAACACAAAGTTGTGTCTAGAAGTTGTAACACAAAGTTGTAACACAAAGTTGTATCACAAAGTTGTAACACCTTCTCTTTCTTCATAAGTTCATGTTGGCATAGAGTCAACACTTCCAAGTGGCAGCAGACATCAAACATAAATTAAAGGCCAAGCAGATTGCTAAGCAAACAGATATCTTTTTGAGTAACTTCACTCAAGATATTGAAGAGGAATGAGAGTTAGCTAAAACACCAATGACTATTACGAGACTTGGTACTAAGCAGTTAGTACTAGGGCTAATACAAGAACTCAATCTCAGAATAGAAGACAAACCTGCAATGGCTGTGGTAAGTGCCAATCTTTTTCCCAAGCAATATCTATCTATCAAGTATAAGGATGTCTTTTCCTAGAATTACACTGATCTACAAGGAGTTTCTCCTGAGTTGCATCAATATAAGATACCTTTAGTGCCAGATGCCAAACTAATTCGGAAAAATAGGTTTAGAATGAAACCCAACTATGCTAAATAGGTAAAAGCTGAGTTGGTTCAACTTTTGTGTGCTGGTTTTATTTGTGCTATTGATCACAATGATTGGTTTTTTCATATTGTGGTTGTGCCTAAAAAGAATGGTAAACTCCAAGTTTGTATAGATTTTCAGAAGCCAAATGCATAGGCAGCCCGATCCGCCAATACCTTTCAGTGATGGAATTTTGGCCAAGTTGCAGGATATGAGATGTACTCATTTATGGATGGCTACAATGGTTATAATCAAATTATTGTAGCTCCAGAGGATCAATCTAAAGATGCATTTATCATGGAATGGGGTGCTTATGTAACCCCAATAATTCCCTTTAGGTTATGAAATGCCCCATCAACCTTTTAGAAGTTTATGGTAGAGACTTTCCCTGATTACCTCACTAAGTTCATTGCCATTTAACTTGATTTCTTTGCTTACTCTTCAGACAAAGATCATCTTGGTTATCTGTAAAAGGTAATTTTGATATACAAACAAGCGGGTATTTCACTCAACCTAGCTAAAAGTGCATTCTATGTCCAAGTGGGCATATTGCTCGTTCATCTCATTTCTCAAGATGGTATATGAATTGTGCCAGGTAAGATTCGAGCTATAGAGCAAATACTCGAACATGAGAATCTAACTCAATTGCATTCTTTTGTGGGGTTTATCAAATTCTATAGGTGCTTTATCAAAGATTTTGCCAAGATTTTAGCTCCTTTATATGAGTTGACAAAGAAAGATGCCAAGTTAAAATGGACTACCAAGTTGTCTGAACCTAGCAATGGCTACAACCGTTTGTAAGGCAACCGAGGTGGGATTTTATTTTACATGAGCATGTAGATGCTTTTGGGTATGCCTTAGGCATTCTTTTGGCTCAATTGGATGGTTAGTTAGATGACCTCTGTATTATACTAGTCAGTTAGTGACACCTACCGAGTCCAAGTATAGCACCATGAGAAGCTTTGGGTATGATATTCACTATGCAGAAACTATGGAATTATTTACTCGACAATCCTTTTGTGTTTTATGCGAAACATCATGTACTACTTTATCTTATCAATAAGACTATTATTCAAGGGCACCTTGTGCATTGGATGCTTCTTCTTCAAGAGTTTAACTTTAAAATTATTCACCAACCCGAGAAAATCCATGTAGGAGCTAACGATTTATCGAGACTACCTGCACACCTTAGGTTACCCAAGGAATTACTAAACTTCCAAATGCTAAACTATTTGCAATTTACTATTGTAAGCATGAATATGTTGAATTGATGGATGATTTTTCTAAGGTTACACTTCCTAATACAATGCCTCGTGACAAGTGTAGATAATTGGCCTTGAAGTCTTGGAAATACACTTTAATTCATGGACACCTTTATTGTTAATGTGCAGATGGTTTTCTTTGCATATGGGTTATGCCACACAAGTGAGCAATCATTTTTTAGGAAGCTCACTCAGGTCCTTCAGGATGACATTTCCATGGAGAGTTAACTGCCTGAAAAGTGATGCAGGTAGGGTTTATGATGGGAAGCTTGTTTGAGGATGCTGAAACTAAGTGTCTACATTCTGATGTTTGTCAGTACAGTAGATGGTTATTGCCAAATTCTTCTATGCCATTCCACCTTGGGAAGCTTTTCAAAGATTTTGTTGGCCCTTTCAAACTTTCTAGGTTCACACAGAGCAAATACATAATTGTGGCTACTGACTATGCTCCAAAGTGGGCTAGAGCTAAGGCACTTTGAGATAACTTGTCTTGGAACATTGCCAAGTTAAAATATCATCTGGAAATATGGATGCCCTCTATAGCTTGTTAGTGATCAAGGTTCACACTTTCTCAATGATGTTGTGTAGTTGCTCAAGACTGAATTCAAAATCATGCATATAGTTTCCACAACTTATTATCCTCATGGCAATGGTGAAGATGAGTCCACAAACAAAACACTCAAACTTATCCTCAATAAAACAGTGCAATCATCTAAGAGTTAATGGGATACCAAACTTCATTCTGCATTATGGGCATACATAACTACTTATAAGGTCACTACAAATCTTACTCCCTTTCATATGGCCTTTAGCTTAGAAGCAGTAGTCCCCTTAAAATTTATTGTTTCTAGCCATTTTATTGCTACCAAGCATCATTTGGATGAGTTAGAAGCAATCAAGGGGCGATTCCATCAGCTAAGCCACTTGGATGAATTATGCCTTCAAGCAAACTAGTCAAAGCAATTGATACAACACAGTAGAAAGGCATGGCATGATAGGCATATTGTACCTAAGTAGTTGAAGAAGGGTAGGCTCGTATTATTATAAATGCCAAATTGGGACCTCCTTTAACAATTTTCAAATGAGGATGGAATGGTCCATATTGGTTAAATTAAGTTTTTTCCAATGGGACTGTTCAACTCAAGGATTTTTAAGGAAATGTATCTCCCGAGTTGTATAATGGAAGTAAGGTGAAGCCATACTAAGTAGGGAGTTCCTTGGTGATGCAAAACTTGGATGCAGATCACTTGGTCGATAATGCCTTGGTGAATTTTACGCCAACAAGAGTGCCAATTGGGTGTTTAGTGATAGTGGAAGAGATACATTGCATGATGCTGATGGCAATTTAAACATTGTGAGGACATCAATGTAGGATAATCATGTCCAAGAAAGGGGTACTCTACTTTATCATGCAGCCATTCATCTAATGGGACCTCCAATTTTAGATCCTATTTGGATACATTGATTGTGGGATTTCGTCATCTTCTTCATTCACTTTTGTAGTCTCCTTTAGCTCTCGTATATCTATTGTTTTCAACATTCTTCTTGCTTCCATCTGCTTCCATCGTATCCAACAAACTCCTGTGTTTTCCATTCTTCTCCATCATTTTCACCCCAAATCAGCTTGTACATTGTTTTTGTGGTCATGCAGGAGTGCAAAGAGAGAACAATGACAAAATATGAAGAGAGAAGAGGAGAAGAGTGGATATGAGGAGAGAGGGCATAGGTAGAGAGCACACCACAAATGACTAACTGTACACTAGACTTGCTTTAAAATGTAGAATATATACAAAACCTTTAGGGTTAGGGTTAGGGAATCTAACCCTTTCCTTTATAGAACTCTATGTGTTAGTGCTATGCACAATATGGAACACATGATGTTGAGATCATTTCTCAACATGTTCCCTCAAGGTCAACATCATGGAGTAGGCATTCCCTCAAGATGATGATTCTGGGGAATCAAAGAAGGACTAAACATTACATTCCATCACACCCCTTTAATGGGAATGTCCTTCCTCTACATCAAACTAAGGGCTTGTTGGTTCTTCTCAAAAAGATCTTTGCTAATTGGTTTGGTAATGATGTCTGCAACATTATCTTTGCTATCACGATGCTGTAGCATGATGTCACCAAGTAACAGTCTTTCTCTGATGAAGTGCTCTCTGACATCAATGTACTTTGTCTTGGGGTGATACACTGGATTCTTGGCCAATGCTTGAGCCGATTGATTATCATAGTATATTGTTGTTGGCTTTGATTCATCAAAGTAATCTATTATTGACAATAGTCTTCTAAGACATATAGCCTCACATGCACTTGTAGTGAGTGCCCTATATTCTACTTCAATCAAAGACAAAGAAACAATTGGTTGTTTGTTTGACAACCATGATATAGCATCTTGACCAAGGAAAAATGCATATCCCTATGTGGATCTCCTGGTCTGATGATCTCTGTCATAGTCACTGTCATAGTATCCATGCAACCTTGGATGGCTTCCTTTGTATTCTATTCCAACCATCTTGTACCTCTGATGTATCTCAAGCTTTTCGTTGTATTCCAATTATACTGTTTTGGATTTGCCATAAACTATGCAAGTGAACCTACTGCATAACAAATATTTGGCCGTGTGATTGTCATATATATAAGAGATCCGATGAGCTTCCGATAGTACTTGTCATTGACTATAGACTTTTCTCAAGTTCCAAACTTTGTTCCATGGGAGTGGCTGCAATCTTGCAATCTGCCATATGAAACTTCTTCAGGAGACTGTCAACATATGTTAGCTAACTCATAAAGGTGTTGTTTGTGTCTCTCTAGAACTCAATACCAAGACAATAGTGCATAAGTCCAAGATCTTTCATGTCAAAATCTATAGATAGAATGGAAGAATAGGAAGGATGCCAGAAAAGTTTAGGATGACAAGTAAGTTTAGGAAGAAAGAAGAGGGAGTAAGGCAGGACAGTTTAGCATGAAGGGAAGGGAGAGAAGAGATATAATACTCTTACAATGCTTTGGATGGGAAAACATCAATAATATCAAATTGGGCATCACCTTCTTCTAATCGAAAGTCTCCCTCAAATTTACTTTGAGGCTTTTGTTGTTCTTCTCGATCTTAGGATGTGTATGATACCCATCTTGCATACTAGCAAAATGAAAGCAATAGTGTAAGAATGGAAAGGTGCTATCAATACTACATAGGCCTTGATACTTTGGACATGCCTAGATGTGAGTAAGATCAAAGCTTGTGCAAAGTATCATACCCATTGGAACTCATTTGAATGGTTGGGCATGCATGTTTCCTTGTTTCCCCCGTCGGAGTGTGTGCGAGAGCAAGTTTTTCGAGCGATTTTTTTTTAGCAAACCACTATTTCTTGTTCCACCTATTCCAGTGAGTCCTCTCTCTCTCTCTCTCTCTCTCTCTCTCTCTCTCTCTCTCTCTCTCTCTCTCTTTGTGACATCTCTCTCAACTATTCAAGGTTGAGTCCACCAGTGTTCAACTTTTAGATCATGGGATATGCCTTTGAGGCATCTTGGAATTGTTCCTACCACATTAAATTTGATTTGTGTGTGTGTGTGCATGTGTGTGCATGCATCTCTGTGTGTGTGTGTGTGTGTGTGTGTGTGTGTGCATGCATCTATGTGTGTGTGTGTGTGTGCATGCATGCATGCGAGTGCATGCACACGTATTTAACTCCCCCCACCCCCCCTCTCTCTCTCTCTCTCATTGGTTGTTAGCAATTGTACATGGCATGTGGTTTGTAAACTCAAACGCCTTGCATTATATTTTTGGGTGATGGGTTTTGCAATACAAAAAATAAGAATAATTTTCCACCAAAATTAATAATATTGAGTTTGACAAACACAATATTGAAAAATGATGTCGAATCCTCAAGCAGAGTCCAGGTTCTGAGGTCGTCTTTTTTACCTGCCACCATCCAAACAAACTACGTGTTAGAACAACATAATTACATTTGGGTAGACGTAATATTTTCCCCGGCTTGTGATCGCTTTACCTAGGAATATAGACAACCATATGGATTCTTAGATAATTTAAGTCACAAGTGGAGTAAGGAGCGAATGAGAGCATGGGTTGAGACAAGATTAGTAGAGGTATGGGAGGATTAGTGTGCTTGGTGTGTGGGGTGGCTCAAAAAAGAGTGTAAAGGGGAGATTTCAAGGGGTATACATAAAAGAATAATTCATCGTTGGGGAAGTATACATGTGTGTGTGTGTGTGTGTGTGTGTTTGTATGTAAAGAAATAAGTGTCTGTGTGTGTGAGATACATTTACTAATCAAAATTATTGTGTGTGTGTGTGTGTGTGTGTGTGTATGTAGCCCACCCCCAACCTAGAGGATAAGACCACATGGTGGGGAGTAAGCCCACCATGTGGAACTTACTCCCCACCTATTGATAATAAGTGAATAAAAGTGGTCTATATGATAAGTGTCAAAATGAAAAAATGATGCCAATAGTAAATGTGAACCATTTCTGCAAAATAGATACAAAAATTAGTAAAAAATAAGGCGGATCACAAAATGACTAGGGATTTATCCATGCTAAAGAATTATCCAATGGATGTGAATTAATTGTATGGCACTAGCCTAACCAAAGGCTACTTGGGAAATCAAACTGTGTGTTTAGATTAAAAAGTCCCATCAATAATTGAGCCATACAATTAATTCCATCAATTGGATAAAAAGTAAAAAAAGGGAGAAACATATAAGGAAAAAATCTTTGAGACATTTAACTTGAAAAATGCAACAACTAGAGTTTGCAAAAATTTCCACCAAAATTAATAAATTTTAATAATATTGAGTTTGACAAACACAATATTGAAAAATGATGTTGAATTCTTAGGCAATCCAGGTTCCAAGGTCAAGTCCACTTACCTACCACCATCCAAACAAACTAAGTGTGAATCTCTACTTCCACTCATGGACTCCGTTGTGATGCTTTGGGTGTAGACTCCTCCGGCATATGTTGAATCTCTACTTTCACTCATGGACTCTATTGTGATGCTTCAGGAGTAAATTCCTTTGAAGCCTATGATGCATTGGGAGTATATTGAGTCTGTACTTCCTCAAGAGCCTTTGATGTGGATTTGGGTGTCTCATATACTTGAATTGGAGATTGAGCAATTACGTATCAAATGGTAAGAGGCACAAATGTATATAATTTTGCATAAGACCGTATTAGGAAAAATGGGAAAATCTCATCCACTTTTTTTCGCACTAACAATTTTGGAGTCTAAAAAAGAGGAATTTTGAAACAAACATGCATGGCATGAATTTGTGAAAAACATGATTTTTTTAGAAACATGAATTTGTTGAAAGCATGAATTCTGAAACAGACATGCATGGCCTTAAATTTGGAAAAGGCATTCATGATTAAAGATAGTATAATCATTAGGTACAACATATCACCAAAAGTCAATGGAATATTTGGCTCCAAATCTTTTTTAGTGTGCAAATTGCATTGTAGATATTGCCTACATGCTTGAAGATTTGTCATCATTGCATTTAGTTCAAATTTTTAATACTAAAATTCACTTACATTTGCATGTTTTTTGTACATGTTGCATTTTGGATACTATGCGGATGCTTTTAATGTGTTTTTTTTGTAGCAAAAAAGGAGAAATGTTTTTTCACTGCTCTTTCTTGCCTCTCGCTTTGCTTCATTCTCAGTAATCCAAATTATTATAATAATTATATTTTCATCACCACATTTAATATTTCTAAAGAGCCGCATCATTAGGCATCCATATAATTATATAATACACATGGAATAAATTTACATCGTGAGTAAATATCCCTCATGCTCTAAGACATTGAACATAATTAACAAAAACAACATAATGACTCAATTCAGATTGCTTTTGTTACAAGAAATTTGGAGTACTTTAAAATAATGTCATTTACATTCTTCACAATGGAGACAATGGAGTCTATAGACTCTTGTGATGCTTCCTCTCAAGGCTAAAGGTTATGATGCTTTGGATTCCTCTATAGGCTATCATTCCTTTAGTAGGGACTCAATATCTTCTTTCCCTCCAAGTTGGGATGCTTTTGGTGTAGATGCTTTGGGTGTAGATTGTATCTCCAACTCTGATGGAAGTTGTGATGCTTTTGGAGACATGTTTTTTGGAAATGTTGCATTTTGGATATTATGCAGATGCTTTTAATGTGTTTTTTTTTGCAACAAAAAAGGAGAAATGTTTTTTTAATGCTCTTCCTTGCCTCTTGCTCTGCTTCATTCTCAGTAATTCAAATTATTATAATAATTATATTTTCATCACCACATTTAATATTTCTAAAGAGCCACATCATTAGGAATCCATGTAATTATATAATACACATGGAATAAATTTACATCGTGAGTAAATGTCCCTCATGCTCTAAGACATTGAACATAATTAACAAAAACAACATAATGACTCAATTTAGATTGCTTTTGTTACAAGAAATTTGGACTACTTTAAAATAATGTCATTTACATTCTTCACAATGGAGACAATGGAGTCTATAGACTCTCATGATGCTTCCTCTCAAGGCTATGATGCTTTGGATTCCTCTATAGGCTATCATTCCTGCAATAGGGACTCAATCTCTTCTTTCCCTCCAAGTTGGGATGCTTTTGGTATAGATGCTTTGGGTGTAGACTGTATCTCCAACTTTGATGGAAGTTGTGATGCTTTTGGAGACTCAATCGCCTGCTATGTTGCTTTGGGTGTACATTGAATCTCACCTACTCCAATTGCATGTTGTATCCCAATTGTAGCAATTAGATCTTGAATGGTCTCAACCATAAATGCCTGTAGATCGACCTCTATATATGCTTTCATTGAGAGATGTGAATTCCATTCAAAAATTTCATTGAGGATGAACATGCAGTTGTAGCCCACTCTCCATCCACAAGTGTGTGCATCCTTTTGCAACACCGCCAATCATTTTTTGAAATGTTTTTTTCTACTAAGTTACCTTGATGCTGCTTGATTTTCCCAATAGCAAATACCAGCTTATGTGCCGACCTACCCATCATAACATATAAAAGAAATGAGTGTGTGTATTGCATAAGATACATAACATGGAAGTGATACATATTAAGAAAACACTTACATTAACACCGAGCCATGAAAGCCTGGAATTGAATTGACAAACCAAATTTCTTCTTCTTCAAGGTCCCAAACCATCAAACTCCAATGTCAGCTACATAATTAATTAAGAATGATTATGATTTGACACAATCTCATCAATGAAAGAGTAAACATAATTTTGGAATTTTGCTTATGCCTCATGATATGCCATAAAGATGACTCGCACGCCACTAAATGTAGAGGTTCCAACCAAGCACAAACATCATCTATGGTCTTTATCTTATCGCTAAGTGTATAAGAAACAAGAGAATCCAGCATATATACACAATTTTGTGCTGATCTAGGAAGCTATGATATAACCATACTATACCCACAAATAAACAAAAGTTAGCTCATTAGATTCAATCAAAATACTAAAGTGTCAAGATAAGAAAAACTTTGTATCAAACCTGAGGATGCCCATCACTACTTTGTCATTAACCGCTTTGTTAGGATTTGAGAGGATTGAAATCTCCTCTATACCAAATGTCACGTACTGAGATTGCTGTTGAATGATAACCCTAACATCAAATGAGCTTCCAAATTCCTTCAGTGCAGCTACATTTGTAGAATTGATCTCTGTAATAGCCAACATCCTCTCTTCATGCATCTTCAACTCATCTGTGCTTGCAACTGACCAAAAAGCGGCCAATTTACTACTTCATCTAAATCAACTGTCCAAAACCTGGAGAAATTATACTATTGCCTTAACTTCAAAACAATTTGGCATCACATCCTTTAATGATATGAATGTATGTTAGTAAAGCATTAGAGTTAGTACAATTCTTTCAAGCTTATAAACATTATGCTATTTTCACTGTCACACTAATTTAAAACAAAAGTTGATGCTAATTCTTTTGACTAATATGAAAAAATAAAAGTAGCATCACTTCTAGAGAAACTAGATATGTAATTGAGTTTTTCAAATGGGGTCATTTCTTACTTGTTCTCTTACTGCCATGTTGTCTTTTCCAATCTTCCAAAGGCCAATGATAAATTCTCGCAATTCTACTTGTAATATATCGACCCAAGAATCCAAGTTATTGAGCCCTTAAGATTGCCTCCACATCACTCATTGAATCCATATTGTGCATTGATTGTAATATGTCAAGTTGTTTCATAGATAATTTCCTTAGTGATGTTGGTTTTTCCATTAAGTGCTTCATTTGTTTTTTTCATCATGCTTCAAAACATTTGCTGGTTTCTTCTCCTTGTCTAAGGAAGAGTAATTTTCTTCCCAAAATATTTTCGGAGGAGGAATACAACTCCATAAGTTCTGAAAATGCTTGATAAGACTCTCAAAGTATCCATACAAGGGATGACCTAGTATCACTGGAGACTGACCAAAGGGATCTGCTATGCTCATTGATCGGACATCTAAAACATGTCTTAATTCAAGGAGATAAGGAAATAATTTTTCTATGAGTTCAGCATTGCCTCGACTATGAAGAGTAAATGGCTCTGGAAACAAACAAGTTCCAAGAGGATTTACACAATCCTTGTATGGACTATCATTGATTAAGATAGTGTTTGTTTGATCATATTGTCCTTTCCACGATTCCCACATGCTATAAAGTGTCTTGAAAAATGCTTCTACATTGTGCTTGTCCGGTCTAAACAATGGAGTATTTTGCATTTTATAACATTCCACTTGTCCCCATACCATGAAGAAACACAACTTTTTATTTGCTACCTATTCTAGTAGTTCAATTCTCCACTTCATATTCTGCCTCAAGGCACAAGACCATATGCCCACATTAAAGTGTTCTAGAAGAATGTGGAGAAACTCTATGCATCCATTTCATAGCAATATCTTCTCTCTCCCAATGTTATAACATCTATTATCAGAGAAGCTCTTATCAACCTTGCATAGCAATAATCCATTTAAGTCTAGAATGATGGATCGTTTATGAATTCTATGAGCCTCCTTTGTATGCGATGAACCTTGCATGGATTCTCGCATTCAATAATTTTTTTTGGAGGACCATTCTATATTTTCTCTTGAATCCTCTTTAGAAATGTCCATCTTAATGTCCTCTTGTACTAGTAGAGTATTTGCATCATCCACATCATGGTTAAATGACTCATGTGAGCAATCTCTAAATATATGCATATATTCCCTTTCACTTAATGTGCAATGTCCTACCCTATGGGATTCTTCTAATGTGGAATAAGCCACAATCCTTTGCAGATTGTTATTATCTAAGTTTTCATGCACATGAACACTTCTATAAGGATTTTGTATATCTTTATCTTCTTGAACATTTTTTTTGACAATAGTTATTAATTGAGAAGCGCATGTCGAGTACCCATATGAAAAATAATATAAGTTGTGTCATTTATATGTTAAACAAACTTTCAAATATATTGTGTCAATTAAAATATATCAATGTAGGGGTGCAAGGATTATGTGTCTTCCTTAGTGCTCTTCATATCATTGCAAATTGCATTTACATATATTTGGAACACATAAGAAAAGTTTAACATTTGATATAAACAGACTATGCTAACAATAACAACTATATCAAACTAATAAAGAAAATAAAAATCATCAGATGTACCAAAAATAAATGTCAAATATTTCATATATCATCACTATCTTGTATCATTATCTCTAGTATGCTCTTCATCATCTGAACTCCTTGGAGATGTTGGATGAGGTTTCTTTGCTTCAGTGTATATTTGTTTTAGAAGCTCAACACTTGTTATTGGAGTTGCCTCGATGGATGCCTTGCCTTTAAAAGTGTCTATTCCCATCCACACCTTCAGAGACTCATCAACCTCAATAAGCTGTGCACACATTGCCTCCAAATCTCCCACATCACCTTCTGATTTTGTGAGGGCTAGACATTTTCTTTTCTTCAAGAGTGCTACTCGAGTGACAACCCCACCTATGAATACATCTACAACATGGTGTTCCTCATGACAGTATGAATCAATTCAACTATCAACATATTTCAAATTCCATCTTTCTTCTACATTCTTTGTTTCTATCTAGGAGAGATTAGGTTTGCAATCTGATGGCATGAGTTGGCCATGATTATAATCATCTCCTTTATAAAAGTAGACGCGAAGCACCATGTATTGGTGTGATGTTTGATTAGCACTTGTATCATAGGAACCCCATGCTAAGAAGGTTTTCCAATTTTTCTACTTTGCACATTTGATTAAGTTCCCAATGACTTCTAAGTCCTTGACAAATGCAATAAGGATAAATTGATCATGCTTATTAATAGGATCCAAAAGTGTGAATAAGCGAGAAAAATCCTCTTGACTCCACTGATGTGATTCTTCTTTAGATACCGTGTGTTGAGGACAACAAGGCCTAAAAAAATACCACATGGCAACTTATTTAAAACATCTGTGCTTTCAAAATGTGCTTCTACTATAGATACTATCCATGGCATCTTTTTATCTAATGGTCCTTGTAATCCAATATGTTGATAGCATGAGGTGATCATATCAGTCACTAGAACAAGCAATGGTACAGGTCTTTTCACCTTGCTTAATGCATTTTTAATCCACTCTTCAGACCATCTACTTATTTTGTTATATTCATCATCTATAATTGCACAAGCAGACATGACAACATCCCAACTTTGCTTCTTATTATCTCCAGCAAGTGTACTGAAATGTGCTGTAACTGCTCGTTGGAGAACTTGGTCTGCTTTCATCTTCCTTGTAGCATCTTCCATATCTATCAATTGCTCTACCTTCTTTGACTTTCTTAAGACAACAGTATGCTTCATTATCTTATCTTGCAATTCTCGAATGTTGTCCTCAGATAGTAGTCCCTCCAAACAAAGAAACAAAGTTCTACAAACCGAGTTGTATGTGGTGCTTGCCTGACCTTTGCAAAGTCCTCTCCCTCTTTAATCACATCTTTTTCTTTTTTGTATTCTTTCAGTGGTTCAATTTTTTCCAATATGTTAGGGAGTTGGCCGGCTATCTACATTTTTGATATTGCCATCCACTTTTCAAAGATATCTTCTAAGGACATGATCATGTGGATGTCGTGTTTAAATGTGAGCTTGTCAAGGCTCATCTTTGTCATCGCAATGAATTTCTGTCATCATCATAATGCATTAGAATATTTAAGATAAAAGCAAGACATAAAAATATATACCTTAACAAAATATAAACACTCACATCCCATAGATGACTGACCTTGCTGGCTTTCTAAAAGCTTCCCATTGTTGCCTAGCATGTGCAAGCTGATGCAAGTATGGGGACCTTCTCATAGTTTTAGCATGTTCAATGTTTTAGCTCCATATTTGGACAGTTCATAATTATTCTAGCTCGTCAAAACCTATTAACATTGATTAAAAAATAAAAACACATTTCACAAGAACATATTGAACAATTCAACCAAGGAAATAATATTGAAAAAAATGAAAGATTATAACTGTACCTATACAAAGCTTTTGTAGCTTTAAGGACTGACTTAATGTCTTGAAGTCTTTAAGCAGCTTCAATTGAGTGTTGCCCAAAAATAACAATGTAGTCCACATGATAATTGTCCTCTTTTTTCAAAGTTTTTAATGGGCATTTATTCTTTCTGTCGAAGGGTACTAAGTCTGCGGTTGTGTCCATAGGATGTGGTGCTTTACAAAAGTCCATAACCAGTCTTAACACCATGGTTTCATTACGTGGCCTATACACATAATTAACTCCTGCCTCGTAACACCTTTTGACATCAATTTCAAAACTTGTCTCATACCCAAATGGATAAAAAACTTTCCACTACATTAAGGATTCTGCACCCACCATGAATTCCATCTCATCCTTTCCCAAGGTCTTTGTATCTAGTGGCATCGTGTCAAGGGGCTCTATCAATGGTGGACCAAGATGCAAGTCCTCTTTATCTATTTTACTCTTCTTTTGCTTGACATTTTTTGATCTGTTTTTCATCTTTTGATTCCCTTTTTTTTCTCTATGTCTTCTTGCACAGTTTTGAACCCTGTTATTATGTCTGCCATGCAATTGATTCCACAATCGCTCAATGTGCTTTTGTGTTGTACCTCCCATCCAAGATTTTTCATTGAATTTGGCTTATTACTAAAACTTTCTACCATCCTTATAGCCTCAAATTTATCCATTGTTTGTTGAGAGTTCACGCTCAACATCATGTCATCATGTGTGCATAGCACCATCACATGATCATATGTGCATAGCACTAACCTTATAGAGTGCTATAAAGGAAAGGGTTAGATCCCTTAACCCTAACCCTAAATGGGTTTGTATATATTCTATTTTTTCAACTAAATCTAGTGTACAGTTAGTCATTTGTGGTGTGCTCTCTAGCTGTGCCCTATCTCCTCATCTCCACTCTTCTCCTCTCCCCTCTTCATATGTTGTCATGGTATCAGAGCTCCCTTGACTTCCGCTGAGGCATTGTGATTCTTGTGAGAGTGATTGAGAGATTGAGAGATCGAGAGAGACTGAGTGTTCCATTCACTTCCGTAGAGTGAGAGACTTCCATTCATGTGAAGATATTTCCATCCATTCCATTCATCTCTATGTGAGAGAGAATTCCTTGATTGAAAGCAAGAGAGATTGTGAGCGATCTCTGCGAGAGAATCATGTGAAAGAGTTCTTCGAGTGTATCCTTATGAGAGATAAGGAGAAAATAGACATCCTATTGTTTGAGAGAAAGAACTTGAAGCTCTACTGGTTTTGAGAGAAAAGAGAGAGATTCTGTTCATTGCATTCTGACCAGCCCGTTTAAATCCTCTTCTTCATTGTGGATCTTCTTGGATGACACAGCGCTGCCCAATGAACGTGACGCCAACTCACAAGGCCTCCTACACCTCCAGACGATCGAGATAACAACAGCTCAGATGCTACAGCTCCAGCGCTCTGCCCCTGTGACCTCTAGCAGAGCTATATAGCCAACGACTACTCTCTAGCTAGCTCCCAATAGGATCAATGGGCTGCCTCCATTGACAAGCCTCACCACCCAAAGCAATCCTATGGGCTTTGATGCCCCCAGCCTTCACGTAACAAAGGTGAGTAGCCATCTGCAGTGCCAACTCGGGTCGTCAAATCCAAGGCTGCTCCAAGGTCCTGTAGCGATAGCGGCTATACAAGCGACAGAAACAACTCCTGCATCATCAACTCTACACCGCTCATCCATGCTCCTAGCGAGCATAGTGCTCCAAAGCCTCTAGCTTCCAAACAGTGGCCTCTCCTCTACATGGCTACACATGATTGGTCGACAGGTCCTACAAGATAGCTCCTACCGTGCTCCACCGCTCCAAGCCTCAAAGGCTTCGCCATCCAAAAGCTGCAGCCAATAGCGTATGTAAGCTCATGACCTGATAGCCAAGAGCACAGCAAAGACAAGGCGAGTGGCTCCCCAAAATGCCCAATGACTCCAATGGATAGCATCAACGCATGATCTCCAACATCAACCATGGAGACGAAGCAGTCAAAATCTAGTTGATTCCGTTCAAAATTGTAAAAGATTTCGATTTCCCAGCAATCGACACGTGGTAGGATAGGGTAGCACCTAGGTTAGGTCTACAATGTGCCATGTGGCACCCTTATCTCTAAGTGCCATGTCAAGAACCCCATGAGACTACCATATCATCATTGATAACTCAACATTTGCCATGTCAGTAGGCCACATCACCTTACCAGCTCATCAACCACGTCATTTGCCACATCATCACTGACACATCATCATTGCCACATCATCTACTGACATCATCTTTGCCACCTTAGCATAGGCTCCACTGGCACACCTCTTGCTAAGCACAATGCCACATCATCACTGCATGTGACCCATAGTGACATATCATTATTGAGCACATTTGCACTCCTTTTGCCCCTCCACCTAGATCAAGTCATATCTCTTGATCCAGGAAGAATTTGAGGGTGCTCCAAAAAGGAAAGTCGCTCGTTTTTTTGTGCTCTATGCGCTCACCACATCATGCACACATTTCAGTGCAAGTTACACTCACATTTGAGCCTCATTGGCAAAACCACTTCCTTCATGCACATTTGCCTCTACATCGATGCATCTGACCCATCACTTAAAAAGAACAAAAGAAAAGGAATTATTTGATGTTCTTTCATCGATCGAAGGTTGGTATAGATCTAGATCAGAGTAGACTAGATCGCCATAGAGGGGACGCTTTGAATTTCCCCAAGTTGCCAATCTAAGCCATGCCCGAAATTCCCAACTAGTACCTACTCGGAGTTAGTCCATACACTCACATACGGTTTCACATCATTACATTACCTGAAACCTTACGTTCATCAGTTCAGTGAGCACACTTCAGAGTATAGAGGCATTGCAGATTGTTGCAGTGGGTAGATAGCATTTGATTTCACACACACATGCCACCATTGTAAAGTCTATTTGGCTATCTCACGGCATTGTGCACATCATTTTAGCCTTGTAAAGCCTCTTGGCTATTCCCAGCATCATTGCCACAAGCCTTGTAATACAAATTAGACTTTATATATTGCAGTTCTATCTTCACCGACGGTTCAAAGATTTCACTTGGCATAGTTAGTGCACTTGCAGTTGATTCATACAAAGATTTTTACGACACCTTTGAGTACATTTCTTGCACCATGTCGACTAGCAACCTCAATTTGGAGGCATTTGCTAAGTTAGACAACTCCAATTATGGTACATGGAAATACCGAATGGAGACCATTCTTGTACTTCAGGACAAATGGGAGTATGTCGATGGGTCTACACCAAGACCATTGGACAATCCAGCCACAAGTAGCTCTACCTCATCTATTGTCACAGCACCAGCAATGGGATCTATAGCTACACAAACAATTTTCACACCAGTAGCAGATCCTACCATTGCCCGAGCTCAAGTAGAATGGGATAAGAAAGACAAGCATGCCTATCACCTGATCAAGCAGAATGTGCAAGATGTCACGCTAGGACATCTCAACACAGTTAATACATTGAAAGAAGCATGGGATATGTTCGCAGCTCTCTACGAGTCCAAGAACACATCCAAGATTCTCACCTTGAGAAACCAAATCAACCAGAGTTTCCGCAACAGCAGTGAAGCTGGTCATGCTTATGTACTTCGCATAAAAGACTACAACAATCAGCTTGCAGTAGCAAGAGAGACTATGAACCCCAGAAAAATGGTTCAAATCATTCTGAATGGACTAGGAGAGGGATACAAGAATCTAGTCCAAAGTATTGCCATCCAACTGTAAATTTTGACACTAGAAGAACTTCAGTCATTTCTACTTCGTGAAGAAATCAGGACTCAGGCTATTCAAGCACGTAAAGGTCATTCTAATGATCAGGTATTCATAGCTTCAGACAGAAGCAGAAGCAAAGGCAATGGCAGAGGTAGATTATATCAAAAAAGTGGTCATCATCAGCAATAAAATCAAAGTCAGCATCATCCTCAGCAACATTAGAATTAGCAAAGAGGAAATCATTTGAACCAAGGAAGATTTCAAGGACGAGGGAATGCATCCACCAATGTGTTAAACATTCTGTGCAACTACTATCACAAGTTTGGACACTATGAAAGAGATTGCCGCAAGAAGCAGTACAACCAAGGTGGTCAATCCAGCGAGGGAATTCTCAAGGTAGAGGAAATCATCATGGTGGACATTCTAGTCACAGTCATTTTTCAAATGAACATGGGAATATGTTTCTTGCAAGCGAGGAAATGCATCAGACTGATACAGTGTACTCAGACAGTGTACTCAGACACTGATTTCAATCCCAAAGAGGATTACAGTTATCAAGTCGACCAAGTGGAATAGGATCCTTGGTACATCGACAGCGGTGCATCATCTCACATGATAAATCATTAGGAATGGTTCACAGAAATGAAACCATTAGAAGTTCCAAAAAATGTCATCTATATAGCAAACAATACACCGAATCCGGTTCAAGGGACAGGCATTATCCCTATGAACAATTTCACTGGTACGAAAGGATTAGTGAAAGATGTGCTCTATGTTTCGAAGCTCAACAAGAACCTTTTGTCAGTAGGTCAAATCACGGAACACAATTATCGAGTCATCTTCGACGGTGATGAATGCACTATCAGAGACAAATCCAAAAGATGTCAGCTAGTAGCAAAAGGTGTCAAGGAAGGACGCTTATACAGAATGCTAGCTACAGTACCAGATAAGCATGCCATGTCAGCTCAACTGCAATAGATGCCACTATCTGCAAAATGGCACAAGAGATATGGTCATGTCAACTTCAAGTACTTGTTAGATCTCAGGAATTAGAATATGGCAATCGGGATTCCGAAGCTACAGTTTTTTGGAAAAGTTTGTGAAGCATGTTGCTTTAGCAAAAAAAAGCAAACCAACTTTGTTATAAGTACCTCTCATGCACGAGGTATTCTAGATTTGATACATACAAATGTATGGGGTTATTCCCAGACACGCAGCATCAATGGTTCACTTTATTACTTGACTTTCATCGACGACTACAACAGATATTGTTGGGTCTACTTTCTGGAGAAATCTGAAGTGTTTTCCAGATTTCAAGAATTTAAAGCCATGGTAGAAAACCAGACAAGAAGAAAGATCAAGGTCATGAGATCAGACAGAGGAGGTGAATACATGTCTTCAACATTCATGAACTTTTGTAGAAATCATGGCATTTGAAGATAATTCACATGTGCAGATACTCCTCAGCAAAATGCAAGAGCTGAAAGGAAGAATGGCACTTTAGCAGATAGTGCTAGAGCAATGCTTAGTGAAAAGCATCTTCCAAATCAGTATTGGGCCGAAGCAATAGCCACTGCAAACTATTTGCTTAATCGGCTTCCTACTGAACTGATACAAGGTATGACTCCTTATGAAGCATTCACTAGACACAAGCCACACATTGGGCATCTCCACATATTTGGTTGCATAGCATATGCCCACATACATGATGATCATCGTAGGAAATTGGATGCAAAGTCACGCAAATGCATCATGGTTGGCTATAGTGAAGAAAGAAAAGCATACAAATTGTATGATCCCATCAATCGCAAGGTAATTATCTCCAGAGATGTAATCTTTCATGAGGAATTAGAATGGAAAACCTCACCTACACAGAAGATAGAAGCATCGACTTTATAGTCATCTATAGAATAGGTTGATGAAGAAGAGCAAGGATTGCTAGCAACACCCCAGGTAGAGCCACAATAGCTTAGACGGTCTACTAGGGAAAGCAGACCACCAGCCAGATTGACATATGCTCAGAAAGGCAAAGCAATTCAGGTGGAAACCACCAACTATGCTCTTATGACTACCATCATGGCTACAGAAAAGCCAGTGTACTTTGAAGACACAGTAGACAAGCCAAAATGGCAAACTGCTATGAATGAAGAAATGGATGCTTTGTATAAGAATAATACTTGGGAATTATGCGACCTTCCACCAAGAAAGAAGGCCATAGCAAACAAATGGGTATACAAAGTGAAGTACAATCCAGATGGTAGTATTCAGAGATACAAAGCTAGACTAGTTGCAAAAGGATTTGCACAACAATATGGTCAGGACTATGATGAGACTTATGCTCTAGTAACAAAGATGGATTCCATACAGTTCTTGATATCACTGGTGACACTCAACAGATGGAATGTGTATCAGTTCGATGTCAAGAATGCATTTCTCAATGGTTATCTAGACGAGGAAGTCTATATGCATCAACCAGCAGGTTATGTTGAACCAGGAAAGGAGAATAAGGTTTGCCATCTCAAGAAAAGTCTCTACGGCTTAAAACAAGCACCTAGAAGTTGGTACAGCAGAATCGACAAGTATTTTGTTGATCTGGGATACATGAAGTCCAATAAAGATCATACTCTCTAATACAAAGTTCAAGGGGAAGACATTACTATTGCACTTTTGTATGTAGATGATCTCATTGTGACAGGAAGCAAGGATAGCTTCATTAGAAAATTGAAACAAGACTTATCTGCAGAGTTCGACATGAATGATCTTAGACTTATGCATTATTGTCTTGGAATTGAGTTCTAGAGAAATTCAGATAGCACATTCATGAGTCAGCTCAAGTATGTTGATAGTATCCTGAAGAAGTTTCATATGGCAGATTGCAAGATTGCAGCCACATCCATGGAACAGAGTTTGAAACTTACTAAAGATTCAGAAAAGCCTACAGTCAATGACAGATACTACAGGTAGCTCATCGGATCTCTTATATATCTGACAATCACACGGCCAAATATTTGTTATGGAGTAAGCTCACTAGCACAGTTTATGGCAAATCCAAAACAATCTCACTGGAATGCAACCAAAAGAGTCTTGAGATACATCAGAGGTACAAGACAGTCTGGGATAGAATACAGAGGTAGTCATCCACGATTTCATGGATACTATGACAGTGACTATGTCGAAGATCATGAGACCAGGAGATTGACATAGGGATATGCATTTTTCCTTGGTCAAGGTGCTATATCATGGTTGTCAAACAAACATCCAACTGTTTCTTTGTCTTCGACTGAAGCAGAATACAGGGCACTCACTACAAGTGTATGTGAGGCTATATGGCTCAGAAGACTATTGTCAGAAACAGATTACTTTGATGAGTCTAAGTCAACAACAATATATTGTGATAATCAATCGGCTCAAGCATTGGCCAAAAATCCAGTATATCACTCCAAGACAAAGCACATTGATGTCAGAGAGCACCTCATCAGAGAAACCAAGATCATCTGGGACTCCAAACGGGCTCCGCAACCCGAGAGTGGCCTACCCCGAGAAATGCTCCATCTACCCTCAGTGTGGTTAGTCATGAGATGCCTTCCCCCACTTGCATGTAGCCTAGTTGGTAGTGTGCCAACTCTATCTGAAGCCATCCAGCCATTAGGCCACACATGGCCCCCATTTGGTGTCCAAACTAGGACCTACTGGATAACCTAGCTACTCAAATGCCTTCTCCTCATATGGGGGGCTTACAAGTAGAGTTAGCTGGTTCCCACGTAGTTACATGAGAGTGGAGCATTGATATCTAACACCCCCCCTCAATGTCCACCTGTAATGTCCACCTGTAAGTGAACTACTTTTTTGGCCCAATGCCAAGTCGATGAAGATGCCTCTCCAATAAGTCTCTTCCAAGAGCCTTCGTGAAGATGTCCGCAACATTCTCTGTAGTCGGACAGTACACCAAGTCAACCTCTCCATCCATGATGAGCTCGCGTACAAAGTGATATTGAATCTCAATGTGTTTTGTGCGAGCGTGGAACACAGGGTTCTTTGCAATTGCCATGCAACTCTGATTATCACATGATAACTGCGTAGAGGCTTGTTCTGCACTGCACCCATGACCCCTAAAGTCCTCCTCAACCACACTGTCTCACAAGAAGCAAAACATGCTGATTTGTACTCAGCCTCGGTAGAAGAAAGAGCAACTATAGGTTGCTTCTTGCTGACCCATGACATAGCTCCAGATCCAAGTGAGAAACAGTAACCTGTCACTGATCTCTTGCTGTCCATGTCTCCTACCCAATCTGAGTCACAAAATCCGGTCAAGATGTTGCCCTTGATATAGGTGATGCCATAATCAAGTGTGCCTTTGATGTATTTCAGCACCCGCATCCCTGCCCTCCAATGGTTCTCCAAGGGCTTATTGGAAAACTTGCTTAGTACACCAATCACAAAGCTGATGTCCGGCCACATGTTGCACAAGTAAATCAAACTGCCCACAAGCCTTCTGTACTTCGCTTCATCCACCAGTGGTCATGAATCCTCGTTTGAGAGCTTCACGTCAATCTCCATAGGGGTGCCAACTATCTTACACTCAGCCATGCCAAATGCCTTCAGTATCACATCAGATGGGCTCCTCCTAAACCCGTTTTGCAGAAAGTAGGCATCAATCTGGTGGTACCACGCTCGTGGGGCCTGTTTCATGTTGGTAAGCTGAAAGGAAAGCAAAGAATGGACACAAACTTGGAATACTTGCATTATGGAATGAAGAAGAGTGAGGTCCTTAAGTAGGCACCTCATACATGCTCACTGACATCACTGATGACTTCAAAGCTCCACAATCATCTCCTCAATCTGCTCCTAGATTCTCTCAATCATCCTATGTGGCTCTCCACCACCTAACTGTGCTTGTGGGCACCTACCTATGCCTCTAGCACTCACACATAGAAATCAAGGTGTGCTTGAGGCATACACCTTGAGATATCCCATCAAACCCCCCCTCAAGGGAATGCCTCAAGCTATGTCAAGGATACATCTAGTCTCATAGTTTCTCATGCCATCTCATGGTGGTCAAGGATAAATCTATGGCTAGGTTCTCATGCTAGCAAGGGTTCCCTTGGGTGTAAGGTAAACAAAAAGGGATACAAAAAGACCTTCCAATGGTTATCTCCCCTACATGTACATGCACACAATGTCTGCAGGAGGTATCATGGAGCAAAACATACACATGGCCTACATCATAAGGTGACCAGAGGTGTTTACAAAACACACAAAACACAATAGTTTATTTTCATTCATTTTGGAGGACTATCCAGGCTGAGTACCTTGACATAAAAAGAGAGATCTGGAGCATACATAGAGATGATTTAAAATGCATAATCTTCATGGGATGCCTCATCTTGTGGAGGCTCTTCAACTGAAAGTAGATTTGCATTTTCTGTCTTTGCTTTGGCTCTGCAAAACTTCTCATTATGGTTGTTCTTGCCACAGTGCTTGCATGGATTAATTTTGAAGCAGTCCTTTGAAAGGTGATTTGTCTTTCCACAGTGATTGCAAGGGGTATATTTGCCCTTCTGGACTTTTACAGCATAAACAGTGTCATTGCCTTTCTTGAGCTCCATATGCCTTTCTTCTTCTTGGAGGGCAGAGATAATACCTTCAAGATTAGGATTCGGAAGATTTTTCAAAGTGGTAACTATGTGATCATATTCTTCAGGCATACTCTTAAGTAACACTACCATAGCATCATCTGGAGTAATAGGAGAGTTGATAGAAGCTAATTGAGTCATAAGACTTTGCATATAGTTGACATGAGCTGCTAAAGTAGTACCACTAGCCATCTTCAATTCAAAGAAAGAGATTTTAAGTGATAGTTTAGAGATGTGAGAGCTAGCACCAAAAATCATGTCAAGCTTCTACCAAGCTTCTGAAGGAGACTCCAAGTCAGAGATATGGTGAATATAATCATCTCCTAAAGCAAGAGCAATGATACCATATGCTTTTTCTTCTCTAGCTGGATCCCTTGCCGGTCGTATCGGAGTTGAGGATTCTCCAGCATTGGAGGCCGTAGAAGAAGCGGTAGGAGTAGGTTTGACAAGTCCCCATAAGTTCTCCCTCATCAATGCAAATTTCACCTTCATCTGCCATGTGTGGAAGCCCTTTCCATTGAACTTCTCTAGATTCAATAGGGTAGCCATGAGAGGGTCTAACCCAGATATTGGGCAGTGTCTATCTCTCTTACAAGGCAAAAGATAACTGAAAGACTTCCAAAATATGAGCACTTGATGTAGCAAAGACTAGTGACCAATATTCAATCAATGATGCTTCTTCTTACATGCTTCATAGAAGTGGCTAAAATGAATACTTTCCAATCAAAATCAGGTCTAGCAATTCAAAACAAAACTGAAGCCACACTTGTACTGAAGTTATTGAAAGTTTCGAAAAACCAGAAATGCTAGAGTAGCATTTTATGTAGCATCATCTTCAAAAACTTGTCCAAAACTGTCAAAACTAAAAGGCTGAACTTGGAGGGCTTGTAGCTCACTCTTCAAAGCAAGGAAAAGAGGGCTTTTTGAAGCAAAAGAAAGCTCATATACCAGAGAGGGTCTAGCACAGAGGTTGGATGAAATGGTGCGCACTTTTGCTCGGGAGAGTTGCTACAGGATGAACCTGAGTTTTGATGATTTCTCCCTCGTTACTAAACCAAATGAGCTGAAAAATGGCTCAAAATCTTTGTCTTGAGGTCGCCCATCTACTCCTAAGAGAGCTCAGGAAATGGCGAAGCAGGCAGGGAGTATTGAGCAATAGAAAAAATGGTGAAAAATGTGCTCTTTGGGGAATGGCAGCCACCACATACGTTTTTTCTTCAATTGCTTGCAGGTGGAAGTTTGCCCATACTAGAGGAGTTTCCAGCTCAGAGGGTTTGGGCAATGGTCGTTTGTAGGTGGAGAACCAAGCTCTCAAAGATTTTGGGAAGAAAGAGGAAAATGGAGAAAAAGAAGATGAAGAAGAAGATGATGATGTGGCAGAAATGGGCTCAAGGGGGATCAAAGGGCTCTGATACCATGTTGGTAAGCTAAAAGGAAAGCAAAGAATGGACACAAACTTGGAATACTTGCATTATGGAATGAAGAAGAGTGAGGTCCTTAAGTAGGCACCTCATACATGCTCACTGACATCACTGATGACTTCAAAGCTCCACAATCATCTCCTCAATCTGCTCCTAGATTCTCTCAATCATCCTATGTGGCTCTCCACCACCTAACTATGCTTGTGGGCACCTAACTGTGCCTCTAGCACTCACACATAGAAACTAAGGTGTGCCTAAGGCATACACCTTGAGATATCTCATCATTTCAGCCCATAAAGTGTGTTCTTTAGTTTACAGACTTTACCTTTTGAACCAGGGATCAAAAAACCTAGTGGTTGTTCCACGTATGCCTCCTCCTTGAGATCTCCATTCAGAAAGGTGGATTTTACATCCATCTAAAACACGGGCCAACTTTCCTGTGCTGCTAAAGCCAAAACACTGCGAATTGTGGTTAGTCGAGCTGTGGGAGCAAAAGTATCTTGATAATCAAAACCATGTACCTGTGCAAATCCTTTTGCCACGAGCCAAGCCTTGTACTGATCCAATGTGCCATCGGACTTGTACTTGGTCTTGTATACCCACTTGGTGCCGATTACTTGCGTTTTGGTGGTCGATCCACAAGGTCCCAAGTGTTGTTCTTCATTATGGAGCCATACTCTGACTGCATAGCCTCCATCCACCTATCATCACCTTGTGCATCTTCAAGACACTTGGGTTCTTCAGCATGGATCACCTTTGTCATCGAAGTGTGGTTGACCAAGTGTTCCTGTGCCCTTCTTTGCTCCTCTAATCTCTTGGACCGACGGTGTTCAGATGGTTCCTCCTCAATGGCTAGAGGTTCTCTGCCATCCAAAAGCTGCTTTACCCACTTCGGGAATGGCTGTTGCCATTGTGGTTCTATAGGCTCTTCTTCCTCTTCTTTATCTTGAATCCTCCCAAGCACTATTGGGGGAGTTCGGTCTGCTGTTGGTGGTTGTACTGGATGGATATCCTGGTCTTGGCTGTTTGGGAAGGAAGCATCCTCCTCCAATTGATGCGGCTATTCTGAGAAGACCACATCGTGACTTACTATTACGTTCTTGGTAACAGGATTATAGAGACGGTAATCCTTTGCCTCTTCACTGTAGCCCAAGAAAATACACTTCCGGCTCTTCAGTTCCCATTTGGTCCTGTTAGCACAAAACAGTCATATCCAAAAACTTTGAAATGTGCAGCTGAAGGTTTCTTACCAGAAAAGGCCTGCAGTGGAGTCATCCCATTCACAGCCTTCGTGTAGCTATGATTCAGAATGTAAACTACTGTGTTATATGCTTCAACCCAGAAAGTCTTTGGCAAATCTTTCCCTTTCATCATACTCCTACCCATTTTGCAGATGATGCGCATCTTGCGCTTTGCTACTCCATTTTGCTATGATGTATGTGGCGGGGATTTCTACCTCTTGATCCCGTGACTTTTGCAGTAACTTTCGAATTCACTTGATGTGAACTCTCCACCTCTGTCTGATCTCAACTTCTTCACCTTCCTCCCCGTATCTTTCTTGACCATTACATGCCGTTCTTTGGACTTACTAAAAGCCTCACCTTTAGTCTTTAGGAAGTATATCCATATCCTTCTATTGTAGTCGTTGATCAGCGTCATAAAGTAGTAGGAACCACCCAAAGCTTCCGTCTCCATCTTTTCGTAGAGGTCCGTGTGAACGAGCTTTAGAGGAGCCTTTGCCCTGCTAGCCTCTTTAGGAAAGGGCTGCCGATGCTGCTTGCCCATC
The DNA here is from genome assembly GCF_047967505.1 of Dipteris shenzhenensis. Lineage (NCBI taxonomy): Eukaryota > Viridiplantae > Streptophyta > Polypodiopsida > Gleicheniales > Dipteridaceae > Dipteris > Dipteris shenzhenensis. Next base: position 17,760,969 of record NC_141622.1, read on the forward strand.
ATGCAAGCTTCACATACATCGGGTAGATCTATAATTTCTGGTAGGTTTGCAATCATTCCACTTTTATGCATCTCCTTTAAAGAACTAAGGTTTAGATGACCAAACCTCTCATGCCACAGCTTAGTGTTGCTCACATCGGCTCGAGCATTGAAAGCTGAGAGTTTGTAGATGTTGTTGTATCGTGTACCTTTACCAATGACCTTCCCTTGAAGATCCAAAATCTGTGCACCATTCTTATCAAAGTGAACTTTGAGGTCCCGATCCGTGATCGCAGAAATGGACAACAAGTTCCTCTTGATATCTAGCACATAAAGAACATTGGACAACTCTTTTACAACTCCACCTGTCTTGAGATCAATTGTACCTTTTCCTTTTGCTAGACATTTTGCATCATTGCCGGCTGCTACCAGGATGTCATTCCCTATCGGATGTAGAGAGATATACCAATCCTTCTGACTGGTCATGTGGCGCGATGCACCACTGTCAATAATCCAAGGTTCCATCCATAGGTACATGAACTGCCTCCGTGCAAATCTCCTCAATTGCTACGAACAGCTCTACTGGTACTACCTGTGTGCTATTGTTGGACTCTTTCTTTACTCCATTCTTCTCATCTGCAATCTTCTTTCGACACTCATTCTGCTTGTGCCCTGCCTTGTTGCAATAGAAGCACTTGATCTTCTTCTTTCTCTTTTTATCATCAAAAGAAGATGGGTTACCAGAGTCCTTACCCTTATCTTTCTTTGATTCAGTTGAGAAAGCCGAATCTTCTCTAGTCGTCGTCTTTTGATGCATCTCCTCCTCCAGAAGCATTGCGCTGAAATCCTCAAGGGGCAGATTTTTGTTCTATGTATTCAGCACTATAACAAGACCATCGTGCTTTGGTGGGAGAATCTGTATGCACCTTCATGCTAGATTCTCACTGGTGATGGTGATGCCAATTGCAGTCATCTAATCACGCAGATTCTTCACCCTGGTGATGAACTTCTCTGTCGTTTTAGACTCAGACAATTTCTTGTTCGTGAGTTGAGTCTCTAGATTCTGAATCCGCATCTGATTCGTGGTCTCGTACTGATTTTTCAAGACCGTCCATGCCCCCTCCATATGGTGACATGTTGAATTAATGCCATGACAGAATCACTTATACTACAGACAATAGAACACAGCGTATATGCATTTCTTCTTGTCCACGTGAGAATCTGATCCGCAGTTGGTACTATCTGTTGTCCTGCATTGGCTGGATTCGGTCTTAGCTTCATGCCCACCCTAGTAGCAGTATCCCAAAGCTCGTATGTGCTTAAGATGGTTTTCATCTTGAACTTCCAGAGTGGATAGTTAGTGTCGTCCAACTTTTCGCTTTCGCCAAATGGTGGGATTCACTGTCTTGCAGGCTGGGCCATCACTCACAGTCTGCTCGCAAACAGAAACACACTACCAAATCTTCTTGATAGAGCCCAAGCTCTGATACCATATAAGAAAACAATACAACGTCTGTGCTCAACAGATAACAAGATCTCGTATGCAAGAGAGAAAAGCAAATAGTATGGAGAATGAAAAATTTGATTACTATAAAACTGATACAATAGATGGCGCTACCTCCCAGCTGTGCGCTCCTGTGTGAGAAGCTTCGATGGTGTGCTGGAAATAGTAGAGGACAAAGGCTGGATGCTAAGGAATCAGGGTTGCTGTAGCCAGTGATGAATATGGGCTTCATGGGCTTGCTCTTATATAGCCACCAGTTGTAGTCGATTAGACCCAATTGAGTGTTGGGATATCTCAAGGTGTATGCCTCAGGCACACCTTATGTTTCTATGTGTGAGTGCTAGAGGCACAGTTAGGTGCCCACAAGCACAGTTAGGTGGTGGAAAAGCCACATAGGATGATTGAGTGAATCTAGGAGCAGATTGAGGAGATGATTGAGGAGCTTTGAGGTCATCAGTGATGTCAGTGACCTTGTATGAGGTGCCTACTTAAGGACCTCTTTCTTCTTCATTCTATATGCAAGTACTCTGATTTTGTGTCCACTCTACTCTTTCTTTTCAGTATTCCAACATGGTATCAGAGCCCTTTGATCCCCCTTGAGCCCATTTCTGCCACATCATCATCTTCTTCTTCATCTTCTTCTTCTCGATTTTCCTCTTTCTTCCCAAAATCTTTGAGAGCTTGGTTCTCCATCTACAAACAGCCATTGCCCAAACCCTCTGAGCTGGAAACTCCTCTAGTATGGGCGAACTTCCAATTGCAAGCAATTGAAGAAAAAACGTCTGTGGTGGCTGCCATTCTCCAAACAGCGAATTTCTTCTGTTGCTCAATACTCCTTGCATACTCCGCCATTGCCTGAGCCCTCTTAGGAGTAGATGGGCGACCTCAAGACGAAGATTTTAAGCCATTTTTCAGGTCATTTGGTTCAGTAACGAGGGAGAAATCGTCAAAACTCAGTTTCAGCCTATAGCAACTCTCCCGGGAAAAAGTGCGCACCATTTCGTCCAACCTCTGTGCTGGACCTTCTCTGGTATATGAGCTTTCTTTTGCTTCAGAAAGCCCTCTTTTCCTTGCTTTGAAGAGTGAGCTACAAGCCCTCCAAGTTCAGCTTTTCAGTTTTGACAGTTTTGGACAAGTTTTTGAAGATGATGCTACATAAAATGCTACTCTAGCATTTCTGGTTTTTTGAAGCTTTCAATAACTTCAGTACAAGTGTGGATTCAGTTTTGTTTTGACTTGCTAGACCTGGTTGTGATTGGAAAGTGGTTATTTCATCCACTTCTATGAAGCATATAAAAAGTAGCATCATTGTTTGAAAACTAGTCACTACTATTTGCTACATCAAGTGGCTATACTTTGGAAGTATTGCAGTTCTTTTAGCCCTGTAAGAGAGAAGACACTACCCAATACTTGGGTTAGAGCCTCTCATGGCTTGCTTATGCCAAATATGTGAAAAGCCAAAACATAAAGCAATGTCTTGTTATGCTACAAAGGATGAAAATGCCAACCTGACTTCCTTATTGAAGATTGCCAAAACAATGGTTGCCAAAAAGGAAGCAAATACAGAGATCTACACTCTCATGGCACTTTTATTTGACTCCAAGTACAAGAAAAAGATGAAGGTCAGACACCTAAGATATGCTTCTCTACACAACTATGGAGATGACAAGATAATTGTTCTCTTGAAGGATATGACTTTCAAATCCACTTGTTCTATCATAGCACCATCTTATAAGGCATTAGACACTGCCCGTGTGGTAAGACCTTGCCTTGACATGGATATTTTGCCTCCACAAGATGAGGCATCCCATGAAGATTATGCATTTTAAATCATCTCTATGTATGCTCCAGATCACTCTTTTTATGTCAAGGTACTCAGCCTGGATAGTCCTCCAAAATGAATGAAAATAAATTATTGTGTGTTGTGTGTTTTGTAAACACCTCTGGTCACCTTATGATGTAGGCCATGTGTATGTTTGTTCCATGGTACCTCCTGCAGACATTGTGTGCATGTACATGCAGGGGAGATAACCATTGGAAGGTCTTTATGTATCCCTTTCTGTTAACCTTACACCCAAGGGAACCCTTGCTAGCATGAGAACCTAGCCATAGATTTATCCTTGACCACCATGAGATGGCATGAGAAACTATGAGACTAGATGTATCCTTGACATAGCCTGAGGCATTTCCTTGAGGGGGGGTTTGTTGGGATATCTCAAGGTGTATGCCTCAGGCACACCTTATGTTTCTATGTGTGAGTGCTAGAGGCACAGTTAGGTGCCCACAAGCACAGTTAGGTGGTGGAAAAGCCACATAGGATGATTGAGTGAATCTAGGAGCAGATTGAGGAGATGATTGAGGAGCTTTGAGGTCATCAGTGATGTCAGTGACCTTGTATGAGGTGCCTACTTAAGGACCTCTTTCTTCTTCATTCTATATGCAAGTACTCTGATTTTGTGTCCACTCTACTCTTTCTTTTCAGTATTCCAACATTGAGAGACCGACCCAATCGGCCCAAAACGGCTGACTGGAGGTCGGTCCCGAAATAGGCCACCGACCACACATTAGAACTATGGTGTAGAATAGAGCAACTGACCTATGGTCACCGTTCGGCCATCCGGGATCATCTGGGGCTCTAAACAGGCCTCGCAACCCAAGAGTGGGCTGCCCTGGGAAATGCTCCGTCTACCCTCAGTGCGATCAGTCATGGGATGCCTTCCCGCACTTGCATGTAGCCTAGTTGGTAGTGTGCCAACTCTATCATCCACTTGCTTGTATATGGATGGGATGACCATTTGTGTCTCATGTTCCCCTGTCATCATTGTACCACTTTTATGGGGCATTTTATCTGCATTACGCTCAAATTTCGTATTATCTCCTTATTTCCATGCATAGCTTTTTGCGCTCCAAGATCATATTTTTTCTTATACCCATAGAAAATAGTCTTTGGAATTCCCTGTATTGTGTACCAAGCCTTGCAACAAACATTCATGTTTCCTATGAAGAGCATCAATCCACTCATATGGACTTCAACCCCCTTGGATGTTTGTAGGTTGTTGTAAATGTGATTCACGCAATCAACAAAACATTGACCCCAGTAATCTTGTCGCACATTCAAAACCATTTCTCGATCAACAACTTGACAACAATGTTCCTTACAACAATCAATACTTGCAACCCTTTGGATAGCCCGTTGTGTTGTCTTCATGGCCAACCTTGTTCTGCTTTCACTAATTCCTTCGTTTTCCTATTTATCATCCTATATGGTTGTTTCTTTTTTAGACATTTGATGTCATCAGTGGAAGGGGAAAACTGTGCAATATTGTACTCATTTTCAGAAGGTTCTCTTAGCAACAACCTACTACCATCCTCCAATGTAAGTTGTTCAATTAGCCATTTTAGTAACTTCACCTAAAGACCATCCTCTATAGACTAATTACTAGCACCATCTTGCATAAACACTTGAGAAGTGGCTATCCCTAGGTGATCATCCCCTAACTCTTTAAAATTGATTGCTTCATATGGATGGACAAGAAGTATGTGACCCTCCCCTAACTTTGTTTCCAAATGCTATGACCACAACAATACTTTTCTCCCCACCCAATCATCTCTACTTTGCATATTCCCTTCCTCTAGTATCATGTTACAAGCATGTCCTTGCATAGGCCCTTAAACAAGAGAAATGTAAAAAAAATCAGCCATTGAAGCTAATCATCTATGATAAGAAACAATTTATACATAATCCAATCCTTTATAATGAAAGTGTGTGCATGCCCAGGTGGTGTCACTTGCTCAGTACAACCTTTGGTATATGTGTGCTATTGCCTGAGGTTGACTTTGATAAGGGTTGCATGGCATTAGAGTGCTAACACACTATACTACCAAGCGACTCTTTGACATGGGATGCACCCATATTAGGGTACAGAAGCTCAACATCAAAAGTTGTATAGCAAACATCAATATAGACTGATATCACCCCATTCCCTAATGGTTGAAAGTGGCAAGAACCATTTGGATCAACTGAAATAATTTTCCCTTCTTCTACCTTCAATCCATCCTTTAGTAGAGCAACTTTGCAATCTGGTTCAAATTGCACCATGCCTATAAATGACAATACCCAAATTCATATAATGGTTATTTTTTAAAAATCTCTCTCTCTCTCTCTCTCTCTCACACACACACACACACACACACACACACACACACACACACTCTAAGATACCTTAGTATGTGCATGCCCGCAAACCTGAAGGTGGTGTCGCTTCCTCAAGTACAACCTTTAGTATATATGTGCTATTGCCTAAGGTTGCCTTTGATAAGGGTTGCATGGCATTAGAGTCCAACGCACAATACTACCAAGCACCTCTTTGACATGGGATGCACCCATGTTAGGGTACGGAAGGTCAACATCAAAAGTTGTACAACAGACATCAATGGAAGCTGATATCACCCCATCCCCTAACGGTTGAAAGTGGCAAGAACCATTTGGATCAACTGAATAATTTTCCCTTCTGCCACCTTCAATCCATCCTTTAGTAGAGCAACTTTGTAATCTGGTTCATATTGTGGCATGCCTCTATAAATGACAATACCCAAATCCATAGAATGGCTATTTTTTAAAAATCTCTCTCTCTCTCTCTCTCTCTCTCTCTCTCTCTCTCTCTCTCTCTCTCTCTCTCACACACACACACACACACACACACATTCATTTTAAGATACAAAAATGGACCTTAGTATGTGCATGGCCACAAACCTTAAGGTGGTGTCACTTGCTCAAGTACAACATAAAAATGGACATTAATTCAAACACAAAAATGATAAGTAGGGTTTCAAACATAATTGGAAAGCTTTGTAAATTGACCTTAGGTCGATTTTGATGATCACTTACACACACTAACACCTTTTGAAGATGTTTTAAGTTTCCAAATGGACATTAGGTCAATTTGCGCTTCATGGATGTTGGTGATCTTTGTCTCTCACACAGGCACAATTCTTTGCAAATCAACCCAAGTTCGATTTGATAATTACTCACATAGTACATAGACACACACTTATAGACAAACACATTCTTAGCCATCACCTCGACACACACACATGCATCCTAAGACACACCCATACTAACTATAAAATTGACCTGGGGTCGATTTGAGAAGTAGGGTGTTGAATGCAATGGTCATGTTTTGCAAATTGACCCTCAGTCGGTTTGATGTTCACTCATGCACACACAAACACATTCATTTGAAATCGACCTTGGGTTGATTCACACTTCATGGATTTTACACACAAACACACTCCAAGACACCTCCACACACACCAGAAATTAACCTCAAGTCAATTTGAGAAGTGAAAGCACAGGGCGTTGAACACAATGGCTAGGCTTCACATTCTATGATGTATTGCAAATGGACCTTGGGTCAATTTGAGAAGTGCTATTATTCTCATTACCACATCCTTCCCAATTTAAAAATGACACAAGATTGATTTGCAATCCCTCGCTATGTGTGTGTCTAGGTCGGAGTGTGGGGGATGTGTGCCTTTCTGATTGCTTTTCACATCATTGGAAATTGACCTTAGGTCAATTTGAATAAATACAACAAGCCAAACTCTAGCCAATGAAAATTGAGTGTGCACCATTGTGTTATCTTTGAAGATTGCACATTCTCATTTTCAAAATAGACCCAAGGTAGATTTGCAATCTTTAGTCCCATTGTTGTCATCACTACATATTCCCAGTTTTATATGTGTATGTGTGCGGTGTGAAGATCACATGGTCAAAGTTTTGAAATTGACCCAAGTTCAATTTGCAATCTTTGGTTCCGTTATTGTCTTCACCACATATTCTCAGTTCAGAATGCATGTGCACGCTCATGCATATGAGGTGTGCATTGTCATCACCACAATATTTGAGCTATGAAGTCGACCCATGATCGATTTCGAATCAATGGCATGTGTGCTATGTCTAGATCTATAGTGGGATCTCCAGCTACACCAACAGTGACCACACTAGTAGCAGATCCTGCCATTGCCGGAGCACAGCACAGGCAGAATGGGACAAGAAATACAAGTATGCATATCATTTGATCAAACAAAATGTGCAAGATGTCATGCTAGGACAACTCAACACAATCAAGACATCAAAAGAAGCATGGGATATGTTCATAGATCTCTACAAGTCCAAGAACACTTCCAGGATTCTCACACTGAGAAACCAGATTAATAAGAGTTTTCGCAATAGTAGTGAAACCGATCATGCTTACGTACTCAGGATCAAGAATTACAACAATCAACTCATAGATAACAGGAGAGACCATGAATCCCGCAGAAATGGTTCAAGTAATCCTGAATGGACTAGGAGAGGGATACAAGAATCTGCCATTCAACAGCAAATTCCAACATTAGAAGAGCTCCAATCAATTTTACTTGGTGAAGAAATCAGGATGCAAGCCATTCATGCATGCAAAGGTCATTCCAATGATCAAGCATTCACACCTTTAGATAGAAGCAGAGGCAGAGGCAGAAGCAGAGGTTGATCATTTGAGCAAAGTGGTCATCATCAACAACAAAGTCAGCATCAACAACAAAGTCAGCATCAAAGTCAGAATCAGCATCAACATCATCCTCAACAACATCAACATCAACATCAGCAAAGAGGAAATCATTCCAAAGCATTAGTTTCTTGGAAACGTTTGCAAAGCATGTTGCTTCAGTAAACAAAAGCAAACCAACTTTGGTAGAAGCACCTCTTGAGCATGAGGAATTCTTAATTTGATTCACATAGATGTATGGGGTTATGCCCAGACCCGCAGCATCAATGATTCACTTTACTACTTGACTTTCATCACGACTACAGCAAATATTTTTGGGTCTACTTCTGAAGTCTTTTCTAGATTTCAAGAATGCAAAGCTTGAGTAGAAAATCAGATAGGCAAAAAGTTCAAAGTCATGAGATCAGAAAGAGGAGGTGAATATACGTCTTTAGCATTCATGAACTTTTGCAAAAGTCACGGCATTCGAACAATTCACTTGTACAAATACTCCTCAATAGAATGCAAGAGCTAAAAGGAAGATTGGTACTTTAGCAGGCAGTGCTAGAGCAATGTTCAATGAGAAGCATCTTTTGAATCAGTATTGGGCAGAAGCAATAGCCATAGCAAACTACTTGCTTAATCGGCTTCCTACTGAACCGATATAGGGTATGACACCTTATGAAGCATTCACTGGACACAAGCCACACATTGGGCATCTCCTCATATTTGGTAGCATAGCGTATGCCCACATACATGATGATCATCACAAGAAATTAGATGCAAAGTCACATAAAATGGGGGGGGTGTGATAGACACTAATTAATTAATACAAAAACTGAGGAGCGATTGGGTGGTGCGAGGATAATAATGAAAGTTCTCTAAGCAAGATTCAATTGCAAGTTACTAAGGAATATAGATTCATTTAAACAAGGCAAGTTACCCCTAATAAGGCTTAGCTCTAAATGATTTATCCTTACTTCCCATGCTTAAACATTGGCACACTGAGGATTCTGGTGGTGGATGGGGTAAGTCAATTTTCCAATCTATGATGCTTATGTCAAAGAAAATATAGGTTTGTTGCAATAAGTCTAAGTAGAAGGATGTGTTCAAGTAGTGAGGGATTATAGTTTGGTGTAGCTCATGTTACTAGAATGGAAGTGTGGGTAGACAATCAGTTTTGGTTCTGATTTAGAAGAATGGATTATTAGGTGTGGGTGAATTGCCCTCTTTGTGGAAGGCATGGCACTATGGTTTTAGCCAAGAGCTCTATAGCTACTCAGGTGCTCTTTAATCATAAGGGTGGGCATGTTTTGGTTGTGGAATCTTCTTACCTCAGCTTTCCTTTCAATGTTGTGATCTTATATGCTCCTAATGGCTAGGGGGATAGATGTGAATTTCAGTCTTTTTGCAAAGTAGGATGTTAGCATTGGGTCTTGGATGGTGATTGGAATATGACTAAGAGATTGGAAGATAGACCAATAGTAAAAGAGGGTTTCCACTACCAAATATGAGGCATGAGAGGAGTTTTTTTTGAATTGGGATCTTGGAGACTATGTTGACTTAGTGAAAGGTGATCAACATGGCTTATCCTAGACTAAGAAGAGGAAAGGGACTAATTTAATGCCAATTGAATGGATAGATGCTAGCTTTCTAAAGAGGGGCAGTGGTTGAGGGCCTCGCTAGGGAGCAGGTATCTCTTTTCTACAAATTTATCATATCATTTACTATTTCTTTGGTGGTTTGCATTACAATTACTATTCGTCAATCTTTTGACATTCCTTTTAAGCCAGACACAATCCTTTAATAAATATGGAGATCTTCATGAGTGTTAAGTTGACATAGTCGGTGGAATATAACAAATCCTTATGCTAGGTGGATGCTACAAGAAGAGGTGAGATGACTCTGCCATTGACTGGAGTATAAGTTATCATTATCATAGATGAGAGCTTGTGGTGAATATTACTACTGTAAGGAAGAGTATGCATGAAACTCTAGTACTTAACCTAGAAGATCTGATTCTAGCCATGCTGCCTATTGAATTGGATGAGGCTCCTAACAAGTGGGAAATGGAATATCCTGGCTAGAATGACTTGGTTGTCTGCTGTGGTGATTGCCCTTTATATGTATTTTTCCATATGGTTAAGTGCAATAATTACAAGGAGTTGTTTGACACAGGCTAAAGGATAATAATGGTACTGTAGTGATAGAATTTTGGCATGTTACGATTCTTGAACAAGCTCGGTGATATTATAGAAGAGCTAGGGTTCATGAGGTCTGGACCTCTAAGTTGCAAGAGGTTTTGGAGGTGCTGAATGTCAAATTTTTTGGAGTCAAAGGATAGGCATATTTTGGAGTTCATCTAGAACCTATAAAAGTGTTCCATATTAGTCCTCATGTGATCTGAAAATGAATATTCAAGTGTCACCACCAATTTTTCTTTTACTTGTAACTACATATTCTTCATGTAATTATCCAAATTCTTTTGTAATTCCTCAACACTTTTTCCACTCATGACCACACCCTCAATTTCTAATGTATCATCATCACTCATGTATTTTATTTGATTTTCTACATTAGTCAATGAATTGAGTCTTTCCTACAGCAACATATTCTCTATTGTAAGTTGAGCATTTCCATCAATTAACTGGCTCAACTACTCTAACAAGGTATTTTTCACTTCTGTAAGCCATCTTTGTACATCTTGTACAATATCGGTTTTTGTAAGCCAGTAGTTGTTGCAATTTTAGTGTCTTCTCAACAATGAGGGCATTCTATTTCTGAAATTCTCCCAAAGCCAATGCATTTTCTTCTTCTTTTTCATGTGCTTCTTCTCATTTCTACAATAATTGTTCCTTTTCTTGTACATTCTTTTTCTCCTCTGTAATTTACCTAATCTATGTTTGGAGTCCAGTAATTTTATTATGTACATGCTTTTTAAACTTCTTGTGTCCCTCTCTTTCTATCTCCAATTCCTCTAACAATGTTTGAGCATTTTGTGTTCTTACCTTTTGTTGCTGATGGTAACTAGAATGAATGTTGAAAGAAGAAATCAATTGGCTAACAACCAAGTTATCTTTCTCCTCGTTAAGCTCTCCTGATGTTGAAGGCACATTTGGATTATTTAGTACTGGCATCTATGTTGGGTGAGTACCCTACTACTCATTTGGCCTGTTAGGTGGTGGTATAATGATGAGCTCTTGAGGCTTATCTTCTTGCTTTTCCTCAACTGGTCTATCATGCATTTCTTAAATTAACTTGGCATTCTTGTCTTTAGCATCCCATTTCTCTTCTTTATGTTTCTACTTTGCAACAATAGGTGATTCCTCCTTCTGAGCAGGTGACTCCTTGATGTTCATATCCCTTTTAAATTGCTTTCATCTTTGTCCCTCCTTGCTTGAACCTCAAATTCATTAAAAAAATTGGTTGTACTGGTAGGACAAGGTGGAGATGGGAGGATATCTTCAACCACTATGACTCTTTTATAGGATTGCTCAATGTCTTCATCCGTGTACCCATTTTTTTCATCTCCAATCTTTATTCTTTTGTAAGGGGTATTTTTCCTGGGATTTTTGAACTCCCCTCTGCTCTCATGAGCCTTCTCAATTGTGTATTTACACCGGCATACTGAAATAATCATGGAAGCATCTGTCTCAATTTAGATTGTGTCACACTCCCTTTTTCCTTTCCCAGAATTGTCCCCATAATTTTGGAATGAATGATACTAGCCCAATTGTTCTTACAACCATTTTCACCAGACAAAATTAGAGACTAATTAGCCTTTGACATAGTCACGTTTTGTGAGGAACAAAACTCTTTCCAAGAACCATAAAAATTGCTTCTGCCTTACTGAGCTTCTACAATTCTTTATCATAAAATACAGGCATGTAGTCTATGGCAGCCCAAATTTTGACACCATTTGTTGTGTTGTGCATTTCACCTCTGCCTTAATGGCAGCATCGGGGTGCAATGGCAACTAAAAACTTTTGAGACAACTTCTTTTGTCAACCAAATTATTGGTGTTGAGTACCCAGCTGATTCTTATAACCTCGCAAACTATTCATCTGCCTGTAAGTTAATCTACCACTTCCACCAGTGGCATGTGTGGTATCCCTGCAACTCAATTCTTTGGAGCCACATTATGTTTTCTGACTCATCATCATCCAAGTAAAATTTAAAGTTGACAAAAGGCGAGTATTATGCTACATTATATTGACTTACTCTTTTTTTTGGTTTGAGGTCTAACTCCACCACGTGCTCTTCAAGTTCATCTAGCTTCTACGCTTTTGAACATAGGGTCTTGAATGGTTTCAAACAAAACCTTATGTTTTCACATGCTATCCGATTGCATTTGTGAATTTGAGTCTACTTGAGCTTTTGAGATAGCACTTGCAATGGTTGGCTTGTTTGTAAAAGGCCTCACATGCTGGGTTTTGACTCGATATAGTTGACTTACCACACTTTGCAAAACTAATATCAAGGACTAGGATGCTGTTGAAATGAATACAGGATTCAATTGTAAACCATCTCTTCAATGTGACCCACACATGCAGACTATTAGTCCACTGAATATGGGCCACCACAACTTCCACATTATATCCAGATATTGCCTGGACCAGCAGTACTTCTGACTCTGGATCCTCCGACTAGATAGGCTGTCGGTTCATGTAAACCTATAAATGGCTTCATGCAGAATCTATTGACTGGTGTCGGGAATACATTACCATGTAAATCCACAATCCAGAATGTTTCATGTTTCAAGTCCTCCATAATCTGGTATGGACTGTGACATCTCAATTTTAGCTTGCCTGGAAATCTTCCCAATCTGGAGTTATACACTAAAAGTTTCAACTTGATATTCTAGTTCGCCCATGCTTTATGCCTTTCTTAAATGACCTAGACCATATACTGACTCTGAATTTGATCCTCCTCCAGTCAAAGTAATTGTTCCTACTGGAACTAGAACTAACTCTTCTGGGTTCATCTTCTCCCTACTAAGATCCCCAAAATAGAGGATATAAAATCCATCGGGATGACAGCCTCCAAACCATATACTAATTGGAATGGTGTCATGCCTGTGGTGACTTTGAAAGCCATTTTTCCCAATCCTTTTTGTTCTCCAAAATATGGCCATCTTTAGGATCTGCTTCATCATCTTGTTATTTCTCTCCGCCTCTCCATTTCAATGTGGATGATACGTCCTCTCCATCTGTGAACTACCATATGCACATTTGTCAACTGCGTCACCATCACATTGAGAAAGTGAGTCCCCTAATCCGACACCAATTTGATCAAAACAACCAAACCTTGTGGATGATACTTCGGTATATGAACTTTGTTGTACTAGCTGTCATATTATCCCTTAGTACGTGTGCCTCAGCCCATTCAGTCGAATAATCTGTGGTCATTACTATATACTCGTTGCTCGTGTTGTCAGCTTAAATGGACCCATGATGTCCAAGCCCCATTTTTGGAATGGCTCCAATGGAAGAATTGTATTTAGAGGCATCATGTCTACATTCGTTGGATGACCATCTCTCTAACAATACCAACACTGCTTTGCAAACTCATACACATCTTTAATGATAGTTTTCCACCACAAACCGACTTGGAAAATTTTCTTTGCCATAATGTCTCCTGTGAAGTGCCCATTGGATATACCATGATGTGCCTCTGTTAGCACCACATTCTGTTCATGCTCTAGTACACATCGCTTTAACACCTGATCCACTCATCTACAATACAACATGACTGCAATCACCATGAAAGGTTGGCTCTTCAATGCCATCTGTTTTCTTTGATCTAGTGACATCTCCTTTAGGAAAACATTGTATGTTAAAAATTGAATCATGCGATCATACCAATACATGCCCTAAATAGGTTCTAACTCAAACACATTTGCATTTGGTAGATCATTTGGAATATTGTCAGATAGTACTTCCCCTGAATCCAACCTATTCAAGTAATCTACCGCTAGATGTTGGCTTCATGGTGTATGTACTACTTATAATCAAACTCTTACAAAAGGAGAATCCATTGAGCCAATCTCCTGGTTGGTTGCACCTTGTTCACAAAGTATAGCAGTAATTGCTGATCCACAAGGACCATAATCTTGTTTCCCAATAGATAGTGCTGAAATATTTCCAAGGAGTAGATCATTCCTAGACCTTCCCGTTCCATCATTGAGCAATTTCTTTCTGCAATAATGAGCATCTGACTTGCATAATACACTGGCTAATATAGCCTTCTGCCATTTTTGCATCAACACTGTACCAATTGCAATATCCAATGCATCCACAAACACTAGTGTGACCACCAAGATCTTTTTTAGCAATTGGAATACTTTTTCCTGTTCCTGGGGTGAGAGTTATTTGTGTATGGGATATTATGGAGTTTTTTTAGAAAATAGGAAGAGTGAGTCATATAAAGAGGTGGGCTCATGTCCATGTGTTCCAATAATATAAGAGAGGCCACATGCCAAGCGTGTGGAAGGCATGTGGAGGAGTGTGAAGTCAAGAGAAATCCTTCTAGAACTCCTATGTGGAATAAGAAGATGTGGACATGTGGAAAAGAGAGGGTCCCTATGGGCTCCATGTGAGGAGACTCTTGACTTTCTCAATATTTTAAGAGTCTTGAGCATCTTGTGATGGGACACATGGCAAGAGTAGCCAAAAAGGACATAGATGGTGACATACGTGCTTATGTGATTGATGGGGAAAGGAATCTACAGGCAGCAATTGTAAATGGGTGAAGGAGGGTAACAAAATCTCTATAAAAGGAGCCCTCCTCTCCCTTGTTCATCAGTCTCTTCCACCATTAGGCCTTATGTTGCTGTAGCTCTAGTCTCCCCAAGCCTCTTCCATGATCCTTCTCTCCCTCTTGTAGATATTCTCTTATGTAGACTCTTGATTCTATCTCTCTCTAGTTTATTCTCTCTCTATGAGTAGTCTTGGAGCTTTCGCTCCCTCTTGTATGTATGAAACCTCTTCTTCTCCCTTGTGTTTGTAATGTTGGAGTGGATTCTCACTCTATTTGTAACGAAGGTCACTTCAGGTTCTCTCTCTCTTGAGTGTCTCTTCCCTTTTCTTTCTTTCAAAGCCTTAAAAGTTCTTTCTATTCGGCTACTCACTGTGCACACATGGTCCATCTATTTCCCGAGCCACCATGCAAGCTTCTTACCCTCTTCTAGGCGAAATCCATGAGGGGTGGATCGTTGATGAAGGTGGAGTCTTGAGGGAGCATCCTGCTCAGGCGAAATTAGCCCGAGTGGAGGGCAGTTTTCATGATAGTTTGACCCGCTATTAGTGTTTTGCTCATAACTTTCTGCTCGTCGATAGTCCGATTATAATGAAATTTATATCAGTGCGAAGCTCTCTTTAAGACGCATGTTTATATGTAATCAGATCTTGAATCAGATACTGCTGCAAAAAGTTATGATTCTCTGTGTTTGATAGTCTGTTTTCATGATAGTTTTGCCCCCCGTCTAGTAAACTATCCATAACTTTTTGGTCACTTCTCTGTTTCTTATGAAACATATATCAGCGTGAAGCTCTCTTTAAGACGCATGTCTCTAGGTGCTAAAATCTTGAATCAGATACTGCTGCAAAATGTTATGAGTCTCTGTGTCTACAGTCTGTTTTCATGATAGTTTTTACCCCCTTCCAATAAACTGTCCATATCTCTTCAAACGTCTGTTTGTTTTCAATGAAACTTATATCAGCGTGAAGCCCATCTCAAGCGCATCTCTTTATGTGCTTGAATCTCTAATATCATGTCTCTACTGAAAGTTATAAGCCTCTGTGTCTAATGACAGTTTGTAGAGTGTTTTGAGCTAAGTATAAAGGTGTCTATGGAGGTGCAATGTTTCCCCGGAATCTACCCATCCGACCCAATCAGCCCCTTCAAACTCCTCGATATATATCAGTTCATGTCATGTTGAGCTGCAAGATCTTCTTTCAACAACGTATCGCTCTTCTCTTTGGTGCAGACCGGGCTTGCTGAGATTATGGCCTTTGCTGATCCTTTCCTTCTCCCTATGCTTGATTACAACATCACTTGGGATGTAACCATCTTCATTCTCATCTGAGGGAGGAAAGTATGGTGTGGTATCTTGGCATAAAAGCTTCTTTCTAATGTCCCATTCTCAATGATAAATATCTTTGGCAGTAAGTTCGAAAGCAGCAGGAAGTGAAGAGGTGCGTGAAGTTTATTACCCCCAACTTCATGTCACACTGTGCAAATCCTTTTGCAACTAGTCTAGCTTTGTATCTTTGAATACTTCCATCTGGATTGTACTTCACTTAGTATACCCATTTGTTTGCTATGCCTTCTTTCCTTTTGGAAGGTCGCATGATTCCCAAGTATAATTCTTATACAAAGCATCCATTTCTTCATGCATAGCAGTTTGCCATTCTGGCTTGTCTACTGTGTCTTTGAAGTACATTAGCTCTTCTATAGCCATGATGGTAGTCATAAGAGCATAGTTGGTGGTTTCAACCTGAATTGCTTTGCCTTTTTGAGCATATGTCATTCTGGCTAGAGGTATGCTTTCCCTAGTAGATCATCTGAGCTACTGTGGCTCTTCTTGGGTTGTTTTTGGCAATTCTTGCTCTTCTTCATCAACCTTTTCTGTAGATGACTGTGAAGTCGGTGCTTCTATCTCCTATGTATTTGAGGTTTTCCATTCTGATTCCTCATCGAAGATTACTTCTCTGGAGATAATGACCTTTCAATTGATGGGATCATACAACTTGTATGCTTTGCTTTCTTCACTGTAGCACATCCAATTTTCTGCGATGATCATCATGTACATGGGCATATGCTATGCAACCAAATATGCAGAGATGCCCAATGTGTGGCTTATGTCCAGTGAATGTGCTTCATAAGATGTCATACCTTGAATCGGTTTGGTAGGAAGCCGATTAAGTAAGTAGTTTGTAGTGGCTATTGCTTCTACCCAATACTCATTTGAAAGATGCTTCTCACTAAGCATTGCTGTCTGCTAAAGTACCATTCTTCCTTTCAGCTCTTGCATTTTGCTGAGGAGTATCTACACATGTGAATTGTCTTTGAATGCCATGACTTCTACAAAAATTCATGAATGTTGAAGACATGTATTCACCTCCTCTATCTGATCTCATGACTTTGATCTTTCTTCCTGTCTAGTTTTCTACCATGGCTTTGAACTCCACTTGCAACTAGCTCAAGGCTGCATGGCTTAATAGTTTACGGGTCTCGTACTACCTATGGGGACTAAATCTGGAAAACACTTCAGATTTCTCTTTCAAAAAGTAGACCCAACAATATCTATTGTAGTCATCGATGAAAGTCAAGTAGTAAAGTGAACCATTGATGCTACCGATCTAGTCATAACCCCATACATCTGTATGAATCAAATCAAGAATACCTTGTGCTCAAGAGGTACTTCTGCCAAAGTTGGTTTGCTTTTGTTTGCCAAAGCAGCATGCTTCGCAAACTTTTCCAAGAAATTGTAGTTAAAAATCCCGATTACCATATTTTGATTCCTGAGGTCTAACAAGCTCTCAAAGTTGACATGACCATATCTCTTGTGCTATTTTGCAAATAGTGGCATATGTTGCAGTTGAGCTAACATGGCATGCTTGGTATTGTAGCTAGCATTCTATACAAGCATCCTTCCTTGACACCTTTTGCTACTAGCTGACATCTTCTGGATTTATCTCTGATAGTGCCTTCATCTCCATCAAAGATGACTCGATAGTTGTGTTCCTTCATTTGAGCTACTGACAAGAGGTTCTTGCTGAGCTTCGAAACATAGAGTACATCTTTCACCAATCCTTTTGTACCAGTGAAATTGTTCATAGGAATAACACCTGTCCCTTGAACTGCATTCGGTGTATTATCTGTTGTGTAAATGACATTCTTTTGACCTTCTAATGATTTCATCTCTATGAACCATTAGTAATGATTTATCATGTGAGATGAGGTATCACTATCGATGTATTGAGGATCTTGATCTACTGGGTCGACTTGATAGCTGAAATCCTCTTTTGAATTGTCTTTTGGATTGCAATCCATGTCTGGGTACACTGTATCAATTTGTTGCATTTCCTTGTTTGCAAGAAACATATTCCCATGTTCATTTGCAAAATGACTATGACTAGAATATCCACCATGATGATTTCCTCTGCCATGGAAATTCCCTCAATTACTACTAGATTGACCGCCTTGGTCGTACTGCTTCTTACGGCAATCTCTTTCATAGTGTCCAAACTTATGACAATAGTTGCACTAGATGTTTGACACATTGGTGGATGCATTCCCTCATTCTTGGAATCTTCCTCGATTGGAATGATTTTCTCTTTGTTGATTATGTTGCTAATAAGGATGATGCTGATGTTGATGCTAACTTTGCTGATGACTCTGTTGCTGATGATGACCACTTTTTTGGAATGATCTACCTCTTCCTGTACTTATGCCTCTACTTCTATCTGAAGATGTGAATACATGATCATTAGAATGACCTTTGTGTGCTTGAATGGCTTGCATCCTGAGTTCTTCACCAAGGAAGATCTGACTGGAGCTCTTCTAGTGTCGGAATTTGCCGTTGGATGGCAATACTTTGGACTAGATTCTCGTATCCCTCTCCTAGTCCATTCAGGATGACTTGAACCATTTCTGCTAGATTCATAGTCTCTCCTATTGGTGCAAGTTGATTGTTATAGTCTTTTAACCTGAGTACGTAAGCATGATCGGTTTCGCTGTTGTTATGAAAACTCTGGTTGATTTGGTTTCTCAGTGTGAGAATCCTGGAAGTGTTCTTTGACTCGTAGAGAGCTGCGAACATATCCCATGCTTCTTTCAATGTCTTGATGGTGTTGAGCTATCCTAGCATGACATCTTGCACATTCTGCTTGATCAGATGATATGCGTACTTATCTTTCTTATCCCATTCTGCCTGTGCTCGGGCAATCGCAGGATCTGCTACAGGTGCGAAAACTGTTTGTGTAGCTGTAGATCCTGCTATAGATCCTGCTGCTGGTGCTATGACAACAGGTGGAGTAGAGCTACTATTGGGTGGATCGTCCAATGGTCTAGGTATAGATCCATCAACATACTCCCATTTGTCCTAAAGTACAAGAATGGTCTCCATTCGATATTTCCATGTACCATAATTGGAGTTATCTAGCTTAGCAGATGCCTCTAGATTGAGGTTGCTAGTCGTAGACATGGTGCAATAAATGTACTTAAAGTGTCATGAAAATCACTGTCTGAATCAACTCTGCAAAACACTGAAATCCGAAATGTCAATGAAGGTAGAACTACAATATATAATCCGATTTGAATCACAAGTCTTGTGGCAAATGATGTCGGAAGAGGCTTTACAAGGCTGAAATGATGTGCACAATGTTGTGAAATAGCCGAATAGGCTTTACAATGATGGCATTTGTGTGTGAAATCAAATAATATGCTATCTATCCAGTGAACAATCGACAATGCCTCTGCACACTCTGAAGTCTGCTCACTGAGCTGATGAACATCAAGTTTCAGGTAATGTGATGATGTGAAACCGTATCTGAGCATAGGGACTGACTTCAAGAAGGTACTAGTCGGGAATTTCAGGCATGGCTTAGATTGGTAACTTGGGGAGATTCAAAGCGTCCCCTCTATGGTGATCTAGTCTACTTTGATCTAGATCTATACCAACCGTCGATCGATGAAAGAAAATCAAATAATTTCTTTTCTTTGGTTCCTTTTATGTGTTGGGTCAGATGCGTAGATGTAGAGGCTAGTGTGCATGTAGGAAAAGGATTTATCGAGGCGACGAGGCTCACATGTGAGTGTAACTTGCACCGAAATGTGCGCATGATGTGACGAGCGCGTAGAGATCAAAAAATCAATTTTTTTCCCTTTTTGGAGCACCCTCAAATTCTTCTTGGATCAAAAGATACGACTTGATCTAGGTGAAGGGGCAAAAGGAGTGCAAATGTGGTCAATGATGATGTGGCAGTCAGGGGGTCACATGCACTGATTGTGCCTGTGGAGCCCGATGCTGAGGTGGCAAGAGTGGTCACATGCCAAATGAAGACTGTGCTTGTGAAGAGACAAGAGTACCCAGCTGGCACGAATGAGGTGTCACTACCATGTGGCATGCTAACATACCTGCTGATTGGGCAGGCTCATGATGTGGTAGGTGACTGGGATGATGATGTGGCTTTGGTGACATGGTTGCCACCATCACAGATGATGTGGCATATACTGATGTGGTAAGACAGATGCTGAAGTGGAGAGATAAGGCTGACATGGCAATCAGCTGCCACATGTTAGCTAACGTTGACATGGCTAGGGTGCAATTAAGTCTACCTAGGGTTAGTTTACCCTAGGTGATGTATCAGATAAGGTCTACCACATGTCAACTTTGTGGCCAAGCCCCAAGGATAGCTTTACCTTGCCACATGTCACAAAACGGATGAACAAAATCTATGAAGATTCCATTTGTCGATATTCTTAGGTGGTGATTTCGTCCGTCCGATGGAGTGGCTGGTTGCATCCAGTGAGTAGTTAAGGCTCTAGGAGGAGCTTGTAGGAGCGACTAGCAATGTGTTGCAGGTCGTTGGAGAGGTGGCATTGACCAGAGGAGTCATATATCCTCATCTATTGCACAGCTTGGTGGCTATGGCACTGGTTGGCGACAGAATGCCGCACGCAGAAGGAGTCGCCTTGGACTATGCTATGAAGGTCGTGCAAGAGTCGAGTGCGCCATTTGGCTAGAGTAGGCCCATTGGCTTTGTAGAGAACTGGTTAGGCGTTTGGAGCATCGGGTGCCGGG
This sequence comes from Dipteris shenzhenensis, assembly GCF_047967505.1. Taxonomy (NCBI): domain Eukaryota; kingdom Viridiplantae; phylum Streptophyta; class Polypodiopsida; order Gleicheniales; family Dipteridaceae; genus Dipteris; species Dipteris shenzhenensis. Next base: position 17,781,783 of record NC_141622.1, read on the forward strand.
AGCCTGAATATGGCAGATTGAGTTGGAGAAGCTGCTTGAGGTCATTGGGCTAGGCTTGGACTGTGCACTATTGCAGAAGGGCCCTTGTCATTTGGATGGCTTTGGCATGTGGAGCCGGTCATTGTAGGTCGATAGAAGGCTTAGAGCCTTAGAGCTGCATTTATTGGAGCAGGTTGACCAGGGAGCTTAGGTCGTCAGGTCGTTAGGTCACCTTGATGCACTGGTCATCCAGGGAGCTTAGGAGCCTTGGAGAGGCTGCTAGTTGCGTAGCTAACAATGACGGCTAGAGCTCTGGCTGTGAGCGATGTGATGGAGGCCCTTTGGAAGGCTGAGTGATGGCTGTGGCTTATGGAGCCAAAAAATGGAGTCGATGGCCTTGTTGTGAAGGAGACAGGGTATTTGGACCTCTCTTTCTACTCAAAACCTCTCAAAGATACAAACCAAACCTCTCTTTCTACTAAGAAACCTCTCAAAGATACAAGCTCTCAAGCCAAAACTCTATGTATCTCTCTCTCTCTCTCTCTCTCTCTCTCTCTCTCTCAGACAAGAGATCTCATAGTGGAAATCTCTCAACGGAATAAAGAATGAACAGAAATTCTTCAGACGTGAACAAAAATTTCTCTATTACTCAATGGAAGTGAAATTCCTCACATGAACGGAATTTTTCTCTCAATCCAGAAGAGAATGAAACACTCAATCTCTCGATCACTCTCTCACACTCTCAAGGATTGCAATGCCTTAGTGGAAGTGGAAGGTAAGGGAACTATGATACCATGACAAAATATGAAGAGGGGAGAGGAGAAGAGTAGAGATGAGGAGAGAGGGCACAGCTAGAGAGCACACCACAAATGACTAACTGTACACTAGATCTAGTTGAAAATGTAAGATATATACAAACCCATTTAGGGTTAGGGAATCTAACCCTTTCCTTTATAGCACTCTATTGGGTTAGCGCTATGCACATATGATCACATGATGGTACTATGCACATATGATCACGTGATGTTGAGTGTGAACTCTCAACATGTGTACTCCCATGCAAAAACATCATTGTACTCTTGTAGCAATTGGACCAATTCCCATCAGAATTATCCTATAGCAAACATGCTCACATTCACGGGTTTCAGATCATCCTGTGTTCCTAGATTAAATTCCTCCAAATCATCTTCTTTCATGCGGGATGTCCTCCGCATCTGGTCTTCATATGCCTATTCTACCTTCAAGATTAATTCCTCTGTATTTTTGCTAGAGTGCTATCTCTTCCTCATCTAGACATGGTGGGTTGAGCCTCTTCCAGCTCAAATACCTCATCTGGCACTCGATCTTCCACTATTTCTATGTGAACCTCCCTAATGGGTTGTTTCCCCTGGATCCTCTGCTGGCTGAAACACTTCTTCCACATCTATCTCAAATAGTGGAACCATTGATGGATTCACATCAAGTTCTACTCCCATGTTCACCCCCTGTGCCATGATAGGTTGCTCTTTCTTCTTCAGGGTCATATTGGGATCATTTGCATTTTAAGTTTCTTCTTACCGTTCCATATTGAGATCATAGATGAACCCCAATCCTGCTTCATTCTGGCAGCTTTAAACCAAGACCTACCCAACAACATTTCTTCATCCATCTGTAGGACTACAAAATTTATGTGGAACACCATGCCTTGCATGCGAATTAACTGATTATGGATTATGTCAATTGGCTGAATTCTCATTTGATCCGCCATGTGAACCTAAAACGGGGTACGCTCCAAACCGGAAAGTCCCAATCTCCTGAACATGTACTATGGGAGGATGTTCACTCCCAAACCTCCATCCAACAACACTCTTGCCAAATTCTAGCCTCGGTACTACACTTTTACCATTGGCACCATGTAATCCACGTCCTCAGGTTATTCACAGCATACAATTGGTGTATCCCTTTGACTTTGGGAACCATTTCTAATAGGCATTCTACTAGGATCTTCACTTTTGCCTTCTTCAATTCCAATATGGTAGTGTTATCATAAACATGAACCATAGGTCTTACATCCATGTCCTTCAATGGTATTGCATTAGTTCTGGGAGGATTGGATCTGGCTTCCTGTAATTCTGGTGTAACTAGTTGCCCTTCCTTTTGTTGTTTATTACAAGCTTGCATCTTCTCAATCTGCTTCAAGGTTGTCATCCACTGCAATCTCTTGTCTTTCTTCGGTAACGCGTCCACTTCAACTTCCTTGACCGGACCCTTAGACCACATTACTACATACATGTTGAGAGATATGGTGCCATGAGCACATATAGAGCAAAGGTATGAGTAAAGGGAAAGCTGCCACATGGCATGGAGGAGATATCCCACATGTGAGCAAGCAAATGGATGTAAGTACTCTCACCTATAAAAGGGAGGTTCATTTGAAGTAATATCAATCAAGCACTTTGCACTACCTCAAGATTCTCTTTATGAGTCCAAGCTAATCTATCTTGGAACCTAATTGACTTGAGGTACATGTCATGAGCACTCTCTTCATCATGTTTCTAGATAGGTTCCATCCACCTTAGAGCGCTCCATAGATCCTGAGGCACACATGTTTTGTCATGGTATCAGAGCTTAGGTCTAGTTCTCCTAGATTAGTTTTAGATTGAGGTTGAGTGTTCTCTTTTAGTGTTCATTCTTTCATTCTCCCGTTGAAAGAATTCCGTCCATGAGAGTTGAAGATTTCTGTTCAATTCTTTTGTGAGAGTTTCATTGTGAAAAAGAGAGAGCTCTTGTGAGTCCACTCTTTGCTCTGAGAGAGAGAGATAGAGAGGTGTTCCAAGAGAATTTGAGAGTGTTTCTTGAGTATTCTTTGCTGAGAGAGAGTTTACTCCGTGAGAAATAGAGTGAGAGACATAGGTCTCTACTATTCCAACAACCGACTCTCCAATGTGCAACAACCGACAACTCTGCAACGAAGTCTCAGCTCACAAGCAAGCTTCATCAACAGCATAGCAACGACTTCCTACGACAAAAGGCTTGTACAACGCCTAAGCTCCAAATGAGCCTATCTACAGCAAGGCAATGCAAACGATGCACCGCGACTCAGCAAACATCAGCTCAAGGGCATCGCTACAGCCCACGACCAACCTCCTTCGACCATCCATATGCGCTGAGAGATTCACTTGAGGCGCAACCCAGCGAACTCCATACGCTAGCTCCAGCCTCCCGCTCAACTGAGCATCACCGGCCCCAAGTCCCTCTACCTAGTCTCTTGGTTGCAGCTACGCACAGCGGCTCATCACCCTCGCTATCAACGAGCTCCCTTCTGTGACCCTCTCCAGCATGCTTCCGACTCACCAGGTTGCTCACGCAAGAGCAGCGACTTCCTCACCAATGAGCTGGCTCCTCTTTTCCAAGCGGCTCGTAGGAAGCAAGACTGGAAACTACGCCACATAGCCGCCCGTCAACGAACAATGCGACCACGACCAAGATCTTCACCATTCTCCTCACCGCATCGTCGTTGTGCAAGAAGCTCCATTTCCTTCTGATTCTAAGGTTCCTACAATTTTGACACGTGGCAAGATAAAAATTCTGGGTTTGGGAGTAGTTACCTGTTTACCATGTGGCAGGATAAGATTTAGCCATGGTTAAGTTTTCTTAGACTTGAGTTAACTCAGTCTGGTTAGAAGATTGCCACATGGCATAGTGCTACTCAAGCACAGTCCCTTTGTAAGCACAGTTTGAATTCTGCATGTGAATCCCTGTGCCACATCATCAAGACCCCCTCTTCTTCATAGAATCTTCGACAAGCCATATTTTGCAATCCAGGAAGAATTTGCACATGCTCCAAAAAGGAAAAGTAATCACCTTTTTGACCTCTACGCACCTATTGACTCAGATTTTCTGTATGCAATTAGACACTACCAGATTTGAAAGTATCATCAAACTGGTAAGACCTTTGCAATGGCAATCCACACTCCAACTGTTGAGAAGTTCACCGGGGATGGATTTCACACATGGTCTACACAAATGAGATATCTCCTGATGCACCAAAAGCTTTGGAAGATTGTAAAAGAAGACATACCCACTGCACAAAATGATGCTTGGAAGGAAAAAGATGAAGCAGCACTATCATTCATTGGATTGCACTTGGGTCCAAACATAATTCATCATATAGACTCTAAAGATCATGCCAAGGATGCATGGGATGAGTTGAACATAGTGTTTGGTGGAAAAGCCAAAAACCAAGAAATCCATCTTAAGATTGAATTCTATGGTATGCACATGGGCTTCAATGAATCCATGGCACAATTTGTCAACAAAATCAAAAGCATTATGACTCAACTAGAGGGCATAAATGCAAAAGTAGGAGAGAAAGATGCACTTGCAATTCTCCTTAAAAGCATGCCTGCAGAGTATAGTGCATTGACAACCACTTTAAAGAATTTGCCAGATCCAAAGTTTGAAGAATGTGTATCCTCTCTTCTCGAAAAAGAAAGAGAGTTGAAGGCATCGACATCGACATTGACATCAACACGCAACAACTATAATGAAGAACAAGCACTATTCAGTAAAACATCAACGAAGTGCTACCATTGCGGAAGGATGGGTCACTATCAAAGTGACTGTAGATTGAAGAACAAACCAAAGTGTCACCATTGCAAGAAGCTGGGACACAAGGAAGAAGATTGCAGATTGAAGAACCAACAAGTCAACTACGTGGAGTCATCATCAAGCCATGAGCAGAATGACAATAACAACATGTATTGAAGAGCAAAAACTTTGCCAACCTTGCCTATATGTTTGTAATCAAACCTAATCACCTGAGAGTAGCTATGAAAGCACCCAGGGGAGGTATTGACATGTAAAAACCACACTTGACCACCTTAAGTAGCAATGCATGCACTAAGGGGAGGTGATGGATTTGTAACTCACATCTGACCACCTTGCAGTAGCCAAAGGATCATGGCACCAAAGGGAGGTGTTGAGAGATATGGTGCCATGAGCACATATAGAGCAAAGGTATGAGTAAAGGGAAAGCTGCCACATGGCATGGAGGAGATATCCCACATGTGAGCAAGCAAATGGATGTAAGTACCCTCACCTATAAAAGGAAGGTTCATTTGAAGTAATATCAATCAAGCACTTTGCACTACCTCAAGATTCTCTTTATGAATTCAAGCTAATCTATCTTGGAACCTAATGGACTTGAGGTACATGTCATGAGCACTCTCTTCATCATGTTTCTAGATAGGTTCCATCCACCTTAGAGCGCTCCATAGATCTTGAGGCACACATGTTTTGTCAATACATATTAATCTTCTCCAACTCAATATACGTCAGCTTTTCCTGCTTCCTGCACATCGAGCAATCACATTGCTACAACTCATATAGGTGAGCTGTGGACTTGGTTCGACATACTGATGTGTCACCCCATTCTTTGATCAACACTGCATTTGTCTGTGCCAATGGTTGCTCCTATTGAGGTGGTCCATGGCTTGGTGACCAATGCATAATTTCCAGTCCTCTCTCTGCTCTATGTTTATACCATAGTGGGAAGTTCGGGTCTTGCCGGTGCCCGTTCTCCAAACAATATTTACAATCTTTGTCGATTCCAGAATTTTGTTGGCCCCATGCTATTTTTGGATTCCAATTTCCTCTCTGATTCCAGTTGCCTCGCTGATTCTAATTGTTTCTCTGTAGAGTCTGGGCTGTGAAGATTGTGGGAGAGAGGGAAGGAGTCTCACTTGCAGCTTTCTCACATGCACAATGGGGGAATACACACAAAGGTGGAGGCTGAAAACAGTTTTCCTCTTCTTAGTTGTGAAAGCCAAAAGAACTCTAGTACAAAGAAATAGAAGAACCCTATATGTGGGTCTCAAACCAAACTCAACTAACTAAGGTGGCATACTAACTGAGCCACAACTAGAGTAGATAAGGATAGCTGTCATCCAGCTATTATTCGCCAGCTATTATTCGTGGGCAGTGTACCAACCGCATCTGTAGCTAACAAGTCGGTGACATAAATGCACAACAGTCACCCTGGCATATTGCGAGTGGAGCTCGATATCTCAACACTCCCCCTCGAGCTCAATCCCAATTCCTGCACACCAAGCAGGTCTCTGAACTTGCGCAACTTCTCTGTGCCCAATGCTTTCGTGAATATGTCAGCTACCTGATCCTCTGTGCTGACATAAACTAGATCAATAAGACCTAGTAAAACCTTCTCCCGCACATAGTGATAATGCACCTCAATGTGCTTTGTTCTAGCATGAAAGACTGGGTTCTTTGCCAAGTGTATGCTACTCATGTTGTCACAATAAATGACAACTGGCCCATCTGTAGACTGATGCATATCATAGAGTAGCTTATGCAACCAAGCTACCTCACATGCAGCCATTGTTGCACCTCTGTACTCAGCCTCTGTGCTCGACAAGGCAACTGTAGGCTGTTTCTTGCTGCTCCAAGTGACTGCAGCACTCCCAAAAGAGAACACATATCCACTGGTAGATCGTCTATCAGAATTACTACCAGCCCAATCAGCATCAGTGTATCCATGCAACTGTATTTGAACCCCAGCCTCATAAAATAGTCCATACTGCAATGTGGACTTCACATACCTGAGTATGCATCTAGCCGCATCCAAATGCGGTTTCCTTGGAGCCTGCATAAACTGACTTACCAACCCAACAGCATAGCTCAAATCTGGCCTGGTAATAGTCATGTAAATCAAACTTCCTACTATGCGTCTGTACATAGTAGGGTCCTCCAGAAGCTCACCTGCATCTGCACTCAGCTTCACATTCTACTCTAAAGGAATTGAAATAGGCTTACAGCCTGTCATCCCATATTTGGACAGCATGTCCAATCCATACTGCCTCTGCAAGAACTGTATCCCACTTGGTGATCTAATCACCTCAATGCCCAAGAAATAACGTAGCTCTCCCAAATCCTTCATCTCAAACTTCTGCGTCAATAGCATTTTCACATGAAGGATATCTTCATCACTATCACCTGTGATGATCAAATCATCAACATAAATGACAAGCAGCATAATTCCTTTCTCTGTTTTTCTCACATAGAGTGAGAAATCTGCCTTGGAAATCTGAAAGCCAATAGTGACAAGATACTGTCCTATCTTGTCATACCATGCTCTAGGTGCTTGCTTCAAGCCATACAAGGCTTTCTTCAACCTGCAAACAAACTCAGGATGAATAGCATGAACATAACCTGCTGGCTGCTCCATAAAGACCTCTTCTTGCAAATCACCATGCAAGAAGGCATTCTTTACATCCATCTGATGTAAAGACCATCCCTTTGATGCAGCCATAGCAATGGCTACTCTTACGGTTGCCATCCTTGCAACCGGGCTGAAAATTTCTTCATAATCAATGCCATGTGTCTGTGCATACCCCTTGACAACTAATCTTGCCTTGTATCTATTCACAAAACCATCTACATTGTGCTTGATCTTATAAACCCACTTACAGCCAATTGCATTCTTGCCTTTAGGCAAAGGCACCAATTCCCATGTAGCATTAGCATCCAAGGCATCCATTTCTTCATCCATGGCTTTCTCCCATTTTTCATTTCCCATGGCTTGCTCAAAAGAAGTGGGTTCTGGTTCCTGTATCACTTTGACCATATAGGCATAGTGAATGGCTGTAAATCCATCATATTTCAGCCTATCCACAGGATACCTAACCCTGGTAGACCTGCGCAAAATAGGCTCACTTCCAGGTGCTCTCAAAACATCCCTGGTCTTCCTTACTTCAGGTGTAACAACAGAAGGAATACCCAACTCATCATCAATGCTCTGTTCTGAGCCACTGGATTCACCATCCACACAAGAGTGACCTGCATTCACATCAAACATGGGCTGATCTACCTTCTCTTTTCCTTTTCGTGATACGTGCGTACCACTCTCTGCATTGCTTTGAGGAGATTCTCCTGATCTCAATCTGCCTGTCCATGGTGAAGTATGTGAACCACTGCTAGACGACACTGCAGGTCCACTGATATTTTGTGATTGCTGCTGTGAATTCTGTGTAGCATTACCATTTTGTGCATCTACATCAATCATCACATTTACTGGTTTATACCAGCTGCTCATCTCATCAAAAACATCTCTGCTCACTGTGAACTTTCGTGTAGAAGGGTTATAGCATCTATAACCTTTTTGCTGCAAAGAATAACCAATAAAGATGCACTTCTCAGCTTTTGGATCCAACTTGGACCTCAACTCATCTGGCACATGGACATAGGCAATGCAACCAAAAATTTTCAAATGAGAAATATCTGGTTTCCTACCAGTATACATCTCCTCTGGCGTCATGCCATGTATTGCTGCAGTGGGAGTCCTGTTCATTATATAAACTGCTGTAGCAACTGCTTCAGCCCAATAATAATCTGGTAGATCTTTTTCATTTAGCATAGCCCGAGATACCTCTCCAATATGCCTGTTTTTCCTTTTTGCAATTCCATTTTGCTGTGGGGTATGACTGCATGAATATTGCTGCTTTATACCATGCTCCTGCAAGAACCTTGCAAACTCATTTGAGAGGTACTCTCCCCCTCCATCTGACCTTAGGAATTTTATTTGCACGCCTGTTTCTTTTTCAACCATAGCTTTGAAAGCTTTGAAGTGCCCAAACACTTCACTTTTCTTTTTCATAAAATACACCCACAGTTTTCTGCTGAAGTCATCAATAAATGTGACAAAATAGTGACAACCTCCAATAGATGCAGCTTTTGTAGTCCACACATCAGAGTGGATTAATTCCAATGGCTTTTTACTCTCTTGAACATGCCTAGGAAAAGGTTTCCTTGCCTGTTTCCCAAATTGACAGGCTTCACAAACCTTGTGCATTTCTGCAACCTTGAATTTAGCAACAATATTTTGGGCTTGCATTGATTTAAGTCGCTGTATATTAACATGACCAATGCGTTTGTTCTAGATATCAATATCTGCAACTACACCGGTCCCATGTGCAAACATTGCTGCACTCAATTCAGGCATGTCCGCATCCAACGTAAACATCCTGCCCTTCTTCTTTCCTTTTGCTATCAAGCGACCATTATTTTTCATATCCTCAACAAAGCATCCATGAGGATTAAATCTGACCTGCAAGCCCTGCTCAACCATCTGACCAACAGAAACCAGGTTCTTGGTGACTTCGGGACATGAAATACATCAGACAAGTATTTCTTTTTCCCATCCTGCATAGACAAAGGAATTTTGCCAATCTGCACAATAGGATGTGCAGTATCATCACCAGTCTCCACAAATCCTGGTTTTTCCATTTTCCTTGCATCCTGCATCCATTCAGCATGACCTGTCATGTGGTTTGATGCACCTGAGTCAACATACCACACATCATTGCTTTCTTCTGCACTTGTCACAGAATTTGTCATATGCTGTACCATAAACAAATGCTCATTTCTGTCATCACCCTGTCTACTAGAGGATGCATAATTGCCTTGCTGCAATTTTCCATTCATAATGTCATTCTGCTTTTTGTAGCAGTCCTTAGCCATATGACCCATTTTGCCACAATAGTAGCATTCAACATTACTATTTGCATTTTGGCCTCTCTGCCATCCACCACGGCCTCTTTGGCTCCCCCTGCCTCTAGAGTTACCACGTCCTCCTGCATAGGACTAGTTTTCTTGCGTTTGCTGCATATTCTGATTTCTACCACGGCCTGCAGATCGGCCTCCTCTACCTCTGCCTCTACCTCTGCCAGCATTTGAGTAGAAGACAGTTTCTTTTGAAGTTCCTACTGAAGAAGATGCACCCCCATTTCTCTGCTCTTCAGAAATTAGAAGAGCAATCAACTCCTCAAAATCAGGAAATTTTTCACGGACGGCAACGGATGTCCGGAACTGTGCATAATCCTTTCCTAGACCATTCAAGGTCACAGAAACCAAATCGTCATCATCCACTGGCGACCCAATTGAAGCAAGTGCATCCGCAATTTTCTTCACCTTCATGTGGTAGTCATTGATGCTCATGTTTTCTCTCTGCACATTGTGCAACTCCTGTTTGAGTTGCATTTTCCTGGCTTGCGTATTTGTGCTGACATTTTTGCCAAAGTATCCCATGCCTCCTTTGGCGTACTTGCATCCTGAATATGCACAATCATGGAGTCCGAAATACTGATAGACAGCCAGTACATAACTTTCCTGGCTCTCTCATGCCATCCTTTAAATGCCTGCATTTCCTATTGACTAGGAACATTAGGAAGAACAGGTTCTTCTTCATTTCCTGTAATGAACTCCCAATAGCCTTTTCCCATCAAGAAATTCGTCATTCTGAACTTCCATGCCTGGAAGTTGTTCTTGTCAAGCTTTTCAGTGACAATCTGCAAAAGAGAATCAGATGCCATTACAAAACACTGCAAAATATTCTGTCACTGCAAAGAACACAGTTTTTGCCTCACACGGGCAGATCTGCAAAACTGACGAAAGTGGTATTTCACCACACAGTCACTTCCTAGTGACGATTTTGCATCAACAGGCAACAAGCATGAATCTGCAACTCCCAATATCTCTGCACACAGGCATACGATGCAATTTCTGCTGCAACTTTTCACCGACCCGCAGAACAGTGGTCATACAGCAAAAACAGGGCCTTTTTCTGAGTGCCTGCGGAGAACTTCCGCCTCCAAAACGGGCCTCGAAACGGCCTCAAATCAGAAAATTAAAGTCACTAAGGGCGTCGCCCTTACCCGCAGCATATACTGCGCTCTCGCCACACCGCGAAGGGCGTCTCAATCTGAGACAGTGCACTCTTGCACTTCTGGCTGTGCTACCTGCAGAGATTTGCTCCCAAACTCGAAATAGGAAAGCAACACTGGTCCTCTTACCAGGACACCACGAACTTGGCTTGCTTTCTTGAGCTCCTTACCACGAACAAGGCTCTGATACCATGTGAAGATTGTGGGAGAGAGGGAAGGAGTCTCACTTGCGGCTTTCTCACATGCACAATGGGGGAATACACACAAAGGTGGAGGCTGAAAACAGTTTTCCTCTTCTTAGTTGTGAAAGCCAAAAGAACTCTAGTACAAAGAAATAGAAGAACGCTATATGTGGGTCTCAAACCAAACTCAACTAACTAAGGTGGCATACTAACTGAGCCACAACTAGAGTAGATAAGGATAGCTGTCATCCAGCTATTATTCATGGGCGGTGTACCAACCGCATCTGTAGCTAACAAGTCGGTGACATAAATGCACAATAGCCACCCTGGCATATTGCGAGTGGAGCTCGATATCTCAACATGGGCCACATTCTATGATGTCGTTGGATCAATAGTTACTTGGTTGGCTCTTGTTGCCGTTGGGAGAGGTACCTGCTGCGTTGAATTCATTAGGGCATTTGGGTTGTACCAACAAACCTCTGTTGGGTGATTCTTTGTGCAAATCCCACACTTTAACTAAGATGCTGACTTGGTTGCTCCTAAATTCTTCAGTTTTTCTTCCAACAATTTCTTCATCTCATTGGTTTTCATCTTTGCTTTCTTCTTTTCCTTTTTGGATTTCTTTGACTCCTTTTTGCTCGATTTCTACTTCTTATGCTTCCTCTTCTTCTTTGACCTGTTGTCCTTGTCTTCCAAGTCGCTCTCAGATTTGTCACTCTTTGATTAAGTGTTGTCATCTGTATTACTACTGGATTCATCTGTGTGTTAGATTTTGACCCACTATTCAAATCATCGTCCCTAGATCGGCCTTTAAACGATCTGCATCATCGTTCTACTCTTTTGGCGGCATCCACCAATTCATTAAAACCATTCGGGCCTTGGATCTCCAATCCGCTCTCGCTGTGCCATGGATTTCTTTTCGTAATCCCTTGTAGAAGTACTCCGCCAATGTCTCGATTGTGGGTCTATCCGGCACATCTAACCAAGCATTGAGGTTCCAGAATTTCTATGCATAGTCTTCCACCGTCAATTTCTTATGGCAGAGCTCTCACAACTTCTTGGGGATATCATTTGGTGTTTTTTACCTATGGCACCTATGTAGAAAAGCTATCTTCAGTTCCTCATAGTCCACAAACTGTGCTAGGCCATACAGGGTGAACCAACTCATAGACCTACTGCTTAGGGTACCCACAAAATTTTGTAACTTTTTCAGATCATTGGACATGGTGTCAAATCCATTGGCCTTCCATTGGGTTTCAAACTGCGCCACATGGTTGTCCGGATCATCCTTCTTTTGACCTCTAAATTCTGCGAACTTGCGCTTCAGGCTTGCTACCTTAGACTCATTGGGTGGGCTGGTGGAGTAGGGAGAACAAGTGGTACTGGTGGAACGTGTGGTGCTGTTGGCACTACTGGCATTGTCTTGGCACTTGTGGCACTACTGGCACTGTCAACACTTGGGGCACTTGTGGCACTGTCGGCACTATCGGCACATGTGGCACTCTAATTTCACTACTCTTTTGAAGTTGATTGCATTACCAAATTTGACTAAATTGGTGAATTAATTTGTGTGTTTGAATTCAATTAGCTCACCATATTCCATGGAGTAACCAGATTTAATTGACTTACGAGGATTCTTGGCTCTATCGGATTTAAGAATGTTGTTGGATTAAATTGGCTTATCGGATCTTTTTGCTTGTGAAATTGCAATGCTTGGTTGTCCAAAGTCAAACTCTCAAAGTGGGTTTAGCTCCATGCTTGGTCCTACTAAATCCTCAGGTTCTAAGTACGTTTGAAATTGTTTCACCCTCTCCTTACACCTCTGTTCACCCAGTCCAGCACTTCCTAGAGCGTAATGGTTCTAGCTCCCCCTTGAGGTGTTGCTAGATTCGGATACCATGGACTACTATGGGGACTGTTGAACTATTGGTCCTCATCGGATTCTTCTGCTGCTTCTTTGATGATGGGTTCCAATCCTTCTGCTACTGGCGTACGATTTACCTCATCCTCAAGTTTTGTGGCCAGATTCTTTTTTCCATTCCCTCTGACTTGAAGCGGGTCATACTATAGTTGATGGTTGGTTTGCCCCACTAAGCCAATGCCACAGTTTTGATTATGGAGAACAGATCACGCTGCAATCATTATTCTCCTAGGAGAGACATACAAGTGTCATCTTGAGACACTGTTGGGATGTTTTTGTCCACCCCTAAGGAGTCTTCTGCATTTATTAGCTTGTTCGATAGTTTGCAGATTGCACCCCGCTCCTGTAGGCACTACTATCATGAAGCAATGGGTCCTGACTAATCCGTAAAATTTGACATACAGATGTCGCCTATTGCTTTCCATTCCACCCATACTATCAATACGCTTTGTGGATGCTTCTCCTGTCAGACAACACCAAATCTTCATCGATCTCGTAAAAGCATAATGGTTTTGCCATAGAGCTACTCATGTTATCTCTCATCTTTTGCCTAGAACATCAATCTCCTTGGCAACTTCAATCTCGAAGTTAGCAGGGTACACAACAACAAGATTTCCAGTGTTTTGGGGTTCATTTGAAACCCACAAAATTGTTCCATACTAGACTTCTACCACTCTCATCACTCAAAAAACAGAGAGACTTCCAACAGACAACTCATGAACATCTTGCAATGTAGTACCAGATCTATACTACTAAGATAACACTACGGATTACGTATAACATCACCATTGAAACATAATCCAAAAGCTTACAAAATTACTGAATTGCAGAGAACAAAATAGTGAACACAAGGTAGTAGACATCTTCATCATTCCAGAGAATATGCTTGCTTACAGCAATACAAAATCTATCATTGCAACACACACATTCTCATTCCCATTCTGATACATATTTATGTGTGGATTTGAAGGGATACACCTAATAGGTGGTGACCCTTTGTATTTGTAAGCAATAACTATACAAAATATAATAAAATATTTATCCATCTATTATCCTCCTATCAAGGCAGGCATTAGTCACCTATTTTAGGAAGGTAATTAATTGTATGGAGTTGAATAAGTCCCTTGGTCTGGATGGATTACCGATTGAATTTGTCTTACATTTTTAGAACTTGGATGATTTAGTGGCTATTGTGAATGATGCATTGCCAAAGGCTCTCTCTCTGTGAAGATGTAAATGCCACACTAATGAAGTTATTTCGTAAGAGGTAAAAAAGGCTCAAAGTGGTAGATTGGAGGCCTATAACTCTACTGATTACTTCCTTCAAGGTGCTAGCCAAGGCTTTAGATTGGGGTGGTGGGTAGAGAGTAGGTTGGTTTTATTAAAGGAAGGGACATTATGGAGAACAATTTGGTTGCATCATCTGCTCTTGATTTTTCTTGTGTCTCAGGACAGAAATGCATGCAAGTCTTATGCCACATTCGCTAGCATTTTATTTATACAATACTTGACCATCTGGGTTATGGAAGAGGAAGTTTTGGTGATATGGTGCGGACTCTATAATGCCTCTGTGCTTCTTTACTTGAATGGAGGGGTACTTGGACATTTTGACCTTAAGAGGTCAGTTTGTCAAGGTTGCCCTTTGGCTCCCCTTTTGTCTACTTTGGCCATAGTTCCACTAATTGGTCTCATTAGAAAGGGGGTCATAGATGGGATCTTCGAAGGTTTGGTTTTGCCTGTGGGTGATCTGTTTCATTCCCAATAGTTTTGGGGTGATTAGTTTCACTCCCAACATTTTGCTAATGATGTCATAGTTACATCACAAGAGTCTCAAGTGGTGGTAGGGCATGTTTTTAGCTTACTAAGGACTTTTGCCAGGCCTCTGGGTCAATTTGCAATTTGACGCTGACGTTTGCTCTTTGAACTGATGCGGATTTGTGGCCACAGTGGGCGAACCATCTAGGAGTTCAGTGAATTAGTAGCAGTACTATTGCTTATTACCTGGGTGCCCCTTTGGGACTAGATATACTTCAAAAAACCTTTTAAGTGGTTTCTTGCTAAGCTCAAAGATAATTTAGCAGATGGTAGGGCCTCAATCTTGCCATGATTTAATGTTGCTTTTGTGTGGAGGTTTAGGAAATCTCATTGGTTGGTAATTAAAAAAATGCTGAGGCGGTTCTTATGGACCAAAGAAGGTAATAAGAAAATGTTCCATGGGATGCTATCAAACTTCTAAGCATAATGGTGGCTTGGGGTTGCCAAATGTACATATTAGAAATAAGGCTCTTATTTGTAAATTGATTGCTGCTCTGTGGTCAAAGAAAGTGGTTTGTAGAGAGGGGCAAGGGTTTAAAAGGTTCTTGGCAAGGTCTGGATCGGAATCATCAAATTTTTTCCTTCTTACCTGTCAAATTTTTGGGTTCAGATATTCTAGCAAGGATAGTTAGTGTGAGGCTTAAGACTTCGGGGGATTGTCAGTGTGGAAAGGAAGGTATGTTCTTCGTGGAGATGCTAGCCTCTGTGAAGATGTGTGGTGGAGTAGAGATGTACTCAAAGACAGGAAGCCCTTAGCATTCTTGGATTTGGCTAGTGCAAAAAAGGTCCTAGGGACACCTCTGGTGTGGTTGTACAGCTAACTAGTTCTCGATGGATAGCCTTTTCAGATATTTTCATCTCTTTGCTAGAGAAATCTCCCGTTTAGAGGAAGTTAGGATGTGTGTGCCGGAGGGAAGGCCTTCCAATTATTTTACCTCGGCTCAATGGAGAGGTAATCAGTGGAAGGTCAAAGGGAAGGTAACCTTAAGTAAGGTGTCAACTAGAATCTTATACAGATTTCTTGTACGACAAGGATCATTGGTAATGGCGGTGTGAACACTATATGGAATATGAAGAGAACCCCTCCTTGGTGGAGTAAGAGATTTAGTTCAATTTGGATGTTCTGCCGTTTAGGAAAAACTAGGTTTATGCTTTGGAAGGTCATTCATAAGTGGTTGGGCACGTGGTAGAGTGGATGGAGGTCAACCTGTGGTGTCCGCTATGTGCTTATGGTCGTGAATCATAGAAGCATCCACTGTGGGAATGCTCAATGGGGGACACCATTTGGCGGCGTATTGAAACCGCAGTTTAAAATTTGATGGCAGCCTTTTGTTATTCTAAAAAGTGGAGATCTATGTTTTTGGGAGGCCCTCGAGGAGTTTACTTCAACAATTGTAGCTATATGGCCGTATCTTAGAGCTGTTGTTCTTTGTCTTTGTGGGGAGTTCATAACAGGCTAATTTTCTCTAGGGGCTAATGTTGGTAGCAAGGTACAGACTGTGTTGGCCTGGTTTTAGTTGAGCAGTGTAATCTCTCCTCATGAGGTATTCTGATGGACATTAGTTGTGCTCTCTTATCTTAAGATAGGCGGTCCATTTTCATATCTGGTTTTTTTTAAATGTAATTGATAAAATTTTTTAAAAATATATTTATTTCTTTACTTGGCCAGCACTAGAGCGTTCTATGAAACTCTAAAATCCTACGAAGCCATGTGGCACATTCTAAGCCATTAAATAACTAGCCTATTATTGGCTACTTACAATAGCCCTTTTACTTAGGAGCGAGCGCATAAGTAGCCAATAGGCGCATATACATTCTAGTTACAAAAAGCACTTGTAATATTCTAAAACTTATTGAGCTCTTCACAAAAATGAATAGCTGATTTAAAAGCTCTCTCGAGGAAAAGGTCCTACCGAGATTTGAACTCGGGCTACTGGATTCAGAGTCCAGTGTCCTAACCACTAGACCATAGGACCATTGTTGATGGAGCGATTGGAAGTAACAAAATTATATTAATTTTGGACCCCAGTCGCATTGAACAAATCGTTGTCTTACCATCGTAAAGCTACCTTGTATCGACCGACAATGCCCTCATTGATACGCAAAGAAGATGTTGGATGCTTCACAAGGTATTCAGTGGCTTACCAGGAATGCAATGATTCCTTAACATGCAAGTCCGGGTCTCCGGGAGTACCATGATCGCACTGTCTTACCAGAACCAGCACGGGATGGAGGCCAAGGGACTGATTGGGTCAATTGCAGACCGAAGGCATCAATTCAAAAAATATTGTCTTCATCTGACTTCTAACGCATGCCGGGTTGGACGCCATAGAAGAGTCAAATCCATACTCTTGTTGTTGGGAGTCGGATGCTGTATAGGGGGAAGGCCCCCGTCTGTAAGCAATTGCATGAGCCCGGATGAGTTGAGGGCCATGTTGCGGGATATTGTGCCCTTAAATGCCATGACCACAGCAAGGAGGCCGCTTATAAATTTTTGTCAATTTCTTTACAAAAAATAATTTTTTTGTCAGTTGCAGACAGAAGGCATGAAAACAGACAAGGGATCTGCATTTTCGATGTAGCAGCCGTAGAAGAGCGTTGAGAGGTCCATGCCACTATTTTTGGCAAAGGTGTGACTCAGACTTTATGGGATGCTCTTGTCGGGAGTATGGATGAGAGCCATGTTTTGCAGGATGCCAAATGGAGGACAAAGGCATGAAACTAACTCATCTTTATCAACTTTTCCATTAATTCATGCAGTTGTGGTTGGTGCTGGTAGGAGATAATTTGCCTCCACAAAATGGATCATGAATGATCATGAGCATGCCATTTTAAATATGTCAGTTCGGCACATCATGCTGAATGCAAATTTGTTAAAAGTTGGGAGAGCTTCACCACAGTAAACATCCGTGGCAATGCAGAGAGGTAAAATGATGTCTCAAAATTGAGAAAAGTCGATGACTGAGATTGGTGTGAAGAAATGGTAAGGTGCAGTTGTATTGCCATGTGGCTTTTTATGCATTCAATCATATGCAATAGGATGGAGTAGAGCCAGCTCTAGCATTGTGAAAACAGGCCATGCTTATGTACGACATCACGCTAGGTGATTTTGAAAGAGAGACGTACGGATTGACATGCATATAGAGGGAGGAGCCTGGATGTATGATTAGAGGAAATTCACTCAACACAATACTTGACAGCTGCTCCGGTGTTATTTGAGAATGTGACACTCGTTAGAAGGACAGTTGTTAATTCATAAACCGTATGGTTGATATAATTGGTAGTACAGAACGCTGGCTCAATGCAGCCCTGGCCATGGGTGGAATAGATCGTTTCATAATCCGGGAATTTGAGGCAGATGGCTATTTGGGGTGCTACTGGATTCGCATGTTGGGAGTTTAAGGGAAGAATATCAACCGTTCAATAAGCTGTGTGAGTTGAATGCATCTACATCAGGCCCTATTATCCACTGCAAATGTGATTCTCAAATAAGCTAAAACATATGCAGTGGGCTTAACTTATTAGCCACTGCAAATGTGATTCTCAAATAAGCTAAAACATATGCAGTGGGCTTAACTTTTTACCCCAGGTAGAGAAAATGTGGTTGCCGATAGATTATCTCGAAGGCCACAAGTTAATGCAATCTCGACAGCTCACAGCACATTTTGGAAGGCAAAAGCAGGTTCCCATGCAAAGCCTGGTGGTCAAAGGGGATCAAAGCAGAGATTTCCAGGTACTGCAACCGTCTAAAGGGACCAACGTGTAAAATCATCGAGTGTGTTACATGGAAATTAGTGATATGAATCCAAATAACATTGTTATTCTGTGAAATGAGATGCCTGATAAAATCTGCTGTTTTGATTTCTATATATCCTCATATAATATCCATAATATATAAAGGTGGGTTTCCTAATGCAAAATAATATGGCCTTATTAAGATTGAGATAAAGAACTCCGACTCAGGTACAAGAGCCTTATGAAAAACTAGGGCTGCTGCCACACTATTAAACACTTTAGGTAACAAATCTAAAGGATTTGATGATGACATGGTCACACGCAGGCAGTAGAACTTATTAAATCTAAAGGATGTGATAATGGCATGGTCATACCTAGCAGGCTGCTGTCTCTAGAAGGCTGACCTGCTATTTGCCCAGCATATGCTAATATACAAGCTGTGCCCAGGCAAACTGGTTAAAATCCTGATACTTATGACAAAAAGAGAGGATGGGTTGGCAATCATTTTTCCCGTTCTCTTTATTTGAATATAGAGGCCATAACCCCATCTGTGAGCCCCCATATGAGGACGACAAGGTGGAGTCAGACCATTAGATGGGATGGAATTAGGTGTGCAACATAGGCACATGTGACTGGTGCGACATGGGCATCATTCACATGTCGTAATGGGCGGCAAAGGATCATCTTTTACTTGGACTCCTCAGTTAGGGCTGCTCATGGGCCCAAGTGGAGAGGTCATGGGATCTGGTGTTAAGCCTAGCAAAAGCCCATGAATATGGGCAGATTGGTCGGGGCTCAGCCAGCAAAAGACGCTGGAGAATGGGGCCTTTATAGGCACCCAAAGTTGTACTGGTAGGCCTGGACAGTTCAGCCACTCTTGCAGGTCAGCTGGGGCCAGCCTTATGGTCGGCCATACTGGGTTGGCAGGCTGATTGCCTGGTTGGCCAGTTTGGGGGTCTTTCAGCCCTATAAAAGGCCCCCATTGTGCAGACTAACAGCCTGGTTGGAGAGCAACTGGGAGTGCATACAGAACAAGCAGTGGGGCTCCTCCTTGAGCAACTACTGAAGCCTTTGGAGGAACGCGGAAGTAGGGAAAGTTCCACAGTAGCTGGTGCAGCATACTCCGCTCATGGTGGTGCCTTACCTCAGCTGAGATTTGCTGCAGGTGTTTGGTACAATTTTGAGGCAGATTTTGTTCTCGATATATACATCATGTGTACAAAGACATGCCAGCATTACAAATTGTATTCCTTGTGTTTTATACCTCGTGTGATCCTATATTCATGGGCTTTTCGCTCATTACCAAATTGGAATAGGAAATAACAGAACCGACTATTTTGGCATAATGTTGCATCTGTTCACTTCAAGAAAAAAATTAAAGAGTCAAGAAATATGCGTGTGTGCACACACGCTAGCATTTGTACCCACTGTTTGACCTTTAATCAGGTGAGCATAGTAGGTCCCTTGGTAGGCAACCAGTGGCTGGTGTGCATAGCTATGGCCATAGGTTTAAGTTGCTATTTGCCTATGATTAAAGCTACACTCAACTGGTCTGAAGCTTTCTACATATTCAATTGGCCGAGGTGACTTTGCGAGGCCTGGAAGATACGAAGACCTATGCAAGACTAACAATGCGACTCAAATAGTTTCACTCCAGAATCAGTTATTTATGATGACAATGGGTGAAGGAGAGTCTGTCAATGGCCCCTTGGTCAAGGAGAAGATTCTCAAGGATCAACTGGCGGCAGTTGTTCAGAAAGTAGATAGCAATTAGCTAGCCATGCTTTTGGTAAGCAAGTTTCCATGAAGCTTCAACAAGATAGGGACTACCTTGACAGGTGGAAAAAGATCTCTCACCTTTCAGGAGGTTTTTCCTTTGTTGCTCCAGGAAGAAATGGGGTTGAAGTTGCAAGAGAAAGTTGGCAATGAGAATGCGTTTATCGCTTCCAGAAAAGGGGAAAGTATAGCAGCAAGGTTAAAATAGGAAAGATTCTTCAAATGTATGGCGACTCTTTTGATATTGAGAGCAAGAAACAGAGAAAGTGCTACTACTATGATTGATCTAGACCACTCGTGTGTGACTGCAGGAAGAATAATGTGGATCAGAAAAAGAGTTTGATATTTAAAAAGGAGTTGTTGTTATACCCAATAACCCCAAGATTGGATTCATTGACCTCATTGTGACAATGCTCATGTCCAATACCATGAAGATGAAGATCCCTATGTGAAGGCGAAGGACAGCAAAGGTTGCTCAGATCATGGTAAGAACAAGGTTGTCAAGGAGGAAGAGGATGAGGAAGGCCAACTCCAGACGGAATATGGGGCAGTTCAAGACACTGGAGATGAGGTGGTTCTAGTGGGTTCTTCAAGGAGGCACCTGACGTGCTATAATCGCAAGCAGAATGAAGAACCAGGGTCTTGTTACTGTGCATTTATGTTGATTTCGTTGCATGATTTAGTCACAGTGTTTGTTCAGGTGGAGGGTGAAAGCCTAAAAAACAGACAAATGGGAAATTCTCACTCAAGGTAGAAGCATTTGGAGCTATTGCTTGTCCAGTTCAAGACACTGGATATGAGGTGGTTCTAGTGGGTTCTTCAAGGAGGTACCTGACTTGCTATAATGGCAAGCAGAATTAAGAACCAGGGTATGTTTTGTCTCTGTGGGGATCAGGGGCATGATGCTGAGCAAATATATGAGTGACTCAATTGAAGATTTTGTGGGAAAGCTGTCACCATTTTGGGACTTCTCCTAAGAAAATAAAGACTAATCTTTATTAGAATTGACTTCAGTCAAAGAATGGTGAAGTTGGTTAACCAAGAATAAGTTTATTGTTTTTACTTTTGCCTTGCATTGGTAAAAGAGAACTATGGGGACGCCCACAAGGGACTAGAAATAGTCCAAGAACTAGAATGCATGCATTAGTCTAACCTTTAACGGGTTAAAGTGTTGGTTTTTGTTTGTGGCAATGTGTAGGACCAAGAGGAGTGCAAAAAGGCCCTAGAATTAAGGGAAAAGTGCAAAAAGCAGGTCCTACAAGGCAAAAAGCACCAAGATGTGGGCACCTACTTTATGGAGGACCCCACAAGGCCAAATCAGCAAGAATTCCAGGGCAATTTCCAAGAAAAGCCCCCTAAAGCTGATTTTAGGGAAAGCTCATCTTTCTAAGAAAAGTATGCCTAATTTAGGCTTAGGAAAAAGCTAAAAGCTAGCCCCAGCTTATTAGAAAGCTCTCTATAAAAGAAGAGCCTCAGAGCTCTAGAACACACACATTGTACTTAGTCCTCCATGCTCTTGTGAGAGCCAGTTGTAGAAAGCCTTATTCTATTACAATAAAGACCTTCGGGGGGGGAGGGGGGGTTTCCAGCCCTTATTTATGGGCCCTAGTGCTGTGTTTTGCTCCTTACCCTTCTCTCCTAGCACTCTATCTTGTTGGCAATTCGGTTTCTACAGCTTGAGCACAATTTCCTGAGGAGTGTACGATATTTCCAGTGCAAGGCATCTTGCCCCAGATACTGCGGTTTGCTTCAGAGGAGTCTCGCATTGATTGCGAATTGTCCCACGATGTCAAAGTAAATTGCGATTTCATCCGATTTGGGTTTTCAGTGGTATCAGAGTGTGGTTTTGCTACTTTCCTTAGGAGCAACGGTCCACAGATTCGGCAAAGACATCCATCATGCGCATATCGGGATGTTGAGATATCGAGCTCCACTCGCGATGTGCCAG
Source organism: Dipteris shenzhenensis (assembly GCF_047967505.1). NCBI lineage: Eukaryota > Viridiplantae > Streptophyta > Polypodiopsida > Gleicheniales > Dipteridaceae > Dipteris > Dipteris shenzhenensis. Next base: position 17,803,854 of record NC_141622.1, read on the forward strand.
GGTGACCGTTGTGTATTTATGTCACCGACTTGTTAGCTGGAGATGCGGTTGGTATACCGCCCACGAATAATAGCTGGATGACAGCTATCCTTATCTACACTAGTTCGTGGCTCAGTTAGTATGCCACCTTAGTTAGTTGAGTTTGGTTTGAGACCCACATATAGGGTTCTTCTATTTCTTTGTACTTGAGTTCTTTTGGCTTTCACAACTAAGAAGAGGAAAACTGTTTTCAGCCTCTACCTTTGTGTGTATTCCCCCATTGTGCATGTGAGAAAGCCGCAAGTGAGACTCCTTCCCTCTCTCCCACAATCTTCACATGGTATCAGAGCCTTGTTCGTGGTAAGGAGCTCAAGAAAGCAAGCCAAGTTCGTGGTGTCCTGGTAAGAGGACCAGTGTTGCTTTCCTATTTCGAGTTTGGGAGCAAATCTCTGCAGGTAGCACAGCCAGAAGTGCAAGAGTGCACTGTCTCAGATTGAGACGCCCTTCGCGGTGTGGCGAGAGCGCAGTATATGCTGCGGGTAAGGGCGACGCCCTTAGTGACTTTAATTTTTTGATTTGAGGCCGTTTCGGGGCCCGTTTTGGAGGCGGAAGTTCTCCGCAGGCACTCAGAAAAAGGCCCTGTTTTTGCTGTATGACCACTGTTCTGCGGGTCGGTGAAAAGTTGCAGCAGAAATTGCATCGTATGCCTGTGTGCAGAGATATTGGGAGTTGCAGATTCATGCTTGTTGCCTGTTGATGCAAAATCGTCACTAGGAAGTGACTGTGTGGTGAAATACCACTTTCGTCAGTTTTGCAGATCTGCCCGTGTGAGGCAAAAACTGTATTCTTTGCAGTGACAGAATATTTTGCAGTGTTCTGTAATGGCATCTGATTCTCTTTCGCAGATTGTCACTGAAAAGCTTGACAAGAACAACTTCCAGGCATGGAAGTTCAGAATGACGAATTTCTTGAGGGGAAAAGGCTATTGGGAGTTCATTACAGGAAATGAAGAAGAACCGGTTCTTCCTAATGTTCCTAGTCAACAGGAAATGCAGGCATTTAAAGGATGGCATGAGAGAGCTAGGAAAGTTATGTACTGGCTGTCTATCAGTATTTCGGACTCCATGATTGTGCATATTCAGGATGCAAGTACGCCAAAGGAGGCATGGGATGCTTTGGCAAAAATGTACAGCACAAATACGCAAGCCAGGAAAATGCAACTCAAACAGGAGTTGCACAATGTGGAGAGAGAAAACATGAGCATCAATGACTACCACATGAAGGTGAAGAAAATTGCGGATGCACTTGCTTCCATTGGGTCGCCAGTGGGATGATGACGATTTAGTTTCTGTGACCTTGAATGGTCTAGGAAAGGATTATGCACAATTCCGGACATCCATTGCCGTCCGTGAAAAATTTCCTGATTTTGAGGAGTTGATTGCTCTTCTAATTTCTGAAGAGCAGAGATATGGGGGTGCATCTTCTTCAGCAGGAACTTCAAAAGAAACTGTCTTCTACTCAAATGCTGGCAGAGGTAGAGACAGAGGTAGAGGAGGCCGATCTGCAGGCCCTGGTAGAAATCAGAATATGCAGCAAACGCAAGAAAACCAGTCCTATGCAGGAGGACGTGGTAACTCTAGAGGCAGGGGGAGCCAAAGAGGCCGTGGTGGATGGCAGAGAGGCCAAAATGCAAACAGCAATGTCATTAGGGAAAAAGGGAACTCATTTTGGGGCCCTGTAAGAAATTCACTATTTTTTTATTTATTTCTCTCCTAAAAGACCTCAAAAATAGTAAAATACGGAAACGTGGCTCAGATTTGTCAGTAAGGACTACAGAACTGTCAATTCAAAAAGAAATAAGATAATCTTTTGTCTGACTAACACGATTTTGTATTAAATATCCTCTTAGATTTTTTTTTGTTTACCAAAGATTCCGCATCTCTTTGGCCGACGTGTGCAGGTCTTTCATTAAGAGTCCATCACTGAACTTAGTGATTGCAAGTTTTCAAAATATTCACATGGATACCGCCACACTTCCACGATTCATGTTACAAAACGACTATGAGATTGAAAAACAAACTTCGCAACCTGAGGAGCACAAAAAATGGCCGATACTAGTGAGTCACTATCTGAGAAGAAGCGATTACACCATCTTCACATCGACTTGGAAGAACAATATGCTCCAGCACAAAAAAGACGAAAGGATACGGTGCTGAATGCTCAACAGCGGGAAAATATGAGAAGAGAAGGGCTTCAACATATTGACTTATGGTGCGACGAAAGCATATATCCAAAATGTCAAGTAAAAAACTCTACACCTCCATTTGTCAATCCCACCACATTACTGAGGTTTGCCGGCGATGGACAAAATGGACTTCTTGGTTATATTTCAGCGTAATATGCATTTGCGGAAACGTATAAAATGATGTACCTACAAGAAAAGGGGGCCAAGATGGAGGAGATAGCCATTCGTGCAAAATTGGAGCAGCAGTTGCAGAATGAAATCGAGGAGCATTCAAAGAGTAAAAAAGAATTGACAAGAGCAAGAAAGAAGAGAACCGTGCTTGGAGACAGACAACGTAGCAGGAAGATTAAAAACATTGCAAATTTGAAGGCTGGGACTGGTGGATGCAAGCGACGAATTCAGGAAGCAAGGTTAGATTGAAATTTATCATTTTGTATACTCAAAAAGGCTCTCTTCCAGACTATATCTATTTCGTTGATTGTCGCAAAATAAGAATGGAGGTGCTGAATAATATAGTCATATAATGTTGTTATTACAGGAAATTATTGGAGCCTGCAAAAGAAAATATGGACCCGAACCTTCTTCCTGTTAAACAAATGAAAGGATTGCTTTCTTGCGGTGTAGCAAAAGGTTTGATTGAGGAAAAAAAATACAAAACAGTCAAACGCAATGTTGTAGAGGACTTTGTATCCAATAATCAAGTTGATGGCACTATAATCCAAGAGGCTCTTGATGTTAGTGGAGTTAGCAGGAAGGGATATAGTTCGATTTTTCATGCGATATCCTCAACTTTGAAAGATCAAAGGATTAAACGAGTTTTACTGCCAAATCCAGCAACCGTGTGGAGGATAAGAGGTCATTTGAATGAAAGTATAGATGAATTTATTGGGCAGTATATCCATATTGAAGAAATATTTCATGGTGTTAAAGGAACCATTGTGTATGATCCTTGGAACAATATATTTTTAGATCTGCAACAACTTCAAAAAAGAATGGTCGAGTTTTATGGAATAACATTTGAGGAGTGCAAAGGCATTTTGAAATTTGTTATCAAACTGGATGAGTGTGAGGTTGTAAAGGAAAAGAAAATGGAAAGAGTTACTATTACATTGATGAATGGAGCGATTGATACATCATTGACTGAAGCGAGTTCGAAGTATTTTAGTGTGCAGTCAGAGAAACACATATGGTGGTTAGGCTCGTTCCAGGTATGATCATGGGCTGTATTATACTTGATTTTGGTCATTGTTTTCAAATCTGATATAGTAATACTTTTGTTTTCTATAATCTCGCAGGTGAAGACCGAAGACCATGAAACACTAGATTGGGTGTTTCATCACACGGAAATACCAACAATAATCAAAAGACAAGTGCAAGGCGAGAATCTCCATGTTGCAGGAAAAGGTGATTTTCAAGTAGAGTGGCACATGGCCGGGGATCTTAAAACACTTAAGTGCATGTATAACATTAGTAAAGGAGGCAACTCAAAGTCTCCTTGTCTTTACTGCAAAGAATCAGCTCAAGTAATGGATTCAAAATGGTGGAAGAGAGCACCTAATAGAGATAAAGTTGACCCTGACTTCAAGGCCATTCTGGACATTCCACTATGTAATGTTCACATCTGCACATTGCATGGTCTATGTCGAATTATTGAGAAATTGGTATTTTTATATATTGGATTTGCTTGGAAACTCCGTCCCGAAAAAAATAGAAAGGATGCTCTTCAAGCATTGGAAAAAGTGTTATCCGATATAGGTCTGCATGGAGGAGATGTTCAAATCACAAAGGATTTTAAAAAGTCTACCAATGGCAAGGAGGTACCAATCAAGCCCTCTATTGGTGGTGTTAAGGCAAGAAGATTCTTGTCTCGACCCAAACACAGTAAGCAAGTAAGGCAAGGTAGAGCAGTTTCAAAGATTAATTATGGATTGTGGAAGCAAGTCCATAATGCTGTGAAAGATCATGAGGCAGATGGGGAAGCACGAAATAGGAAGGCAGAGGTGTGGAGGTCTCTTGATCAACTCTTCATGTTCTGTGACAAAGTAACATGGACAAAGAGTGATTACAAGAACTTTGAGGAGGCAATTAAACATTTTGGGAAGTCAATGAAAGACGCGTGGACAGCCTGCAATATAACTCACTACATGGTAAGGTTCTGTCTTTTTTTTTTACTTAAGTGTGATCCTCTTTTTTTTATTACTTACTATGCATTCTTATGTCTTACAGCATATCATATACAACCACCTTCTCTATTTTGTCAAAAAGTATGGATGCCCAGCTATTTGGTCTACCCGAGGCATGGAGAAGTCTCACTACATGGCACGTAATGCATTTTTTAGACACACACAACACTATGGAGGGAGTCAGAAGGCGAATAGTCTGAAGGAAGTCTTCCAATGGTTTTACCGAGGCATACTACAAAGGCTGCATGCTAAAAGAAAAGTTGCTAGCTCCAAAATCAAGCTTGCTTTTCTTCTAGCCCAAAAGCAAAGACGAAGACAAGCTCTAGACAATTCAATTGCAGCAGAGAGACATAGACAGTGGAGGGAATCGAAGATATTTAGAAACCATAAATGGACAAGTAAACATGAATAGGACTCATTTGTAACTTATTGGGGTTATGTCCACATGTTTTCAAACTCATTCAATAGAAATTTTTTTAGTGGAATAAGTGACTCTTGGTGTTATGCATGAAAAAAATTTCAATGTGAAACATATGATCTGAACTTAATACAATTTGTTTACAATTTCAATATATTGTTCATTTAATATTTAACGACACCACTCTATGTAAATGTACAAATCATTTCATCATCAACTTATTAATCATTTATACAAGATCATACCAGATATCAAAGACTTTATACAAATCAGTTCAAATTTAATATAATGTTTGTGCTATATTCGATGACTAAATCCTATTTCTCCCAGGGCCTGTTCATCGGAACTCTCTTTTTGATCTTGATTGGAGTCTTTTTCTTCTTTATTGGCTTGATGTCGACTGTCTCTTTATCCTTTTCTTCAGCTCTCTCCACCTGTTCCTCTTCTTGGACTGTGTGGCCTGATGCGATCATGGGTGGCTCTCGAAACCTTACAAGCTGGTGTTTTCCATAGCCCTCCAGATATTTGGGGTCCTTAACACCACATGCTAATGCATAAGAAGTGTAAGACAAAAAGTAAGCGGCCCTAGAGGCCTGCTTATTCACATAATCTCCAAATATATCTATGGCAGACAACCTCTCTATCAAAATGATCTTTTCCTTTTGCCATGAAAGAGCATGTCCACCTAAAGCCCTGGACAAACATTTTAGGAAGTAAACAATGGCTTCTCCATTGTTGCTCAACTGCCTATGGTAAATCAAGATCTTGGCACTGCCTAGATCATGAATATAATGAGCTAGGCCTGACATTTTGCGAAACCCAACCTACCTGCTTCCACTTGATCTCTGGAGGAATGTGTCATCCTCAATTTGTAGCTGCAACATATCAAAGGATTGGAGTGAGACAATACACAACCTACAAAACTAAAGTTAAGCAGAAGTCAAAGTATATGATTTGAAGTACCTTCTCATTTTCATCAGCAACAAGCAGTTCATCTTTCCAAAGATTTATCCCTCTCCCTTCTTGTACAGCCTCTTCTCTAGTCTTTTCTGTGTATAGAGCTGAGAGATTCATAGCTTCCTGTGTGAGCTGGAAGGCAGCTTCATCTGGCTCTTGGAACTTTTCAGCCTCTTTGAAACAAAATGAAAGGGCCTCTACAGGATCAAACATTGTTTCCAAAGCCAGAAGTGATTGGTCATCCTCTATGCCAACCTCCTTGTCAAGCCTTGAAGCCTGGGCAATAAGGGAAATGGCATAGTCCTCCCTCAAATCAAACATACACTCTATATCATGGAGGAAAACATAATCCTTTCCACCAATCAACACACCTGGAAGCATGGGCACTGCATAGTTGCTGCTCTGAACATCAAAATCTTCAACTGGCTCTGCTCCCCTCAGAGTTTTATTCCTCAGTTGAACAAGGTCAAGAGCAGCCACTTGCAGCCCCTCATCCTGAAGGTTGATATCTTCTTCTTGCTCTGCCATTTCAGAGCCCAAAGAAACATCCTTCTTTTCAGAAGCTTCAGATGTGTCTTCTCCTTCTGTTTCCTGCCCTTGTTCATCCAAAGACTCCTGACTGAAGACAATGTACATGAGAAATGCCATGCTCTCCTCCAGCACTCTGCACTTTCTGGTGTGCAAAGTACAGTTGAATTTATAGTGATCAGGCAGGCTGTCAAATCTTCTGCTCACATGGTACCTCAGCCTATCATTGGAGACAATATGATTAATGTGCACAAAAACCTTTTCACCTCCCACAATTCTTCCTGCCTCTGTCAGTTCTTTGAAGGCATCCCAATAGTCTGAAAGAAAATCTTTGTGTTGCTCCAGTACAGAGCTCATTGAGAACTCCATGTTGAATATACTGTGGTATAAATGGAAGTTACTCTGAGCCTTGCATTTGTGAAGAAACTCAAATAGGAGCAAATCTGGAGAACTGTCCTCTTCTGGTTCCATTTGTTTTTTGATGGAAGAATCAGCACTCTGCTCCAGCCTCTTCTTTTTGCCTGTTCAAAAACTTATATACTATAAATTCTATATGCTGACATATGCAATCAGTGAATGCATTGTATATCACCAGATAATTCCTTCATGACATCTCATCACTCACCTGGTGATTGCTGAGGTTTTATTATAGCAGCAGAAAAGTCCAGCTTCCTCTTGAAAGGTGGGGCCTGGGAAACAGCTGTTCCAAAACAAAAACATTTCTCATCATCAAGGAAGATCTCCACAGGGCTAAAGGTAGCAAATTAATAGGTAGAAGTGAGAAACAAATAATACACAGGAATTTGCAGCAAAATGCAATATGGGCTGTTTAGAGAATTGTAAACCACTCTCCTCGCATTTTGTTGCAAATTCTCAAATTCTGGTCATGTGCATGTCAAATCAAGAACTTGGTTCATCTCAGTGATTCCTGGACACTATGATCTCACATGCAAGAGAAATAATGGAATGAGTGATACTATTCATGAGGAATGTGTCAACAACAGGAATTTGCAGCAAAATGCGATATGGGCTGTTTAGAGAACTATAAACCACTCTCCTCGCATTTTGTTGCAAATTCTCAAGTTCTGTTCATGTGCACGTCAAATCAAGCACTTGCTTCATTTCAGTGATTCCTGGACACTATGCTCTCATATGCAAGAGAAAAAATGGAATGAATGAAAATTTTCATGAGCAAGGAGTCCACAACAGGAATTTGCAACAAAATGCGATATGGGCTGTTTAGAGAATTCCAAACCACTCTCCTCGCATTTTGTTGCAAATTTCTTGTTTCTGTTCATATCTACCTACAATCTAATTTCTGGGTGATTTACCACATTGTGGAAGAAGGATGGAGCTGAGTGAAGACATTGGGACATAAAAAATTCAATGGATGGAAGAAATAAATGTTGAAAAACATTGAAACCAAACTAGAACTCTGACCTTTTTTTTCCTTTTCCATGCTGATTGAGTTGCACTGGTAAATCTCCTGCTCTTTCTCTAGCTTGAACCTTGCACTCTAGGTAACCTGGAGATCTGGCAGTACTATCTTCAGGCAGGCTGCAGTCTGGATGGAGTGTGCTGGGCAGGAAAGAATCAGAGAGAAAGGATCAGGAGAGAGTCGTGGCAGGGATGAGAGATTGGAATCCAGGGGAGGGAAAAGTGGTTGTGGTATTCATGATGAAATAATGAATGGCACAAGTTCCAAGGAATAAAGTGTACTTTCACACGTGCCAGATTTCAAACTCCAAGAGATCTGGGTCCCATTCACACGTGTGAAAAACGACTAGATTCCACACGTGTGGGATTTAGTGATTCTTTAATTCATTTTGCACTTCTTTGTGGTATCCTGTTTTAGAACTCTTGCCCTCCAGTCTCTGCCCTCTTGCCTCCCTAGGGACCTCCATACTCTACAGCATCAGCATCTTGTCCAGCAGCACAGAATCATCCTCAGCACAGATTACTCCTCAGCAGCACAGCACATCCACAGATAGACTCCAGGTCAGGAACAATGGGTTCTCCCCTTAGTCTCTGCAATCTTTTTGCCTAAAATAGAAAAAATACATACTGTATGGAAATGCATAGACTCAAACCAAGACAAAGAAATCACTGTAGGAAAGCAGAACTTCAAGTGTGATATTTGCATGTGATCTTCTTGCCTAACCTCCATTCATACTGTATTTGGTTGGAGAAACATAGAAATCACTGTAGGAGTGCACCAGCATGTCATTTAGAAAATTTGCAGCAAAATGCGATGTGGACCTGTTTGAAATTCCAAACTGCTCATATCGCATTTTATTGCAAATTTCTCTATTTGGCTTCTTCCACCCCTGTGATTGCCTTCTCTTTGTGAGAACATGTTCTGGTTTTTTGACTTCCATAGCTATAGTCTTCTTGCATAAACTCCATTCATACTGTATTTGGCTGGAGAGACAAAGAAATCACTGTAGAAGTTCACCAGCATGTCATTTCAGAAATTTGCAGCAAAATGCGATGTGGACCTGTTTGAAATTCCAAACTGCTCATATCGCATTTTATTGCAAATTTGTCTATTTGGCTTCTTCCACCTCTGTGATTGCCTTTTCTTAATGAGAACATGTCTGGTTTTGTGACTCCCCTTAGCCTCTGCAATCTTCTTGCCTAAAATAGAAAAATTACATCCTGTATGGAAATGCATAGGCTCAAACCAAGACAGAGAAATCACTGAAGGAATGCAGATCTTCAAGTGTGATATTTGCATGTGATCTTCTTGAATGACCTCCATTCATACTATATTTGGTTGGAGAAACATAGAAATCACTGTAGGAGTGCACCAGCATTTCATTTAAAAAATTTGCAGCAAAATGCGATGTGGACCTGTTTGAAATTCCAAACTGCTCATATCGCATTTTATTGCAAATTTCTCTATTTGGCTTCTACCACCCCTGTGATTGCCTTTTCTTTGTAAAAACATGTTCTTCATGTCTTTGATCTCTTTCCAATCCTTTGTATGCAGTTTTTCAGAGTGATGGCAAGAACCAAATCAACTGCAAGGCAAGTTGGCAAAGGACCAGGTCTTGCAGCAACAGCAGCTGGGACAGGTTCCAAGAAGTTTAGTGTTCCTCCAAAGGGAAGAGCTTCACATGGCAGGAAGGGTAAGCCAATGAGCTTGCTCAAGCAAAAGGCCAAAAGATTGAATAAGGGTGCAGGTGTGCTTAGGGAAATAAGGAGGCAACAGAAAGCCATAGGTTTTGCAATACCCAAAGCACCCTTTCAAAGACTGGTGAGAGAAATTTGTGACAGTTGGAACCTTGGGTTCAGGTGGAATAGAACTGCCATTCTTTCCTTGCAGGAAATGGCAGAGGATTACCTGGAGAAATATTTTGAGGATGCAATGCTTGTAGCAGCCCATGCTCACAGGGTGACTTTGATGGCCAAAGATTTCAACACTTTGTCCAGAGTGAGATGGAGATATGACAAGCTGGTTCATCCTGTGGAATGGCAGGACATCAAAATGAGAGATATATTGCTAATTCCACCTACAAGGAAGGTCAAGGTTGATGAGGTAAAGGTTGTTGAGGTAACACACTCAAAGAACACCAGAGGGAAGGCTGCTTATGAGGACTCACTGAAGCAGTAAGTAAAAGAAACAAAATCTGTGATAGATGTGGAAACTGGAAAGAAGGAGCTACACATACATAGAAGGTTGAAGGAGCTGGGCCCTGATGTAGTTGTACATATTGAGGATGAAGTTTCAGTCAATGATTTTGATTTGACAAAACAATGCTTAGCAGCATTGGCTAACAAGAATGAGTATTGCTCAGATACTATCATTCTTGCAATGCTCTAGTAAGTGTCTTTAAATTTTACATTTTTTGCAAATCAATCCTCCTTGTAACTCTTTTATAACCTACCCTAATTATGTTCTGATCCTATGCAGCATGATGAGAAGCTGGCTTCATCCCTCTGTACAACATACAGTCCATATTGTTGATCCAGCCATTTCTTCTAGATTAAGAGATGCAAAAGAGACTCCCATGAGTATTTCCAGCTGGTTCAAACACTGCAATTTTGAAGTAATTGACATTTTGCTACTTCCATATCATAGCAGGTATGTGGGTGACTACTTCTTTTAAGATTCTTCTTTAATATTGGGAACTCTTGTAGCCTTTCATTTGCTTATGCTTTTTTCCTTATGCAGTGACCACTGGAGTTTTGTGTCTATTGACATCCAGCAGAAGCAGTGCTTTCTATTCAACTCTCTAAAAAACACACACAGAGAGCTGAAATTGTAAGTACTGTGTGTGCTTTCTGAACTCAAAACTTCATTATTTTGATACCATACTAACTAAATTATACATATTGCAGTTGTATTAGCAGGCTATTAGATGCATTGGATCATTGTCCTCCAAATGTCTCTCTGTTGGATTCAATAGAGCCATTAAGTCTAGAGGTAAAAAGTCTATTAAATGCTATGTCTTTGAACTTATTGAATAATTTTGTTTTGTGCTGATGCTCACAGTTTCTAACATTTTTTTCTAACTGTACAGACACCACAACAAAATGATTCAAGTAGTTGTGGATGGAGGGTGCTGATCAATGCAAAATATATACTTTCAAGCTACTTTGAAAAGGAACAGCCAGATCTGGTAAGGAAAAATACTTTTCATTTAGCTTGAATATAATTCATAATGATACAAAGTGTTCTAAATTATCCTCTGCCATTGCAGATGAAAGAGGATAGCTTCAGCCCCAACTATGTACATAATTTTAGAGCTCATACAATTTTGAGGTTTTTGAGCTATGCCTCCCCCAAACCTATTGTAGCGGCTACTGTGGAGCTGGGTGAAAGCTCTAAAGTACAAGAAGGTGTCATACACCTTGATCCCACATATGAAGCACCTGATGTTGAGGACCAGAAGCCACAGGAGCAATCACAGAGTGCTGAGGAGGAGCAGACACAGGAGCAAAGACCTGCTGTTGATGTTGAGGAGAAGGTGGAGAAGCAGCAAAGAGAGGCTTCTGGGGCAGTGGAGGAGACAGGATGGAGCACGGACAGGATGGAGCAGCAGAGAGAAGATCCTCCAGAAAATGTAGAGCAGCCTCTGGATGAAACTGTACATAAATAGAAAATGGATGTTAGAAATATGTTCTACAGATTCAGCTAAACAATTCTGTACAAAATCTTACTTGATTGAATACAAAACCTTTCTTTATGGAGTATGTGTGATCTCAATTTTAAAATTTTCTATGTCTTTGCATTTAACTGAGCTCTCTCTTCTTCTGAGTAACTGCAAAAAAGCAATATGAATTAGAGTGGTAAATTAAACTAATAGCAATGCTTATAGAGACTAGGATAAATCAGATGGTGTACCTTTCTGTTCTTGTAGATAAATAAAAAGTCGTTTGAGATAGAACCTTCAGTCTCAAACAGAATGTCACTGCGTAATTGAGCTAGGGAGCAACATTCTCTTAACGAGATACTGGCTACCACATCACCATTCTCAAGAACATCAATATCAATAAGTTTATTTTGTGCACCAAACGACTCTTCATCTTGGTCCATTGGGACAAGCTTTGAACCTAGCATTCGACTGCGCTTGTAATAAAAAGAGAAAATAAGATTTTGTGATGCAACCATGTACTTCAGTTGCATAGAAGGTTGGACCACCTCACAAAACACTGAACTACATGTCTTCTTATCCCAACCTTTATCCAAAAATTGTGGCATGCATGCCGAATTTGTTGCTTTAACTGTGAGCATTGTTTTTGAAACCTTTACTGGAAAGGTATTAAACAAGTCTACAAAAACTGTGAGAGGCATGCACAAAGAAATTTTTACTATCCTAGTGGCAATATTGGGCCTCAGAGCTTTCTGTACTTCTGTAAAAAGCTTCGCCCTATATGCCTCTGTAACACTAGAATGTGGGTGAGGCCAATCCACCGAATTCCACGCCGGAAGGTCTTGTTTTATTAATACACCATGTGTGTTAGCTTTGTCCAGCAAGTGATAAAAATGATCAGTAAAAAATATACCCGATTGAGCTAGCTCTGTTGCACATCGACCTTGGTATTGTTGTTCTCCTATCGATCCATGCAGAACATCTATAAATCCCAGAATACAATCGATGTTTTGCCATGTCTCATACGATGAAGGATATAAATCTGAAATAAAACAACACAAGAATGTCAATAAGTTAAGAGAGAAAGCTTCATCTTAAAAATCCATACACCTCATGAAGGAAAAAACCACAATAGAAAAATATACAATTAGGCCTGTGTTGCGGAAGATTTTTTGGATAGTCTCGCAAGACAAGTTCTTTATGCATGTACACGTGCTGAATCAAAACTTCTTTCACGAATATCTTCCCTTTGGTGATTTTAAAATCTCGTACTCTTCCCTTCCACGATGCCAAGAAAATGTTTTTTGTCTGGGGTCTTTTTCTTTTGCTAGGTTGCATGAGCACCCATGCTCCTTTTGAAACACTAAACCTTTCCCAAGTTCCTTCTGCTTTGACTGTACTTGAATTCTCTACCGACGAAATAGAAGAAGCAGGTCGACGGGGTAAGGATGTTTGGTATAATTCTGCCTTCGTAGCATTATCATCCACAGAGCGTCTTGCACAAGAACGGCCGTGGTTTTGGTTCACCATGGAGATTTTCTGAATCTGTAAGAATAGCAAAGTAATGTAACTAAGATAACAATTTGAAGTTTCAAGAAAGAGAAAGTGGGCAAACAGACAGTTGACGAGAAACATCTTACTCTACGCCAAACACGATCAAGGGAGCAGTTTTGGAAAAGGAAGGCAGTTGCACAATGAGGCAATGGTGTAGAATGGTAGACCTTTCGCACGAAAGGCGGCACAATAATTGAAAATTCAAAGGAAGGTCGAAGCGGGAAGGATCTTGTCAGATAAAATGTCAGTTTAGATTCTATCTTCTTGTCCAAAGATCTTCTACGAATAAAAAACCAATCTCCTCATTAATGTAGCACGCTTGTACTTACATAAAGTATTGTTTCTTTTTTCTATTTTCTCTTATTTTCGTGAATTTTCAACGTTACGTTGGCCTTCTATTGATTGGTTGAGAGCTTATTTTTCCAAACCGTAAAAGGCCCCAAAATGAGCTCCCTTTTTTCCTAATGTGAATGCTACTATTGTGGCAAAATGGGTCATATGGCTAAGGACTGCTACAAAAAGCAGAATGACATTATGAATGGAAAATTGCAGCAAGGCAATTATGCATCCTCTAGTAGACAGGGTGATTACACAAATGAGCATTTGTTTATGGTGCAGCATATGTGACAAGTGCAGAAGAAAGCAATGATGTGTGGTATGTTGACTTAGGTGCGTCAAACCACATGACAGGTCATGTTGAATGGATGCAGGATGCAAGGAAAATGGAAAAACCAGGATTTGTGGAGACTGGTGATGATACTGCATATCCTATTGTGCAGATTGGCAAAATTCCTTTGTCTATGCAGGATGGGAAAAAGAAATACTTGTCTGATGTATTTCATGTCCCGAGCATCACCAAGAACCTGGTTTCTGTTGGTCAGATAGTTGAGTAGGGCTTGCAGGTCAGATTTAATCCTCATGGATGCTTTGTTGAGGATATGAAAAATAATGGTCGCTTGATAGCAAAAGGAAAGAAGAAGGGCAGAATGTTTACGTTGGATGCGGACATGCCTGAATTGAGTGCAGCAATGTTTGCACATGGGACCGGTGTAGTTGCAGATATTGATATCTGGCACAAATGCATTGGTCATGTTAATATACAGCGACTTAAATCAATGCAAGCCCAAAATATTGTTGCAGGATTGCCTAAATTCAAGGTTGCAGAAATGCACAAGGTTTGTGAAGCCTGTCAATTTGGAAAACAAGCAAGGAAACCTTTTCCTAGGCATGTTCAAGAGAGTAAAAAGCCATTGGAATTAATCCACTCTGATGTGTGGACTACTAAAGCTGCATCTATTGGAGGCTGTCACTATTTTGTCACATTTATTGATGACTTCAGCAGAAAACTTTGGGTGTATTTTATGAAAAAGAAAAGTGAAGTGTTTGGGCACTTCAAAGCTTTCAAAGCTATGGTTGAAAAAGAAACAGGCCTGCAAATAAAATGCCTAAGGTCAGATGGAGGGGGAGAGTACCTCTCAAATGAGTTTGCAAAGTTCTTGCAGAAGCATGGTATAAAGCAGCAATATTCATGCAGTCATACCCCACAGCAAAATGGAATTGCAGAAAGGAAAAACAGGCATATTGGAGAGGTATCTCGGGCTATGCTAAATCAAAAAGATCTACCAGATTATTATTGGGCTGAAGCAGTTGCTACAGCAGTTTATATAATGAACAGGACTCCCACTGCAGCAATACATGGCATGACGCCAGAGGAGATGTATACTGGTAGGAAACCAGATATTTCTCATTTGAAAATTTTTGGTTGCATTGCCTATGTCCATGTGCCAGATGAGTTGAGATCCAAGTTGGATCCAAAAGCTGAGAAGTGCATCTTTATTGGTTATTCTCTGCAGCAAAAAGGGTATAGATGCTATAACCCTTCTACTCGTAAGTTTACAGTGAGCAGAGATGTTTTTGATGAGATGAGCAGCTGGTATAAACCAGTAAATGTGATGATTGATGTAGATGCACAAAATGGTAATGCTGCACAGAATTCATAGCAGCAATCACAAAATATTAGTGGACCTGGAGTGTCGTCTAGCAGTGGTTCACATACTTCACCATGGACAGGCAGATTGAGATCAGGAGAATCTCCTCAAAGCAATGCAGAGAGTGGTATGCAAGTATCACGAAAAGGAAAAGAGAAGGTAGATCAGCCTATGTTTGATGTGAATGCAGGTCACTCTTATGTGGATGGTGAATCCAGTGGCTCAGAACAGAGCATTGATGATGAGTTGGGTATTCCTTCTGTTGTTACACCTGGAGCAAGGAAGACCAGGGATGTTTTGAGAGCACCTGGAAGTGAGCCTATTTTGCGCAGGTCTACCAGGGTTAGGTATCCTGTGGATAGGCTGAAATATGATGGATTTACAGCCATTCACTATGCCTATATGGTCAAAGTGATACAGGAACCAGAACCCACTTCTTTTGAGCAAGCCATGGGAAATGAAAAATGGGAGAAAGCCATGGATGAAGAAATGGATGCCTTGGATGCTAATGCTACATGGGAATTGGTGCCTTTGCCTAAAGGCAAGAATGCAATTGGCTGTAAGTGGGTTTATAAGATCAAGCACAATGCAGATGGTTTTGTGAATAGATACAAGGCAAGATTAGTTGTCAAGGGGTATACACAGACATATGGCATTGATTATGAAGAAACTTTCAGCCCGGTTGCAAGGATGGCAACCGTAAGAGCATCCATTGCTATGGCTGCATCAAAGGGATGGTCTTTACATCAGATGGATGTAAAGAATGCCTTCTTGCATGGTGATTTGCAAGAAGAGGTCTTTATGGAGCAGCCAGCAGGTTATGTTCATGCTATTCATCCTGAGTTTGTTTGCAGGTTGAAGAAAGCCTTGTATGGCTTGAAGCAAGCACCTAGAGCATGGTCTGACAAGATAGGACAGTATCTTGTCACTATTGGCTTTCAGATTTTCAAGGCAGATTTCTCACTCTATGTGAGAAAAACAGAGAAAGGGATTATGCTGCTAGTCATTTATGTTGATGATTTGATCATCACAGGTGATAGTGATGAAGATATCCTTCATGTGAAAATGCTATTGAGGCAGAAGTTTGAGATGAAGGATTTGGGAGAGCTGCGTTATTTCTTGGGCATTGAGGTGATTAGATCACCAAGTGGGATACAGCTCTTGGAGAGGCAGTATGGATTGGACATGCTGTCCAAATATGGGATGACAGGCTGTAAGCCTATTTCAGTTCCTTTGGAGCAGAATGTGAAGCTGAGCGCAGATGCAGGTGAGCTTCTGGAAGACCCTACTATGTACAGACGCATAGTAGGAAGTTTGATTTACATGACTATTACCAGGCCAGATTTGAGCTATGTTGTTGGGTTGGTAAGTCAGTTTATGCAGGCTCCAAGGAAACCGCATTTGGATGCGGCTAGATGCATACTCAGGTATGTGAAGTCCACATTGCAGTATGGACTATTTTATGAGGCTGGGGTTCAGATACAGTTGCATGGATACACTGATGCTGATTGGGCTGGTAGTATTTCTGATAGACGATCTACCAGTGGATATGTGTTCTCTTTTGGGAGTGCTACAGTCACTTGGAGCAGCAAGAAACAGCCTACAGTTGCCTTGTCGAGCACAGAGGCTGAGTACAGAGGTGCAGCAATGGCTGCATGTGAGGTAGCTTGGTTGCATAAGCTACTCTATGATATGCATCAGTCTACAGATGGGCCAGTTGTCATTTATTGTGACAACATGAGCAGCATACACTTGGCAAAGAACCCAGTCTTTCAAGCTAGAACAAAGCACATTGAGGTGCATTATCACTATGTGCGGGAGAAGGTTTTACTAGGTCTTATTGATCTAGTTTATGTCAGCACAGAGGATCAGGTAGCTGACATATTCACGAAAGCATTGGGCGCAGAGAAGCTGTGCAAGTTCAGAGACCTGCTTGGTGTGCAGGAATTGGGATTGAGCTCGAGGGGGGGTGTTGAGATATCGAGCTCCACTCGCGATGTGCCAGGGTGACCGTTGTGTATTTATGTCACCGACTTGTTAGCTGGAGATGCGGTTGGTACACCGCCCACGAATAATAGCTGGATGATGACAGCTATCCTTATCTACACTAGTTCGTGGCTCAGTTAGTATGCCACCTTATTTAGTTGAGTTTGGTTTGAGACCCACATATAGGGTTCTTCTATTTCTTTGTACTTGAGTTCTTTTGGCTTTCACAACTAAGAAGAGGAAAATTGTTTTCAGCCTCCACCTTTGTGTGTATTCCCCCATTGTGCATGTGAGAAAGCCATAAGTGAGACTCCTTCCCTCTCTCCCACAATCTTCACACGGGAGACCACGGAAATCGCACCAGTTTGTAGGCGCATAACGGGAGACCTTCGTAATCGCATCCGCTGGTTTGCACGGCACTCAGAGTAGGCTTGCTGCGTATAGAAAATCGCTTATATTATTTTTTATTGTGGTCCACACCCCGGACTAGTGGTTGAACCATACAACCAAGAGCCACGCCCACCCATACTTCGTCGTGCATTGGGCCGGCTCCCGTCTTCACCCGCAAGCGTTTACCTCCTTAAAAGGAGTAAGGGGCTTTGCAGTTGATTGACTTAGGCCTAGTCAAGTTGATTCGGTGGGTTCAATTTTCCATCTCCCACATCATGGTTTCGGAGCACGGGAGTTCAGCTACCAAAAGGCCCGGTTCAGCCTCTAGACAATCCAGTATGAAGCATTCTAAGGGATCTGAAGATGACCTTAGTGAAGGATTTGTGAAAGAAAAGATCAGGGAGTTTCAGCCTTTGAAGGGAAACCCTCGATTTCAGCATCTATTCGAGGAGATGATGACCAAGCAAGTTTCAACCTTGACAAAAGAAAAGGGAGATCAAGAGATTTCTCTCACTTCTCCATCAAAAGACTTTCCTAAGCATTCACATTCTTCAAGGAAGTGTTCATAGAGTCCTGCATCACACCAAAAGCGTCATACTTCAAGAAAAAGAGGGAGGAGCTCGAAGCCTCATGGGAGACAAAGCCGAAAGCATGGAAGGAGATCTCCCAGTTTAAGCCCATCTTCTTCCAGTTCCTCTTCTACTTCTTCCTCTTCCTCATCTTCTTCTGCATCCCGGGGACGCTCTCGTTATAAGCGCAGAAGGAGATCCAGATCTCGAAGGAAGGTGGTATGTCGGTCAAGTTCGCTACTTTTAATGGAAAGCATGGAGCCACTGAAAATGCTTTGCAATTCATTCGTCAGTTTGATATAGCCTTCAAAACGGGGCACTATCGCAAGAAGTCCAAGTTAAAGATTGTAAGTCTTCACCTGACAAATAGTGCCAGTGCTTGGTGGGGGGCTCTTCTAGTTATAGAAGAGGCTCCAAAGACATGGAAAGACTTTAAGAAGCAGTTTTATGAGCGGTTTTTGCCCAAGAATTTCTTTAATGACGTTCATACAACTTGGGAAAGTGTGTGCATGGCAGCCTCTGACACCATCAAGACATATAATCAAAAGTTGTGGACAGCTTATCTTCAGATCACACCCTTCAAAGAAATTTCAGAATAGACGAAGCTTCGGAAGTATCGAGCAGGATTGCTTCCCAACATACGAACTCAAGTAAGCATTGATCCAAAGAAAACGAAGCTCCGATATTTGATGCATTCAGCTTACGTGGTTGAACTGCTAAGGGAAGACCTCCTTCAGACTATGGTAGAAAAAGGGAAGGGTGTGGATACTAGCAAGAGGATTGTGGCACCAACCCAAGGTTCAAAGAGATTTCAGCCTCAGAAGCCAAGGGGCCCCTTCCTGGGATTTCTGAAGGTCCTTACAAGGATTCAATCACGGTTTTTTTGGCCCAAAATGTGTAAGAGCCTCCATGTTTTCCTTCAATCATGTCCTGCATGTCAATCGTTCAAGTCTCCAATGACAAAACCCTCTGGTAATATGACGTCCACTTCCGTTTCTAGGCCCTTTGAATTAGTGGCCTACGACATCATGGGGCCTCTTCCTACTTCTGCTCATGGCAATAAAAACATTATTGTTCTAACTGATTACCTGACCAGATGGACTATTGCCAGACCACTCAAAACGGTGTCAATAGGAGAAGTTGCACAATTTCTCCTGGAAAATCTCATTCTTCCACACGGCTGTCCCGAACAGATTCTCTCAAATCAGGGAAAAAATTTTAAGTCTGAAGTGATTTGCATTCTTGCAGATTGTCTTGACATTTTACAACAATTCACTAGTTCTTATCATCTTGATTGTAATGGATTGACCGAAAGGTAATGGACCATCAAGCTCATGCTAGCTATGTATGTAGATCCTTCTCATTCAAATTGGGATGTTTCACTTCCGTATGTTGTTGCAGCATACAACACTGCCATTCAAGAGTCCACATGCATGAGTCCTTTTGAAACTCTATATGGTCAACCATGCAAATTCCCTCCTGAAATCGGCATGATTGACGTCGATACGATCAAGCACAAGGAACCAAGCAATGGGCCGATTATCTACATGATTCTCTTTCATTTCTTCAACAAAATGTTGTTGAACACTTGCGTCGTGCTCAAAGATGCCAGAAAATCTTCTATGATCGACGTCCTAAACCAGGGGTATGTCTTTTCTCTGAGCATCTTGGTCTGAGCACATTTTTCTGAGCATGGCCTATATTGTGATTTTGTAGACAATTTTATCATAACATCACACACCATTTAGTCATTAAACTACCCCAGGAATATACTATATACATTTCTACCCCACAAACATGCCGCTAACATCACACACCCTTTAGTCATAAAACTACCCCACAAAGATGCTATATACATTTAATTACATTTCTTTTCAATAGTATTTAGGGCTTATAAGATCCCTTTATTCACAAAACTACTTTTTATGTCTACTTCATTTCAACACCCTCCACCTATATCATCCATCATTCATACTATCATGATAGATAGTGATTTATTAATGAAATGATTGCAAGTCACATGGTGAAGAATTTAGGGTGCAAATTTGCATGCATCTATGCTGAAACATTTATTAGTTGCATCAAGGAGATACTTTAAGATTCAATTCACCATGATGATCATTTGTACACCTCTCATAGTTTTGACATGCAAACCTTAAGTAAGATATGACATAATTGTCACATCTCTAGCTCACATGATGTACTAATAGTTCTTCAATATGATTACTACATCTCTAGCAAATGAAATAGGTGCAAGACACCACAAAAGTTATGCATGTTCAAATCTAGGGCATCACAAGCAATATGAATTGCTTGAAGGGAAAAACTCATGTCAAATCACTAGACTTAATCTTCTTTACTGATGTCATCCACATAGATATTGCGATGATGCCTTCTCTCTTTGATGGGGGCATTGAATGCAATGTCATTACACATCATCTCAGCCATAGCACCTGCATAAGAAGGCAAAAAGCTAAAATAGATCAATCAATATCAATGCCTCATTGATAATAATATTCTCCAACAAATAGGTTTAAAAAGATAAAACAAAAGAGTAACATACTTACTAGTCATCTGGGAGATTAACAACCATTTCCACATCTTCAGAATCATTTAGAGTCCCATAGTTGCTTGACACATTTCCCTTTCCTTTCTGTCCATCCAAAAATGGTTGCAATATAGAATAGTAAATGTCAGGATCATTCTCAATAGATAAGCATGCTCTCCCAGAATGCACGCATGCTTTTTGCATAGAACCAGTCCCAGCACCTAAGTCCACCACATGTCCAGAAATTGGACACAACAACTCCAAGAATTACAACATCATGCATGGAGCCTTCTCCAATGCACCTCTCCATGGAATACTCTCTCCATGTTTTATAGTCTGCTCACTTGTTGGTAAATAATGATGAAACAAACTACTTCCAAAAGCAATGCCCAATTTGGTACCAACCATGGAAGCATTTTCAGGATTACAAACACAAGACATACCAGCCCGATGAAGAAGGCATAAAACCACAACATCCACCTAAAGACAAGAAAAGAATTAAACTTATGCTTAGTACAAGCCATTTCATTATACAAGAGCATAAATTCTTTCAACAGGTCATTGTAAGACAATTGTCTCACCTTATGATCAATACCACCAACTTTGATTGTACAATATGCATCCAAGTATTGCATGTACTTTCGACATGCAAACTCCAATCTGCTGATCCTAGCATAACGCTCAACTAAATGAAGAACATGAGGGGCACAAATAACTAGGATCCAGCTAGAATCTGAAACAACTGTGGCCGCTACTAGCAAGGAGTAGCGTACATGGTCCTCTGTTAATAAATTCCAAGATGGAGATGTGGAATCCTCTACTCTAGGAGCTTCTAGCTATGTAGGCAGATCAAGAATGACAAAATCTGCAGCCCAAGCAACACTCTTACCATTTCTTGTTTTTCTTTCACCTCCAAGACCCACAAAGTATTCCTTCATGTCTATATAGGCTTGTGTGAAGTTTGAGACAGACAATTGCTTCCCAAACTCGACATAATCATAGCACCAAACCTTGCAATGTGAAGCATCACATGTGCCACTCCGATTCAAAGTTAGAGAGGCCAATGGAATGTACAAAAAGCGGATAGACCTATCTTTCCATTTACATCCTTTCAAAATGGGTGTAGACTGTAGTACCTGCACATCTGTATCCACACCACATATGTAAAGACACAAAGTGATAACAACATATGTTACACAAACAAATAACAGCTTGAAAAAAGACCAAGAGGGCTTACCATTATTAGTATCAAGAGGGCTTACCATTATTAGTACCAGGATTTTTTGGTGGCCTACCACCCTTCTTTAGTTCCATACTTGAATCCTTGTCCTTTTTAGTCATCTTCTCAAGTGTTTTTTGAATCTCAATGACTACATCATCCTCGTGGACTGAATTTGAGCTTGATGAACCCATCTCTCCCTTTTTATGCTGTGTGTACAGCTCTACCTCCTCCTCGATGCAACATCCTTTTTTCATATCGAGCCACCATAGGCAGTTCTTTCTCTCCCACTCAGAGAGCACTTGCTTCCCTTCTTTTTCTATCATGTTTGGAGAGTACATATAGAATTTTAAGTCCTGAATTTTTGTCCATACTCGACATATGGGCAACAATTTTTCAATCTTACCAATAGCTTTTAAGGATTGCAAGAATCTGCATACAATAAGAGTCTTAGTACAAAAGCGAAATACTTAAGGATGGATTTTTAATTGGAAAGGAAAAAACATATATTGCTTACCTAAATACCAATCGTCGAGATGCCCTCGTCATCTCCATTTGTCCTGTTGCAGCTATAGCAACAGTCATTGAATCCTTTAAATCTTCATAAAGTTCAAGTCTATTCATTGCTTGTATCTCCCCAAAATACTCTCTCAACGTAGGATCTTGAGGAAGCACAAAGCTAGCTTTTGACTAGCAACCAAGACCTGAGAGAGTAACCTCTCAGATTCACAAAGCAACTGATCCATCCATGCCTCTTTCGCCATCCACTTTATGAATTCTCTATCAGCTTTTGGCATCCCATAACTTATTCTCAAATTTGAATCTGACCCTAAGATTCTGAGGGTTGCTAGTTGTGTCTCCTTGGAGACCTTTGCAATGGAGATGTTATACAATTTTTCCAATGTGACAATGGAGGATTTATCATCAAATGGGAGGCTCCACAAGATATTAAACCAATCTTCACCATTTGTTGGTTTGACAATAGATAGAATCTACATATAAACAATACATGCAATCGTCACACTCAAGTGTATTTTCTGATCATACAATACATGCATATCCCATACCTTGATCATTTTCTAGCAAAGATCATATTTACATCCTTTTTTAATGTTCTTTCTCAATCTCAAAAAACATTTGAACACTTTAAAAAATCAACTTTATGTTAAGAATCATTAAATCAACCATACCTTGATCATTTTTCAACTGTACTTGAGATTCACATCCTTTCGAATACTTTTAAGTGCTTTCTCCATATCAGCAACACTCAAATTTGGCTGAAGTTCCTTTAGCTTTGCCTCATAATCTTGCTTGTATAGTGGCTAAAATATATTCCAAAGAAATGAATGAGTACAATGAAGTAGTTAGTTCTAATTCAAAAGACATCCATGACAAATGGTATGAAACTTACTGCAAATACCATTCTCCCTAGCATCAGAGATGTCAAAGGATACCAAGTGCTTGATCCTTTACTGCTTTCATTTGCCCTATGCTTTTCAAGTGTCTTTTTTTCTTCCTAAGAAAAAAGTGATAAGTACTCATTCTCATCACACGAACACATTGTCTTCGTGTTGTACAAATAATCCTTGAGATTTGTTTTAATAATTGATGTTTCATTAAGGCTGAAAAATAAAAAATATATAGCTTCAAACATATTAAGAATTGTTCACAAAACCCTTAAAAGCTCAAAAAAAAGTAACACATAAAAAGTAACATATATGAGCAAGAACTCACACTTACAGATTGAACCTTTGAAGAGCAGATATTAGCTTCATTTCTATTTCTTTCTCTGGAGTAATAAAACTTGCTAAAACTCGAATATGACATGCCTTTGATGTCTTGAATTTCTCTTCGATTAGAGACATCCATGCAACAGTCCGGTGATTCCCCTCCCACACAAAAAACATCTTTCGAGACAAAAATGACCAATCAGCATCATCAACAATCTATACCTCAAATTTTGCATTTACATCCCTCCAACAAGAATCCCATGATTGTTCAATTTCATCTATCACCTCTTATGAAACACCATCCGGAAGTGTTGTAGATAAAATAAACATTCCTTTCTGTTGAATATATTTTTCTGCCTCTAGAGCTTGCTTTAGGCTATCCATATCAGTTCGTAGGCCTCTCACTCTTGTGTTTACAACACAACGACATAATGGGATCAAGGGAGCAATCTTTCCAGGATTGATTGCAAGAGATTCAATAACATCCTTCCCCTGACCAATATCAAGTGCAGCAGGAAACTCTTGCTCAAACTCCTCATCCAGTTGTTTATCCTCTTTCTTTCTCTTCTTAGAAGATTCCTCCACAATTATAGTAGTGTCTTCAAAGTCTTCCATCTCCTTATCCTCTTCAACTCCAATTTCAACCTCTTTTTGAAACTCTAAATTAGGTGTAGATTCCACTTGCAAACTCCTCTTGCTACTTGTCCTTCCACCTCTCCTACCTCCTCGTTCTCCTCTTCCACCTCTCCCCCTCCTCTCATAAGTTCTTATTTTTACCATCCTGCCAATGTGACACAAATGCATTTAAAAAAAGAAGTCATCGCATGGCATAGAATAGACTTACAAGGTCAATTAAGCCCCAGTGTTACTTCAATAGCATACAAAGAAAGCCCAAGAGGCTTCAAAATAGAAAATACCTAGAGCTTGATCGTGATGCTGCTAATTGAAGCTGCACTTGACGAGATGATGGGGCTTGAAGAGACTAGCTCTGTAGATCCAAAGGTTGATGAGGGGGTACGCTACAAGAATTCAAAGAGAGTACAAGAACACAGAGGAAAAGATGAGTAGTTACATTGCCTTTTAAGAAAGAGATGAAGCACTTGTGACTTGTGAAAATGGCAGGGCATGTGGCTCGAAACCCGAGAGGGAGGGCTTGGAAGCCTTGGATGCAGAAGGAGTGAACGAGGTAGTCGAGGCCCAGAGGCAACTAGCGAACGTAATGGAAGCTGTGAGTCCAAGGAGCAAGAGCCTCGAAGGCCAAGCGAAACCAACGCTTCTGTAGCAGGAGTTTGTAGGACCGAGCAGCAGCACAACAACGGCAATGGGAGGTACAAGGAGTCTACAGACTCCGAGGTTTGCAGCGTGGTCAGTGGGCTGCGAGGAGCAGGGGTAGAGGGCCTGCTCTTGAATCAATGAATCATTTGAGACTCAATCTGCCCAATCCTCTGCCAGAGAGCACAGTGAGAGGGAGAGCGGGGGAGGAGAGTGGGGGGGAGAGCGGGGAGAGCGGGGGAGGGGAGAGGGGAGAGCGGGAGAGGAGAGCGGGGGAGAGCGGGGAGAGCGGGGAGAGCGGGAGCAGGGAGAGCAGGGAGAGCGGGGAAAGCAGGAGTGGGGAGAGCGGGGGAGGGAGAGCGGGGAGGGAGAGCGGGGGAGGGAGAGCAAGGAGAGCAGGGAGAGCGGGGAGAGCGGGGGAGGGAGAGCAGGGAGAGCGAGGGAGGGAGAGCAGGGAGAGCGAGGAGAACAGGGAGAGCGGGGAGAGCGGGGGAGGGAGAGCGGGGAGAGCAGGGAGAGCTGGGAGAGCGGGGGAGGGAGAGCAGGGAGAGCGGGGGAGGGAGAGCAGGGAGAGCAGGGAGAGTGGGGGAGAGCAAGGAGAGTGGGGGAGGGAGAGCGGGGAGAGCGGGGAGAGCAGGGAGGGAGAGTAGGGAGAGCAAGGAGGGAGAGCAGGGAGAGCGGGGGAGGGAGAGCGGGGAGAGCCTTTAAAAAAGGGCCTTTAAAAAGGCCAAAAGACCCCCTTCGTCGACGAAAGGGGTCTTTTGGCCTAGCCATTTAAAAAAAATTCCTTAAGGGCCCCTTGAAAAAATTTGAAAATGAAAGGGCAAAAGACCCCTTTCATCGACGAAAGGGGTCTTTTGGCCTTTCATTTTCTTAAGGGCCTTTAAAAAAAAGGCCAAAAGACCCCTTTCATCGACGAAAGGGTTCTTTGGCCCTGGCCATTTAAAAAAATTTCCTTAAGGGCCCCTTGAAAAAATTTGAAAATGAAAGGCCAAAAGACCCCTTTCGTCGACGAAAGGGGTCTTTTGGCCTTTCATTTTCTTAAGGGCCTTTTTAAAAAAAGGCCAAAAGACCCCTTTCGTCGACGAAAGGGGTCTTTTAGCCTTTTATTTTCTTAAGGGCTTAAGAAAAATTAAAGGCCCCTCCCTCCAATTTTCTTAAGCCCTTAAGAAAATAAAAGGCCAAAAGACCCCTTTCATCGACGAAAGGGGTCTTTTGGCAAAATGAAAGGCCAAAAGACCCCTTTCATCGATGCAAGGGGTCTTTTGGCCTTTCATTTTCTTAAGGGCTTAAGGGCTCTCATGAAAATGAATGGCCCTTAAGCCCTTAAGAAAATTAAAGGCCAATAGACCCCTTTTGTCGATGAAAGGGGTCTATTGGCCTTTAATTTTCTTAAGTGCTCTCATTACAATTAAAGTTCACATTGATATTTGTAGAAATAATCATCCCTCTTTCATGATAAAGAACACCTTTTCTGGCAAGGGACCACCACATGGCCTCGACTGACCCAAGTACTTAACGCTGGCACTCGTTTTCATTATTTCAAATCATTACAATCAATGCGTTTATTTTATTCACCATGACGGGACGACATACTGGGTATAGAAATGCTACCAAACTATGATGTTAATAGGAACCATGACTTATAATGATTATCATACGAATTCGATTGCTAATGAGTGATCATTTAATTAAACATCATTATTGTGTGAGGTTGATAATTTTTCATAATTGTGAGGTTTATAATTTTACTGTGTGAGGTCGACATACAATTAAATATCTTTTTGATTAATTTTCAATTAATGATAGAGGCCAATAGACCCCTTTTGGACAAAATAATTTTTATTTATTGTTAATGGAAGATAGAGGCAATTAGACCCCTTTTGGAGAAAATAATTAAATATAGAGGCCAATAGACCCCTTTCGTCAACGAACGGGGTCTATTAGCCTCTATATTTAATTGATGGTTCATGAAAGATAGAGGCCCATAGACCCCTTTTGTCGACGAAAGGGGTCTATTGGCCTCTACCTTTCATGAATAAATGATGAAAAATAAAGTCCAATAGACCCCTTTCATCGACAAAACAGTCTTTTGACGAAAGGGGTCTATGGGCCTCTATCTTTCATAAATAATTGATGAAAGATAGAGTCCAATAGACCCCTTTTATCGATGAAACAGTCTTTTGGCATATTTTTAACATCATAATTTATATTCAAAAGGTTAGAGATGTGCTGACCAACCATTTCTTGTTCACCACAATTATAATTTATATCTATCTATCAACTTTAAAATACTTATATCAAATTGTCGGAATGAATATGTAGCAATAATGCAATGTCATTGCTAGCGAGAATGGCTTGCAATAACTCCCATACATGTCAAAGAAAGGCTGGGGATTAATAGGTCTAAGAGTCCATGGTATTATAGTATTGTTGTTAACAAATGATGGTTAAAATTTACATCATGGTTTAGTACTATTGTCACACTTGTGCCGACTTTCACAAGACCAATCTTACAAAGTTGTGAGTATAAACAATGGGCAGTGTGTGCAAAGCATTTGTGAGTAACTTTTCTTGCGGTAGACTCTTGTTTTAAATGAGTTCTTGAAACGAACACTCTGCTCTTGATCTCGCCCTTTGGACTTCATTTCATTGAGTTGCATAGCTCAACCATTCCGTTCTTATGGAATCTATCACAATTTAGAATGAGGATAGATCTTTGCATATGTTTGTTCGCACTTCCGTAGGTAGAGGAGTGTTGTTAGAGATGGTGCTTGCTAGCCATTTTTGATTCACACTTGGATCCATATTTGTCCATCAGCACTTTGGTGATAATGGGTCTAATTTGACAATGGATCGCAATACGAAGTCCATGATGATGGATACAAAATGTGTCACCTTGATGTGCAGTTTGGTGATATTTTCACCGTGAAGGGAGAAAGATTCAAGCTTGATGACAATGAAATTCAAAAGACTCAAGTGCACGAAAACAAAAAGGATTTCTACTCTGTTTGCAACAAAAATGATGAGGCAAGAAACATGATTCAGCTAGCAACATTGAGAATGACAAACAACATAGTGTCATTGAGATTATTATGCAACTACCTATAAAGAACAGATTGCGTGAGGCCAATGAGAAGGTTGAAATGCACGTCACTGTGGATGAGTTGCCTTCTACTTATGATGGTGATGTTTTCTTTGAGTTGCCAGCTACTTCAATGAAACATCGCACAAAAGGTACGGAGTCAAAATTTGATGGTCATGTTTGGAGTGATCCTATTACAACAAATATAGTATTTCTTGGTGTGGTTCGTAGAAAGGAATGTGGAGGTCACCTCTGTTGTATAAATGCAACTTGTGGTTATAAAAAAAGAATTGGGATAGAGAATGAGACACAATGGGATGGGAGATTGATTAGAGTGGCCCCAGCAAATGTGTCAATTGAATCATATGGCTCCTTATCATGTATACATTGTGGTCATCCACCAATTTGCTTGGAGAGATGTTACTGTGAAATGTTACTCTACATGACAGAATGTAGAGATGGTGTGAATCTTACTCGTGTAGTCATACACCATGGCCATCATAATCATCCCGTTGGAGATGGTTTGACTAGAAGAACAAAGGATGCCATTAAAACCAAAGTTTCTGAAATGGTGAGGGCTGGTGGTGCTGTATGCCCTAAAGGGATACAAAATATAATTGTCCAAGACATTATTCTGGAAACTTTATTATCTAAAAAAGTGCAAGATGGGATTAAGATGTCGGATGTTGAGCTACAAGATTTGCTAAAACAATGTGAACCTTTGCTTGACAAAAGAAGGTAATTACCATAATATTTGTTATTGCATTGGTTTATTAAATTATGTTATTGATAATGAATATTGACCAACTTTATGTCTGTGTTTAGATTATCAAGATGGATCGAGGAGGGTTGATGTGACTCTCGACTTGTGTCAGATGGGCTAGATGGAATTTTATACTTGAAAAGACATTGTAGATATAATTATTTCCAAAGTGTAGTGTTTCCTGGACAATTGCAACATAGTTCATTCAGCAGGTGTCGTGTATTTAAAATGTCTACCCAAGGTTCTAGTTTAGGGGTTGATTTGGTAAATAAAATGAGACCTGGAGGAGAATTGGGTCATTGTTGGGTGTTCTTTGACTTTGTGAAGCGAATGAAAGATTGGACTACCATGGCTTGCCATGTGTATAATCCTTTTATCCAAGAGTTGCAAACAATTACAACTTGTGACTTCAAGGTGGAAGATACTGACACACAAATTCTATTTTGGGATACTCTCAACAAAGTAATGGTTTTAGAAGGGTTTGACAATGCTGAATTCAAAGGGTTCATGGCAGATGAGGCCCAAGCCAACTAGAGAGCTGTACGTGCCACTTTCAATGGTGGCCCTAACAATATAATGGAAGGGAAAGAGCATTCTTGCCTTTTCCATTGGGAGCAAAGTCTTCATTCCCATGCAAAGGCATGTATAAAAGTTGGCAACCAAGAGGAATTTAAAATCCGATGTAGACATTGGAAGGATGCCTCTACAAAGCAAGCTGCAGAAGTCGAAATGAGAAGCCTAAGGGCATGGTGGAATGCAGACCATGCAAGTGATTCAGACTTGCCACGGCTTGAAACTTGGTTTGCATGGTGGCATGCTAGGATTTCCCATTGGGGCCACTACATTATAGAGGTTGGTTTTGTATTTCTCTTGAATTTTTTTAAATCATGTTTATAATGTAATTTTACCATTACAATATCTCTGCAATGCTTGGTTTGCAGAGTATGTTAGATAACGAGAAGTACTTGATACCTCGAACAAATCTAGCAGAGTCTATTCATGGTAGTTGGAGGGCTGGATTGAACCATGTCAAATATGTTGGTCTCTACAATGCCAACAAAGCTCTAGATACACATCTTTTTTGAAGGGCCAGTTTATCGGAAGTGGGCCGAGTCTAGAGACCTTAAAAAAAAGATCTTCAAAATCTCGGATTGACATTAGTGCCAAAACAGTTGTTGATCTAACAAGTAATGTTGCAAAGGAAATGGGTGTTGTATCTGAAGTATGTTTTAATGATGGAGATGACAAGACTGTGTGAAGGAAAAGGCCAAAGTCAATGCCTTAAAATATATGTGAGGATGATAGTCACCGCCTTGAGTACAGTTATGCAAATAAGAAAAGATACTCCATGTCTCCAAAATCTAGTACTAAATTTGCAACAGAGAGTTTTGAGGATGATGATTCCAAGAGTGTACAAGAATACGAAGTGCATGATGCAAATTGGGCATTACGAAGAGTTCCTGTAACAAGCCAAGTCCGTTGCCAGGCTTGGCTTGGACAAGGAGGAAAATGTAACAAGCTTGTCAATATGAGGATCGTGAAAATCGACGTGGAGTTGTTGCACCATCATTCTTTGGGAGGATTCAAACACCAATTGGAGTGCGCTCCCAAATGATTTGGTTTTGTGGAAGCCGTCAACTAGCATTACAGGTATTCCAGGACCATCACCAGGAAGGTGGAAGGTTCAATCAGGAACATCCTTGACAAGTGTAGATATTGCCAGGCTGACAAGCTCGGGGTTTGTCATATTAGGAGTGTCAACTCCAATGGTGGGTGCAAGTTGTGCTTCACCAATTCAAGCCCACAATGAAACAATAGTATTGCATGAAGATCAACCTCGGCGTCGAGATGGCAAAGCAATCATATGGCGAAACAAAATCTCCAAAGAAATGGAAGATAGAATTCAGAGGTCATTGGTCATGAAATGTATTATTAAGGACGCAACAGTCATGAAGGCCATGGAGCATGCTGAGTTCATTGTTTCTACAGAAGGATCAATGCAAAAAGGTATTGAATACAAGGTTGACATTTCTCCATTTCCTTCTTGCAATTGTGAAGACTTCACTGGACGATCATGCAAATTGGATGCCTATATTCCATGCAAACATATTTATTACATCTTCCTTTCATACCTTGGATTGGATAGCAGAAATAATATGTTTGTTCACCTAGCCACCTTGAGTAAAAAAGAGATATTCCAGGCATTGTCCCGCATGCCTTGAGGTTTAGTTTTTGGAGACTGTACTTTCATGATGGTCAACAGAAAATGGAAGGGCTATTATAATAATCCTTTTTCCATGAGGATTTTGAACCATAAAAATGGCATTTTTTTAAGGACTAAACCTTCATGATGTTGAATACAAAATGAAAAGATATCTATAATAATCCTTTTTTCCATGAAGATTTTGAATCACAAGAATAATGTTTTTGGAGCCCTTTGCATTTCTCCTTGTGTAAAATTTTGGTTTGTTTCTCTACTTATTGATAATTGTGGCAAGACGCTTTGTAGAAAACTTATTTGAAATAACATGAACTCAACACATCTAGTAGCCAAATACCAAACTATGAGTAAAATATTGACTTAAAATTTGGCTATATTTGTTACATTTCCTTTTGTACCTTGGATTGGATATAAGAAATCCTTTTTTCCATGAGTAATTTGATAATTGTGGTAGGACATTTTGAAGGATGATTTTACATCACAAAAGTTTGAACATATCTTCTATGTGATAAATTATGTCTTCATTTTCATTTGCATAGGTTGAAAACTTATTTGAAATAATATGAACATGTATTGGAATATACAACAAATAACAAAATAGAAAATATTGTGAGTGTATTTGACTTAAAATTGGGCTATATTATTTACATATTACTTATATGGATAGAAAAGATAATATTTTTGGTCACCAAGCTAACTTGAGTACAAAAGAGATCTTCACAGCATTATCTTGCATGCCTCAAGGCCTGGTTTTTGCAGATTGCACACCTTCATGATGTTGAACAAAATTTGAAAGGACTACTATAATAATACTTTTTGTGACGGAGATTATGAACCACCAAAATAATGTTTTGGAGTCTTTTTCAATACCCTTATGGAAACTTTGGGCTATTTCTATACTTGATACTTGATAATTGTGATAATTGTGATGGCATGCCTTGTAGGATGATTTTACAATGACAAAACTTTGAACGTGTCTTTTACGTGATAAAGCATATCTTCATTTGTAGTGATGTAGGTTGGAAACATATTAAAATTGTCAATATAGAATAATTAGAAAACTATGAGCTAGTGTAACAAAGATGCAGAATACTGGATTTTGCTAAGGTCGAACATAATCTTTCTTTTTTTTGGTGGACTATACATCCCATTTAATCAAAAAAGGGGTCTAGCAACTTCAAGATTTGTTTTTTGGTTATTGGTTGTTGTGGTTTATTAGTTTACAAGGTTAACCACTTCTTTTATTGAGCAATATGGACCCTTCATTTACAAAACGGTTTCATAATCATGTCATCATTTCATGAACTTCAAGAGGTAGAAAACTTGTTTAGTCAGAAATGAGGATATCTATTTCATTTCTTAAGCAATATGACCCCTTTATTCACAAAAGGGGTCCATACACTTGGATTGTTTTCATAAACTTTGACACAAAAAAACTACATTCTAATCCAATTTGCTCAAATGCTCAGATGGTTTTGCTCAAAAATTAGAAATCCCCATAAACCAGCAACCTTTCAAGTTGGTGATCTTGTAATGGTCTTTTATCCCATTTCAAAGGGAAGTCAAAGTTTACTCCAAAACATATTGAAACCTTCTGAAAGGAGGGCAAGTGTTTCCATTGTGGAAAAGAAGGGCATATGGCTGCTCAATGCCCCGAAAGGCCTGCGGGTCCAAGGGAGCAGAAAATGCCAAGGGAACTGCCAAATCCTGTGGTGAGAGGAGTCCCAGATATGTTGTGCAGAACCACAAAACCAGGAAACCGAGAGCTTGCCTCGAATGGGGTAACGTAATAGATCATAATGCTTTAATTCTTTTTGACCTTAGAGCTACTGATAAATTCATTACAGAAGATCTAGCTTTGAAGCTAGGAATTAAGATGGAAGAATTGGGATTGTATTTAGATGCAGAGCATGTTTTTGAAGGGGATCCAATCAAAGTCACACTTTGATTGGAAAGCTCAGAATTCATGTATAAGACTATGTAGACCACAAAGAGTTTTATGTTGCACCCCTCAAGAATTATGATGCTATTTTGGGTATGCCATGGTTCCATTGAAAGGAGGTAGTTCTTGATTCTAAAGCAAGAACTCTCAGTTTTGTGCATCGGAATAAGTAGCACAAGATTTTGGCCAAGGGAAGAGACGAAACCATTCCAGTTGTACCAAAGATTTCCATTGCTAAATCAATAAAATCTGCAATTTCTGCGTATATGGTCTTTGTTAAAGAGAAAGAGGGTCGAGTAAGTTTAGAAAAAGAAAATTTTCAGTTTCTAGCATCTTTCAAAGATTGTTTTAAAGATTCTCTACCAGGAGAGCTTCGTCCAGAATGGCCCGAAGATCATCTTATAGAGCGCCTTCTAGGAAGCGAGCCCCCAAATCGGCTGCCTTATCGTGTGAGCGTAGCCCAAAATAATGGAACAAGTATAGGATTTGCTCTCCAAAGGAGTTATTAGGCCTAGTTCCTCACCCTTTTGTTCACCAGTGCTCTTAGTTCAAAAGAAGGATGGCTCTTATCATATGTGTGTGGATTTGCAGAGCTCTTAATAACATGACAGTCAAGAATAGGTTTCCAATCCCTCGCATAGATGATATTTTGGACAGACTGAAAGGGTCCATGATTTTCAGCCGTATTGATTTAAAAAGTGGATATCATCAGATAAGGATCCACCCACAAGATGTCCATAAGACAGTTTTTCAGACCACTTTGGACTATGAGTTTTGGGTGATGCCTTTTGGGCTTACCAATGCACCAACCACTTTCAATCATATGATGGACATAATTTTCAAATCATACAGGCACTTTACAGGCACTTTCTTTGATGATATTTTGGTCTTCTCTAAGACAAAAGAAGAGCACAAAGAGCACTTGGCTACTGTGTTTCAAGAACCCAGAAATCATAAGCTTTTTATTAATGCCAAAAAGATTGAATTCTTTCTTAATGAGATTCATTATCTTGGACGCATTATTTCCAAGGAAGGGATTCGGAAGGATCCAGCCAAGATTAAAGCTATACAAGAATGGCCAGAGCTCACCTCGTCCCCGTACATGAAGTACGCAGCTTTCTTGGGCTTTGTTCCTATTACAGACGCTTTACTTGACACTTTGCTGATATAGCAGCCCCCTTACATGACTTGACCAAGAAAAATGTAGCTTTTAGGTGGGGAGAAAGACAAAGGACAGCTTTTAATGCTCTCAAAGAAAAGTTAACGACCGAGCCTATTCTTGTTGTTCTAGATTTACAGAAACCGTTTGATGTGGATTGCAATGCATGCAGAGAGTGTGTGGGAGTTGCTCTCCATCAAGAAGGTCGGGTTATAGCTTACGAAAGCAGGAGGCTGCATGATGCCAAGATTTTTTAGGGTGTTTATGAGAAAGAGATGCTAGCAGTTATTCATGCTTTCATTATTTAGAAGCATTATCATCTTGGAGCTGGCTTTATAGCCAAGACCGACCACCAGAGCCTCAAGTATTTCTTGACTCAGACCAAGGTCTCCAAAAAGTAGATGAAGTGGGCAAATTTTTTGTCATGTTTCATTTTCAGATTGTCTATACTCCAGGAGCTCGGAACAAAGTTGCGGATGCTTTATCTAGAAGGCCTAGAGTGAATAATGTCACCATAGCATATCACTAGGACTTGGAGGCCATGAAAGAGCTTTATTTATGGGATCCAGATTTCGAAGAGACCACAAGAAACATTCAGCTAGGAGTATCATCCAGCTAGTATACACTAAAAGACGGATTTCTCATGAAAGATGATCATCTTTGTGTGACTCAAGACATGCGAGCCAAAGTTTTGGAAGAATGTCATGCTCCTCCTTATCCTTATGCAAGGCATCGAGGTATTTTTTCTACTACTCAGGCCATTGAGAGATATTTCCTTTGGCCATGGATGTGGAAAGACATTCACAAGACCCCAGGACTTCTCATGCCACTGCCCATACTGCAAGGACCATGGGAAAGTATTGCGATGGATTTCATTTTATCTTTCTGAGCCGTGCTTTTTCAAACTTTAGTAACACCCAGTCTCCTTCTTGAAGATTCATCTCCCTCTGGTGCTTGTCTGTTGCCTTCTTTTGCTTTTGTTGAGATCTTTCAATTGTTGTCTGAACTTGAGAGAAAGTTGTATCTAAGTCTCGAACATACCGGTCGGCTGCAAATATCTCGTCCTTTGTTCTAAGGATAGGTGGCAGAATCACCTTTCCATAAATAACTTCGAATGGGGGTTTTCATGTGGAGCTATGAACAATGTTATTGTATGCAAATTCCACAAGAGGAAGATACTTTCCCCATTCGATCTTCTACTCATATGCATAACACTTGAGAAGATCCAATACCATGGAGTTGGAATTCTCACCTTGTCCGTCTGACTGAGGATGAAAAGAAGATGAAAATTCCAACTTCGTACCCATATTATCAAATAATGCTCTTCAGAATAAACTAGTCATCCTGGGGTCTCAATCACTAACAATTGACTTAGGCATCCCATCAAAAGCCAAAGCTAATGTGGTAATCGAAGAACTGTTCTTAGTGACATCTCCATGTGTTATTGAGATCAGATATGCCGACCTAGAAGCCACAGTGAAGACGTCTGACATTGAGATGTGGGCCAATGGGTAGTCAAAGTCCTTTATCAAGGTGAAGGACAGCTTGGAGTGCTTGGAATCTTCTAGGTGCATGGCTATTGCTACTGATATGAGGGTGGATTCTAGTGAGTGCCCTAGAGTTTCAGGTTTATATGGTTGCTGTAATTCAGAAGGTGGCAGTACAGGATTACACAGGTTATTGATAGGTGCCTCGATGAGGTGCATGGTTTGCTTTCAGAGCAAGCACACAGGTAGTACGATTCTAGTATGTACTTGATGTTATTAATGTATGCCTTTGTAGCATGCTATGGAGAGAATCTGCTCTTCATATTTCTCAGGTAATGCAAGATTGGAAGGAATGGGTCTTCTTAAAGGCAGAAGGGGAAGTGTGGGTGCTTCTTCAAATCTCGGACATAGATTGTTGGAAGGTGATAAACAAGGTGTACTGAAGCCAGGAGAACACTTGCTTGAGAGCTCAATGAGAGTTCGTGGCCCAAGGTATCTGTAAATATTCTTGGTATTTCATTTCTTGAGATGGTTCTTTTGCTGCGGACCTTGCCAAACAAAGGACGAGTTGAAACAGACCCTCAGAGCATGGTGCCTGGAAGACTCCAAGTTGTTCACTCAGCAATTGGAAGATCGTGTTGTCTAGGTTGCTCGAGTTTGAAGGTGGGAACATGATTAAAGGTGGTGGTGCCATCTGGTGCTACTGAGGATGGACCTGTGTACCAGGATGGTTTGCTTGTGCAGTTTTGGACCTGAAGCAGGAGCCACTGGTTCAAAATCCAGGAACCGGAATTAACACCGAATTGTTCTAGAGGGTTCCACCTTGGGAGCTGTTGGGGCAACGTCATCGATGTGTTGGAATTGGGCTAAGATGTCTCGGTGAGAGGGGGTGTTGGAAATGTCACCTTCCCATTTGTAAGCCCCCAAATCAGGAGAGCGTGGGGGAGGGAGACCTAGGGCAACATGTGCTCAGAAAAGAAGACTGCCATGTGGACAGCAAAGAAAGGAGTGTACCTAGCAAGAAAGGAACCTCTAGGTGGAAAGATATGAGATAGCATGGTCTAGAGATTGTCCACAGCAGGAAAGGGTAGTCTTGTGCAGTAACTCCAGCAAGTAGAGGGCATGGTGACATCAGCAAAAGCATGGTTTGGAGGCGCCTCTATACAGATGGCTGCGTCACAGTATATGGGAATGTATGGGGTGCACCAAGGTTTGCAAAGTGGTTATGTCAAGGGAAAAGGGAGGCACTGCAGGGCAGAGATGGAGTCCAAGGCAAGCCAGCCATCTTGGCATGGAAATGGAAGGAGCCCAAGGGAGGGGCCTTATATAGGCCTCCCTTAGGGCTCAACAGCAGCCCAAAAGGGCCAACTTGGGTCAGCCAGCAGGTCAGCCCTAGGAGCCCTAAAATCAAGGAAAGGGGGGGCCTGAAAAGTCAGCCCAACCCCCCTCAAAAGTCGGCCCATTCAAGGGGCTTCTAGCCCTATAAAAGGGAGGCCTAGTGCCTCATTCAATCATCCACTTGGAGTAGCAGTTGGGAAGTAGACAGCAGTAGTAGTAAGCCTACCCTTGGACCTACACACAGGAGGAGAAGAAGGCTGATATAGGGCTGTAGACTGAGCTCAAGGTGCTGCTCACCTAGGCTGGCTTTCGGACAGCAAGATGGAAAGGATCTGGATGAAGAGTTTGCATACGCTCGATGTCGGGCATGCAGGCTCACTGTTCTAGAGATATCTGGCAGATAGTAGAAGTACCTTGTGGTAAGATCAAAGGACCACGCTTTGGTGGGACTTTGGATTTATCTCCTTTGTATTGTGTCCATATCTTTGGATGGATATATATATTTTT
The DNA here is from genome assembly GCF_047967505.1 of Dipteris shenzhenensis. Lineage (NCBI taxonomy): Eukaryota > Viridiplantae > Streptophyta > Polypodiopsida > Gleicheniales > Dipteridaceae > Dipteris > Dipteris shenzhenensis. The sequence goes on from NC_141622.1 coordinate 17,841,021, forward strand.
TGGTGGTTTCTGACTGGATAATTGTCTATTTACTAGTTTGCACATCTATTTGAAGCACATAAAGTTAAGAAGTTGTCATTCCACTCCCTAGTCTTCCGCTGTGCATACCCTTTGTTGGTCAATTTCTAACATGATTGGATGGACCAGGTGGTGGTGCATGGCTATCTTAACAACTCTTGGGGTTCATGACTTGGATTGGTAGTGCCAATGATATGTGGTACTATGATTGTCCTAAATGTTCCGGATTGGTTCCCGTAGTTCAAATACGATGAGGAGTTACAGGAGGTGCAAGCTTGGACCTACTTATGACAATACCTTCAGGCTTCGGCATCTTCTTGAGAGTTTCTAAATGGGAATTGATGGAGCATCTCTTTTGATATAATGGGAGATGGAGTATAGTATGTCATTAAGAGGAATTGTTGGAATATGGAAGTCAACTCTCCACCTATCCTATGAGGCCCCATATAAGGAAGACAAGGGGGAGTCAGACCATTACATGGGATGGGACTGAGAGATGTGCCTGAAGGGACAATTTGATGTGCCACATGGGCACACGCTTATGAAATAAGGGGTGTTATGTGGGCAACAACCAAGCTTCCACCTCAGTTAGGGCTGCTCATGGGCCCAATTGCAAAGGTCATGCGGCTGGTGTTTAGGCCAAGAAAGAGTGCATGAATGGTGCAAAGTGGTTGGGGGAACACCCCAGCAAAAGACACTAGAGAATGCAGCCTTTATGGGTGCCCAAAGTTATACTGATTGGCTTGGACAAGTTGGCAGATCTTGCAAGCCAACAAAAACCTACCAGACTAGGGTCGGCCTTATGGTCTTATGGTCAGCCATACTATGGGCCATCGCTCTAAAAGTGTCCCTTTGGGATCCAAAGAGCAATCTAGGAAACTCCATTGTTCACACCAATGCGTTGAAGAGCAACTAGGAGTGCATACGACTAGCACCAGGGCTCTTCCTTGAGCAAATATTGAAGCATTTGCGGGCTTAGGAGAGTTCCATAGCAATTGGTGCAGCCGTGGTGGTGCCTTAGCTTAGATGAGATTTGCTACAAGTATTAGTACACTTTTGGGGAAGGTTTTGTACTTCATCTACATTTCTATAAATGGTGTTTTGACTATACTTTTGGCTATGTATCTTCAAATCAATAAAGTGTTCTTTATCTAATTGTGTGCACATGTGCATACGTGTGAAGCAAGATAGGCAGTGCATGGGATCTTAGCATTTTCTTTTGCATAGGTTCAAAGATCTAGTTTGAAGCAAGCTCATTGTTCCACAATGGTATCTTAGCTTGGTTTTGGGCCAGTAATACATGATTAGATTCTCCAACACTATTCACATCCATAACAAATAGTTAGGTATTTAACACTACCAAGTGGAAGAGCCCATTTTTACATGTGCATAATGGTCCAATCTTATTGAATGGCCAAACACACACATGCTCTCATGAAAGTTTGGTATAATTCTTAGGGAAGATTATATCTTTACTCCATAAGAACATGTTCAATGCATTCATTAGCCAAAAAAAGACCTTGGAACACATCCCATGGCAAATTAGACATATTTTTGCCCTATCTTTCGTGCTTTTCTCCTTGTTGTGGTAGTATAATGTGCATGAATATTGAGAGAGTGGCCAATTGCAAAGACATGGAACACTTCAAAGAGGAATAAGAAAGATCACTAATATATATGATTTGGTAGAGTGTATTACACTAAGCATGTGGGGACTTTGAATATATCAAACACAATTCAAATTACTCCAATGATTATGGTTTTCTTTCTCAAGATTGGCCTACTTCACAATCCCTTTGTTTCTCTTAGGACAAAGGAGACATGACATTCGATTAAGTCAAAGATAATGTATAGACAAGCTCACTTAGTGTTAGTATGTCAAGGTTCATTTGGGATTTTTAAGATCACGCATAATGTTGTGCAGTTTATATGTGCCAAATAGCCCTTCTTAAATTGCATTGGAAAAGCAAAGGGTATAATACAAGTTTTTTGTTTTTTTTTTGGGGGGGGGGTTGAATGCTATTTTCTAAAATGAAATGTTAGAATACTCAAGTAATTCAAAATTTATAACATGTACAACTTACTACCTCTTTGAAGTTATAACTAGTATTGAGGAATTAAGGCTGTTGTCTAACGGTGTGCATCCATTCCTCAAGAGAAATTCTTTGGCAAAAAAAAACTAGGCTCCTATCAAAGAGAAGAGAAGGGAGGTCGATTCTGATGGGAGAGCCCATCCACCACTTCTTCCTTCAACCACAAACACCCATGCATTGTCACTTAGAAGGCAGTAGAGGGTGACAAGATAGGTAGTCCATGCGTGCCTATCCAGAGAGACACATGTGCCCTCAATAGAGGAGTGTGGAGCTGGAGCATGGGGAACCCATTCCAATGTTGCCCTTTGAGCTCGTAGCCAGAAAAGGAGACGTGCACTGGTGATGAAGGTAAGTTTGCCACAGCCTAGCTTAATGAAGATCTTTCATTGTGAGTCGATGGAGTGGCTGAGGACTCATGCATTGATAGGCTACTTTCCAAGGTCTAGACCTCCTACTGCATATATTGAAAATTGGGTTCACACAAATTTGGTACAGAAGGGATTGATAGTCACCAGTGTTAGGTTTTTGAGAAAGGGATATTACTTCTTTCTGTTTGACAAAGAAGATATCCCATACAAGGCCATGCACCAAGGTCTTTGGATCTTGAGAAATCAGCCTTTGTACCTTGAAAGTGGGACCTCTTATTTTTCTCTATAGACAAGCCTAGGTTCACTAAGATCCCTGTGTGGGTGGAACTCCCTGACTCCCTATTCTCTCTATGTATTCAAGATGCCAAGCTTTGTGGGAGTCTAGGAGAAGTAGTGGGGACGGGAAAGAGCAATCTATTAACCCTTGGGGGAACCCCCAAGTGTGTGTCCAAGTGGATCTTGTTGAAGACCTACCAAATACCCTGATGATCATGACCAAAAATGGTGAGATCTATTAGGAACAGCCTATGGTGTACAAAAACCTCCCAAATTCTTCCTTCTTATGTGGCCTCGCTATCCACATTGTCAAGAACTACCCTCAAAGAAAGGGAAAGAATAAGATAGTCAAAGAATCCCAGCCTCCACCTATAGACAAAGACAAATGGACTATCAAGGACAATAAGGGTCAAGTTTCCTCTAGCTCAAACCCATCAAAGGTAGAGGGAAGGAAACTAGAGGACCCATCTGTAATAAAAAAGACTGGGCCCAGCCATGTTCTCTCTCAGAATGCTTTTGAGGCTGTTGTTGATAGAGAAACTGATGATTGGATCTAGGAGAATCTGCAAGACATAGATAAGGTCAAGCAAGGCTGGTCAAGAGAGTTTGACGAGGACATCAATCTCAAAGATGCCACGATGACTGATCTTGCAGAGGAGGAAGAGTTGAAAGAGGTGTCTCCTCAATCGAGATGTGTGAGAAGAACTTTTTAGTTCAAGGGAAAGCGTGCGTCTCTATTCAAAACAAAAGAAGGATTGTCTAGGTTAAGGGAGCAGCTATGTTAATCAAGAACCCCAACCCCAAGGCTAAAAAGGGGAAGAATAAAAATGGTAATCCTCTATCCTTTCTCACACTGAATGTGTGATGATTAATTGATGAGGGATGAAGGTTGCCAGTTGGCTAAGGTCCAATGCTCTTTCTTCCCAACCTTCCTAGCCCTATGGGAAGTTAATGAATCTAGAGTTTATGTCAGAGAATGGTGGGCAGAGAAATTTGATAGGCCATCCAAAGAAACTTTTCAACTCATAACAAGAAGAGAGCTAATGAGGAGGTCAACATCCTCAAAAAAGGTGACATGATTATAGCTGCCTCATTTGAAGAGAATTTGAAGACAGCTTTTCACCATTAGTAAACCCTTCTCTCCACCTCAGTGGAATCATATGAAGAAGTAATGCGAGCAAGAGACAAATGCCACTGGGCCAGATAGAAGAATATCCAAAACTTTGAGACCTTCCATTGTGAAAAGCCTCTAACCCAAAAGGAATTCAAAAGAAGCAGTTAATGCAATGACAGATGAAGAAGTAATGCGAGCAAGAGACAAATGCCACCTCAGTGGAATCATATGAAGAAGTAATGTGAGCAAGAGCCAAATGCCGCTGGGCCAGATAGAAGACTATCCAAAACTTTGAGACCTTCCATTGTGAAAAGCCTCTAACCCAAAAGGAATTCAAAAGAAGCAGTTAATGCAATGACAGATGGCAAGACTCCAAGGCAAGATGGGTTATCAGTAGAATTCTACAAAATCTTCTTAGAAACTATGGGGCCTCAACTAGTCAAGGTCTGGTAGGAGAGTATGCTACAGCAACAATTTCCTGAGCATGTATATGGGAGCATCATTAAGCTTATTCCCAAGGGAGGAAGAAAGGATGATCTTAAAAACTGGAGACCCCTCACCATGTTAAACTGCAGTTACAAGATTTTGCAAAAGCTCTAGCTCCAAGGATTCAAAGAAGCATGAGCACTTGGGAAGAGCAAAAAGGATTTATCAAGGGAAGACACCTGCTTGAAGCCCATCATTAATGTGTGGGAAGGGTGAGTATTCCAGAGAGATGAGGCAGGATATATGCTTCCTAAAAGTAAATTTTGACAAGGCATATGACAGGTTAGAGTGGGGTTGTTAAATCTGCTCATTCATAGAGGGCTTTCACTGCTAATTCCTCTCAGCCATGGTTTCCAGTGCTCCCCATCTCGTAATCCTCTTTCCTTTTTCATCACCTTGGAGATCTCTCTCTGGAAACCTCCCCTATGCCCAATGCTTGCAAAGTGGCCTTCTCCCTTGGTGCCATGTGTCCCACAAGGGACCTTATCCTTCTAGCCCTCTCATGGGCTCCCCTTTGCACCTCTTAACTAATGTCTAGGCCCAGGCGTGACCCTAGACCCAAACCCTCTAGGCCTCTTAGTATGCAAGCATTGTCAAGACCTCTACTTTCCCGCCTAACCACAATCACAACACATGGTCCTGGAATTATGGTTGACGTAACATTCCCTTCCCCTTAAGAATGGTTTACGTCCTCGAAAACAAAATTGGGAAACCTCCTCTGGAGATTGCTTACCCTTTCCCATGTTGAACTCTCTTCAGGTCTATCTTTCCACTTAACCAAACATTCTTGCCATATTGTGTGTCGCGTTCTTTTTTCTTGTCTATCTAAAATTCTTTCTGGTTCATGTGATAAAGATGCAGGTTCAATGAGTTCAACTAGTACTTCATTTCCAATGAGATTATCATCATCTTCTAACTTTCTTTTTAGCCTACTAACATGAAAAACTAGATGTACTCTACATTCCTCAGGTAAGGCTGATTAAAGCAATTCTTTTTAGAGATGCAGGGAAGGTCAAGTAGAACACTTGGGTTCAAAATAGAGCACATGCTTTGGCTTTGTGGTTCATTTGGTTGGTTGGAAATAATCTTTAGCTCAATGGTGTCATCAGCTTAGCTTAGAATGCTTTTTTGAATTGGTTTAGTGGGAACAGCTCACCTTTCATGCCTTGATTGTACAAGCAGTGTCTTGTACTAGATTGCTCATTTCAGGCACAGAGACATATGGCATAAGAAATTTTCAACTTTAATTATGCTCATGACTAGTTACAAAAGGAAATGAAAGAACATGATAAGATTTTTGGCGCTTGCAAGACTATGAAGAATCTTCTGTAGGCTCACTATCCTCAGGGCTGCTTCAGGTCAAGGAAGAAGTGGAATTAAGTACAAGGTGGTCAGATGTTTCAGATGTTATGGTTACTCTTCTCAAGTGATACACATGTGCTCTATTTTCGCCCTCAGATGATGTGGACTCTGATAATTTAGTGCAACTATTCCTCGATGTTTTGGACTATTTTTTAACAAAAATGTCTTACTGAGTTATGTTGCTGCTAGTACAAACTCCTTTAAGCTTTTAAAAAAATTTGTTGTCTAACATATGAATCTGTTGGGAGTTAGCTAGCTTGTGAAGATTTTGGCAACTTGTTCTCGTTTTGGACAATGCTTAGATTTATTTCTCTAACTAGAACTTTTACTATGATGAATTAGCACTGCACCAAAATATGTTTTGTTTTAGCATGGAATGTTAAATTCTTTGCTCATTGGATACTCGTTATATTATAGCAGTAGAGCACAATAGGTTCGAATGAAAAAATTGCAATTTTGTATAAGTCTTTTAACAGAAGAGAAGAGCTTCATTTGTGAGGGGGCTTAATTCAATAAGCCCATTACTACCATAGTATGGGACTTATTAGATTGTGCTCCTTTTTGCATGGCCGCCAAGAGCTCCCATTCGTAAATGAATCTCCCTTCTCATAAATGAAGCCCTCCCCTTCCTCCCCCACTATCCCTTCATTTACAAATACCCTTAGTATGGGGCTTATTTAGTTAAGTCTCCACTCCCCCTCCCTTTCACATGGTTGCCAAGAGCCCTTCCCCCTCATAAATGAAGCCCCCCCCCATTCATCCCCCAACATCCCTTTATAAATGTGCCGCCCCCCCCCAGGCACCCCCGCGGCCCCATCCTCCATTCATACCATCATCCCTTCATATGTGTGCCGTCCTCCTCCCCTCCTCTTCGCCCCCCTCTCACCCTTCCTCTACCATCCTCCATTCATAAGTGAAACCCCCCCTTCCTCTACCATCATCCCTTCATATAAGTGCCCCCCGCCCCCCCCCTCCCCCCCCCTTCACCCCCCTCTCACCTTTAATCCCCCTTTTCACAAATGGCTCATAATAGAAGACACTCAATGGCCCATAATAGAACATGCTCATAACCAAGGGCCCAATTTTGCAAAAAAAGGAGGATAAAAGTCCTCAAAGGCTCCCTCTCCCACCATCCCTTCATTAATGTGCAATTCCCCTTCTCTCATTTTCACAAAAAAAGTAGGGGAAGTAAGACAAGATGCCCAGCCTTCCTTACTTTACAAAAACTCGACGATGATACACATTGCAGGTGCTTTTATTTTTCTAACCCTTTTTTTGCAAATTTTGGCCCTTGAGCATTTGGAGGCCAATTAAAAATAAGTCCTCCCTCTAGCTACCCAAATACATACTCTTCCCATACAGACCCTTTCAATGAGGAGAATTGCGTTAGTGATCTCATCAATCAAGAGAATTGCATTAGTGATCTCATTCATGGAAGATAGTTTGGGAGAGTTTTTTTTCCTTTTAAAATGAGAATGTCCCCGCCCCTAACTCTCAATTGGTCGATCTCATCAAGGGATGTGAATTGAGGCGGGGAAAGTGGGTTTTTCTTTATGAAGGAGGGATGACTTAAAATGAATGCATAAAAATCCATCCAAGAAAGGATTGTCTTTGACATTTTTTCCCAATGACAAGTGTGACAGTCAACATGCAAAATAAAAGAAAATGAAATTACCATAAAAGAGAGAGTCAAACATTAAGGGGATAATATGGGCCCCAAATGGGGGGATCATAGTATGTGTATATGTATAGCTTGAGAGGACATCCAAGTAGCAGATTCTTCCATTTTAATAAGATACCAATGAATCCTTCATGATATTGCATGATTTCTCATTCCATCATCAATGTCTCATGGTTCTTGAAATCCAAGCAGGAAGCACACCAAGAAAAAGAACTTCCACAACATTTATATGATCATCTACTAGTGCTCAAGGTATGTCCAACATGAAAATAACGTGAGAAATCATTCCTTGAACAAGATATTCTCCAATTCAAGGGGGAACATCTTCTTTCATAGGTGAATTTTAGTTAGAAACTAACTTAGTTAGCTCCTTAGTTAGCCCACCAATTGGGAATGCATAAATTGGTGTGGTAGATGGTTTTGATGCCCATCATTTTGGAACATGTTTTTATAAAGCCATGGTTTTGGGATAATGGAATTGACTTAGTTACATCTTACTTTTATCAAATTACACCCCAACTACTAGTTAGCCTTATATGATTTGATGATGCATTACCTAGCACAATGATTTAATTAACTAGTTAGTTCAACTTATCTAGTTAGCAAACAAGTTAATAGCTAACAATTTGGTGGTCAAAACTCATGGTTTGTTGAGAATGGTGTAATTTGCACCATAGATTAAGATATAGAGAGGACCCTACAAGGGGAGATGGGGTTTCCTTGATCTTAACCCTATAGCTTAAAATGCATGTATAATGCTAGTGTATAGCTAGCCATCATGGTCCTTTCTTTGCCCCCTTGAGAGTTTCTCCACATTTCTTTTTGGTATCTTGGCCTTTAGTCTTTTTTGTGCCTTCCAACATCATGCTCTCTTAGGTTTCAAGGATTGTGAAGCTCTCTTGAGTGCATTATGAAAAGCAGAGCTGTGCTAGGCAAGCTAGTGGTCTGTGGCCTTACCCCAAGCTCAGAACCCTGGAACCTCTTGCTTTGTCGAGGGCTTCTTTAGAACCCATCCCATAGAGGAAGAAAGTGGCAAAAGCCTGGGGGGTTTTGTTTAATTAACTAAAAGACAAGAGAATGAAAAAATAAAAAATGAGTAGGGGGAAATGAATTAAAAAGAGACATTGACATTTCCCGTAGGCGATGGAGATTGAAGACGATGGTGATAGTGACAGAGGCCTTGAGGGTGACGCTAAATCCCTCTATCCGTACACCTTCACTCCCATCAATCTAGTTGATATCTCCTTTGACTCACCTCAGTGCCTTTTCAAGCGTGACTTCTTGTCTGACTTCTCGAGCGACGTCGACACCCGTTTGCCTCAGCTTCCAGACCACCTCAATATAGCTGACGAAAGTCGCTTTCTTGCTCTGGTCTCCAATTAGTTTCTGGAACGTGAAGCGCCACCCTTGTGGTATGGAGCTCATTCGTTTTCTTGCGGTGGAAGAGGAGGACAAGGAGGAGCTGTGCGCCCCTCTTATGTGCATGCAGCTCAGAAGCCACAGGGTGGCTTCTTCAGCCTCCCCTCGCGAACACGTTCTATTGCTAGCCTCCTAGTGCAGACGGGACCTTGGTGGCTAGAGACCTACAGAAAGCCCACATGCAGTCTCTCCAACGAAGAGAAGCAAGCAACAACAGTGAAGGAGGAGCTGCAAGCACTGGTGCTAGCTTTGCCTCCAAACATCCACTCAATCAAAACAGTGAAGGTGGAACCTTGCAAAACGATCAAACAAGAGACAATGGAGGTCGACCAAATGCAATATGTGACAGAGTTCCCTCAACCAGTGGAAGCTCCTCTAGCAAAGACTCAAGAGGAGATAGAGTCAATTCTAGGTAGACTTCGGGAGACAAGATTCCACCCTCAACCGGCGAGGAAGAAACTGAAGACCACTCGCCATCAGGCATCTCAGAACCCCGGCATGATACACAACCAGATGAGGATGGAGTACAACATACTAATGGAGAGAATCCAACAAATGGAGAAGGTAAGTCAGTAAAGGCTTTCTTGGATGACAATTTACTTCAAGACTCTCTAGTCTGCTTAGGACTCATGCTTTAGTAGGTTTTCTGCCTGGAGTAAGGCCCCCTCTCACTTTCATTGAGTCCTGGATCAGGATGAACTAGATTAGGAAAGGTATGAATGTCTTGAATGTAAGATTTCTCAAGAAAGGCTTTTTTGTTTTTCTATTTGAGAAACCAAAAATGGCATCTAGAGCCATGCAAAATGGTCTTAGGACTATTAGAATCAGCCCTTGTATCTTGAGTGGTGGTCCGAAGAATTTTCCCTTGATTCTCCTAGGTCAACCAAGATTCCTGTGTGGGTGGAGCTCCCAGACCTACCTCTATATTTATGTAACCAGCTTCCCTCCTTATGTAGTGGGTTGGGAGAAGTCCTTGGAGTAGAGCAAGAAAATTTTATCAATCCCAGAGGAAAAATCCTTAAATTTGCATCAAAGTGGATATAGCAGAAGAGATGCCTAGAACCCTTACCATTCTTAACAGAAATGATAGTGTGTTTAGGGAACAACCCCTTTCTTTAAAAAATCTCCCCCATTCTTGCTTTTTGTGTGGACTGTCCACACATGTGGTCAAGACTGTCCTCTAAAGAGACCCAAAGATAAGGAGCCAGAAGCCAATGCTACCAAATAGCACCCTCCCACTAAAAAGTGGGTGTTTAAAACTCAGAACCCTCCTTTTAAAGGCCAGTCTACTAGTCAGATTTCTAATAAAAGGAGTGAAAAAGACAACAGACAGACAGAAACAGTCGATAAAAATTTCTTTGATCCTCTCAAGGAACAAGAGGAGAGTTTGGAGAAGAGGGTCACTATCAACCAAGATGATAACATGGTCACACAGGCTGGTTGGTCCAAAGAATTTGAGGAGGATGTTAATAGGGAAGATGCAATGGAAGAGGCAGAAGCTAGTGAAGAAGACTCAGAGGATGATCCAGGAAAGGCCACTCAAGATATTATACCTTCTCAAGAAGACACTAGTCAAGGCAAGGCATTCACAATAGTTCAGCGTAAAGTAGGCACAGTGCCAGTGAACAGCCCTAAACCCAGGGCTAAAAAGGGGCAGAAGAAGAATGGTAGATAAATCATTGATTTTCTTAACTCTCAATGTTAGAGGATTGATGGATCCTGGTAGGAGTGAAGAACCCGGGGGATTCGCATGGGAGAACTTATGATATCACATGAGTGTACAATAGGGGGTTTTTTTGAAATGAGGAATAATCTTATACATTAGGGGTGGGGGCCCTTTTTATTTTTTCCCAATATTGAATTTAAGTTAGGGGGCCCATGCCATATTTAAGAGGGGGGGACATAGTATAGGCTACCTTGGGTAACTAGTCCGAACAAGTTTGGCTTTGTGTATGGTTTTAAATAGTGACAAGGAAAGTAATCTAAATTTTCTTATTATGTAATCTAAATTCTTGAGAAAGAACGTAGATTTAAGGAAAGGGGGGGACATAATAGAATTTTGGTGGTATCTTATAAGCTTAAATAGGGGTGTTTTATCATCCTACGTGGATCTTAAATAGGAAGTTTTCTTGAAGTTCATGCACACAGGTGACGTCCCCCTTTAATGAAGAGTGAATCCCCCGGGTTGAAGAATTAGCTTTTTGGCTAAGAGTTTTAACTCACTCTCACCTCTCTTCTTAGCATTGCAAGAAGTCAAGGCAAGTAGGTCTACTCTTGAAGATAGACTAAAAGTAATAGATAGAAGAAGGATTTCGTTTTTCATTGCTCAAGAGGATGGAAAAGGGGGCATAGCTCTAGGTATCTTGTCTCACTATAAGGATTGTATTTCTCAAGTTATTATAGATTCTCACAATAGATGGTTAATGCTGCAGTGTTGTGTGAAAGGAATTGATGTATTTGTCATTTCTGTTTATGCCCCTAATTCAGCTTTAGAAAGGAGGGGTTTATGGGAATCTCTACAATACCCAGATGGCAATTGCATATTAATGGGTGACTTCAATATGGTAGAGAGAAAAGCAGATAGATGGAAGGGGATGGGCACATGCATCAGAGGATCTCAATTACTTGCTTAGGAAGATTGTAAAGAGCACTAGCAGATGGTTGATGTCAGTAATAACAGAGAGCACTTGGTGCAATAGTCAGATAGGGGAACACAGAAGGGAGGCTAGACTTTACAGATTCTTAGAATTATCACAAGGAAAAGATGTCAAGAGGAGATTCCTCTTCTTAAAAGACCAAATGGCTCTCAGTTAAGCAATCTTGAGGAGAATATTGAATATATTCAGAACCACTTCAAGGATTTACTCTCCAGCACTTGCCCTCCTAATGAGGACACCCAGAGAGCAAGACAGCTCTGCAAAATAATAAGGGATAAGGATGTTAAATCTTTTGACCTCCCCTATTTAGAAAGACCCTTCTGTCTAGAAGAGTTGAAAGAAGCTATGAATGTTATGACATATGGGAAGACTACGGGGGAAGATGGTTTGCCTATTGAATTCTACAAATCCTTTTGGGAAGTAATTGGGCCTTGCCTTTTACTCCTATGGCAGGAAAGTTTCATGGAAGGTTGTCTTCCCCTTCACATAAATGGAGGAATTATAAAACTGACTCCTAAGGAGGGCCCTAAGAATGAGTTAAAAAATTGGAGACCCCTCACAATGTTAAACTATAACTACAAGATATTTGCCAAAGCTTTAGCTCTAAGGATTCAAGGCAAAATGAAGGATTGGGTTCTACTAGAGCAAAAAGAGTTCATCAAGGGACGTCACCTTCCATTAAGGGTGTCAGTATGCTAAGGAAACCAAATAGGATATCTGTTTTCTTAAGGTGGATTTTGATAAATCTTATGACAGGTTTGAGTGGGACTTTATAATCCAATCTCTGCAGGATATGGGTATGGGCCCTTCTTTGTCTCTAGTGTTAAGCTTTTGCTTACTAATGCTACTGCTAGAGTCAATGTCAATGGTATCATGAGTGACCCTTCCTTTCTCAAGAGGTCAATCAGACAAGGCTGCCCTCTAGCTCCTCTTTTATTTGCAATTATTGTTGATTCTCTAGGATGGCTCCTTAGAAGTCAGATACAAGAGGGATCTTTGAAAGGGATAGAACTTAGTGATGGTAAACAATTATTATGCTGACATTTTGCTGATGATACCACCCTGACTCCTAGAAACGTTGATCAAGATGTCAGGTGTGTAATGGATTGCCTTGAAGTTTTCTGTCAAGCTTTAGGTTCATGTATTAATCACTCAAAAATAGGATATGCTACTCTCAGTGGGAAAGATCAAGGGGTCCAATAGTTAGGATGCATGAAGATACAAAAAGGTACAGTTTTTAGACTCTTGGGGATACCAATGGGGTTTGATGTCACAATGAAGCAGAGGTGGGACTGGGTATTGGACAAAACTAGACAAATGGAGAAGCTTCCAAGCCAATCTGGCAGGTAGGAAACTTGTTCTTAATCATTGTGTCTATCCTATTGTTATCTTCTATCTTTCTTGTTGGTCTCCATCCAAAACTAGCTTGGATAGATTTATCAGACTATGTAGATCCTTTTTATGGGGGGGGCCTGACAAAATCTCTAAGGTTAGATGGGAATATTGTATCAAACCCAAAGAGGAAGGGGGGTTAGCGGGTGATTGACATCTCCTCTGCTGCCAAAAAACTTTCTGCTGCCACTTGGATCATCAAAGCTGCTCTTCATCTAGAGGAGGATTGGGCACAGCTGCTCTTGAGAAACATAAATTATATTAGACCATGCAGGGCACCTAACTGGAAAAAATATCCCTTTATTTCTGCTCTTTTTAACACTGAACTTTGTAAATCCAAGGGAAAACCCTATGGAAGTCTATTTGGGGAGCTTTTGAAGAGATAAAAGCCTATATCCTCTTCACTGGTAAAGGTAACTTCATGTTAATTGGTTCTATTTGGGTGTCTTCTATTTTTAGATCTTCCACTCTGTCAGATGATCAATTGAATGATGAGAGATCCAAATGGTATTATAGATTCCATAAAATTTGGACTAGGAATGTGTCTGAGAAAATGTCCTGCCTTACCTGGCTAATACTTCATAAATTTGTTTGGTCTAGTTCAAGAGGACTCAGCATTAGCAAAGGGGATGGCAAGTGTATGAGATGTTTAAATTCGGTTGAGGATGTCTTCCACCTTTTTGTTGCTTGCCCTCATGCCAAGAAAGTATGGAAATTTATTCAGATGGAATGCGGTGAGCTTGTTAACTGGAAAGCTATTCTTTTAGGAGATGCTTGCAGGGTAAGGCATGAGCCTTGGTTTATCATCAGGGCCCATGCACGCTGGTTCATTTGGATATCTAGAAATAACTTCCAATTTAATCATAAAGATCTTTCTATTGATGTTATATTTGTTTCATGGTGGAATAGGAAAAAAGGAGAATTGACTTCATTATTAGAGCATACAACCTTGAACATCAAAGGTTAAGTGCAAATATTTCTAGACACAAGCTCTCTTGTTTTATTTCAGATGATCATGCAAAGCCTCCCCCTTTTCTTCAAAGAAGATCTGCCACAACTGGTGAACCCCTACCCTCTTCCCTAGGCTCAACCCCTCATGCCTCTACAAGCAAAGCTCCCTCTACTTTTGCTGCTGCTAATCCCATCCACTCTACCTCTACTTTTGGGTGCCTCTCCATCAATTCCCCTTCTACGGCTATGGACCCATCCAAACAACCTCAAGATTCCTCCCCAGGAGTCAACATTCAGATCCATGGCTCTGGCCCTTCTACTCAGATTACTCCTATCCCTGTTGATCTCACCAAACTATCATCCATGTCTAGTGACCCTCTCCAGGGCCTTTCTACTGCTCATGGACATTCTACTGACACTACTGTTGCTCAGGGACACTCTTCAGACACCTTTGTTGTGCTGCTACCTCAGAATTCAAAGAAATAGCTCCAGCTTTTCATTTTATCCTTGAAATGTCACTCTTGACTTCTTTAGGAGTCTATACTTTTGTTCTTCAGGATGTAAGGGCTCTTTTAGCCACAACAGACAGTTTTGCTACTAGTTTTTTGATGTATGACATGATATAAAGCAACAAATACACACTACTTTTTTGCCCAAAATAAATAAATAAAATTAAAAAGGGGGGAGGTGTACATGTGTGCACACCTGTGAGTCAATGGTGGTCTGGAGTGACCGATCACCAATTATTGAAGGGCGGAGCTATGGAGCAGACATAGCAGAGTACAACCGTGGGCACGGGGGCAATACTACAACAATGCACTCGTACGGACTACTCGAGTTAAGCAGCACAGTCGAGGAATAGCAGTGCAATTGAGTAGGAGCTTCTAAACACTATGGATCTACAGCAGGGTGAGCGCCAGAGGTACAGAGCATGGGGTAGAGAGCAGGGACCCTTGGACTCTGGGGAGTTTGTAGTCAAAATAGACTGGGGATGAGCATTTTTCGAGCGAAATCTTCCAAGCGTCCGAGCGAAGGAAAAAAAAAGCTTCCAACTATGCAAAAATACGACAAAAATGGATCAGAAGAAAACATAGTTTCAATTAGAAATATGAAAAGTATTATAGGAATGCCTATTTTATACACGAATATTTATGTGAATCTTTGGGAATGGTGAGAACATAATGGGATGGCTTTTGAAAAAACCCACATGTAGAGTAGACTTCTCTATGAAAATTCTCTTATGATCCTTCTTACAACTTTTTACTTAAGAGGGGGTGACATTGAAAAACCTCTCTCAACCTATCTTTATGAAAGGGTTTCTTCAAAGAAAACTCATTGAAGCAAGCCATCAAGGTAGTTTCGCCAGCTCCCCTTTGAACAAGGTCTTTCAAGGTAGTTTCGCTGGTGAAACTACCTTGGACAACACTTTTAAAAGTGACATAGCTTTCGCATCCAATGTCCAAATATAGTCATTCAGCCACTCAAATTGATCAGAAAACCCCATTTGAACACCTCTATGGGGTTATATTTTGGAAAACCTTGCATATATAGTATTAAATATTACATGTATTTTATGAGAGTGATATATAAGCCCAAGTTAATACTTATTTACAGTAATTTAAACTTCTGTAGAAACATGTCCATAAATATCTTGTTATTAATACTATAAAAACACATGAAAGATATTGCCATATGATATAAATGTGTTTAATAAGTAATTATTTATGTATAATATTATTATATTGAGAGTGATTATGAGGGACGTTTCTTAAATGAATTATCTTTCAATACTTTTTTAAGGTAATAACAAGGGTACAAAGGGATGTCTATGACTAAGAAGATTTATGTTATGTCAAAATGAATGAGTGACTAGTGTATATAATTTTATGATAAAGGGATCTAGTTCTAATGAAAGTAAAAGTGTAAAAACCATGATTCCTAAAGAAATACTATTTTTAAAATCTCTTGAAAAACACGCTCATATAAACCTACTCATAGGTTTTTGCTCGTAAAATTGATGCATCCAAATAGACTTAGGCAATGGTAGCATATGCAGCAAGGGTAACCAGGGAAGAGTAGGCTATATAAATAGGCACAAGGAGGGTTAGTCAAGGAGAGAGTCCAGAGGTTGGGGAGTGTTTATTGGGAGGCAGTAGGCTAGATGCTTGTGAGTGTGTGTCTTGTACAGAAAACCAGGAAGGGAGTAGACTAGCGGGCTATGGGTGGGTAAAAAGGGAGGGGGGTTAATAATATAGGTAGATTTACCTGGTCTAATAGGCTTTAGATGCCTAGGTAGTTTAGAGAAAGACTAGGAGAAGGTAGTTTAAAAAAAATTAATTTAACCACTCTAATACTAGGAAAATGTAGTCTAGATAGAATTAACCACTTAATACTAGGAACCGGTAATTTAGAAAAAATGTGAAGTGGGGTGTTTTTTTTTTTAATTAGAAGAAATAAGCAAAAACTATAGAGAAAATATTAAGGAATATTGGGATACTAAACAAGAAAAGAAAAAGTAATAAGGTTAATAAAGAAAATTTATTAAAGGAAATTAAAAAATTAGTAGATAAGGATGTAGAGTAAAAATTTAGAAAAAACCAGTACAATTAGAAGATAGAAAAATTGTAAGAAAATTAAATGGAAAATTAATAGAAATTTTATAGAAAAGAAAAAAAGCCAATGATAAAGGATACAATGGAAAAAGGAAAGGAAAAATAAAACGGGAAAGGGAAATAGAAAGAAAAAAAGAAGGAAAAATTTGAGGTATGTAAAATTTTTGAAAAATAAGATTTAATTATTAAGAAAAAATGGAGATAAAAGGTTAACAACAGGGAAAATCAATAAGGACAATTAGGGAAAACAGAGAGACGTAGGGAAAATAAAGGAAAAATAAAAAATTAAAGAGAAATTAAGGAATATATAAGAAAAAACAGGAAAGAGAGAGAAAGAGAGAGGCCAAGGTCTATAGACCCAACCGAGAGGAAGGGGTGTGTGTGTGTGTGTGTGTGTGTGTGTGTAAGATTATACAACACCCCTTAGCATAGTGAAAAGACAAAAGAGTGAAGCTAGAAAATGAAATAAGATAAATTAATGGAAAAGTTTGTACAAGTCGGAGAATCCCTGTTTGTAAAGGAAACTAACAGTGGGGCCTTTTGTAGACATGTCCTTGTGGAAACTGTATATAAGTTGAGCTTGGATTAGTCCTAGCAAGCATCACTTTTATTGAAGGGGGGAGTCTGCTTACCTGCCACCATCCAACAAGAAAAATGATAAGAACCATGTTTTAACTTAGTTGGGAAGACAAGTGTCATAAACACCCCTCCCTTGTTATCGAGCTCACAATAAAAATACAAGCTATGCAACAGACTTAACCAGCTAGATGTGTGCTAGAAAAATGAAAGAGAATACATTAAGTTGAAATTAGTATGGGGGTTTTTTCCAAGGATTAAAAGAAAAACAAGAGTAATAAAAAGAAAAGTGTGAGAAAAATTTGTAATGAGAGAGGAAGGATTTTTTTTTAAGAGAGGTTGATCATTTACAAGTAAATCATGGGATAACATGAGAGTTTAACATAATTATGAGGGCATGGGGGAATTAAAATGGGATTTTTGGAACATATAGAGAGATAAGAAAGGAAAAGTAACCCTAAAAGAACGTTATGAAAGAGAATTTAGTGTATGAAGAGAAGGGGGAGAGTATTTAAAATATTAGTGGGGAAAATTTGGGGGAAAAAAGGAGAGAGAGAGAGAGGGAGAGAGAGAGAGAGAGAGGGGGGGGGGGGGAAAGAAACAAGGAAAAGAGGGGGTTTTTTCAACTAGTTTATATTGGAAAAAGAAATTAGGTAGAATAAAGATTTACAAGGGGGGGCGGGGGGGCAAGAAAAGTGGAGGAGAGGGGGGTTGTTTTTTTTTAAGGAGAGGGAAAAATTAAACGAGAAAAAGAGTAGGGGGTTTTGGGTTAAAAAATTTTAAAAAAAAACTCATACTCCAAGGAGAGCCTAGGGATGGTATAGAAGATTGAGGAAGTCAATGGCCCTAGGAGTTGTGACGTGGCTCATATGTACCCAAGGATAGGAAGGCGCATGCCACGAGGTGCTCCAGGCTCTGAGATAGTCTTGTCATAGAGACACTCCATCAGTCACACGCTTGCACCTATGAAGCGAAGGCGGCAGCCCGCGATCTAGGATGAAGGAGCAAGGGGCCAGACAATGTAGAGGTTGTGGGTAAAGTACAAACTTCGATGCAAGGTACTGCAGACTCAGTGCAGAGGTGAAAGGACGAATAAAAGACATGGGCAAGTTGTGAACCATGAGGCGAAAGAATAGTGAGCTGTGCAGAGGCAAGTAGCAACATAGTGATGCCGTAGACTATCAATGCACAGTCTTAGGATATGTAGCAAAGTAAGGGTAGAGTGTGGGCATAGGGTATAGACTGTGGGTAGTGTGGGCAATGGGCTAACAGCGGACTAGAGAGAGGTTAGTTTGAGGCGGGGAAGGTTTAGTAGTAGGCTTATTATATAGGAGAGGGGAGGGGTAGTCATGGAAGCGAGAGTCGGGGTTTTTTGGGGGGGAACTTTTTTTTGGGAGGTGGGGGGAATGTTTTTAGGTGGGGGGGAAAGAAACTAAGAAAATAGAGAAGGGGGAGGGACGATAGATAAGTAGAGAAGGGGGAAGAAAAGAAAAAGATGGGGGGGGGGTGTAGAGAGCAAAATTTAGAGAGAGAGAGAGAGAGAGAGAGACAGA